>NW_027361797.1:30277500-30877500 GCF_039654945.1 Dendrobates tinctorius
AGTTCTGAGACATTTGTGTGTACATACAAGTATTCCCTCCCATTTCTTCGTTTTTCTTTTTCTATCTTTTATTTGGCAACCATGGCGGCAAAAGGAGAACCTTGGTACAACCGGCAGACAAAGGAAGTTCTTGCTGGGTTATGCACGTACCAAGGCCTTGACGCCACGAACAAAAACAGAGCTCAAATGATCGCGGCTCTAGTGCAGCTGGACAACGACCAGAATCCAGCGAGCGCAGAAGTTGGCCCAAGTGGCAATGGGGCTGCAGCAGAGGCTCCACTCCTGAGCGCTGGCCCCACATTCAACCAGGACGGGGTGGACCCCTATCTGCAAATGGCCTTGGACGCACTCCCCGCCGAAGACAGTGATGGGCGGGTGAGGCTGATCCAGCAATATCGGCAGGAGGCCCAAGCCGAGCGTCAAGCCCAGGCTGAGAGAGCTGAGCGCCGAGCGGAGGCTGAGAGAGCAGAGCAGCGAGCCGAGAGGGAGGCGCAGAGGGCCCATGAACTGGAGGTACTCCAGCGGGGTGGGAATGCCCCCACAGCCCGAAGCAGTGAGCCCAGCAGCGTCCAGACTCCTAAACCCCGGCCAGAGCATTTTCCCGTGATGGAAAAGGATGGGGACTTGGACACATTTCTGCGAGCCTTTGAGAAAGCCTGCAGACAGTACCAGCTGCCTAGAGACCAATGGGCAAGGTACTTGACCCCAGGGCTAAAAGGCAAAGCCCTGGAGGCATTTGCTTCTCTTCCGCCAGAAGCCGATGACGACTATGACGCCATAAAGCAGGCGCTGATCGCCAAATACCGGCTGACACCTGAGGTATACCGAAAGAAGTTCCGACACCTCCAACGTGGCCCACACGATAGCTACAGTGATGTGGTGCAAGGACTCAGGACCCACTTTGACCAGTGGATCCATGGACTGTCCGTTGAAACCTTTGAGCAGCTACGGGACCTGATGATCAAAGACCAGTTCCTGCATCTCTGCCCAGCTGAGGTCCGACAGTTCATCCTGGACCGCGAACCAACGAACGCGGACAAAGCGGCGCAGATCGCCGACAACCACGAGGCCAACCGGAAGCCCGAGACGCGGAGGCCAGTCGCCACCAGCTGGAAAGGGGGTAAGCCAGCAACCAACCCCAATGCCCCAGCTAGCCGTCCCTCCGGAGGCCCAGTCCCTGTTGCCAACAGCAGGCCGGCTACTGACAGTCGCCTGTGTCACCACTGCCAGCGGCCTGGTCACTTCTTTTACACCTGTCCGAATAGGCCGAAGAACCCCCCAGCCAAGGCCCCCGGGCCCAACGCCTCTGTTCTTTTGGTGGGAGGTGTGGTTGGGAGGGCTGACGACAACGTTCAACCTGTTCAGGTGGGGGCCCGTCTTGCTACAGGCCTCAAGGACACCGGGGCTGAACGAACCCTCATCCGTCCTGGACTGGCGGCCCCTGAAGAGTTTGTTGAGGGGAAAACCCTGACTGTCACCGGGATTGGAGGCACCCGTTGTCCCTTGCCAGTGGCACGAGTTTTCTTGACTGGGGTGCCGGGAGCGGGTTGAGGGAGGTGGGAGTGTCTGAAAATTTGCCCACTGATGTTTTATTGGGGACTGACTTGGGGAGGATGGTTGCATACTATGTCCCTGACACCCTTCCCCAAACTGATAATAAGGGTAACGTTAACCCTGATGATGTTGATGATGGGAAACTGAATGTGTTACCTGCTAATGCCTTGATGAGTAATGATGCAACTAACAACCATTCTTTCCCCAGGTACGATGCTGATGCTGATGTGAATGTACCAAAGCAAACTGATAACCATTCTTCTCCTAGGAAGGATGATGATGATGTTGATGTATCTGTGCCGACTGAACCCGTTAACCCTTTCTTTGAAGCGGTAGATGTGTCCACAGGTACCGAAGTGCTCAGCCCCGTCACTCTGCGGAGTGAGACGGCTGAGGAACCCCTGGCAGGAGTAAGCAACGGTGCTCAAGGAAATGGGGAGGTGCATGGGGACCATGAGGAAGGTAATGCCATGCAGCTGACCAGTGCCACCGAGGAAGGTAACTGGCCCATAAGTAGCACTGCTCCTGAAGTGTTGGGGGTGGATGGGGAGGTAGAGCCCAGGGCAGCACCAGCTGGTGGGTCTGCAGAAATCCCCAGGGAGACAGCATACATAGCAGCTGTCACACGCAGTCAGAGTGCCCAGATCGCAGGTAACGCACTGTCTTCTGGACCCTCTGCTGCTACAGGAGAGACTGAACCAGAGGTGAACCCAGAGCCGGTTCCAGAGGGTCCCAGTAAAGAGGGGACCCTGACGTCACTTCTGGCAGCCTCCAGCATGGAGTTCCAGGCTGCTCTGCACTCAGATGCCAGCCTGGAGAAATTGAGAGGTCTCGCCGAGACGCCCACCTCCAAGTCTGATAAGGAGAGGGTGTTCTGGGAACGAGGAAGGTTGTACCGGGAGACAGTACCCGGAGATCCTAAAAAGGAGTGGTTGAGGGAAAGACAGCTGGTCGTCCCCTATCAGTTCAGAACTGAGTTGTTGCGGATTGCCCATGAGATTCCACTCGCTGGACACTTGGGGATCAGCAAAACAAAGGCACGGCTGTCTCAACACTTCTATTGGCCCAAGATGGGGACAGATGTAACACACTACTGCCGCTCCTGTGCCACCTGTCAAAAAGTGGGTAAGGCGGGGCCTGCTCTTAAGGCTCCCCTTATTCCTTTGCCGGTGATAGAGGAGCCTTTCCAGAGAATCGCGGTGGACCTTGTAGGACCGCTGTCCTTCCCCAGCAGCTCCGGAAAGCGATACATTCTCACCGTGGTAGACTACGCTACCCGGTACCCAGAGGCAGTAGCTCTGTCTTCAACCAGGGCAGATAAGGTGGCTGACGCACTGGTGACCATCTTTTCAAGAGTAGGATTTCCCAGGGAGATGCTTACCGATCAAGGGCCCCAATTCATGTCTCGCCTAATGGAGGCTCTCTGTGAGAAAATGCAGGTGACGCAGCTGGTATCGAGTCCGTATCACCCACAGACTAATGGTTTGTGTGAACGTTTCAACGGTACCCTCAAACAGATGCTCCGCATACTGGTTGAGACCCAAGGGCGCGACTGGGAGCGGTACCTCCCACACCTGCTGTTCGCTTACAGAGAAGTTCCGCAGGCCTCGACCGGGTTCTCCCCCTTCGAGCTCCTGTATGGCAGGCGAGTCCGGGGACCCCTTGGGTTGATAAGAGAATCCTGGGAAGATGAGCCAAACCCCACAGAAGTGTCCATCGTGGATTATGTCATGCGCTTCCGTGACAAGATGCAGACCTTGACGCAGTTGGTGCATGACAACATGACGCAGGCTCAGGCTGACCAGAAGCGCTGGTACGACCAGAACGCCCGGGAGCGGACCTACCAGGTGGGTCAAAAGGTGTGGGCGCTGGTCCCTGTACCAACGGATAAGCTTCAGGCAGCCTGGGAAGGCCCGTACGTCGTCCACCAACAGCTCAACCCGGTCACCTACGTGGTCACGCTTGACCATGCTCGGGGTAGGCGCAAGGCCTTTCACGTCAACATGCTGAAGGCGCACTACGAACGTGAAGCTTGCATCCTACCGGTCTGCAATCTGCCAGAGGATGGGGAGGAAGATTCCCTCCTGGACATGCTGGCCCAGGCCAAGGCCAATGGGTCCATTGAGGACATGGAGATAAGTGGTTCGCTCACCGTGTCCCAGCGGTTGCAGTTGATGGCCACCCTGGAACTCTTCCGGCCCGTGTTCACCAACCGTCCTGGGAGGACGGAGTTAGCGGTTCATGAGGTGGACACCGGGAATCACGCCCCATTACGGCGAACACCTTATCGGATCTCTGAAACGGTGCAACAAGTCATGCGCCGAGAGGTCGATGAGATGTTAAGGCTGGGAGTGATTCGACGGTCAAAAGGTGCGTGGGCTTCACCTGTAGTCCTCGTGCCTAAAAAGGATCGAACCACCCGGTTCTGCGTGGACTACAGGGGGCTCAACGCCATCACAACCTCTGATGCCCACCCGATGCCGCGCATCGAGGATCTGCTCGAGCGGTTGACAAACGCCAACTACATATCCATCATGGATTTGAGTCGGGGATACTGGCAGATTCCCCTGAGCCCTGAGGCGCAGGAGAAATCCGCCTTTATCACCCCCTTTGGACTGTACGAGTCCACGGTCATGCCCTTCGGCATGAAGAATGCCCCTGCCACTTTCCAGCGGATGGTCAACCACCTGCTTCGGGGACTGGAGGAGTACGCCGTGGCGTACTTAGACGATATTGCCGTCTTCAGTTCCACCTGGGAGGAACACCTTCAGCACCTCCAGGAGGTGCTCGAGCGTCTTCACCAGGCAGGCCTGACCATCAAGCCGGGGAAGTGCCAGATAGGCATGCGCAAGGTCCACTACCTGGGGCACCGGGTAGGCGGGGGTTCCATGAGTCCGGAGCCAGGAAAAGTGGACGCAATCGTGTCCTGGCCCACCCCCAGGACCAAGAAACAGGTGAAGTCCTTCTTGGGCACTGCAGGGTACTATAGGCGGTTCGTACAGGACTATAGCGCCCTTGCCAAACCCTTGACTGACCTCACCAAGCAGAGGCTACCCCAAACAGTCAACTGGACAGATGACTGTGAGGCGGCTTTCCAAGCTTTGAAAGCAGCCCTGTGCAACTCTCCAGTGTTGAGAGCAGTCGACAGCAGTCGCCCGTTTCTGGTACAGACCGACGCCAGCGAGTTTGGCCTCGGTGCTGTGCTTAGCCAGGTCGACTCGGGGGACCAAGAGCACCCCGTGTTGTACCTGAGCCGGAAACTTTTGCCGAGGGAAGTGGCATACTCGACCATCGAGAAGGAGTGTCTGGCCATGGTGTGGGCACTGCAGCGTTTGCAGCCCTACCTGTATGGGCGCGCCTTCACGGTGGTAACCGACCACAACCCACTGAGCTGGTTGCACACCGTGTCGGGAACCAATGGAAGATTGCTCCGCTGGAGCCTTGCCCTTCAACAGTACGATTTTACTGTAAAACACAGGAAGGGCAGTGAAAACGGCAATGCCGATGGGTTGTCCCGCCGGGGCGAACCCGCTGAGGTGCGCATGGCCGATTACCGAGAGGTAATGCCTCCTTAGCGCCCTCTTAAGGGGGGAGGTGTGATGTACAATGTCTGTGAGGTATGGGGTTTTGTCTACAAAATATGATGTTTTCTGTTGTAACTTTCCAGAAAGATCCGGCACATATGACAATCCAGGCTGCTAGCTCTGCAGCTTCACCCCTCCTCCCTTCACACACACACAGAGCAGTGCCACCCCCCTCCTCTACAGCCTGTGTTCGCACTAGTAATAGGAGACCCCCTGCTGTTACAACCATTTGTTTCCTCTCCACAGCTGAGAGAAAAAAGTGCGGGATGGTTCTCTGTTTGAAACAAAGAGGTTTGAATAAAACTATAAGAGCCTGCCGTGCGAAAACCATACCCAGCAGAAATATAAAAATCATATTTCTGCGATCCGAGCAGACCCAGCTTCGCTGTGGTGCCTGTTGCAAAACTCTCGGATGTCCAGAACCTGAGATATGATTTGCGCCCAAATGGACGGTCATATCGCATAGATGTTTGATGTTTTCTTGATGGGCTCATTACGCTGGGAAACATGATACCACTGATGAGTCCATACCAGCTTCTCCCATAAAGTTATAGCTAATCTAAGTTTTGTAGCCAAAACATAACTTGGATAAGAGAGGTGGGATCAACCCAGAATGCACCTCTCTGTGATGTCACATAGGAAAGTCTATAAGGCATTTCCTGGGCAAACCAGCTCAGAACAGCTGCAGAGTCGGTGCTGACAAGAACTCCAGATGAATGGAGACGTGTGGCTCCTCCCCCCTTAAAGCCGCATGGTCTGCCTAAGGAACAATATGGAACTGTGAGTGTAATCTCTTTGTTTTCTCCACTTTTATTTTATACCTGTACTGTACATATTTTATGTCTCAATTTTATAGCAACTTTTATCTGTAATCACTGTCCTCTTTCGGAAAATAAATGGAATAATTATTTAGATCTGTCTCCATGCTCTAAGAATCGAACTATACGCCTTTGATAGATAATCGCTACTAATTCAAGGGGTTTGCCACGGACCCTCTTAATTTAACACTGTGAATTAAGTAACCGTGACTGGTGGCAGCGCGTTGTGTACGGCTATTACGGCTTGCTGGCAGTACAGAAGGGTCTTATATTGCTGAATAAGGGTCTGCAGCCACAGCATTGATAATTCCCTTACTGCAGAAGCCTAATTGCCGGTTCACAACAGGCAGCCCGTCCGGCGACCAATTATCCTAGGTGCAGTTCCCTGACTGACCTGAGGGTAAGGGGGGCGCCGGAGAGCTGTGAGTTCCAAAGTGGAACTGGGAAAGTGGGATATACATAAATCCCCGCAGTACTTGGAAGATTGATAGCAGTGGTGGGGCATCCAAATTAAACTCCCCCTGCGGCAAATTGTAGAGCGAGATTAGCTTGCTGGATATTTTTGGTCACATGGTGCCAGTGTTGGGATAACTAAGATAAGCCCCACTGCGCCTGTGATAGCCGTGTGCCGGCATTGTGTCACGCCCCTCCGTCCGCTGATACACCCGTGTCAGTGGTGGGACTGTGACATAGTGGTGACACAGGGTCCGCTGTCCGTCGCGTTTTGGTGGCAGCGGGACCCCCGTTAGTGTCGCCCGTAAGTAGACGAACGGCGGTGGGCTGTTCGTCACATACGGCACAGAGGACAATACCTGTACAGTACGGTATAGGGCAGGGATAGTATATATGCACTGCATAGAGGATAATACATGTACAGTACGGTATAGGGCAGGGATAGTATATATACGGCACAGAGGATAATACATGTACAGTACGGTATAGGGCAGGGATAGTATATATACGGTATAGAGGATAATACCTGTACAGTACGGTATAGGGCAGGGATAGTATATATACGGTATAGAGGATAATACATGTACAGTACGGTATAGGGCAGGGATAGTATATATACGGCACAGAGGATAATACCTGTACAGTACGGTATAGGGCAGAGATAGTATATATACGGCACAGAGGATAATACATGTACAGTACGGTATAGGGCAGGGATAGTATATATACGGCACAGAGGATAATACATGTACAGTACGGTATAGGGCAGGGATAGTATATATGCACTGCATAGAGGATAATACATGTACAGTACGGTATAGGGCAGGGATAGTATATATACGGCACAGAGGATAATACATGTACAGTACGGTATAGGGCAGGGATAGTATATATACGGTATAGAGGATAATACCTGTACAGTACGGTATAGGGCAGAGATAGTATATATACGGCACAGAGGATAATACATGTACAGTACGGTATAGGGCAGGGATAGTATATATACGGCACAGAGGATAATACATGTACAGTACGGTATAGGGCAGGGATAGTATATATGCACTGCATAGAGGATAATACATGTACAGTACGGTATAGGGCAGGGATAGTATATATACGGCACAGAGGATAATACATGTACAGTACGGTATAGGGCAGGGATAGTATATATACGGTATAGAGGATAATACCTGTACAGTACGGTATAGGGCAGAGATAGTATATATACGGCACAGAGGATAATACATGTACAGTACGGTATAGGGCAGGGATAGTATATATACGGCACAGAGGATAATACATGTACAGTACGGTATAGGGCAGGGATAGTATATATACGGCACAGAGGATAATACCTGTACAGTACGGTATAGGGCAGAGATAGTATATATACGGCACAGAGGATAATACATGTACAGTACGGTATAGGGCAGGGATAGTATATATACGGCACAGAGGATAATACATGTACAGTACGGTATAGGGCAGGGATAGTATATATGCACTGCATAGAGGATAATACATGTACAGTACGGTATAGGGCAGGGATAGTATATATACGGCACAGAGGATAATACATGTACAGTACGGTATAGGGCAGGGATAGTATATATACGGTATAGAGGATAATACCTGTACAGTACGGTATAGGGCAGGGATAGTATATATACGGCACAGAGGATAATACCTGTACAGTACGGTATAGGGCAGGGATAGTATATATGCACTGCATAGAGGATAATACATGTACAGTACGGTATAGGGCAGGGATAGTATATATACGGCACAGAGGATAATACATGTACAGTACGGTATAGGGCAGGGATAGTATATATACGGTATAGAGAATAATACCTGTACAGTACGGTATAGGGCAGGGATAGTATATATACGGTATAGAGGATAATACATGTACAGTACGGTATAGGGCAGGGATAGTATATATACGGCACAGAGGATAATACCTGTACAGTACGGTATAGGGCAGAGATAGTATATATACGGCACAGAGGATAATACATGTACAGTACGGTATAGGGCAGGGATAGTATATATACGGCACAGAGGATAATACATGTACAGTACGGTATAGGGCAGGGATAGTATATATGCACTGCATAGAGGATAATACATGTACAGTACGGTATAGGGCAGGGATAGTATATATACGGCACAGAGGATAATACATGTACAGTACGGTATAGGGCAGGGATAGTATATATACGGTATAGAGGATAATACCTGTACAGTACGGTATAGGGCAGAGATAGTATATATACGGCACAGAGGATAATACATGTACAGTACGGTATAGGGCAGGGATAGTATATATACGGCACAGAGGATAATACATGTACAGTACGGTATAGGGCAGGGATAGTATATATGCACTGCATAGAGGATAATACATGTACAGTACGGTATAGGGCAGGGATAGTATATATACGGCACAGAGGATAATACATGTACAGTACGGTATAGGGCAGGGATAGTATATATACGGTATAGAGGATAATACCTGTACAGTACGGTATAGGGCAGAGATAGTATATATACGGCACAGAGGATAATACATGTACAGTACGGTATAGGGCAGGGATAGTATATATACGGCACAGAGGATAATACATGTACAGTACGGTATAGGGCAGGGATAGTATATATGCACTGCATAGAGGATAATACATGTACAGTACGGTATAGGGCAGGGATAGTATATATACGGCACAGAGGATAATACATGTACAGTACGGTATAGGGCAGGGATAGTATATATACGGCACAGAGGATAATACATGTACAGTACGGTATAGGGCAGGGATAGTATATATGCACTGCATAGAGGATAATACATGTACAGTACGGTATAGGGCAGGGATAGTATATATACGGCACAGAGGATAATACATGTACAGTACGGTATAGGGCAGGGATAGTATATATACGGTATAGAGGATAATACATGTACAGTACGGTATAGGGCAGGGATAGTATATATACGGCACAGAGGATAATACATGTACAGTACGGTATAGGGCAGGGATAGTATATATGCACTGCATAGAGGATAATACATGTACAGTACGGTATAGGGCAGGGATAGTATATATACGGCACAGAGGATAATACATGTACAGTACGGTATAGGGCAGGGATAGTATATATACGGTATAGAGGATAATACCTGTACAGTACGGTATAGGGCAGAGATAGTATATATACGGCACAGAGGATAATACATGTACAGTACGGTATAGGGCAGGGATAGTATATATACGGTATAGAGGATAATACATGTACAGTACGGTATAGGGCAGGGATAGTATATATGCACTGCATAGAGGATAATACATGTACAGTACGGTATAGGGCAGGGATAGTATATATACGGTATAGAGGATAATACATGTACAGTACGGTATAGGGCAGGGATAGTATATATACGGTATAGAGGATAATACATGTACAGTACGGTATAGGGCAGGGATAGTATATATACGGTATAGAGGATAATACATGTACAGTACGGTATAGAGCAGGGATAGTATATATACGGTATAGAGGATAATACATGTACAGTACGGTATAGGGCAGGGATAGTATATATGCACTGCATAGAGGATAATACATGTACAGTACGGTATAGGGCAGGGATAGTATATATACGGCACAGAGGATAATACATGTACAGTACGGTATAGGGCAGGGATAGTATATATACGGCACAGAGGATAATACATGTACAGTACGGTATAGGGCAGGGATAGTATATATGCACTGCATAGAGGATAATACATGTACAGTACGGTATAGGGCAGGGATAGTATATATACGGTATAGAGGATAATACATGTACAGTACGGTATAGGGCAGGGATAGTATATATGCACTGCATAGAGGATAATACATGTACAGTACGGTATAGGGCAGGGATAGTATATATGCACTGCATAGAGGATAATACGTGTACAGTACGGTATAGAGCAGGGATAGTATATATACGGCACAGAGGATAATACATGTACAGTACGGTATAGGGCAGGGATAGTATATATGCACTGCATAGAGGATAATACATGTACAGTACGGTATAGGGCAGGGATAGTATATATGCACTGCATAGAGGATAATACATGTACAGTACGGTATAGGGCAGGGATAGTATATATACGGCACAGAGGATAATACATGTACTGTACGGTATAGGGCAGGGATAGTATATATACGGCACAGAGGATAATACATGTACAGTACGGTATAGGGCAGGGATAGTATATATGCACTGCATAGAGGATAATACATGTACAGTACGGTATAGGGCAGGGATAGTATATATACGGTATAGAGGATAATACATGTACAGTACGGTATAGGGCAGGGATAGTATATATACGGCACAGAGGATAATACATGTACAGTACGGTATAGGGCAGGGATAGTATATATGCACTGCATAGAGGATAATACATGTACAGTACGGTATAGGGCAGGGATAGTATATATGCACTGCATAGAGAATACATGTACAGTACGGTATAGGGCAGGGATAGTATATATACGGCACAGAGGATAATACATGTACAGTACGGTATAGGGCAGGGATAGTATATATACGGTATAGAGGATAATACCTGTACAGTACGGTATAGGGCAGGGATAGTATATATACGGCACAGAGGATAATACATGTACAGTACGGTATAGGGCAGGGATAGTATATATACGGCACAGAGGATAATACATGTACAGTACGGTATAGGGCAGGGATAGTATATATGCACTGCATAGAGGATAATACATGTACAGTACGGTATAGGGCAGGGATAGTATATATGCACTGCATAGAGGATAATACATGTACAGTACGGTATAGGGCAGGGATAGTATATATACGGCACAGAGGATAATACATGTACAGTACGGTATAGGGCAGGGATAGTATATATACGGCACAGAGGATAATACATGTACAGTACGGTATAGGGCAGGGATAGTATATATGCACTGCATAGAGGATAATACATGTACAGTACGGTATAGGGCAGGGATAGTATATATACGGTATAGAGGATAATACATGTACAGTACGGTATAGGGCAGGGATAGTATATATACGGCACAGAGGATAATACATGTACAGTACGGTATAGGGCAGGGATAGTATATATACGGTATAGAGGATAATACCTGTACAGAACGGTATAGGGCAGAGATAGTATATATACGGCACAGAGGATAATACATGTACAGTACGGTATAGGGCAGGGATAGTATATATAAGGCACAGAGGATAATACATGTACAGTACGGTATAGGGCAGGGATAGTATATATGCACTGCATAGAGGATAATACATGTACAGTACGGTATAGGGCAGGGATAGTATATATGCACTGCATAGAGGATAATACATGTACAGTACGGTATAGGGCAGGGATAGTATATATACGGCACAGAGGATAATACATGTACAGTACGGTATAGGGCAGGGATAGTATATATGCACTGCATAGAGGATAATACATGTACAGTACGGTATAGGGCAGGGATAGTATATATACGGTATAGAGGATAATACATGTACAGTACGGTATAGGGCAGGGATAGTATATATACGGCACAGAGGATAATACATGTACAGTACGGTATAGGGCAGGGATAGTATATATGCACTGCATAGAGGATAATACATGTACAGTACGGTATAGGGCAGGGATAGTATATATGCACTGCATAGAGGATAATACATGTACAGTACGGTATAGGGCAGGGATAGTATATATACGGCACAGAGGATAATACATGTACAGTACGGTATAGGGCAGGGATAGTATATATACGGCACAGAGGATAATACATGTACAGTACGGTATAGGGCAGGGATAGTATATATACGGCACAGAGGATAATACATGTACAGTACGGTATAGGGCAGGGATAGTATATATGCACTGCATAGAGGATAATACATGTACAGTACGGTATAGGGCAGGGATAGTATATATGCACTGCATAGAGGATAATACATGTACAGTACGGTATAGGGCAGGGATAGTATATATACGGCACAGAGGATAATACATGTACAGTACGGTATAGGGCAGGGATAGTATATATACGGCACAGAGGATAATACATGTACAGTACGGTATAGGGCAGGGATAGTATATATACGGCACAGAGGATAATACATGTACAGTACGGTATAGGGCAGGGATAGTATATATGCACTGCATAGAGGATAATACATGTACAGTACGGTATAGGGCAGGGATAGTATATATGCACTGCATAGAGGATAATACATGTACAGTACGGTATAGGGCAGGGATAGTATATATACGGCACAGAGGATAATACATGTACAGTACGGTATAGGGCAGGGATAGTATATATACGGCACAGAGGATAATACATGTACAGTACGGTATAGGGCAGGGATAGTATATATGCACTGCATAGAGGATAATACATGTACAGTACGGTATAGGGCAGGGATAGTATATATACGGTATAGAGGATAATACATGTACAGTACGGTATAGGGCAGGGATAGTATATATACGGAACAGAGGATAATACATGTACAGTACGGTATAGGGCAGGGATAGTATATATGCACTGCATAGAGGATAATACATGTACAGTACGGTATAGGGCAGGGATAGTATATATGCACTGCATAGAGGATAATACATGTACAGTACGGTATAGGGCAGGGATAGTATATATACGGCACAGAGGATAATACATGTACAGTACGGTATAGGGCAGGGATAGTATATATACGGCACAGAGGATAATACATGTACAGTACGGTATAGGGCAGAGATAGTATATATACGGCACAGAGGATAATACATGTACAGTACGGTATAGGGCAGGGATAGTATATATACGGCACAGAGGATAATACATGTACAGTACGGTATAGGGCAGGGATAGTATATATGCACTGCATAGAGGATAATACATGTACAGTACGGTATAGGGCAGGGATAGTATATATGCACTGCATAGAGAATACATGTACAGTACGGTATAGGGCAGGGATAGTATATATACGGCACAGAGGATAATACATGTACAGTACGGTATAGGGCAGGGATAGTATATATACGGTATAGAGGATAATACCTGTACAGTACGGTATAGGGCAGGGATAGTATATATACGGCACAGAGGATAATACATGTACAGTACGGTATAGGGCAGGGATAGTATATATACGGTATAGAGGATAATACCTGTACAGTACGGTATAGGGCAGAGATAGTATATATACGGCACAGAGGATAATACATGTACAGTACGGTATAGGGCAGGGATAGTATATATACGGCACAGAGGATAATACATGTACAGTACGGTATAGGGCAGGGATAGTATATATGCACTGCATAGAGGATAATACATGTACAGTACGGTATAGGGCAGGGATAGTATATATGCACTGCATAGAGGATAATACATGTACAGTACGGTATAGGGCAGGGATAGTATATATGCACTGCATAGAGGATAATACATGTACAGTACGGTATAGGGCAGGGATAGTATATATACGGCACAGAGGATAATACATGTACAGTACGGTATAGGGCAGGGATAGTATATATACGGCACAGAGGATAATACATGTACAGTACGGTATAGGGCAGGGATAGTATATATGCACTGCATAGAGGATAATACATGTACAGTACGGTATAGGGCAGGGATAGTATATATGCACTGCATAGAGGATAATACATGTACAGTACGGTATAGGGCAGGGATAGTATATATACGGCACAGAGGATAATACATGTACAGTACGGTATAGGGCAGGGATAGTATATATACGGTATAGAGGATAATACCTGTACAGTACGGTATAGGGCAGAGATAGTATATATACGGCACAGAGGATAATACATGTACAGTACGGTATAGGGCAGGGATAGTATATATACGGCACAGAGGATAATACATGTACAGTACGGTATAGGGCAGGGATAGTATATATGCACTGCATAGAGGATAATACATGTACAGTACGGTATAGGGCAGGGATAGTATATATGCACTGCATAGAGGATAATACATGTACAGTACGGTATAGGGCAGGGATAGTATATATACGGCACAGAGGATAATACATGTACAGTACGGTATAGGGCAGGGATAGTATATATACGGCACAGAGGATAATACATGTACAGTACGGTATAGGGCAGGGATAGTATATATGCACTGCATAGAGGATAATACATGTACAGTACGGTATAGGGCAGGGATAGTATATATACGGTATAGAGGATAATACATGTACAGTACGGTATAGGGCAGGGATAGTATATATACGGCACAGAGGATAATACATGTACAGTACGGTATAGGGCAGGGATAGTATATATGCACTGCACAGAGGATAATACATGTACAGTACGGTATAGGGCAGGGATAGTATATATGCACTGCATAGAGGATAATACATGTACAGTACGGTATAGGGCAGGGATAGTATATATACGGCACAGAGGATAATACATGTACAGTACGGTATAGGGCAGGGATAGTATATATACGGTATAGAGGATAATACCTGTACAGTACGGTATAGGGCAGAGATAGTATATATACGGCACAGAGGATAATACATGTACAGTACGGTATAGGGCAGGGATAGTATATATACGGCACAGAGGATAATACATGTACAGTACGGTATAGGGCAGGGATAGTATATATGCACTGCATAGAGGATAATACATGTACAGTACGGTATAGGGCAGGGATAGTATATATGCACTGCATAGAGGATAATACATGTACAGTACGGTATAGGGCAGGGATAGTATATATACGGCACAGAGGATAATACATGTACAGTACGGTATAGGGCAGGGATAGTATATATACGGCACAGAGGATAATACATGTACAGTACGGTATAGGGCAGGGATAGTATATATGCACTGCATAGAGGATAATACATGTACAGTACGGTATAGGGCAGGGATAGTATATATACGGTATAGAGGATAATACATGTACAGTACGGTATAGGGCAGGGATAGTATATATACGGAACAGAGGATAATACATGTACAGTACGGTATAGGGCAGGGATAGTATATATGCACTGCATAGAGGATAATACATGTACAGTACGGTATAGGGCAGGGATAGTATATATGCACTGCATAGAGGATAATACATGTACAGTACGGTATAGGGCAGGGATAGTATATATACGGCACAGAGGATAATACATGTACAGTACGGTATAGGGCAGGGATAGTATATATACGGTATAGAGGATAATACCTGTACAGTACGGTATAGGGCAGAGATAGTATATATACGGCACAGAGGATAATACATGTACAGTACGGTATAGGGCAGGGATAGTATATATACGGCACAGAGGATAATACATGTACAGTACGGTATAGGGCAGGGATAGTATATATGCACTGCATAGAGGATAATACATGTACAGTACGGTATAGGGCAGGGATAGTATATATGCACTGCATAGAGGATAATACATGTACAGTACGGTATAGGGCAGGGATAGTATATATACGGCACAGAGGATAATACATGTACAGTACGGTATAGGGCAGGGATAGTATATATACGGCACAGAGGATAATACATGTACAGTACGGTATAGGGCAGGGATAGTATATATGCACTGCATAGAGGATAATACATGTACAGTACGGTATAGGGCAGGGATAGTATATATACGGTATAGAGGATAATACATGTACAGTACGGTATAGGGCAGGGATAGTATATATGCACTGCATAGAGGATAATACATGTACAGTACGGTATAGGGCAGGGATAGTATATATACGGCACAGAGGATAATACATGTACAGTACGGTATAGGGCAGGGATAGTATATATACGGCACAGAGGATAATACATGTACAGTACGGTATAGGGCAGGGATAGTATATATGCACTGCATAGAGGATAATACATGTACAGTACGGTATAGGGCAGGGATAGTATATATACGGTATAGAGGATAATACATGTACAGTACGGTATAGGGCAGGGATAGTATATATGCACTGCATAGAGGATAATACATGTACAGTACGGTATAGGGCAGGGATAGTATATATACTGGTATAGAGGATAATACATGTACAGTACGGTATAGGGCAGAGATAGTATATATACGGCACAGAGGATAATACATGTACAGTACGGTATAGGGCAGGGATAGTATATATACGGCACAGAGGATAATACATGTACAGTACGGTATAGGGCAGGGATAGTATATATACGGCACAGAGGATAATACATGTACAGTACGGTATAGGGCAGGGATAGTATATATGCACTGCATAGAGGATAATACATGTACAGTACGGTATAGGGCAGGGATAGTATATATGCACTGCATAGAGGATAATACATGTACAGTACGGTATAGGGCAGGGATAGTATATATACGGCACAGAGGATAATACATGTACAGTACGGTATAGGGCAGGGATAGTATATATACGGCACAGAGGATAATACATGTACAGTACGGTATAGGGCAGGGATAGTATATATGCACTGCATAGAGGATAATACATGTACAGTACGGTATAGGGCAGGGATAGTATATATACGGTATAGAGGATAATACATGTACAGTACGGTATAGGGCAGGGATAGTATATATGCACTGCATAGAGGATAATACATGTACAGTACGGTATAGGGCAGGGATAGTATATATACGGCACAGAGGATAATACATGTACAGTACGGTATAGGGCAGGGATAGTATATATACGGCACAGAGGATAATACATGTACAGTACGGTATAGGGCAGGGATAGTATATATGCACTGCATAGAGGATAATACATGTACAGTACGGTATAGGGCAGGGATAGTATATATACGGTATAGAGGATAATACATGTACAGTACGGTATAGGGCAGGGATAGTATATATGCACTGCATAGAGGATAATACATGTACAGTACGGTATAGGGCAGGGATAGTATATATACGGCACAGAGGATAATACATGTACAGTACGGTATAGGGCAGGGATAGTATATATACGGCACAGAGGATAATACATGTACAGTACGGTATAGGGCAGGGATAGTATATATGCACTGTATAGAGGATAATACATGTACAGTACGGTATAGGGCAGGGATAGTATATATACGGTATAGAGGATAATACATGTACAGTACGGTATAGGGCAGGGATAGTATATATGCACTGCATAGAGGATAATACATGTACAGTACGGTATAGGGCAGGGATAGTATATATACGGCACAGAGGATAATACATGTACAGTACGGTATAGGGCAGGGATAGTATATATACGGCACAGAGGATAATACATGTACAGTACGGTATAGGGCAGGGATAGTATATATGCACTGCATAGAGGATAATACATGTACAGTACGGTATAGGGCAGGGATAGTATATATACGGTATAGAGGATAATACATGTACAGTACGGTATAGGGCAGGGATAGTATATATGCACTGCATAGAGGATAATACATGTACAGTACGGTATAGGGCAGGGATAGTATATATACGGCACAGAGGATAATACATGTACAGTACGGTATAGGGCAGGGATAGTATATATACGGCACAGAGGATAATACATGTACAGTACGGTATAGGGCAGGGATAGTATATATGCACTGCATAGAGGATAATACATGTACAGTACGGTATAGGGCAGGGATAGTATATATACGGTATAGAGGATAATACATGTACAGTACGGTATAGGGCAGGGATAGTATATATGCACTGCATAGAGGATAATACATGTACAGTACGGTATAGGGCAGGGATAGTATATATACGGCACAGAGGATAATACATGTACAGTACGGTATAGGGCAGGGATAGTATATATACGGCACAGAGGATAATACATGTACAGTACGGTATAGGGCAGGGATAGTATATATGCACTGCATAGAGGATAATACATGTACAGTACGGTATAGGGCAGGGATAGTATATATACGGCACAGAGGATAATACATGTACAGTACGGTATAGGGCAGGGATAGTATATATACGGCACAGAGGATAATACATGTACAGTACGGTATAGGGCAGGGATAGTATATATGCACTGCATAGAGGATAATACATGTACAGTACGGTATAGGGCAGGGATAGTATATATACGGTATAGAGGATAATACATGTACAGTACGGTATAGGGCAGGGATAGTATATATGCACTGCATAGAGGACAATACATGTACAGTACGGTATAGGGCAGGGATAGTATATATACGGCACAGAGGATAATACATGTACAGTACGGTATAGGGCAGGGATAGTATATATACGGCACAGAGGATAATACATGTACAGTACGGTATAGGGCAGGGATAGTATATATGCACTGCATAGAGGATAATACATGTACAGTACGGTATAGGGCAGGGATAGTATATATACGGTATAGAGGATAATACATGTACAGTACGGTATAGGGCAGGGATAGTATATATGCACTGCATAGAGGATAATACATGTACAGTACGGTATAGGGCAGGGATAGTATATATACGGCACAGAGGATAATACATGTACAGTACGGTATAGGGCAGGGATAGTATATATGCACTGCATAGAGGATAATACATGTACAGTACGGTATAGGGCAGGGATAGTATATATACGGCACAGAGGATAATACATGTACAGTACGGTATAGGGCAGGGATAGTATATATACGGTATAGAGGATAATACATGTACAGTACGGTATAGGGCAGGGATAGTATATATACGGCACAGAGGATAATACATGTACAGTACGGTATAGGGCAGGGATAGTATATATGCGGTATAGAGGATAATACATGTAGAGTACAGTATAGGGCAGGGATAGTATATATGCACTGCATAGAGGATAATACATGTACAGTACGGTATAGGGCAGGGATAGTATATATACGGCACAGAGGATAATACATGTACAGTACGGTATAGGGCAGGGATAGTATATATGCACTGCATAGAGGATAATACATGTACAGTACGGTATAGGGCAGGGATAGTATATATACGGCACAGAGGATAATACATGTACAGTACAGTATAGGGCAGGGATAGCATATATACGGTATAGAGGATAATACATGTACAGTACGGTATAGGGCAGGGATAGTATATATACGGCACAGAGGATAATACATGTACAGTACGGTATAGGGCAGGGATAGTATATATGCGGTATAGAGGATAATACATGTACAGTACAGTATAGGGCAGGGATAGTATATATGCGGTATAGAGGATAATACATGTTCAGTACGGTATAGGGCAGGGATAGTATATATGCGGTATAGAGGATAATACATGTACAGTACGGTATAGGGCAGGGATAGTATATATACGGCACAGAGGATAATACATGTACAGTACGGTATAGGGCAGAGATAGTATATATACGGCACAGAGGATAATACATGTACAGTACGGTATAGGGCAGGGATAGTATATATGCGGTATAGAGGATAATACATGTACAGTACGGTATAGGGCAGGGATAGTATATATACGGCACAGAGGATAATACATGTACAGTACGGTATAGGGCAGGGATAGTATATATACGGTATAGAGGATAATACATGTTCAGTACGGTATAGGGCAGGGATAGTATATATACGGCACAGAGGATAATACATGTACAGTACGGTATAGGGCAGAGAGTATATATGCGGTATAGAGGATAATACATGTTCAGTACGGTATAGGGCAGGGATAGTATATATGCGGTATAGAGGATAATACATGTACAGTACGGTATAGGGCAGGGATAGTATATATACGGCACAGAGGATAATACATGTACAGTACGGTATAGGGCAGAGATAGTATATATACGGCACAGAGGATAATACATGTACAGTACGGTATAGGGCAGAGATAGTATATATACGGTATAGAGGATAATACATGTACAGTACGGTATAGGGCAGGGATAGTATATATACGGCACAGAGGATAATACATGTACAGTACGGTATAGGGCAGGGATAGTATATATGCGGTATAGAGGATAATACATGTACAGTACAGTATAGGGCAGGGATAGTATATATGCGGTATAGAGGATAATACATGTTCAGTACGGTATAGGGCAGGGATAGTATATATGCGGTATAGAGGATAATACATGTACAGTACGGTATAGGGCAGGGATAGTATATATACGGCACAGAGGATAATACATGTACAGTACGGTATAGGGCAGAGATAGTATATATACGGCACAGAGGATAATACATGTACAGTACGGTATAGGGCAGGGATAGTATATATGCGGTATAGAGGATAATACATGTACAGTACGGTATAGGGCAGGGATAGTATATATACGGCACAGAGGATAATACATGTACAGTACGGTATAGGGCAGGGATAGTATATATACGGTATAGAGGATAATACATGTTCAGTACGGTATAGGGCAGGGATAGTATATATACGGCACAGAGGATAATACATGTACAGTACGGTATAGGGCAGAGATAGTATATATACGGTATAGAGGATAATACATGTACAGTACAGTATAGGGCAGGGATAGTATATATGCGGTATAGAGGATAATACATGTTCAGTACGGTATAGGGCAGGGATAGTATATATGCGGTATAGAGGATAATACATGTACAGTACGGTATAGGGCAGGGATAGTATATATACGGCACAGAGGATAATACATGTACAGTACGGTATAGGGCAGAGATAGTATATATACGGCACAGAGGATAATACATGTACAGTACGGTATAGGGCAGGGATAGTATATATACGGTATAGAGGATAATACATGTTCAGTACGGTATAGGGCAGGGATAGTATATATGCGGTATAGAGGATAATACATGTACAGTACGGTATAGGGCAGGGATAGTATATATACGGCACAGAGGATAATACATGTACAGTACGGTATAGGGAAGAGATAGTATATATACGGCACAGAGGATAATACATGTACAGTACGGTATAGGGCAGAGATAGTATATATACGGCACAGAGGATAATACATGTACAGTACGGTATAGGGCAGGGATAGTATATATACGGCACAGAGGATAATACATGTTCAGTACGGTATAGGGCAGGGATAGTATATATACGGTATAGAGGATAATACCTGTACAGTACGGTATAGGGCAGGGATAGTATATATACGGCACAGAGGATAATACATGTACAGTACGGTATAGGGCAGGGATAGTATATATACGGCACAGAGGATAATACATGTACAGTACGGTATAGCGCAGGGATAGTATATATACGGTATAGAGGATAATACTTGTACAGTACGGTATAGGGCAGGGATAGTATATATACGGCACAGAGGATAATACATGTACAGTACGGTATAGGGCAGAGATAGTATATATACGGCACAGAGGATAATACATGTACAGTACGGTATAGGGCAGAGATAGTATATATACGGCACAGAGGATAATACATGTTCAGTACGGTATAGGGCAGGGATAGTATATATACGGTATAGAGGATAATACCTGTACAGTACGGTATAGGGCAGGGATAGTATATATACGGCACAGAGGATAATACATGTACAGTACGGTATAGGGCAGGGATAGTATATATACGGCACAGAGGATAATACATGTACAGTACGGTATAGCGCAGGGATAGTATATATACGGTATAGAGGATAATACCTGTACAGTACGGTATAGGGCAGGGATAGTATATATACGGCACAGAGGATAATACATGTACAGTACGGTATAGGGCAGGGATAGTATATATACGGTATAGAGGATAATACCTGTACAGTACGGTATAGGGCAGGGATAGTATATATACGGCACAGAGGATAATACATGTACAGTACGGTATAGGGCAGGGATAGTATATATACGGTATAGAGGTTAATACATGTACAGTACGGTATAGGGCAGGGATAGTATATATACGGTATAGAGGATAATACATGTACAGTACGGTATAGGGCAGGGATAGTATATATACGGCACAGAGGATAATACATGTACAGTACGGTATAGGGCAGAGATAGTATATATACGGCACAGAGGATAATACATGTACAGTACGGTATAGGGCAGGGATAGTATATATACGGTATAGAGGATAATACATGTACAGTACGGTATAGGGCAGGGATAGTATATATACGGTATAGAGGATAATACATGCACAGTACGGTATAGGGCAGGGATAGTATATATACGGCACAGAGGATAATACATGTACAGTACGGTATAGGGCAGGGATAGTATATATACGGTATAGAGGATAATACATGCACAGTACGGTATAGGGCAGGGATAGTATATATACGGCACAGAGGATAATACATGTACAGTACGGTATAGGGCAGAGATAGTATATATACGGTATAGAGGATAATACATGTACAGTACGGTATAGGGCAGGGATAGTATATATACGGTATAGAGGATAATACATGCACAGTACGGTATAGGGCAGGGATAGTATATATACGGTATAGAGGATAATACATGTACAGTACGGTATAGGGCAGGGATAGTATATATACAGCACAGAGGATAATACATGTACAGTACAGTATAGGGCAGGGATAGTATATATACGGTATAGAGGATAATACATGTACAGTACGGTATAGGGCAGGGATAGTATATATACGGCACAGAGGATAATACATGTACAGTACAGTATAGGGCAGGGATAGTATATATACGTTATAGAGGATAATACATGTACAGTACAGTATAGGGCAGGGATAGTATATATACGGTATAGAGGATAATACATGTACAGTACGGTATAGGGCAGGGATAGTATATATACGGTATAGAGGATAATACATGTACAGTACAGTATAGGGCAGGGATAGTATATATACGGTATAGAGGATAATACATGTACAGTACGGTATAGGGCAGAGATAGTATATATACGGCACAGAGGATAATACATGTACAGTACGGTATAGGGCAGGGATAGTATATATACGGTATAGAGGATAATACATGTACAGTACGGTATAGGGCAGGGATAGTATATACACGGCACAGAGGATAATACATGTACAGTACGGTATAGGGCAGGGATAGTATATATACGGTATAGAGGATAATACATGTACAGTACGGTATAGGGCAGGGATAGTATATATACGGCACAGAGGATAATACATGTACAGTACGGTATAGGGCAGGGATAGTATATATACGGCACAGAGGATAATACATGTACAGTACGGTATAGCGCAGGGATAGTATATATACGGTATAGAGGATAATACATGTACAGTACGGTATAGGGCAGGGATAGTATATATACGGTATAGAGGATAATACATGTACAGTACGGTATAGGGCAGAGATAGTATATATACGGCACAGAGGATAATACATGTACAGTACGGTATAGGGCAGAGATAGTATATATACGGCACAGAGGATAATACATGTTCAGTACGGTATAGGGCAGGGATAGTATATATACAGTATAGAGGATAATACCTGTACAGTACGGTATAGGGCAGGGATAGTATATATACGGCACAGAGGATAATACATGTACAGTACGGTATAGGGCAGGGATAGTATATATACGGCACAGAGGATAATACATGTACAGTACGGTATAGCGCAGGGATAGTATATATACGGTATAGAGGATAATACCTGTACAGTACGGTATAGGGCAGGGATAGTATATATACGGCACAGAGGATAATACATGTACAGTACGGTATAGGGCAGGGATAGTATATATACGGCACAGAGGATAATACATGTACAGTACGGTATAGGGCAGAGATAGTATATATACGGCACAGAGGATATTACATGTACAGTACGGTATAGGGCAGGGATAGTATATATACGGCACAGAGGATAATACATGTACAGTACGGTATAGGGCAGGGATAGTATATATACGGCACAGAGGATAATACATGTACAGTACGGTATAGGGCAGAGATAGTATATATACGGCACAGAGGATAATACATGTACAGTACGGTATAGGGCAGGGATAGTATATATACGGTATAGAGGTTAATACATGTACAGTACGGTATAGGGCAGGGATAGTATATATACGGTATAGAGGATAATACATGTACAGTACGGTATAGGGCAGGGATAGTATATATACGGCACAGAGGATAATACATGTACAGTACGGTATAGGGCAGAGATCGTATATATACGGTATAGTGGATAATACATGCACAGTACGGTATAGGGCAGGGATAGTATATATACGGTATAGAGGATAATACATGTACAGTACGGTATAGGGCAGGGATAGTATATATACGGTATAGAGGATAATACATGCACAGTACGGTATAGGGCAGGGATAGTATATATACGGCACAGAGGATAATACATGTACAGTACGGTATAGGGCAGGGATAGTATATATACGGTATAGAGGATAATACATGCACAGTACGGTATAGGGCAGGGATAGTATATATACGGCACAGAGGATAATACATGTACAGTACGGTATAGGGCAGAGATAGTATATATACGGTATAGAGGATAATACATGTACAGTACGGTATAGGGCAGGGATAGTATATATACGGTATAGAGGATAATACATGCACAGTACGGTATAGGGCAGGGATAGTATATATACGGCACAGAGGATAATACATGTACAGTACGGTATAGAGTAGGGATAGTATATATACGGTATAGAGGATAATACATGTACAGTACAGTATAGGGCAGGGATAGTATATATACGGTATAGAGGATAATACATGTACAGTACGGTATAGGGCAGGGTTAGTATATATACGGCACAGAGGATAATACATGTACAGTATAGGGCAGGGATAGTATATATACGGTATAGAGGATAATACATGTACAGTACGGTATAGGGCAGGGATAGTATATATACGGTATAGAGGATAATACATGTACAGTACGGTGTAGGGCAGGGATAGTATATATACGGTATAGAGGATAATACATGTACATTACGGTATAGGGCAGGGATAGTATATATACGGCACAGAGGATAATACATGTACAGTACGGTATAGGGCAGAGATAGTATATATACGGCACAGAGGATAATACATGTACAGTACGGTATAGGGCAGAGAGTATATATACGGCACAGAGGATAATACATGTACAGTACGGTATAGGGCAGGGATAGTATATATACGGCACAGAGGATAATACATGTACAGTACGGTATAGGGCAGGGATAGTATATATACGGCACAGAGGATAATACATGTACAGTACGGTATAGGGCAGAGATAGTATATATACGGCACAGAGGATAATACATGTACAGTACGGTATAGGGCAGGGATAGTATATATACGGCACAGAGGATAATACATGTACAGTACGGTATAGAGCAGGGATAGTATATATACGGCACAGAGGATAATACATGTACAGTACGGTATAGGGCAGGGATAGTATATATACGGCACAGAGGATAATACATGTACAGTACGGTATAGGGCAGGGATAGTATAAATACGGTATAGAGGATAATACATGTACAGTACGGTATAGGGCAGGGATAGTATATATACGGTATAGAGGATAATACATGTACAGTACGGTATAGGGCAGGGATAGTATATATACGGCACAGAGGATAATACATGTACAGTACGGTATAGGGCAGGGATAGTATATATACGGCACAGAGGATAATACATGTACAGTACGGTATAGGGCAGGGATAGTATATATACGGCACAGAGTATAATACATGTACAGTACGGTATAGGGCAGGGATAGTATAAATACGGTATAGAGGATAATACATGTACAGTACGGTATAGGGCAGGGATAGTATATATACGGTATAGAGGATAATACATGTACAGTACGGTATAGGGCAGGGATAGTCTATATACGGTATAGAGAATACATCTACAGTAAGGCATAGGGCAGGGATAGTATATATACGGCACAGAGGATAATACATGTACAGTACGGTATAGGGCAGGGATATTATATATACGGCACAGAGGATAATACATGTACGGTACGGTATAGGGCAGGGATATTATATATACGGCACAGAGGATAATACATGTACAGTACGGTATAGGGCAGAGATAGTATATATACGGCACAGAGGATAATACATGTACAGTACGGTATAGGGCAGAGATAGTATATATACGGCACAGAGGATAATACATGTACAGTACGGTATAGGGCAGGGATAGTATATATACGGCACAGAGGATAATACATGTACAGTACGGTATAGGGCAGGGATAGTATATATACGGCACAGAGGATAATACATGTACAGTACGGTATAGGGCAGAGATAGTATATATACGGCACAGAGGATAATACATGTACAGTACGGTATAGGGCAGGGATAGTATATATACGGCACAGAGGATAATACATGTACAGTACGGTATAGAGCAGGGATAGTATATATACGGCACAGAGGATAATACATGTACAGTACGGTATAGGGCAGGGATAGTATATATACGGCACAGAGGATAATACATGTACAGTACGGTATAGGGCAGGGATAGTATATATACGGTATAGAGGATAATACATGTACAGTACGGTATAGGGCAGGGATAGTATATATACGGTATAGAGGATAATACATGTACAGTACGGTATAGGGCAGGGATAGTATATATACGGCACAGAGGATAATACATGTGCAGTACGGTATAGGGCAGGGATAGTATATATACGGTATAGAGGATAATACATGCACAGTACGGTATAGGGCAGGGATAGTATATATACGGTATAGAGGATAATACATGTACAGTACGGTATAGGGCAGGGATAGTATATATACGGCACAGAGGATAATACATGTACAGTACGGTATAGGGCAGGGATAGTATATATACGGCACAGAGGATAATACATGTACAGTACGGTATAGGGCAGGGATAGTGTATATACGGTATAGAGGATAATACATGTACAGTACGGTATAGGGCAGGGATAGTATATATACGGCACAGAGGATAATACATGTACAGTACGGTATAGGGCAGGGATAGTATATATACACGGTATAGAGGATAATACATGTACAGTACGGTATAGGGCAGGGATAGTATATATACGGTATAGAGGATAATACATATACAGTACATTATAGGGCAGGGATAGTATATATACGGTATAGAGGATAATACATGCACAGTACGGTATAGGGCAGGGATAGTATATATACGGTATAGAGGATAATAAATGTACAGTACATTATAGGGCAGGGATAGTATATATACGGTATAGAGGATAATACATGTACAGTACGGTATAGGGCAGGGATAGTATATATACGGCACAGAGGATAATACATGTGGATCGCCCTCCCAGGGCCGTGGGGTACTCAGTGACGGGCCCGATGAGCTTCAATGGGAGTTGTCACGGCAGCTGGGACCCGGCCCGTGGCCCTGGACACCCATTGTAAAAGGGTGGAATGCTCAGTGTGCTTATGATGATTAGAGTTTATGAATGAATGAGTCGTGACGCCACCTGTGGTGTTCGGCAATGAAGATGTTAAGCTGACGCTGCAGACAGATCCTCTGGGACAGATGGTGTGGTGCAGCAGTGATGTTATAGCCCTCCACAGGTAGGGCTGTAGTCCCAGGGCAGAGTAGGTGAAGTGACACGTAGATGGTGTAGTGTCGGGCGCAGGGGATGTAGCAGTGCTGGGCAGGTTGACGCAGGAATAAGTGGAGGACACCTGGTCATGCAGTTCCAAAGCTTTACTCACAGTCTGTTGTGGAACCAGAGCCCGCATCTGTGCCGTGTCCTCCGAGTCAGGAGCTCAGCCAACTTCAAGGCAAGATGAAGTACTCCTTTCCAACATTCCGCCAACATATGTGCCTTTTCTGAACGTCTCCCTCTTAGCGCCTTTAGTGAAGTACTCCTACTACTGAGTTACACTGGAGTTCCTCCTGTCAGATGTTCCTATGAACTCTACTTGTACGGCAGACAGCTGTAGCCTGCTTCGGGGACTCCTTACTACCTATTCCCGGCTCACTATCGATGCTGTTGTGCCCCCAAGTCTTGTGTGGGAATAAAATAATGCGGTGACAACTTCTATTTCTCCGGTGTCTGCTGCAGGACCATAAGTATCCATACAACCTCGGGGACCAGACCCCGGCCTTGCGCTTTGAACTTGGGAAGGGTTCTCCTCTAACCCTGATCCTTGGTTCTCTTCTCCTAATGTTCCGTACTAATCCTTTCCTTCTTATGGAGAGTCAGGCTTTCTATTAATGTTCCTTTCCTGTGCCAGTGGACCCAGATCACTGAGGTCGGCTGCAGCACTTCCTTCATCCATCCCACTCAGGGGATTTCCTTTCACAGACTGACCTCGTCAGACTCCTGTGACTAACTGCCTAATTCCTATCCTCTTCCCGCTCTTTTAGTGCAAACTAAACTCCACCCACCTCCCAGCATGCTTCGTGTTCCAAGCAGGGAGCCACCAAGGGTGCTTTGCTACACTACTATGTCGTGTGTGATGCAGGTGTTGGAGCGAGGTCAGGTGTCTCCACCTTACCTGAATAGTGGGGTACCACACCTCAGGAGCAGGTGCAGTACCTATGTGGCGACTGAACACTCAGGGGCGCCACATATGTACAGTACGGTATAGGGCAAGGATAGTATATATACACGGCACAGAGGATAATGCATGTACAGTACGGTATAGGGCAGGGATAGTATATATACGGCACAGAGGATAATACATGTACAGTACGGTATAGGGCAGGGATAGTAAATACACGGCATAGAGGATAATAAATGTACAGTACGGTATAGGGCAGGGATAGTATATATACGGCACAGAGGATAATACATGTACAGTACGGTATAGGGCAGGGATAGTATATACACGGTATAGAGGATAATACATGTACAGTACGGTATAGGGCAGGGATAGTATATATATGGTATAGAGGATAATACATGTACAGTACGGTATAGGGCAGGGATAGTATATATACACTGCATAGAGGATAATACATGTACAGTACGGTATAGGGCAGGGATAGTATATATACGGTATAGAGGATAATACATGTACAGTACGGTATAGGGCAGGGATAGTATATATACGGCACAGAGGATAATACATGTACAGTACGGTATAGGGCAGGGATAGTATAAATACGGTATAGAGGATAATACATGTACAGTACGGTATAGGGCAGGGATAGTATATATACGGTATAGAGGATAATACATGTACAGTACGGTATAGGGCAGGGATAGTATATATACGGTATAGAGGATAATACATGTACAGTACGGTATAGGGCAGGGATAGTATATATACGGTATAGAGGATAATACATGTACAGTACGGTATAGGGCAGGGATAGTATATATACGGTATAGAGGATAATACATGTACAGTACGGTATAGGGCAGGGATAGTATATATACGGTATAGAGGATAATACATGTACAGTACGGTATAGAGCAGGGATAGTATATATACGGTATAGAGGATAATACATGTACAGTACGGTATAGGGCAGGGATAGTATATATACGGTATAGAGGATAATACATGTACAGTACGGTATAGAGCAGGGATAGTATATATACGGCACAGAGGATAATACATGTACAGTACGGTATAGGGCAGGGATAGTATATATACGGCACAGAGGATAATACATGTACAGTACGGTATAGGGCAGGGATAGTATATATACGTCACAGAGGATAATACATGTACAGTACGGTATAGGGCAGGGATAGTATATATACGGCACAGAGGATAATACATGTACAGTACGGTATAGGGCAGGGATAGTATATATACGGCACAGAGGATAATACATGTGCAGTACGGTATAGGGCAGGGATAGTATATATACGGCACAGAGGATAATACATGTACAGTACGGTATAGGGCAGGGATATTATATATACGGCACAGAGGATAATACATGTACAGTACATTATAGGGCAGGGATAGTATAAATACGGTAGAGAGGATAATACATGTACAGTACGGTATAGGGCAGGGATAGTATATATACGGCACAGAGGATAATACATGTACAGTACGGTATAGGGCAGGGATAGTATATATACGGCACAGAGGATAATACATGTACAGTACATTATAGGGCAGGGATAGTATATATACGGTATAGAGGATAATACATGTACAGTACGGTATAGGGCAGGGATAGTATATATACGGCACAGAGGATAATACATGTACAGTATGGTATAGGGCAGGGATAGTATATATACGGCACAGAGGATAATACATGTACAGTACGGTATAGGGCAGGGATTGTATATATACGGCACAGAGGATAATACATGTACAGTACGGTATAGGGCAGGGATAGTGTATATATACGGTATAGAGGATAATACATGTACAGTACGGTATAGGGCAGGGATAGTATATATACGGTATAGAGGATAATACATGTACAGTACATTATAGGGCAGGGATAGTATATATACGGTATAGAGGATAATACATGTACAGTACGGTATAGGGCAGGGATAGTATATATACGGTATAGAGGATAATACATGTACAGTACGGTATAGGGCAGGGATAGTATATATACGGCACAGAGGATAATACATGTACAGTACGGTATAGGGCAGGGATAGTATATATACGGTATAGAGGATAATACATGTACAGTACGGTATAGGGCAGGGATAGTATATATACGGTATAGAGGATAATACATGTACAGTACATTATAGGGCAGGGATAGTATATATACGGTATAGAGGATAATACATGCACAGTACGGTATAGGGCAGGGATAGTATATATACGGTATAGAGGATAATACATGTACAGTACATTATAGGGCAGGGATAGTATATATACGGTATAGAGGATAATACATGTACAGTACGGTATAGGGCAGGGATAGTATATAAACGGTATAGAGGATAATACATGTACAGTACGGTATAGGGCAGGGATAGTATATATACGGCACAGAGGATAATACATGTACAGTACAGTATAGGGCAGGGATAGTATATATACGGTATAGAGGATAATACATGTACAGTACGATATAGGGCAGGGATAGTATATATACGGTATAGAGGATAATACATGTACAGTACATTATAGGGCAGGGATAGTATATATACGGTATAGAGGATAATACATGTACAGTACGGTATAGGGCAGGGATAGTATATATACGGCACAGAGGATAATACATGTGGATCACCCTCCCAGGGCCGTGGGGTACTCAGTGACGGGTCCGATAAGCTTCAATGGGAGTTGTCACGGCAGCTGGGACCCGGCCCGTGGCCCTGGACACCCATTGTAAAAGGGGGGAATGCTCAGTGTGCTTATGATGATTAGAGTTTATGAATGAATGAGTCGTGACGCCACCTGTGGTGTTCGGCAATGAAGATGTTAAGCGGACGCTGCAGACAGATCCTCTGGGACAGATGGTGTGGTGCAGCAGTGATGTTATAGCCCTCCACAGGTAGGGCTGTAGTCCCAGGGCAGAGTAGGTGAAGTGACACGTAGATGGTGTAGTGTCGGGCGCAGGGGATGTAGCAGTGCTGGGCAGGTTGACGCAGGAATAAGTGGAGGACACCTGGTCATGCAGTTCCAAAGCTTTACTCACAGTCTGTTGTGGCACCAGAGCCCGCATCTGTGCCGTGTCCTCCGAGTCAGGAGCTCAGCCAACTTCAAGGCAAGATGAAGTACTCCTTTCCAACATTCCGCCAACATATGTGCCTTTTCTGAACGTCTCCCTCTTAGCGCCTTTAGTGAAGTACTCCTACTACTGAGTTACACTGGAGTTCCTCCTGTCAGATGTTCCTATGAACTCTACTTGTACGGCAGACAGCTGTAGCCTGCTTCGGGGACTCCTTACTACCTAGTCCCGGCTCACTATCGATGCTGTTGTGCCCCCAAGTCTTGTGTGGGAATAAAATAATGCGGTGACAACTTCTATTTCTCCGGTGTCTGCTGCAGGACCATTAGTATCCATACAACCTCGGGGACCAGACCCCGGCCTTGCGCTTTGAACTTGGGAAGGGTTCTCCTCTAACCCTGATCCTTGGTTCTCTTCTCCTAATGTTCCGTACTAATCCTTTCCTTCTTATGGAGAGTCAGGCTTTCTATTAATGTTCCTTTCCTGTGCCAGCGGACCCAGATCACTGAGGTCGGCTGCAGCACTTCCTTCATCCATCCCACTCAGGGGATTTCCTTTCACAGACTGACCTCGTCAGACTCCTGTGACTAACTGCCTAATTCCTATCCTCTTCCCGCTCTTTTAGTGCAAACTAAACTCCACCCACCTCCCAGCATGCTTCGTGTTCCAAGCAGGGAGCCACCAAGGGTGCTTTGCTACACTACTATGTCGTGTGTGATGCAGGTGTTGGAGCGAGGTCAGGTGTCTCCACCTTACCTGAATAGTGGGGTACCACACCTCAGGAGCAGGTGCAGTACCTATGTGGCGACTGAACACTCAGGGGCGCCACATATGTACAGTACGGTATAGGGCAAGGATAGTATATATACACGGCACAGAGGATAATGCATGTACAGTACGGTATAGGGCAGGGATAGTATATATACGGCACCGAGGATAATACATGTACAGTACGGTATAGGGCAGGGATAGTATATATATGGCACAGAGGATAATACATGTACAGTACGGTATAGAGCAGGGATAGTATATATATACTGCATAGAGGATAATACATGTACAGTACGGTATAGGGCAGGGATAGTATATACACGGTATAGAGGATAATACATGTACAGTACGGTATAGGGCAGGGATAGTATATATACGGCACAGAGGATAATACATGTACAGTACGGTATAGGGCAGGGATAGTATATATGCACTGCATAGAGGATAATACATGTACAGTACGGTATAGGGCAGGGATAGTATATACACGGCACAGAGGATAATACATGTAAAGTACGGTATAGGGCAGGGATAGTATATACACGGCACAGAGGATAATACATGTACAGTACGGTATAGGGCAGGGATTAGTATACATGCACTGCATAGAGGCTAATACATGTACATTATGGCATAGGGCAGGGATAGTATATATACGGCACAGAGGATAATACATGTACAGTACGGTATAGAGCAGGGATAGTATATACACACTGCATAGAGGTTAATACATGTACAGTACGGTATAGAGCATGGATAGTATATACACGGTATAGAGGATAATAAATGTACAGTACGGTATAGGGCAGGGATAGTATATATGCACTGCATAGAGGATAATACATGTACAGTACGGTATAGGTGAGGGATAGTATATACACGGCACAGAGGATAATACATGTACAGTACAGGGCAGGGATAGTATATATATGGTATAGAGGATAATACATGGGCAGGGATAGTATATATACGGTATAGAGGATAATACATGTACAGTACGGTATAGGGCAGGGATAGTATATATACGGCACAGAGGATAATACATGTGGATCGCCCTCCCAGGCCTGGGGTACTCAGTGATGGCCCCGATGAGCTTCAATGGGAGTTGTCACGGCAGCTGGTACCCGGTCTGTGGCCCTGGGCACCCATTGTAAAAGGAGGGGAATGCTGAGTGTGCTTATGATGATGATTAGAGTTTATGAATGAATGAGTCGTGACGCCACCTGTGGTGTTCGGCAATGAAGATGTTGAGCGACGCTGCAGACAGATCCTCTGGGACAGGTGGTGTGGTGCAGCAATTATGTTATAGCCCTCCACAGGCAGGGCTGTAGTCCCAGGGCAGAGTAGGCGAAGTGACACTTCGATGATGTAGTGTCGGGCGCAGGGGATGTAGCAGTGCTGGGCAGGTTGACGCAAGAATAAGTGGAGGACACCAGGGCATGTAGTTCCAAAGCTTTACTCACAGTCTGTTGTGGCACCAGAGCCCACATCCGTGCCGTGTCCTCCAGGTCAGGAACTCAGCCAACTTCCAGGCAAGATGAAGTACTCCTTTCCAACACTCCACCAACATATGTACCTTTTCTGAACATCTCCCTTTTAGCACCTTTAGTGAAGTACTCACAGTACTGAGTTACACTGGAGTTCCTCCTGTCAGATGTTCCTATGAACTCTACTTGTACGGCAGACAGCTGTAGCCTGCTTCGGGGGACTCCTTATTACCTAGTCCCGGCTCACTATCGATGCTGTTGTGCCCCCAAGTCTTGTGTGGAAATAAAGAGGTGACAACTTCTATTCCTCCGGTGACTGCTGCAGGACCATTAGTATCCATACAACCTCGGGGACCGGACCCCGGCCTTGCGCTTAGAACTTGGGAAGGGTTCTCCTCTAACCCTGATCCTTGGTTCTCTTCTTCTCCTCACATTCTGTACTAATCCTTTCCTTCTTATGATGAGTCAGGCTTTCTATTAATGTTCCTTTCCTGTGCCAGCGGACCCAGATCACTGAGGTCGGCTGCAGCACTTCCTTCATCCATCCCACTCAGGGGATCTCCTTTCACAGACTGACCTCGTCAGACTCCTGTGACTAACTGCCTAATTCCTATCCTCTTCCCGCTCTTTTAGTGCAAACTAAACTCCACCCGCCTCCCAGCATGCTTTGTGTTCCAAGCAGGGAGCCACCAAGGGTGCTTTGCTACACTACTATGTTGTGTGGGATGCAGGTGTTGGAGTGTGGTAAGGTGTCTCCACCTTACCTGAATAGTGGGGTACCACACCTCAGGAGGAGGTGCAGTACCTCTGTGGCGACTGAACCCTCAGGGACGCCACATACCCCCCCGTTAAACACAGCAGGTCCACGGGTTGAAAAAGAAGCAAAGATGGACAAATACAGGAACATGCAAAATTTTTGTAATGCTTAGTAAACAATTCTTATCTAATCTCAATATGAGAGGCACTGTTTCTTGAACGTTACAAACAATTTTAACTATGTTTTAATACAGTGCCTAACTCAAAAGTGCTATTGACAGTAACTCACTACCACTTCAAATATTCTTCATCAACACATTTCTTCTTCATCTCTTCTTTCACATTTTCTACTTCCTATTATTAACCTTAAGTGACAACTGCTGATGCCTGGTTCGTCACCTGCAAGTGTTTCAAATCTTTATTCAAATATCAAAGCATTCGTCTGAATTCTATAAAACATTCACTATTCACTTTTTCTTTTCTATCACAAATACTATACACTATCAATAAGTGCAATATAGACATTGATCCAGCCAAGATGTCTTGAAATGTCCTTATTCTTAATGAGGTAGTCCTTATTCTTAAAAGACTTATGTAAAACCAAGAAAGGGCACCTAAAGAGGTGCAACTATATACAATAAAGTTTGTGATTCACTCCAAGTTCATGATCACTGCAATTCAATCTGAAAAACGCTGCCAATAAAACTGGGCAACAAAACTGGAAACATCATAATAACCAAAAAAAAAAAAAAAAATAAAAAATAAAAAATAGAAAAACAGGCACAATGGTGCAAATACCCTCCTGGGTAACAGAGTTAGTTAGTTTCTCCTTTAGTATTGGTGTTCCCCTCCTGGGGTACTGGAAGCTGTTGACTTGGGCTGCTGCTTGCAGGGGAGAACTTCTGGACATCCTTTTCCTGTTGACTGTTTACAATAGGACTAGGTGGTGGCAGCTGGGTGGATTTCTGCTCGAGGTACAGCTGGTGCAACTACTTGTACCATGGGGTGGGCGACAGGGGTAGATGTTGCTGGCCTGGCATTGGTAGGTGTGATCATGACAGCGGGTGGTACTCTTGCTGGGGGAAGATAAGCGTGTTCCTTCTTATAGGCTGCAATGAAGTCTTCAGGAATGCGGCGCACGTTCATCGCGTACCATCCACGCAGTCCCTCATGCCGGGTAAAGGTTACATATTCCCCCGGTTGCAGATTCCTAGCAGGGTGTCCCTTCCTCAGGTGAGACTCCACATCTCTCCTGCTGAAGAACAGGTCACTGATCCTCTTGGGGTCTGCAATGAACCCAAATCCCCGCTCATGGTTCACATTGAGGACCTGTCCCCATCCAGCTGAGTCCCGGGGACCAAAGTGACCGGCGCGGACCTTTTCCTTCCGGTCCAGATCATGGCCCTGCAGAGCCAGCCTCCTCCATTCCCTTTCTCTTTGCTCGGCTGCCAGCTGACGAATGGTTTCTTGGCAACAAGCCTGTGTCTCCTCTTCCTCTTCCCGGGGCCTGCTACTACCCACAGTGGACAAGGGAACGACCGCTAGGGGTTCAGGTGTTTCCCCCCAGGGGTCAGAGTCCCGGTCCCAGACGAGGTCCAGCACCACTTGTCCAGATGCTGCAGCGGCTACACACCCGGAGGCCTTCCCAGGGACAGGGGCAGTAGACGTACCTGGGGTCTCCTGGCGGTGTCCTGGCTCCTGTGCAGACAGGGATAATCCATTTGGATGTCGCTGGCGGTGGAGCAGATGGCGGCTCTGGCTCCGCAGGGGTCTCTGGTGGGACCTGCGCAGCCGCGTCAGGTCCAGGCGGGAGCTCAACTTCTTCCTCCACTTCAGCTCCCAGGCCCTCGGACAACTCCTCCTGGCAGGCCTCACCCAGCGGTGATGACAGCGGGGAGATGGTTATAGACGCTGCCGGTAGCATTGCAGCGGCCACAGGCTCTACAGGGTTTGCCTGTGGGAGATCTGGTGCAGCAGTGGCGGGTACTGGTGACTGGGGTACCGCTGATGGCGGCCCCTCCTGGGCGTGCTGCCAGTTCATCCTCCATAACGCCTCCTGCCGCAGACGGGTGGTCAGCTGGGCTCTCTCATCCTCCAGCTGCTGACAGTTCATGCCGGAAGCCAGATCGGAGCCTTCAGCCATTACGCCGGGGAGATTCAGCTCAACCTCCCTTCGCTCTTCAGGCCTCCTCTCTCCTTCCATTATGGCGCTCTCTCCTCCTTCCTGTCTGGACTCTTTTCCCGCCACCGTCTCTCGCTCCTCCTTCTGAGGGCGGCGTCTTCTTCCTACTCCTCCATACCAAGCCAGTATGCGAACGCCTCGGTGGGTGGGCCATGTTGCTGTCGCATAGAAGTTCAGGCAGGGGAGACCCAGGACAGTTCGCGGTCTTTTCTTAGGACCACCCATGTTGTCACGCCCTTCTTCTCCGCGTCGGCGGCCATTTTTAGCGTTCATTTTACAGTCTATCAAATTGGGTCTTTTGCACATTTTCACAAATTTTTAAGTCCAATAAATCGTAGGCACACAGAACCCGGTGGCATCGGGCTTCGTCATACTGTTCGTGACGCCAAGTTGAGTCGCCCTCCCAGGGCCGTGGGGTACTCGGTGCCGGGCCCGATGAGCTTCAATGGGAGTTGTCATGGCAGCTGGGACCCGGCCCGTGGCCCTGGGCACCCATTGTAAAAGGGAGGGAATGCTCAGTGTGCTTATGATGATTAGAGTTTATGAATGAATGAGTCGTGACGCCACCTGTGGTGTTCGGCAATGAAGATGTTGAGCAGACGCTGCAGACAGGTCCTCTGGGACAGATGGTGCAGTGCAGCAATGATGTTATAGCCCTCCACAGGCAGGCCTGTAGTCCCAGGGCAGAGTAGGTGAAGTGACACTTCGATGATGTAGTGTCGGGGGCAGGGGATGTAGCAGTGCTGGGCAGGTTGACGCAGGAATAAGTGGAGGACACCAGGGCATGTAGTTCCAAAGCTTTACTCAGTCTGTTGTGGCACCAGAGCCCGCATCCGTGCCGTGTCCTCCGGGTCAGGAGCTCAGCTAACTTCCAGGCAAGATGAAGTACTCCTTTCCAACACTCCGCCAACATATGTGCCTTTTCTGAACGTCTCCCTCTTAGCGCCTTTAGTGAAGTACTCACAGTACTGAGTTACACTGGAGTTCCTCCTGTCAGATGTTCCTATGAACTCTACTTGTACGGCAGGCAGCTGTAGCCTGCTTCGGGGACTCCTTACTACGTAGTCCTGGCTCACTATCGATGCTGTTGTGCCCCCAAGTCTTGTGTGGGAATAAAGAGGTGACAACTTCTATTCCTCCGGTGTCTGCTGCAGGACCATTAGTATCCATACAACCTCGGGGACCGGACCCCGGCCTTGCGCTTAGAACTTGGGAAGGGTTCTCCTCTAACCCTGATCTTTGGTTCTCTTCTTTTCCTCACATTCCGTACTAATCCTTTCCTTCTTATGGAGAGTCAGGCTTTCTATTAATGTTCCTTTCCTGTGCCAGCGGACCCAGATCACTGAGGTCGGCTGCAGCACTTCCTTCATCCATCCCACTCAGGGGATTTCCTTTCACAGACTGACCTCGTCAGACTCCTGTGACTAACTGCCTAATTCCTATCCTCTTCCCGCTCTTTTAGTGCAAACTAAACTCCACCCGCCGCCCAGCATGCTTCGTGTTCCAAGCAGGGAGCCACCAAGGGTGCTTTGCTACACTACTATGTTGTGTGGGATGCAGGTGTTGGAGCGTGGTCAGGTGTCTCCACCTTACCTGAATAGTGGGGCACCACACCTCAGGAGGAGGTGCAGTACCTATATGGCGACTGAACACTCAGGGGCGCCACATATTTACAGTACGGTATAGGGCAGGGATAGTATGTATACGGCACAGAGGATAATACATGTACAGTACGGTAAAGGGCAGGGATAGTATATACGGCACAGAGGATAATACATGTACAGTAAGATATAGGGCAGGGATAGTATATATACGGTATAGAGGATAATACATGTACAGTACGGTATAGGGCAGGGATAATAGTTACGGTATAGAGGATAATACATGTACAGTACGGTATAGGGCAGGGATAGTATATATACGGTATAGAGGATAATACATGTACAGTACGGTATAGGGCAGGGATAGTATATATACAGCATAGAGGATAATACATGTACAGTACGGTATAGGGCAGGGATAATATTTACGGTATACAGGATAATGCATGTACAGTACGGTATAGGGCAGGGATAGTATATATACACAGTATATAGGATAATACATGTACAGTACAGGGATAGTATATACACGGCATAGAAGATAATACATGTACAGTACAGGGCAGGGATAGTATATACACGGCATAGAAGATAATACATGTACAGTACAGGGCAGGGATAGTATATATACGATATAGATAATACATGGGCAGGGATAGTATATATACGGTATAGAGGATAATACATGTACAGTACGGTATAGGGCAGGGATAATATTTACGGTATAGAGGATAATACATGTACAGTACGGTATAGGGCAGGGATAGTATATATACGGTATAGAGGATAATACATGTACAGTACATTATAGGGCAGGGATAGTATATATACGGTATAGAGGATAATACATGTACAGTACAGTATAGGGCAGGGATAGTATATATACACGGTATAGAGGATAATACATGTACAGTACGGTATAGGGCAGGGATAGTATATATACGGTATAGAGGATAATACATGTACAGTACGGTATAGAGCAGGGATAGTATATATACACTGCATAGAGGATAATACATGTACAGTACGGTATAGGGCAGGGATAGTATATATACACGGTATAGAGGATAATACATGTACAGTACGGTATAGGGCAGGGATAGTATATATACGGTATAGAGGATAATACATGTACAGTACGGTATAGAGCAGGGATAGTATATATACACGGTATAGAGGATAATACATGTACAGTACGGTATAGGGCAGGGATAGTATATATACATGGTATAGAGGATACACGGTATAGAGGATAATACATGTACAGTACGGTATAGGGCAGGGATAGTATATATACGGCACAGAGGATAATACATGTACAGTACGGTATAGAGCAGGGATAGTATATATACACGGTATAGAGGATAATACATGTACAGTACGGTATAGGGCAGGGAAAGTATATATACGGTATAGAGGATAATACATGTACAGTACGGTATAGGGCAGGGATAGTATATATACGGCACAGAGGATAATACATGTACAGTACAGGGCAGGGATAGTTTATATACGGTATAGAGGATAATACATGGGCAGGGATAGTATTTATACAGTATAGAGGATAATACATGTACAGTACGGTATAGGGTTCCAAATACACAGCAGTGAGGGACACTCACTTCAGGAGACTCTCACAACTCTTCCCGGATTTCATCACCATGAAGGAGGAAGAGAAAACATATCCTGCTGTGGGAAGAAGAGAGCGCAGTGGAGGTAGCAGCGCAATATGTGAGCGAATGTCAGACTGCGAGAAAGAGAACTATGATATGCCATGGACTTCTATGGCCCACACCCTGGATATGCCCCATCCCCCCATCCACCTTCCCTATGCCATGGACTTCAATAGCCCCCATCCTGGATCTGCCCCCATCCCCCTTCCCTATGCCATGGACTTCTATGGCCCCCATCCTGGATCTGCCCCATGCCCTCCATTCACCTTCCCTATGCCATGGACTTCTATAGCCCCCATCCACCTTCACTATGCCATGCACTTCTATAGCCCCCATCCTGGATCTGCCCCCACCCACCTTTCCTAAAGCCCCTTCCCAACATCCGTACAGTCCCTATCCCTACTCCCTTTTGTACACTTGCTTTGGCAAAACTACTGTGTATTTAGTCCTGCCAATAAAGTTTCTTTGAATTGAATTGAATATAGGGCAGGGATAGTATATATACGGCACAGAGGATAATACATGTACAGTAAGATATAGGGCAGGGATAGTATATATACGGCACAGAGGATAATACATGTACAGTACGGTATAGAGCAGGGATAGTATATATGCGGTATAGAGGATAATACATGTACAGTACGGTATAGGGCAGGGATAGTATATATACGGTATAGAGGAGAATATATGTACAGTACGGTATAGGGCAGGGATAGTATATACACTGCATAGAGGATAATACATGTACAGTACGGTATAGGGCAGGGATAGTATATATACGGTATAGAGAATACATCTACAGTAAGGCATAGGGCAGGGATAGTATATATACGGCACAGAGGATAATACATGTACAGTACGGTATAGGGCAGGGATAGTATATATACGGCACAGAGGATAATACATGTACAGTACAGTATAGGGCAGGGATAGTATATATACGGCACAGAGGATAATACATGTACAGTACGGTATAGGGCACGGATAGTATATATACGGCACAGAGGATAATACATGTACAGTACGGTATAGGGCAGGGATAGTATATATACGGCACAGAGGATAATACATGTACAGTACAGTATAGGGCAGGGATAGTATATATACGGCACAGAGGATAATACATGTGCAGTACGGTATAGGTCAGGGATAGTAGATATACATGGCATAGAGGATAATACATGTACAGTACGGTATAGAGCAGGGATAGTATATATACGGCACAGAGGATAATACATGTACAGTACGGTATAGGGCAGGGATAGTATATACATATGATATAGGAGGGATTTTACATGTACAGTAGAGGCATTATAAGCGTACAGGACAGGAGGGATTATAGACGTAGAGTACAGGGGGGATTATAGAAGTACAGTACAGAAGAGGAATTATACATGTACAGTAGAGGGAATATACATGTACAGTAGGAATTATACATGTACAGTACAGAAGAGGAGTTTTACATATACACTACAGAAGGGGATTACACATGTACAGTAGGGGAATTATGTACAGTACAGAGGGAGGCTTATACATGTACAGTAGAGGGATTATACACGTTCAGTATAGAAGGGGATTATACATGTACAGTAGAGGGATTATACACGTAAAGTATAGAGATAAATTATACATGTACAGTACAGTATAGAGGAGGGCTTATACACGTTTAGTACAGAGGAGGGATTATACACGTACATAGACAGTGTAGAGGAGCATAACACTGCGCCTTCTTCAAATTCAAAGAAGCTTTATTGGCAGGACCAAATAAACATTAGTTTTGCCAAAGCTTGTGTCCAGTAGGGAATAGGGAGTAGGGACTGTGGGGACGGAAGGAACGATGGAGGTAAGGAAGTCCATGGCATATCATGGTTGTCTCTTTCTCGCAGCCTATGGCATGCGCTCCCATATTGCGCTGCTACCTCCACTACGCTCTTCTTCCCCCAGCAGGATATATGTTTTCTCTTCCTCCTTCAAGGAGCTGAAATCTGGGAAGAGATGTGAGAGTCTCCTGAAGTGAGTGTCTCTCACTGCTGAGTATTTGGTGCAGTGTAGCAGGAAGTGGGTCTCGTCCCCCAGGGCCTCCAGATCACAGTGTAGGCACAGTCTGTCTTCGGCTAGTTTCACACTAGCGCTTTTGAGCGCAGCGGCGGCCTGCGCACAGCCGCCGCTAAGCCCCGCCCCCTGCCGCGCCTCCGCCGGTAGCTACGCCTACCGGCGCATGACGCTGCATGCGCCCTGCGTCCCCTATCTTTATCACTGGGGGCGCAGGCCGTGCGCAGTATGCGTTTGGCGGCGCATGCGCCTTTTTGACGGTGCGCCGGCGCAACCAAACTGCAGCAGGTTGCGTTTGGCGCAGGTCGGCACACAGTCAAAAGGACGCATGCGCCGCTAAACGCATACTGCGCACGGCCTGCGCCCCCAGTGATAAAGATAGGGGATGCAGGGCGCATGCAGCGTCATGCGCCGGTAGGCGGGGCTTAGCGACAGCCGTGCGCAGGCCGTCGCTGCGCTCAAAAACGCTAGTGTGAAACTAGCCTTCCCTGGGCTTGTAGCTCTGTTTGTGCCGGCCGATCTCGATGGCCAAATTGTGGGCACTGAGTTTATACCAGCTCAGGATCTGTCGGTCTCTGGGGGCTGAGAGTTTCTCCAGATATGGAGCCAGTCTGTAGTCTCTGGTACATGGTCAGTTTCTGAGAGCTGCTGATCTCGTTCTTCCAGTCACTTACATACCTCTCCTGCCCCTCATCTACCATCTTCCTGATTCTGGCTTTTGTCAGGTTCCTATGATTGAAGGTTCAGTCAGGTTGGGTTTGGGTGAGCTGTTCCAGGGGTCCTGGTTTGTGGAGACCACCTAAATGTAGCATGGCTTTATGGTGATGGGAGCTTGGGTTGGTACTCTGTAGGTCAGCCAGGAAGGACAGCGCTCTCTTCACGACCGCTAGGTGCAGTGGGAATCTGCCCAGCTCAGACCGGCAGGCACTGTTGGTGGTGCTCCGATGGACCTGGAGAAGGTGTTTACAGAATTCCAGGTGGAATATTTCTGTTGGACTGGAATCCCACTTTGACCAGTCTGGGTATGTGTGAGGGCCCCAGACTTCACTGCCGTACAGGAGGATTGGGGTGATTATGGCATCGAAGATTTTTCGCCAGACCCTCACTGGTGGCTTCAGATGGCAGAGTTTCCTTTGGATGGCATAGAAGGTTTTGCAGGCCTTGTCCTTCAGGGTCTCTATGGCTTGTTTGCAGCCCCCTGACTGGTCAATTTCCAGGCCCAGGTAGGTATATTTGTCCTTTTCTGTAAGAGCGCAGCTGTTTAGCACAAATGGAAGGTGCTGGTTCGATCTTGGTTTTCTTTTCTGGAACACCATGATGTTGGTTTTCTTTGCATTGATCGGTAGTGCCCATGTGGAGCTGAATTTCTCCAGGATTTTCAGGTTTTCTTGGAGACCTTTCTCAGTTGGTAACAGCAGCAGTAGGTCATCTGCATACAGCAAAAATTTCACCTGGGTGTCATTCATGGAGTGCGAGACCTAGTGCTGTGGAAGATTCCAGAGCGGTGGCCAGCTCATTGATATAAATATTGAAGAGCGTTGGACTTGGGCTGCAGCCCTGTCTGACTCAACTGCTCTGCTGGAATTCAGCCATTCTTCTACCATTCACACTCACGCTACAGCGGTTCTCAGTGTAGGAGCTTTTGATGACATCATAGGTCTTTCCTCCTATTCCACTCTCCAGCAGTTTCAATGTAGAATATAGAACGTTGAGCAAAATATTTTAGTGTCCTAAATGGTCGTGCGCACAATGCCCTGATGGAAGATGTGGGAGGGGAAGCAACTGTTCTGGGTCGGACATGATAAAAGATGCTATACAGATTCATACTGGAAATTGGCTTTTTTTTTACCACCAAAACCCAAATATACGTATATATACAGTCACGCACCCGTCTACAGGCATGAGTGGATGGGGTTCTCCTTCAGGCCTTCCTGCACTCAAACTTGCCATATCCCTGCCTTGACCCTTTCAAGAAATCACATTAACCTCTTCCTACCCTCTCCTGGCTGCGTTTGCCTCTTTGATCCAGCAGGTAAATCACTGGTTTTGTGCACACTGCTGACTGCAGAAAATCACGTGAATGTCATATCCACTATGAAGACCAAAGACCGAAACACAAATCTGCCTCTTAATGCAGTTATAGTTATCATTTGATCTAGACACAGTAGCCATCGTGCAATTTACTTCTAGTTGGATCCCACATTTATTTTGGAAATACAGCGAAACACCACTCCTCTTTGTTATATGTACACAGACGCTGTTCATAATGAGCAGGACAGCCGGGTAATTAGCATGTCATTCAATAAAAGGCTCCCAATTATATATTACAGCATTATTGTGGATTCTAAATTCATACAAGCAATAGCTCATACCTGTAAGTTGCCCAGGAAACCCCGGTGTAAGCGCTCAGCGTAGAGCACAGGATAAACATGAGCCGAGCCTTACTGCGGTCTACGGGAGGCAGAATGAACAAATCAACAGCAGACGAAGAATTGGTTTTATTTATTTCTACGCCGTCCCTCATGTAGTATAAGTGGTTAGATGACTTTATTCTTCGGGTCGGTGCGATTACAGCGATACCAAAATTATATTGGGTTTTTCTGTTTGGCTGCTGTCACATGCTAAAAGACACTTTTTTGCTTTCAAAAACTAGTTTTTTCTTCGCCATATTAGGAGAGCTATAATTTTCCCATATTTCTGTTGACGAAGTAATGTGAGGGCTTGGTTTTTGCTGGACAAGTTGATGTTTTTATTGGTACCATTTTAGAGCACATGACATTTTTTGATCGCTTTCTATTCTGATTTTTGGGAGGTAAAACAAACAAAACAACAATGCAGGAATTGTTTTATGTTTTTTTTTAATACTGTTACAGTTGTAATAAAATTGATAAGGCAGCTATATTTTTCGGGTCAATACCATTACAGCGATACCACATTTATATAGTTTTAGGTTTTGGTGCTTCTACACATTAAAAACTATTTTATAGAAATTATTTTTGAATCGCTTTATTCTGAGAGCTATAGCTTTTATTTTTCAGCTAATTGAGTCGTATGACAGATAATTTTTTTTTTTTACATGACAAGATGTTTTTTGCTTTTTTTTTTTTTTTTTACGGTGATCACTAAAGGGGTTACTAGTGGGACCGTTTTATAGGTCAGGTCTTTCCGGAGGCAGTGATACTAAAAATGTGTACTTTCATTGCGTTTTTTCATTACATTTATTTATGGGTCCAATACTGTGATTTTTTTTTTTTTTTTTTTAAACCATTTATTCCCACTATGGGACTTTCACTTTCTGCAATCTGATCACTGTTCTATGCAGGAGCATTGCTATATCTTCTAGCCTGCCAGTCCTGCAGACACAAGTTTGTTAGACCATGCACTGCCCATGATCTGACTAACTTCCTAGTACCAGTGACCAGGATATCATCAAGTCATTGGGTCACCATGGCAACCATTGGGACCCTGCAATAATGGTGTAAGAGGAGTCGAGACGGAGTCAGCGGTGTGCGGTGCCCTTTAAGGACGGAACTATCGGGGCTGTCACCACTGTTGGTGGGGGTGATTTCCACTGACAGGGAGAGACCTTTCTGTCAGGACAGCAGGAGGCGCGGGGAACATATCGAGACCTGAGCACGGGAACGGGTCAGACTTGGCGGGAAGACGACAGGAGACTGTTGACTCCCTCTCCGCAGCTGACTGACAACTCCACTTTCCACAGACCCGTGTGCTGACCTTGAGACTTCTCGTGATTCTATTAAGTTACTGTCTGTTCCCGCACTCTTGGATACCCCATTTTACCTGAGATACAGGATAAACTGCGGGCTGCTGCTGCTGCTGCTGCATGTACACGTACTCACAACCAGTGTCTGGCACCATTTCTGAGGAATCCACATAGTGGAATGTTTCCACATTCGGGCGCACCCAAGACAAGCAGGACTGACTCAATCAGCACTGTCGGGCGGCAGGGTTACTCATTTTTCCATAGCAGAGCCAGAGACTTTGTGCATCATTTGAGACGCCACCGGGCGCTTTTCCAGCCTTCCCCCTGCCAGAACTGCAACCGAGAAGTTGTCCCGTTTCTTTGTATATTCTTTTGTTGATTGTCTTTACCTCCCTGCGTGAGGTACTGCTTGTTATAGTTCAGAAAATCCTTGTTAACCCCTTCTCTGTCTCCAGTCACTCACTGCATCCCACAAACTGCTCCTTATAATGTCATGGGGTCTCTGATCCAAGGGTAGATGGGCTTTCTTCCCTCTGCCTGCTCTCTAAATGCAGCAATCTCACAGATCGCCACATTGAAGGGGGTGTCAGCTGTTACCCGGCCCAGCCCCCATGACATACATGTACTGCCTCAGTCCTGAAGGGGTTAAACAAGCACTCCCATCAAAATTTTTACCCTCTTAATACATTGCAGTCATCATATTATGTAGCACTGTGCACTTACAATTGCTCATTTTGCATTTATATTCAGTTAATCATTCTCTTTTCTCTGCTGTAGATAGGAACAGTAAGTCTCTTGGCCCTGCACTTATTATTCCCCCTTCAACTCATGACCATCTTCTCCTCTCCTCCTCCATGCCAGGGACTTTTGCAGTGAGTCATTACTTGTGCAGACAAAATTTACCTCCTGTTTCTACATAGAGCTTAGAAGGATAAAGTTGGTCAGTTTTTTTTAATCGTGAGGTCATAAATAGGGATGAGTGGACCCATGGAAGTTCAGGTTCTGGTACTGACATTTAGTCCAGGCACTGACTGAGCCAGCTCAGAAGGCATCAGTGCAGAGTTAGCTGGCAGTCAGTGGCGGGTGCAGTTACAGCCACCACTTACTATATACTAAGCAGTGACTGAATCTGCGCAGGCCGCACTTCTATGACTGAAAGCCGGAGGCTGCCGGTAGGAGTAAAGCTAATTTCCTCCCAGTAGTCGGGCTTTTTGTGCGGACGCCATACTGCTTTAGAACAATGTGCAGATTAAGCCTGTAGCTGCAGGTTAATAGCAGCAACAGTTGGGGACACAGGTTTCCTTTTAAGCTACTCGAAGGGGGGGGGGGAACAATGCAGAGTCCCAAAATGCAATAATGCATATTTTGTGTGGACACCTTAAAAAATTGGAAAGTGGGGGGGGGGGGGGGGTTGAAGCAGCGCTTTTACATGGTAACAGGTCTAAATGCCAAAGCTGAATTTTTTTTTACGATCGCCTATGCTGTTTATTTTGTACTGGAAACACCTTTGTAATCAAGGAAGATGCCAAGTGCTATCATTTTGACAAATAGCGTTCGTCCCCATGTAATTCTATGGGGCTGTGCGCATGTCCAATACTGTTGGCAGATAGAGTCAGTTGGAGGGGGGGAATAAAAAATTAAAATCACAGCACGCACGAGTTACATCCCATTATCAGATAAAACTTGGCTATACAGATCTGCAAGACTATGGACTGCACGCAGATGACAGAGTGCAGTCCGATTCTCACCAATAGATTGAAGATGGAGATTTTTTAAAATTTTATTTTCCTCATTCGAAAAAAATCAGCTCCCACTCTGATCATAGTGTGATTAACATAAACAGACCAATTTTCACGGATGAGAGAAAAACTGGTCGTGTGGCCGCAGCCTAAGAGAGGGTCAATTTATTTTTGGTATTAAAATGCGCAAGTTGTTTTCCTAATGGGTGTTACTTACAAAGAACCAGATAGAACTATCAACAACTGGAAATTCATTGGCGGAGAGCAGCCTAAAACTTCTTATCCCCTTTACTTTATTTACGTAGAAACATTCCTGTGCAGAAACGCTATTTACTGGCAGCTTCCCACTGTATATGGGGGTATATAACGTTTTGGGACATAACAGATTGCCTTTAACACTACTAATCAAATTACTTAACCCACAGACTTCTTCCTATCTTAATATGGCTGGTCACAAAGTGTTACAGGAAACGTGATACATAAAATTAGAACTATTATTTTGCTTACCGTAATCTACTCATTTCCTTTAGGAACAAAAAACTTCTTTGATGTTTTCCAAGAACAATGGATCAGAAGGAAACACAATTTTAGAAGTAGTAAGTGAAGCAAGAACACTTTTGAAAGTGAGAGATCTATTCTCTAAATTTAAAGGGACCCTGTCAGCACAGAATGACTGCAAACCAATTCCAGCCGCTCGGCCAATCATTTATATACACCTCCCACCTACTTGTTTTCCCTCCATCTCCACCTGTCTCCTCTTTGATTGACAGCTGTCTTCATAGAGCCAGAGAAGGAGATAGAGGGAAACCAAGCAGGTGGGATGGTGTATATAAATGACTGGGGAAGCACTGAGCGCCTGTGCTTGGTTTGAACAATCATTTTGCATTGAGAGAGTGCCTATAAGAGTGCACTCACATTATGGCTGAAAACCACAAGGAATATTTGTTTCACTGTTTCCTTGCACAATCGCTTCATTTTGCATGAATGGCAGCCATTTCACCTGCAAGACAATGGAGCCGATTGTATTTGGGCCTGCAAAACACAGGTGAAACAGCCTTTTTCCTACAAAAATAAAGTGACTATGCAGGAAAACAGGAATGACCGGATATACAGGAGCGCCACAGATTTCAGCTGCAGCTGGTATATACATATAGGTTATCTCGACGTGGAGAATGCACACCCATTAATTAACTACAACCTGGCTTGATAAAAGTAAAGGGGAATTTTCGATATAGCCTCTTTAACCCCTTCATGACCAAGCCTATTTTGACCTTAATGACCTGGCCATTTTTTGCAGTTCTGACCAGTGTCCCTTTATGAGGTAATAACTCTGGAACGCTTCAACGGATCCTAGCGATTCTGAGATTGTTTTTTCGTGACATATTGGGCTTCATGTTAGTGGTAAATTTAGGTCGATAATTTTTGCTTTTATTTGTGAAAAAAATGGAAATTTGGCGAAAATTTTGAAAGTTTCGCAATTTTCAAATTTTGAATTTTTATTCTGTTAAACCAGAGAAGTATGTGACACAAAATAGTTACTATATAACATTTCCCACATGTCTACTTCACATCAGCACAATTTTGGAAACATTTTTTTTTGTTAGGGAGTTATAAGGGTTAAAAGCTGACAAGCGATCTCATTTTTACAACAAAATTTACAAAACCATTTTTTTTTTTTTTTTTAGGGACCACCTCACATTTGAAGTCACTTTGAGGGGTCTACATGGCAGAAAATACCCAAAAGTGACACCATTCTAAAAACTGCACCCCTCAAGCTACTCAAAACTACATTCAAGATTATTAACCCTTCAGGTGCTTCACAGGAACTAAAGCAACGTGGAAGGAAAAAAAAATGGATGTTTTAATTTTTCCAACAAAAATTTTCATTTAGCATCAATTTTTTCATTTTCACGTGGGTAACAGGATAAAATGGATCCTAAAATTTGTTGGGCAATTTCTCCTGAGTACATCGATACCTCATTTGTGGTCATAAACCACTGTTTGGGGGCACGGCAGGGCTCAGAAGGGAAGGAGCGCCATTTGACTTTTTGAATGGAAAATATGCTGGAATATTTAGCGTTTGCCATGTCGCGTTTGGAGAGCCCCTGTGCGCCTAAACATTGGAGCTCCCCCACAAGTGACCCCATTTTGGAAACTGGACCCTCCAAGGAACTTATCTAGATGCATAATGAGCAATTTGAACCCCCAGGTGCTTCACAAATTGATCTGTAAAAAAAAAAAAAAATACTTTTTTTTCACAAAAATGTTCTTTTAGCCTCAGTTTTTTCATTTTCACATGGGCAACAGGATAAAATGGACCCTAAAATTTGGTGGGCAATTTCTCCTGAGTGCAACGATACCTCATATGTGGTCATAAACCACTGTTTGGGCGCACGGCAAGGCCCGGAAGGGAAGGAGCGCCATTTGACTTTTTGAATGGAAAATTAGCTCCAATCGTTAGCGGACACCATGTCACGTTTGGAGAGCTCCTGTGTGCCTAAACATTGGAGCTCCCCCACAAGTGACCCCATTTTGGTAACTAGACACCCTAAGGAGCTTATCTAGATGTGTGGTGAGCACTCTGAACCCCCAAGTGCTTCACAGAAGTTTATAACGCAGAACCGTGAAAATAAAAAATTTTTTCCCTCAAAAAATGATTTTTAGCCCACTAATTTTCCCAAGGGTAACAAGAGAAATTAGACCCCCAAAGTTCTTGTGCAAATTTTCCTGAGTACACTGATACCCCATATGTGGGGGTAAACCACTATTTGGGCACACGTCGGGGCTCGGAATGGAGGCAGCACTGTTCGACTTTTTGAAAAGCAAAATTGGCTGGATTAAATGGTGGCGCCATGTCGTGTTTGGAGACCCCCTGATGTGCCTAAACAACGGAAACCCCTCAATTCTAACACACCCCTAACCCTAATCATAACCCCAACACACCCCTAACCCTAATACCAACTCTAACCCTAAAAAACAAACCTAACCCTATTCCCAACCCCAACCTAACCCCATTTCTAACCGTTTCTAACCCTAATTGAAAAATAAAAATATTTTATTTGTCCCTATGGGGGGTGATAAGGGGGGCGGTGATTTACTTTTTTTGTTTTGATCACTGAGAGTTTATCACAGTGATCAAAATAAAAAAAAAAAAAAAAAATGAATCTGCCGCCGGGAAATGCCGGCGGGCGCACTGCGCCTGCCATTTTCCAAGATGGCGGCACCCATGGACCGGGACACCGGGACGGCCAGGGGGAGGGGGGCAGATTGTGACAGCGGCGGCCGATCGCCGCCGTCTGTTGGTGGCGGCGCCGTCAGTCGGCGGGGGGATTAACTTAGTGTCTCCAGCCATGTCCGAAGCCATTTCAGCATCGGCCATGGCTGGATTGTAATATTTCATCAATTTTCATTGATGAAATATTACTATCGCTCTGATTGGCTGTTAAAAGTGAAACAGCCAATCAGAGCGATCGTAGCCATGTGGGGGCGAAGCCACGCCCTTTGTGGTGAAAAACAAAGCCCCCTGTATCTGCGGGTCGGGTGACCTTTCAGTGACCCCGGTCACCCGACCCGCAGGGGGGCTTTAAAGTCATGACGCCACATAGGCGTCACTGGTCAGATTGGCACCAGTTTTCATGACGCCTATGTGGCGTCATTGGTCGGGAAGGGGTTAATGATGACCATAACATGTACTGAGCAGGTATGATTAAGAGTTTTAGGGTATGTGCACACGTTGCGGACCCACAGAGGTTTTTGCTGCATGGATTTGCATCAAATCTGCAGTGTAGTGCACATGCAATGTTAGACTATGGTAAATGAAGAATCGCTGTGCACATGCTGTGGAAAAATGCACACAGATTTGCTGTGGCTTTTTTTCTGCAGCATGTCAGTTCTTTTTGCGGTTCCGCAGCAGCGTTTTCCAGTCTCTCTCCCACAACAACGAGGGAATGGACAGATCCAAAAATCTGCACAACAAAAAGCGCATTACAATCTGCATCAATTCTGCATGAAATCAGCAAGTGTTTCCACCTGCGGTTTCTGCCAAGAAATGAGGATTTTGTCCAGAAAATTCCGCAGACTAATCTGCAACGTGTGCACATACCCTTACTCTGAAAACACACAAGACGATGTTCTCATGCGCATTTGTTAATAGTTGTGTATACACAAGATTTTTTTTTTTTTTTTTTTAATAAAGAACAAGAGATCCTGGAGGACGGAATGTGGACTTTTTTTTCAAAAACCAGAACGGTGCCAGAAAGTCCAATACGCAGGTTTCTGTGAGTTTTCTGTTTTTGCAGTGCTTTTACTTGCATTTTTTCTGCATGCGATTTTTCAGAAATCTCAGAGTATACTGGCACTGTAAAATGTTGCGTATTTTACACACCAAATAAAGGCAGCAAAAATGTCACATGTGAACTTACCAGTCTTAATCATGGGAAGTTAGCCTTAGGCCGGGGTCACACTTGCGAGAAACTCGCACGAGTCTCACGTCTCAATACCCGGCACTGCCGCCAGCACTCAGGACCGGAGTGTGCTGCTGCATGTATTTCTTATTCAGCTGAGCGCGCCGGTCCCGAGTGCTGGCGGCAGTGCCAGGTATTGAGACGTGAGACTCGTTCGTGTATTTCCGCATGTATGACCCCGGCCTTAGGGTGAATTTTTGATGTTGCAGATTTTCTTCAGCATTTCTGCACCTATTCGCTAAATTAGGTTACTTGCGTTTTTTTATATTGTGTTTTATAGTGAGTTTTTAATTTGTTTTCGACACTGCGGTTTTCAGTCTCGTTTTGGTAAGTCATTTTGTCAATTAAAGAAGCACTCCTCCTCCCATCAAAGTTTGTATCCTCTTAATATATTGCAGTCATCATATTATACAGCACTGTGTACTTACAACTGCTCATTTTGCCTTTCTACCCAGCTAATTCTTCTCTTTTCCATTAGGTCTACGTCATCATGTAATTAAAAATTGACTAGATGAATCGTTTTAAGCTCTATGTAGAAACAGGTTAATTTTCCCTGGGCAAGCCGTCACTGAAAATTCCCTGGCAGGGGGAGGAAGGAGTAGCTGGGTCAGGAGTTGAAGTGGTGATGACTCATGCAGGGAACAGAGACTTCCAGGTTCGACAGAGAAGAATTAAGGCAAAATGATCAATTGTATGTGCACAGTGCTGTATAATATGATGCCTACATAAGAGGATAAACACTGATTGGAGGGCTTCTTTAAGCAGCTTTGTTTCGTTTTTGCTTTTTTACTGGTATTTGGCTTTGACAAAATACTGATAGTCATTATCTCCGAACATAAATATTGTGCTGGAAACTGGGGAGCAAATATCGAAAATAGAGTTTTATCCGGGATATAGGGTATTTGAAAAGGAGGTCGCTTGCTCACGTTATATTGTTGCAATTGCAACAATTTCTAGGCGCATACCTGCTGCTGCAAATCATGGACCACAAGGTAGTTGTATGGAGATAGGCGTTTTTTTTTTTTCCTGCACTGCTGGTGATGTCCCATGAAAGGCCAAGTTAATTTTTCAGATAATAAATCTACGCGTTTCGAAGTTTTCCAACATCTTCCTCAGGATACAATCCCGAAGAAGTGGGATAACGTCGAAACGCGGAGATTTATTATCCGCTAACGAAAATTTTTTTTCCACGTGAATCCATTCGTGGGACATTACCAGCAACGCAGAAAAACTGCCCAACAACCTTCCAGAACATAAATATAGTTCCTTAATGGGATCCGGGGAGAGCGAGTGCCAACACCACGGGAACGGCACCAGCAAGGGAGGTGAGCATAGGCTTTATTATTTTAATCGGGGTCGAACATTTGGTTTAAGAAGGGGTTGTCCTAGTAGTGAACAACCCCTTTAAGCGAAAAATAAAATTGAACACTCAAATCCATATCAAAAAAGTACATGTATTTGTTTCCAAGCCAATTCACAGCATGTTCTTACAACAAAAACACACATTTTCTGAAGAATATATATAGAAAGACAAGCAGAACAACGTCTCAGTATTAAGTCCTTTAGAAATCGTAAATGTTACAAAAACATTTGCAAAAGAATAGCATTCTGCACGATTAAAGATTATAACTTACCAAAAAAATAAATAGTTGTAACCTAAGAATAGATTTGTCTCTAACCGAGGTAATATAATGCCATCGTCATGTCAAAACTTAAAATGTATGCCGCAGCTGAAAAACATCTGGCCTGATTTCGACATTCTGCCAGTTTGACCTCTTGAGTAAGATGGAATACATCGATCTAATGCGTAGCGGTTTTGCAGCGTAAGCCGCCTGTGATATACAAAAAGCCCCTTGAATAATTTCCCGCCAGCCTCTGAATGACTGTAGAGAGGCCGCCAGGGAATGCTGGGAGTTGTAGATTTGCAGCGGTTGGAAAGTAATCAGTTGCTTTCCACTGCTGGACATGGAACGTTGCCCTGGTTATATGTTGAGCCGGTGTTAGTGACTAGACTCCATGAACATTCAACTAACTGCCTGCTAATGAAATATTAAGATAGCACCGTATATTTTTATTCTTTATTAAAGCGTAAAGCAAAGTTCGCAAGCTACAAACTTGCCACAAGTGTATGGAAAATCCGGCACCATTTCTGTAAGTGCTCCAGCCAACGGTAATCTAGGCAGCTTAGGTCTGATGAAACCGTGAATTAAGCTCAACCTGTTAGTAAAGAGATATTCAGGGTATTCTAAAGTTTGGAACTTATGCCCTACGGAAAACTTTTCACCGATCCAGAGAACTGGGGCTTTGAAGAGCTTCATGTGAATGGTGCAGGGGCCCATCATACCCACGGCTGCTTGATTCCTTCTTAATGGGATCACTGGAGATAAAGACCAGGCAAATGTTGCGCGCTATCACTGCCACAACAATGAAAATTGACCTTCAAGAGCCCCATTCTCGGTGTCGGCTCCAGTGATCGGAACCAGGGTAAACTTAAAAATACCTTAAGGTTTGATCAATGGTTGTCTAAAACTCTTGGCGTCTCCATCTATCAAAAAGCACCACTGTCCATTCATGGTACACCAGGCACAGCTCCTATTCACTACAGATGTGCCAAATTAAAGTTAATATGACCAAGGTGTGGCACCAGATCCAGCCTTTACCAAGAGAATGGAGTTCTGCAGGGTAAAGAAAGGAGGCAGAGAGGCCCCACTGCCCCCTGCAAACCTTTGGTGGTGTTACCGATAGACAGACCTCATTCTGGCCCTATGTTGATGGACTAAGATTGTCCAGGATAGTCCAAGACTCCCATTTGCTTGAATGGGCTCATCTTTGTTTCTAATCTTGGACAAGTCCTTCAGACAGTAATGGACAAAGTAGAACCGTCTCACATTTTGGTGATATGTCAGAAACCAGATAAACCTCAAAAGACAAAAAGATCTAAAATGCCATTTCCACCTTGTTAGGGACGTAAATACTTTTAAAAAAGGGCATTTACTTCCCAAGCAATGAATTCCTGCTGAAGGGTCTACGATGTCCAGATCTGAGTCTGTGCAGGTCACCAGTGAACAGAAAGAGATGGCTTATTAATAGAAGTTGTGTTATCGCCATGGTGGCCGGTATTCGCAGAGCTGAGCTATGACACCATGTGCACCATCGTTGCCTTTGATTACCTGGTATACACTTTTTTTCGAGGCTTGTTTAGGCTTATACTTACCATAAACACATCTCCTATTGTGGTTATTCAGGAGACTCGAGTCCAGAACTGCTAGATTACATACACTTGTGTGACCTCTGGCATAACCCTGGCCCACACAACAACGGGAGCCATTTTCTACAAAGTATTATCAATCCACAAGAAGCAGATTGCTTTTTAAAGTCATGGGATATCAAAGGGGTTTTCCACCCGAGAAACAAAAAAAAATAAATAAAATGGTCCAATGGTCTCACTGCTCCTCCTTCTTGCGTGAATGGTCATGTGACTGCTACAGCCAATTACTGGCCACGGAAGTGACACTGAACAAATGATTGGATGGGAAAATAAACAAGCCAGTCAATCAAGGAAACCAGTGGGAACCCATTCAGCGTTAGGAGCGGCATGATTTGCTAAAGTGAATATACATTACTATTATTTTTATTTATTTTTAGAGACGGCCACAATTTTTATTTTGTTTTGCTAAATCTGGGCTGGAAAACCATTTAAATGGATTTTACACCATTACATTTTACAATGCGTCAACCAGAAGCCTCATCAGAGTCAAAGCAGTGGAGTCTGTGCTCCCTACTAATGTAGACAATTTGTAGGCTTTAGTGCTGAATCCTTAAAAGGGAACCTGTCCAATTGTACATGAAGGCCGATATTTGCACAGCATAGTAGAGAGAAGGAGAAGTTGATCAGAATAATAAGTTTTTGGAAAAGATTCAATACAACTTATTTTATAGTGTTTCTTTACATAGGAGTCCAATGGGCAGTCCTACTAATGATTGACAGCCATCTCCGCATGCACAGTCATACAAGGAAGACTGTCAATCACTAGTAGGACCACCCACGGAAGCTTTTCCCATAATATGTACATCAATCTTATCAGCTCATCATGCTCTGCAACATCGTGCCCACAGATCAGACACTAATTTTACATCACAGGTTCCCTTTAAGCAAGGAAATGGCCATAGAAATCAGCAGTTGTAAAAACCTATAGAAGGTCTGTATAGCATCCGCCAAGATGGCAGTCTTCTAATATGATACCAAGGACCAGAATCAGCATCTAATTAACAAATTATAAAAAGTAATTGCGGTAAAACCCCTTCTTTGGACTAGAAAGTGGCTGCCCCCACTGTGTGTAGTCTGCAGGTAGCGCCGCAAGGTGTCGCTACATGTGCGGCAACAAAGTCCCTTTTATTATTGAAGAATCAAGCTGTAATATCTCGATCAGTGATCCAAAAAAAAGTGCTCTATATAGTACAGAGGATGCTGGTGCCTTGAAATACTGTACTTTTGAAAATATAGATAAATATATATATATTTATATTGCAGTACAAAAGTGCAATGCTACTTGGTAGCAAAAAACGAGAGGAACCTCCAACTCCAAGCGTCAGTTTTAGAGAGGAAATAACCCACACCTTTATAGGATGCTGCCGGAGGGTCCAACGCTACACAAAACTAATCAGTTTGTCAATTTTCATCCAGAGACATTGCTATAAATCTGAAAAATCAGCATGGCACAAAAATAAAGTATAAATATTTAGATGACCAAGAAGTGAATTACTTAAATAAGAACTGCTGGAAAACCAGTCAAAGATTATATCAGCAGGTTTTTTTTATAATGTAATCTGAGAACAACATGATGTTGAGGCGGAGACCCTGATTCCAGTGACGTATCACTTACTGGGCTGCATGCCGTCATTTTGATACAATCCAACTTTTCCCTGCTGCAGATCTAGCAGTGCTCTAATGCTGAGCCCAGTGTAACGCCGCCCACCAGCACTGATTGGCAGTTATCAATGTACACAGCTGCCAATCAGTGGTGGGGGGGCGGGGTTACACAGTGCAGGAGGACTAGGCGGCACGAGACACCTAGTCCTGTAGTGACAATCTCCTGCGGATAAAATATTGGCTTTATTAAAAAACAGGCTGGGATTTGACATATCCCTGGAATCAGAGTCTCAGGCCCTAGATCATGCTGCTCTCAGATTACATGTCAAACACCTGCTGACAGATTCCCGTCAGAATCACAAATGCTTTAAATTACAAAGTCAAAAGATAAATTAAAGATACATAAAACACAAGTAACATTTTCTCAGAACGGGAGACGAACAGAAGGTACAGGCGAGAAGGTTCCTGAACATAAAAAGAAGCCGCAACTGGCTGGACTAATAGTAAGTGCTTTATAGTCACACAGTGGACGCCACCATTTCACAGGCTCCAGCCGAACGTAAAACGAAACGTTCCGAGACTTCCGAGAAATGGCTACCTCCATCATGTCTATGTACAAATGATACAAGGTAAAATAGAAAAACACATCCAATATAATATTTCTCAAACTAGTTCTTACAGTGCTTAAAGGACCCAAGCACTATAGATTGGCCTTATTTTTGTAACTATTAAATAGAAAAACTTGGCTGTTACCATCAACAAAAATATTTCTCTTTCTATATGCTCGTGAATTAAAATATATAGCTTTTATAGCTGTGATAAAGAAATAAAGGATGGAAACGCAAGTCGTACACAAATTATTCATTCAAATTCCTTTTTCCTGAGACTTCATGTAAAAAGGCATTGCAGAAAACCTGAAAACGGACATTAAATCGGCTGCCCGATAGAAACGTAAACTGTACCATCGGGCTTCTGTGTGCGCGCAGTATTCCGCCATTGGCGTTAAAAGAATAAGCTTGAGAAACGTTTCGGAGAAGTGTAACATCTACAATTAAGGCCTGGCAGTTATAGGAAAGAATATGCCCGTTCATCATGGATCAAATGCAATTATTTACTCCATAAGGGAAAAATCGCATTACCTGTCACGTACTGATCCCAAATTACTGCTTGTCCAGAGCTGCCATCATAATTCAGCTGTTTCCTCAGCCAAGATCTCGCTCTATCCTTATATTGGGGTGTACATGGGATTTTATAGCCCATAGGATGTTTTTACCAAAAAAGAAAAAATATGTATTTTTTGGGGATCAAACGCACAATGCAGGCGCTCAGTGAATGCGTCCTACTTGGCAATGTCTGGAGTAAAGGGGACACTTCTAAGAATTGCAGAGTAGCTTGATATACGAAGTGCTAGAAAGCCAATGGATGGTCTGAGTGCCTGTCAAGTCCGTAGACTGTAACTAAACCGATAGAATTATGAGAGCAGCCTTGGAAAATTCAGAATAACTCCGGATCAGTACAAGATAAGGAATGCAATGTACTAAACGAAAAGTAGACTATTCCAAGGTGAACTGTGTCAGCACGTTCTGACTCCCAAACCACTCACACCGCTACATGACTCCGAAAATAGATTGAACATAGCCTTGTTGCTGATCATCCTGGTACGATAACGCAAAACAAAAAGGTTTTATCCATTACACACCCTATCAGATGCAAAGTGTTAGGCAAATGAGCATATGTGCCTTGGGACTTTGTCGGTAAACCCTCCCCAATCTCTAGCTTTTGGTCTTGAATGGCGGCTCCATCGGGTCCCTCTGCATCATGAGTTGTACGATTGGCCACGCAGTTATGGTTAACTGGTTACCAGATCAAGCAGCGTTACTGGTTTTTGAGTGCTTAAAGTGCTGACATACTCCCCTTAAAGGGGCTCTCTGTTATACTCAGGGAGGCACTGATGATGATGAAGCCTTGACCGGTGCCTCCTAGGAAGCGTGCACTGACCGCAAGCAATGAACCAGGCTGCCGGCTGTGCATGTGACTTGCCAAAAGGAGCCAGAGAACCCCTTTAAATACAGTTTTTGGCAGTGTTACTGTAATTCTATTACTACGCTATTTACACTTTACCCCTTAAGATTAGTGTTTTTGGAAGTCCGGTGTTTCGGGCACCATTTCTCAGTGATGTACCCCACATTTATGGGAAAAGAAATACAACAAGTGAATGAACAGGAATCAGGTTGACTAAAAATAGGCTTAGCCAACCAAAATCACGTGTTCTGCCTAGAACCACGTAAAATGGCCAGTGGGATCAAGCAGACACACTCGGCTTTGGGTTATAACGTCACAACGTAGGCTATAATAACCTGATAGGTCTTACTGCATGCCGTTACTAGCAGAAAACATACCCCCCAGTACATAGTTGGAGTTTATGATGTAGATACATTTAAGATGGCCATATCTTTATGAAGGAGCTATAAAATTCCAGTAAAAAAAAAAATATATATAGAGATATATATAAATGTATAATAATTTAAGAAAGAAAATGCATCTCCGGTCTACAATCTTCTTTGTGAATAACTGGAGGAGACTGATTCAGTAACAGTCAAGCATTACTTCTAGTCAATAAGCCGTTTTGGAGGAGGTTTGTCAGAGGACCGATGCGGCAACGTATGGCCATCCGCAATCAAACCAATCCAGAATCTTTGGCCATGTTGTAGAAAATCCCTTTTCTCTTGAGAAGGTTGCTTGGAGAGTCAAACTCCACTATTTGGCCTCGGTCAAGGACCATCACCCTAAAATCAGAAGAGAAAACGGGTCAGTTAGGAATAACTTCAGCTCATCATGTCACATGCCCGGGTGCGACGGCTGCAGAAGTGAAAACCTCAAATGTCACAGTCATTAAGGAAGATTAGGTTAAACTAATGTAAGGTCAGACTCCCACATCATACATCTGGCTTGGACAAAAGCCAACCTATTAGAGCCCTACCAAAGGCACCCCCGAGAGTGGCCCCAACCATTTAATGACTAGGTCTGTTTGGGGTTGAATATCCAGACCTTTTGGGATTTTGTGCACATATTGGTTTAAAGCCCTTAACTCATTTTATTTTTTTTTGGCTACTTAAATACTTTGTGCATTTTTTTTTTTTTTTTTTTTTAAAGGCCATCACACTCTGAGTTTCTCTTAAATACAGTGCAATTATTTCTATATAGTTCAGCCACCTGTTTTTTTCCCCTTTATTATGTCCACAAAGATTGATCGCTCCTTCTTCTAATTACTCTATGGCATAGATGTCAAACTCATGAGACAGTACCAAATTTATATTAAAGCTGGCCTGCCGATAACACTACAAAGCCCACATTTCCGGTCTGCACTTCACATGTATAATATGTATGGATGTAGGTTTGTGTTGTGTATAGTATGTGTGTGTACATTTGGTACTTTCTCAAGGGTCAAATATAATTCACATACATACACAATATACATATATTGTTGAACTTTCCTTGCTCCAGATTCAATGTTTAAAGTAAACCTGTCACCAGTATCATCTGTCTGCAATTCTCCTCTCTTTTGCTCTCCAAAATAAGTTTACAGATACAGTCATATGTTAAAGTTTGGGCACCCCTATTAATGTTAACCTTTTTTCTTTATAACAATTTTGGTTTTTGCAACAGCTATTTCAGTTTCATATATCTAATAACTGATGGACTCAGTTATATTTCTGGATTCAAATGAGGTTTATTGTACTAACAGAAAATGTGCAATCTGCATTTAAACAAAATTTGACCGGTGCAAAAGTATGGGCACCCTTACCATTTTCTTGATTTGAACACTCCTAACTACTTTTTACTGACTTCCTGAAGCACTAAATTGGTTTTGTAACCTCATTGAGCTTTGAACTTCATAGCCAGGTGTATCAAATCATGAGAAAAGGTATTTAAGGTGCCCACTTGCAAGTAGTTCTCCTATTTGATTCTCCTATGAAGAGTGGCATCATGGGCTCCTCCAAACAACTCTCAAATGATCTGAAAACAAAGATTATTCAACATAGCTTTTCAGGGGAAGGATACAAAAAGTTGTCTCAGAGATTTAACTTGTCAGTTTCCACTGTGAGGAACATAGTAAGGAAATGGAAGGACACAGGTACAGTTAAGCCCAGAAGTGGCAGGCCAAGAAAAATATCAGAAAGGCAGAGAAGAAGAATGGTGAGAACAGTCAAGGACAATCCACAGACCACCTCCAAAGACCTGCAGCATCATCTTTCTGCAGATGGTGTCACTGTGCATCGGTCAACAATACAGCGCACTTTGCACAAGGAGAAGCTGTATGGGAGAGTGATGCGAAAGAAGCCGTTTCTGCAAGCACGCCACAAACAGTCGCCTGAGGTGTGAAAAAGCACATTTGGACAAGCCAGTTACATTGTGGAAGAAGGTCCTGTGGACTGATGAAACAAAGATTGAGTTGTTTGGTCATACAAAAAGGCGTTATGCATGGAGGCTAAAAAACACAGCATTCCAAGAAAAACACTTGCTACCCACAGTAAAATTTGGTGGAGGTTCCATCATGCTTTGGGGCTGTGTGGCCAATGCCAGCACCGGGAATCTTGTTAAAGTTGAGGGTCGCATGGATTCAACTCACTATCAGCAGATTCTTGACAATAATTTGCAAGAATCAGTGACGAAGTTGAAGTTACGCAGGGGATGGATATTTCAGCAAGACAATGATGCAAAACACCGCTCCAAATCTACTCAGGCATTCATGCAGAGGAACAATTACAATGTTCTGGAATGGCCATCCCAGTCCCCAGACCTGAATATCATTGAACATCTGTGGGATGATTTGAAGCGGGCTGTCCATGCTCGGCGACCATCAAACTTAACTGAACTGGAATTGTTTTGTAAACAGGAATGGTCGCAAATACCTTCATCTAGGATCTCATTAATAGCTACAGGAAGCGACTAGAGGCTGTTATTTTTGCAAAAGGAGGATCTACGAAATATTAATGTCACTTTTATGTTGAGGTGCCCATACTTTTGCACCGGTCAAATTTTGTTAAAATGCAGATTGCACATTTTCTGTTAGTACAATAAACCTCATTTGAATCCAGAAATATAACTGAGTCCATCAGTTATTAGATATATGAAACTGAAATAGCTGTTGCAAAAACCAAAATAGTTATAAAGAAAAACGGTTAACATTAATAGGGGTGCCCAAACTTTAACATATGACTAAGTACACAGTCAGGTATGTTGAACTGTCCTACATTGTGTGACAGGCACTGTGAAATAATAATCATCATCATTGATAAGTGCTCCCCCCCCCCCTCTTCGCTGTGGAGAACTTCAACATGTAGTTTCACCATACAGGATCTTCTGGTGACACCTTCAGAAAGCAAAGCCTTGTAATTCTTAGGGGGGGGGGGGGGAAGTCACCATGCCCTAACTGAAACACAACATAAATTTCTAGTTATAAACCTTAATCTGGCAAGACCAGCAGAAATACATAGAGGGGGAACTAATAACAAAACGTCAAGTGACAGAGGGTCTTGTATGGGACAGCACATCAGTGATGCTACAGGTTCTGTGACCAATGGATATAGAAAGATTGTAAATGGAGGACTAAGTCCAGTAATTGGACTACAAAGGATAGATTCACACATTCGCGCAAGTGCTAATCACCCAAGAGAAACGGGCCAATTTTTTTCTCAAATGTCATCCTAGTTGCATCAGTTTTTTCCCCTCGATATTTTAGACTGTCTGTACTACTGTAGAAACGTCCAGAGTTCAAAGTTTGTTTTCAGTTTTATCAGTTGTTCTATTCAGATCCCTAAGACTTTAATGGCAAAGTCTGAGCCACTAAACGGATGAAAACGGGAGCCGCTTTGAGTTTGACGGACCCGTTTTTAAAACCGGTATGTGCCGTATGGCTCAATTAAACTGTATGCGTAAGAGTGGTGTCCAAGAATAAATTACAGTACAGTAGGATGTGTCACATGGGAGTGAATGTAGCCCAAGAATGAGTAGTTAATTTGCTAAATAATCCTGATTCATGAAGTATCCAGTGTCTGGTAAGAGCCGAATGCTCTACCACAGCAATAAGGACTGACTTGTTGAATGCTACGTAGACTTCACAAGGGCAGACAGACATGGTTAGAGACCACTTCCACCAATCTTCGTCCTCAGGGATACTGGCCATCTCTGACATTACTGTCTATGGGTGAGGTGGTCTTTATGGGCCAATATGTACGGTAATGCTGCACCAAGTGGTCAATATCCCTGTAATGCTACAGCATTGAAGACGTAAAAGAGGAACACAGTTCCTATTAAGAATCAAGGACTGCATGGAACTACAGGGTCCTCCAAAGTAAGAGATGATCTTTGGAGCCATTCTACACTGCAACCAAGAGCTGTTTTCATATGTCCACGTTTAGAGGCAAGTGGGACGTTTTAGACTGTGGACCCGTGGGCGGATCAAATATTGCTGTCAGCACACCGTGAAGCTCCGGGTGCAATCATTTACACCTCCACCTGCCATACCTTGTGTAGTCCATTATTGTATTGAGTCTATGTGCAATAGTGATTACAGTACAATCTTCAAATTCTTTTCTGATGGTCGACTGAATGAGTCCATCAGTCTCCAAGTCTACAGCGGCAGTGGCTTCATCTAACACCAGGACTTTTGTCTTGCGGAGAAGTGCTCTTGCCAGGCATACTAGCTGCCGCTGACCAATGCTGTGAATTAAAAAAATAAATAAATTGAGTGATCCCATAATATGTAGGAAACAATCTAATTAAAATTCATTAAAATGTCATCCCCTCCCTCATAAAAAAGGAAGCTATTCCTTATATATAGGATAGGGCAGAACTTGCTGATAACTGGGGATCCAAGTGTTCATGCGATTATGATTCTGGAACCCTGAGGATGGAGCTCTACAGCTCCATGTTGAATGGAGTGAAGGTGCGCTTTCTTGGCCTCCACTCCATTCATCTTCTATAGGAGAGCTGGAATTAGCTGAATATTGTATTCAGTGCCAGAAACAATGAATGCGGCAGAGCACGTGCACCTTTACTCAATTCAGGGCAGGGCTGCAGCATCCCATTCTCTGGGTTCCAGAGCCCTGATCTTGGAAAAACGCACAGGGTCTCAGTAGTCAAACCGCCAGCAAGCTGTCCCCCATCTGATGGATAGGGGATAATAATTTTCTGTTGCTAATTCTACAGGCCAAAACATAGTTACAAGCTTAGAAAATACAAGTTCAAGACGGAATGCTATAGGAAAATTTTACTTGACAGCACATCTGACCTGAGATTTTCACCTCCCTCTGCACATTCATGGTTGAGCTTGTCGGGAAGACCTGAAATAAAAGTCTTAAGATGTGCAAGCTCCAGGGATGTCCAGATTTCCTCATCTGAATACTTTTCAAATGGGTCAAGGTTCATTCTAAGGGATCCTGAAAACAACACTGGATCCTGTAGACAAAAACGAAAAAAAACCACAAAACAAAACGGTCAATTGACATAAACGTCGCGATATGATTCTAGATTTGATACAAATAAGAACAGCACAATGTGAACAAAACTTATGTGTATGGCTATCTCTAATCTAAACAATTGCACTTTTTGTGATCCTTGCAATTTTAGTATGCTGCTAATAACAGCAGTGTAAGACAGAAAAATCTGCAATCCATACGGTATTAAAATGACTGGACAAAAATTAAATAGATAGGTATAAAGTAATAACATATTCAGAGAAGAGAAGTACCTGGGGAATGATAGTAATTTTAAATCGAAGATCATGGAGACCAATCTTTGCTATATTGCAGCCATCTATAATGATCTCCCCAGAGGCAGCCTCATTGATGCGAAACAGTCCAAGTGTGAGCGAAGACTTCCCAGCTCCAGTTCTGCCAACAATCCCAATCTGTAAAAGGGAAGAATATAGAGAGGTATGTATCCTACGAAAGAAAGGCAAACCCATCTCATTGCTCATCTCCATACAACTTTACAGGGGTTGTCTATTAAAAAAAAAAAAACGGCTTTGATATGTGCAGACATGTACAAGGTAATTCAATAATGCAAGTGCCCTAATTTTGGACCCCGACAGCTCCGTTTCCACCACATGAGTAAGTGTCCAGTGGGGTAGTGTGTATGCAGCTGGCTGACTTGCTCAGTCACAGAAGAATCCGTCCACGTGATGCAGAGGAAGAAAAGGAGATTTTTGTGTACTCACCGTAAAATCTCTTTCTCTTAGCCTTTAATTGGGGGACACAGAACCGTGGGTGTTATGCTGCTGTCCACTAGGAGGCGACACTATGCATAATCTGAAAAAGATTAACTATGGCTCCTCCTCTGCAGTATACACCCCTGGACGGCGTCAGCCTTCTCCAGTTTTGTGCCAAAGCATAAGGAGGAACGTAACCAAATAACATAACCATGCCTTTAAGAAGGCTACTATGTACGAGCTCAAAGAACAATATGAGAACACAACAGTAAACAACGGCCCGTAAGGGCAACAGGGTGGGAGCTGTGTCCCCCAATTAAAGGCTAAGAGAAAGAGATTTTACGGTGAGTACACAAAAATCTCCTTTACTCTGTCGCCTCATTGGGGGACACAGAACCGTGGGACGTCCCAAAGCAGTCCCTGGGTGGGAAGCAGTGGACGAATATTGTGTTGACAGTTCCCTAGACTTGGGGTACTGCCGCCTGCAGAATCAGTCTACCCAGGCTCGCATCCGCTGAGGACTGGGTATGAACACTGTAGTGTTTCGTTAACGTGTGTAGGCTAGTCCAAGTGGCCGCCTTACACACTTGTTGTGCCGAAGCCTGATGCCGAATGGCCCAGGAGGCCCCTACTGCCCGTGTAGAGTGTGCCGTGATACCGTCCGGAAGAGGGGAACTGTTAAGTCGGTAGGCCTCATGTATGGTGGACTTGATCCACCTGGCAAGGGTAGCCTTGGAAGCCGGCAACCCCTTGCGACTACCTTCCGGAAGAATGAAGAGGGAATCAGATTTCCGGAAAGGTGCAGTCCTGGACACGTAAATCCGCAATGCTCTGACGAGGTCAAGCGTATGCAGAGCCTTCTCCACTCTATGAACCGGAACCGGGCAAAGGCAAGGCAGTGAAATCTCCTCATTAAGGTGAAAGTTGGACACAACCTTCGGAAGAAAGGATGGTACCGTGCGGAGAACCACCTTGTCCTGGTGAAAGGCTAGGAAAGGCCGTCTGCAGGAAAGTGCTGACAAGTCCGACACTCTGCGTAACGAGGTGATCGCCACTAGAAAAACCACTTTCTGGGACAGAATGGAGAGTGGAACTGCTCTAAGAGGTTAGAAGGGTGGAGCTTGCAGTGCTGTCAGGACCAGATTGAGGTCCCACGTATCCAGCGGACGTTTGTAGGGAGGAACCAATCAGGAAACTCCCTGGATGAAAGTCCTTACTTGCGGTTTAATAGCAATGCGCTTTTGAAAAAGGACTGAGAGCGCCGACACCTGACTCTTAAGCGAACTTAAGGATAGCTTGGCATCTAGGCCCGATTGAAGAAAACCTAGTACCTTCAGGAGGGAATAAGGGAGTGGGACTTGTCCATGAGATTCGCACCAAGAAAAGAAAGCTCTCCAGGTACGATAATAGAGCTTGGCGGACGCAGGCTTCCTTGCCCTGATCATAGTTGCAATGACTGCCGGTGAAAAACCTGCCTGGGTTAGAATCCAGGTTTCAAGGGCCATGCCGTCAAATTGAGAGCCCCTGAATTCTGGTGGAAGAACGGACCTTGAGACAGAAGGTCGTGACGGTCGGGTAGACGCCAGGGGGCGTCTGCTGTAAGTTGGACGATGTCGGCATACCATGTACGTCTGGGCCAGTCTGGCGCGATGAGGATGGTCGGAACTCCCTCTTGCTTGATCTTCCTCACGACCCTGGAGATTAGGGGGAGGGGTGGAAAAATGTACAGGAGTCGGAACTGGGACCAGTCCTGGACCAGGGCATCCGCTCCGAGCGACCGCGGGTCATGTGTCCTGGCCATGAAATTGGGGACCTTGGTATTGAGATGGGATGCCATTAGGTCCACCTCCAGGGTTCCCCAGCATTGACAGATCTGGTAAAAAATCTCGGGATGGAGAGACCACTCCCCCGAGTCCATTCCTTGCCTGCTGAGGAAGTCGGCTTCCCAGTTTTCTACACCCGGAATGTGTACCGCAGAAAGTACCGACCTCGTGTCTTCTGCCCAGCGGAGGATATGAGCCACTTCTCTCATCGCCTGGGCGCTGCGGGTCCCGCCTTGGTGGTTCACGTATGCCACAGCCGTGGCATTGTCCGACTGTATCCGTATGTGCGAAGCTGCAAGCAAGTGATGAAAGGCTCTCAGTGCCAAGAGGATGGCCCTGATTTCCAGAACATTGATGGGCAATGTCACTTCCCTCGGCGACCAATTGCCCTGTGCCCTGTGATGTAGGTGCACCGCCCCCCAGCCTGTCAGGCTTGCATCGGTAGTCAGGATCTTCCATTGTCCTGAGAGGAATGGCTTCCCTCATGTAAGCGAGGTTGGTTTGAGCCACCAATGCAGGGACCTCCTGGTTGATGACGTCAACCTGAACTCCCTGTCGAGGGAGAAGGGGTTCCTGTCCCAAGATCTGAGTATGGCTAGTTGAAGAACCCTGAGGTGAAACTGGGCAAATGGCACTGCCTCTATTGCTGCTGCCATCCGGCCGAGGACTCTCATGGCAAACCGGAGAGATCGAGGAGGACTGCGAAGGAGTGTGCGAACTCCCAAACGGATGGCCAGTGTCTTGTCCTTGGGAAGGAGCACCAGGCCCCTGGCGGTGTCGAATACCATTCCCAGGAATGTTAGAGTCCGAGTTGGGATAGTCGACGATTTCTGTAGGTTGACTAGCCATCCCAGGCGACTCAGAGTGTCTAGTGTGATTGAGACACTGACCTCGCAGTCTTTGAAAGTGGGAGACTTGATGAGGAGGTCGTCCAGGTACGGGACGACTAGGATGCCTCTTGAGTGCAGGACGTCCATGGTGGCCGCCATGACTTTGGTGAACGTTCTTGGAGCCGTGGCGAGTCCGAACGGAAGGGCGACAAACTGGTAGTGGTTTTGGTTGACCGCGAACCTGAGAAACTTTTGGTGGGCGGGAGCAATTGGTATGTGGAGATACGCATCCTGTATGTCTATGGAGGCGAGGTATTCTCCCTGGTCCATGGATGCAATGATGGACCGGAGGGACTCCATGCGGAAATGACGGACCCGTACGTAATTGTTGAGCCGTTTTAGGTCCAGTATGGGTCGGACGCCGCCTCCTTTCTTGGGGACTACGAACAAATTTGAGTAGAATCCTCGGAATCTCTCGTTCGCGGGAACCGGCACCACAACTCCTGATTGAAGGAGAGAGGAAACCGCTTGGTGGAAAGCACGAGCCTTTTCTGGTGGTGTTGGAGGAATAGAAAGGAAGAACCGGTTCGGTGGAACGGAAGTGAACTCTATCTTGTATCCGGAAGACACTATTTCCCTGACCCACCTGTCTTCTGTAATAGGCAGCCAGAGTTGCTGAAAGAGTAAAAGTCGGCCGCCTACCGGTGGGGTGTCTTCCGGAGGTCGCGAGTCATGATGAAGCGAAGTTCTGAGGTTTTCATCCCTTGGGTTTCGCTTGGCCTGCTTTCGACTGCCAAGCCCTGTCCGGTCGCTGCTGCATCCGTGGGTTGTCCCTGCGTGGAGAACGGTTACGGTTTTGCACTGGGCGCGAAACAGACCAGCCTGAGGAATTCCGAAAGGATCGGAATCGCGTCTGGTTTCTTCGTTTAAACGTGCGTTTCGGTTTTAGTTGAGGGAGAGAGGTACTCTTACCCCCAGTGGCATTGGCTATCATGGTGTCCAACTTTTCGCCGAAAAGTCTTCCAGCAAAATACGGAAGTCGCGTGAGGGACTTCTTTAAGGCCGCATCCGTGTCACGTCCGCCATGTCTGCCTTGTCTGTTTGTCTCAAGAACTCCTGGAGCGATGTGCATGCGCATGTTTTGTCTGCTGTCCTGCATGTTCGCTAGAGCTGTGTGCAGACTCGCCTCTTGTCTGAGCTGCAGGATCCCTGCGTTTCTGCTCTGCCTTCTGTGATCTTCTCGTCATGTCTGGAGTCCTTGATCATGTGATGTTTCTTAAGATCCTGCACTGTCTGGTTCTGCTATCATCTCGTCATGTCTAGAATCCCGGAAGTGCTCCCCTGGTCCTGACCTGGAGGAGGAGGTGCTATGCCCTATATCAGGCCGCCTCTTCCTATGCTCAGGGCCTGATTATTGTGTTGCTTCCCTGCAAGGCTCTGGGTCTGTGGGGTTGCTCCCTCTATTCTGTGCCCTTGCACTTTGCTCTGTAGTGCGTCTCTGCACACGCTCCGTGCTCGTATTCCGCCTCTTGTCTTGTGCCATGTCTTGTGTTGTCTCTCGTGCCATGTTTGTCTTTGCCTTGCTTTGCCTTGTAGTCCTTCTGCTGTTCTTTGTCTTAGTCTGTTTTGCTATGTCTCGCCTTAGTTTTGCTTTGACTTGTAGTCCTTCCTGTGTTCTCTGCCTCGCCTGTTTTGCCATGTCTTGCTTTTGCTATGCTTTGACTTGTAGTCCTCCCTGTGTTCTCTGCCTTGCTATTCCTTGCTTTGTGTTCCTCCCTATGGTCTCAGTCTTTGCTTGCTCTGCCTCGCTCTCTCCTATGGTGCTCTGTAGTGCTCCCTGGCACACGCACCATTTCTCCTCTCCTTAGTGCTCGTTTCTTTGTCTAGTCCCAAGGTCTTCCCTTGGCCCGGCTCTGGGCTTCTGCCTACGCTCCGCTGCTAGACTCTGTCCTCTCTCTGACCTGGCTCTGTTTCTGCTTGTGTTCCTTGCCTTTCCCTGCCTTGTACTTGCATTGAACCCTGGCGTGGCTCCTAGCACGCACCCTGCCCTGAACCTGGCGTGGCTCCTAGCACGAAGGTTCCTTTGCCCCCTCCTGTGCCTTAGTCGTGCCTCGTGCTGGCGTTACAGCCGTGTGCATTGGCCAGTGAGGTGTGCGTCCCTGCGTGGCTCCTAGCACGCACCCTGCCTTGAACCCTGGCGTCGCTTCTAGCACGCACCCTGCCTTGAACCTTTGCGTGTCTCAACACGCACTCTGTCTTATACCTTGTACCTTGGCGTGTCTCTACACGCACTGTCTTGTACTTTGTGCCTTGGCGTGTCTCTACACGCACTCTGTCTTATTCTATGCTTTGGCGTGGCTACACACGCACCCTGTCTCGTTTGCGAACCTTGGCGTGTCCCCTACACACGCACCTCGCTTTGAACCCTGGCGTGTCCCCTACACACGCACCTTGCCTTGTACCTAGTCTTGAACCTTGGCGTGTACCCTACACACGCACCTCGCTTTGAACCCTGGCGTGTCCCCTACACACGCACCTTGCCTTGCACCTAGTCTTGAACCCTGGCGTGTCCCCTACACACGCACCTAGCCTTGGACCCTGGCGTGTCCCCTACACACGCACCTAGCCTTGGACCTTGGCGTGTTCCCTAAACACGCACCCTGCTTGGATATCTGTCGTGCCTCCTTGCCTGAACCCTGGTTTGCCTGCCGGATGCCCGGAACCTGCCGACCGTTGCCAGAGGTCCGGAACCAGATGACTACGGCCTGATGTCCGGAGCTGACGTCCGCAGCCTGATCCCTGGACCCTGTCGGTTTGCCAGCAGTCCGGAGTCCGATGCCATCTTGCCATTACCTGTGCCTAGGCGTGCCATCTAGCACGTACCATGTTATGGACCTTGGCGTGCCCACGCGCGCACCTTGCACGTTTTGCTTGTTTTCTCTGTATGTGATCTTGTGTTATTCTAATGAAGATACCTTGCACCTACGTCTAGTCTCGTCTTGCTTCCTGCTCGTCCTTGTCGTCAGACACTCGTCTAGTGTCCCCTGAGCCGGCCGTCTGGTCCCAGCAGTCGTGGTGGCTCACCCCGTTGGTCTTGCCCCTGACACTCCCTGTATAGGGGGTGGATTCTCACAAGGTCAGCTCGCCCTCGGTGGGTGGGTGCTACGACCCAGAGGGTCCACTCAAAAAATGGGCTCAGCAGGAGCTGAGTACGTCACAATCCGCTTTCCATTCTCGCAGCCAGAGGATGCGTCGGATCGTGATGGCATTTGATGCTATTCCCGCTACACCTCTGGCGGAATCCAGGGCTGCATGAATCATGTAGTCTGCTACCACTGCTATCTGGACCGCTTGGTCCGAGAGCTCAGGATTTGAAGCCTGAAGACCCTCCTGTAGTTTTTTGGCCCAAGCCAGGATGGCCTTGGCTGCCCAAACTGAAGCAAACGCAGGGCCCAGAGAGGCGCCTGCCGCTTCGAAAATAGAACGAGCCATGCGTTCTACTTGCCGGTCTGCTGCGTCCCTGAGGGTTGAGCTATCTGGCAGAGAGAGTAAAGTCTGCGCTGCTAGCCTAGAAACCGGAGGGTCCACTTCAGGTGGATCTGTCCATTGTTTGGTGTCTTTCTGTGGGAAGGGGTACTTCGCTTCCAAATATTTGCGATTAGCGAATTTTTTCTCAGGCTGCCCAAACTGTTTGGTAAGTATTTTCTCAAACTCATGGTGATTAGGGAAGACCTTAGGTGGTTTCTGAACACTTTCGAAGCAAATCCTATGTTCTGGGACTTCCGGGGCCGACTCTGGAATTTTTAGCACCCGATGGATGGCAGAGATTATGTCCTCAACTAGCGCTGTATTGCTAGGGGGAGAAGGTACCACGGACCTCTCCGTCTCGTTATCTGAGTCGGAGTCACAGATGCCCTCCGAATCCTGTGCCTCGCTAAGGTGATCCCTGGAGGGCGACCTGGGGCGGGGGGTCTTCTGTGATGGGGGATCTCTGTGGTAAATTGCACTGTCTGTGACAGGAGACTGCCTAAGAGACCTGGAATGACGCTGTCTCTCCCTGGAGGGGGACGACCTTGTGCTATAGGATGACTCGGGTGATCAAGACCTGTGGGTCCGCTTACGTCTGTGAGAGTCGGAAGCAGCATGTTCCTGAGACAAGCTGTCCGTTTGCTGTGTAACGTCCATAGCCGGAGCCCGACTCTGCAGAGCTTGCAGCAATGTGGCAGTTAGGTTGTCTATGGACTGTGTCAGACTGTGACATCTGAGTTGCCCATTCCGGCGTGGCCTGTGACACTGAAGCGTCAGTAGGGACTCCCTGGGGTTCTGACCCAGAGTTCTGGATGCAGTCCCGGCAGTGCGGATACGTGCTGCCACTAGGGAGCGTGGCTTTGCAGGCTGTGCAGAATGCATAGAAACATTCCTGCCTGGTTCTCTTCCTTGAGCCCGGCATAGTGCACAGAGGCTGGCTATAAGGGATCGTACAGGGGTGGCTACGCAGAGGGAACCCACAGAGAGCCTTATAGGAAGTATAGATTCACAGCAGAGTATGAGAACCCAGCTGTGAGCTTACCCCACCGGTGTGCCCCTAGGTCCAGCGCCGACAGATCCCAGTTCTGTGCCCCCCGGAGACCGCTGTGATGCTCCTCTCCTGGATCTCATCCAGAAAAAATGGCCACCGGGACAGAGGAGAGGGAGGAGGGGGCGGAGAGCTGAAAAGGGCGCGCTGGGCTGTGTAAAAGCGCGCCCTTTCTGCCTCAATCCGCCCCTTCTATGACACTCCAGCGTGTCATTTTGGTCATCCGGGGGGCGGGGAAGAGGCGGCCGCTTCGGCTAGGCCGAAGCCGCGGACTAAATTAGAGGCATGATGCCCAGGAGGGCTCCAGAGCGGCGCGGTAGTCCGGGGGTGGGGGGCGGATTTGTACCAGACCCCCCAGAATGGTCGACTGGATAGCGGTGGGGGTAGCAGGGGTAGCGGTTTCTGTATGGGGGGCCCCTGAAGGGCTATGGAGCCGCTGCTGTTGCAGAGACAGGGACGCAGAAAAGCCCTGTCTCTGCTGTGCCATCCAGTCCGCACCCTCTCCCAGCCCCAACAGGATCCCTCAGCCGGCCTGGGGTCCCTGGAAGCTGCGGAATGCTGCCTGATCTCCAACCCTACCTGAGGCGTCTCAACCTAATGCCCCCTGCGGGGGATTAGGGAGGGTGCGTCTGTCACCGTCAGGGGGTCTTCATCCTCGCCTCAACCTCAACCCAGACCCCTTAAAGGGGTTGGGGAAGGAGGGGGATCTCAACCTTGAACCAGGACCCGAGGGACTGGGGAGGGAGCGAAATGGGGAATAGCCACCTCGACCTCAACCGGGTACCCCTAATAGGGGACCGAGGAGGGAGCCATGCCGGGAGTCTCGCTGGAGACCCACTTTTCTTCATCTGTATTTCCGGACGAAAAAGGGGGAAAAAACTGAAGAAAAAAGGTGTGCCTCCTTGCGACACTAAGCAAAAACTGGAGAAGGCCGACGCCGTCCAGGGGTGTATACTGCAGAGGAGGAGCCAAAGTTAATCTTTTTCAGATTATGCATAGTGTCGCCTCCTAGTGGACAGCAGCATAACACCCATGGTTCTGTGTCCCCCAATTAGGCGACAGAGTAAAGGGGGGCTGCCTCACCAATGAGCCAGCTCCCTTCCATACCGCATAAGAAAGCATTTCTAGAGGTTACAAGTCATCAATGCCGAATATAGCGCAAAAGTGTAACTGCATGAACAGTCATTATCTGAAGGCTTGGGCACCTTGGATACCAGGAGTATATTAGTAAGCTGCCATTTTACTAAGCACATGGATGTCTAATTGAATTTTCTAAGTAGATAGCACATTAATAGTTGAAGAAAAATGCACAAATTTTGTAAGTAAACTCCACTGTAAAATGATCATTTAAATTACGATGTTTTGCCTCGGGATTCGATCTGGAGGTCCTGTGCTCTTCTGTCAGTGTCTGTCTGCTGAGCCACAGCAGGTTCTGGCGCTGATTACCTTTTGCCTTTGTGCATGCTTTTTGGACAGCAGGTGTTTTTCATTTGTGATCTAGCCTGTCCTATCATACTGCAGGAGCTACTATTTAAACCTTCCCCTGCTGGTCTTCTCTGCTGGTGATGGTTTTCAGAGGATTCTGCTTGGACTTATAATCCTATATCTAAATATCTAGGCCAGTCAGATAAATGTACTGCTGGGATTTTTTCATAAGCTGCACTTTCCCTCTATTCCTTAGGAGGTATGGGATACCCTCGAAGGCCTTTTAGGGAGTCAAGTCAGAGTTGTCTTCTCTAGGTTTTACCTTCTGGGTTTATCCAGGTGGTGCTAGGGCCTGAGTTACTGGATACTATAGTCTGTACAGAAACCCAGGTGGGATTTGTGCAGCTTTTTCACAGTTAGATCCTTTATCTGTGTTTACTACCACGTATGCATAACAAAAGATCTATTTATGTACTAGCTGGATCGCATTCAGCATAATACAAGTGACCATACAAAAGTAGATTTGTTTCATGGAGTACAGTACAGGTGTGTAGCACAGAGACACCCAAAAACACAAACTTATTTCCTTAACCTCCCATGGCAGGTCTCTACTGATGTCCTGGCCTCCATGATTTGGCTCCAGAGATAACGACACGTTGACGTTGCTTCAGCCAATCACAGATCAGTGCCTCTGTCTGTGAAGATAACATGAGCCGCTGAGCGATTGGCTGCAACTATGTTGACGTGATGTCACCACTGTAGCCAATCACTGAGCTCAGCGGCTATGCCCATGTAAGCGCTGAGCTTAGTTATTAGCTGCAGAAGTGATGTCACAGCAACATGGCTACAGCTAAATAATGGAGGCAGAGGCGGAGACAAAGCTGGACCCGGAAGAGTAAGTAGAAAACAAAAAAACAAACTGCTTTAAGAATGAACTCTATAGATCCAGAAAAGTTTTCTGAAAGAAGACCTAAAATTAAAAAAGTTATCTTGTTTGGATTACTCCTTGATGAAGCGTTGTGTGGTATCACCATGCCAAGATTCATCTGCGATTAGAACAGTACATGGAATCTGGATAGGGACTCAAGATTAGGTACAAGTACAGAAGAGTTTATTGGTGTTTACTGGTGTTAAGAAGAACATCTACATGCATCTTCACTTTCTCATTTCTGTACATGATTTTATCCATTACCTGACACGTTTTCACTTACCTTCTCTCCACCCTGCACGGTAACATTAATATTTTTTAGGGCCAGGTCTAAATCCTCTCTGTATCGCAAGCAGAAATTTTTAAATTCAATTTTCCCTTCATGGGGCCAGTTACTTTCTGGTGTTGTGTGCTGCAGAGTCCATGGAGCCTAAAATAATAGCATAAAATGGGATCAGAATGCAAGGAAACATATACATGATACAAAACAAAAATATAAAATATAACATAGAATAACCCTGTGAAGGTTGACACCGGAGAGATCACGCAGAATCCCACCACATGAGGAATCCGCACCTCGCCACCCCGCCTGACGTCACTATTACATCAGTCGGATCACGTAATGCAGTCTCCTCACTAACACCAACATGACATTCCGCACACCTTGGGGACACGCAAGGTCAGCTTTGTACAGTTTTATACAGACGCCTGCTGTCAACACGGGCCCAGGGAGGCACGGGGAGTGAGAGGATGTGGCTCACGTAGTCACTGACGTAGCACCAAACTCGCTCACAACTCTGACAGGCCCCTTTCACTGGTACCAGTGAAAACAGAGCGCTGCCACTCCAGTAGGAATGCCACCAGCTCCTCGTTAGATATAAGCCCACTCCATTAACGGGATTATATTGGGCCAGAAACCAGCCCCGTTAGACTGGAAAGTTAAACCGAGAAATAGACATGAGGATTTGTGGATAGAGGGAAAAAAAAAAAAAAAAAAGAAGAGCAGATCGCCGTAAGAGCACACTACACAATACACTATACACTATACACATGATGGTTACACATACAATGGTCAGATATGCAAATACAGTTAGTTGTAGGGCAAGATATAAGCAGAATATAGGTCAATAACTACGGTAGATTGATGTTTGACCGTGTGTGGGCTGGGCCACAGGGGGCATGGGTTGCTAGCTGTCTCAATGGTCCCTTTGCACATTATTCCACCCGGCCCCCACTTTCGAAGTGACCAGCAAGCATACCAGAGAGAGAGAGACAACATGGCCTTACACTAGCCTTTATTTCCTTTGGGTCTCTCCACACTGGGCTGAACCTAAATCCTCTCCCTTTGCCTCTGCAGCTAAAAACTCCCAAACCTAAGATGGGTCATAATTCAATAAGAGATGGTCCTAGGGATGCGGTTTTGGTGCCAACGGATCCAGCTAGGCCCCTGCTACACATTAAGACCAAACACAGCTTTGATATCTGGTTTCTACTAGCTGTTCCATGTACTCCATACCCCTGGGTGCTTGAACAGGTTGAGACCCATGCAGGCATTCGCCATGTTCTGGGGATCGCGGAAATATACACGATGTATGGCTAGGATGTATAGCATCTCCATAACTCCTTATGGAATTACATTTTTGGAATGTTCTAGAAGGTGTCTGCAGTTTCATAAGGGCTCTATATGGCAAGCAGGCTTTTGTCCTGCTCTGAGCTGGTCAAGGTGTGACATCTATCACTCATAGCCTCTGGAGACTTGGCCTCTCTGATGAGCTATCTGCACACTGAAGAGGGTCTAGGAATTTTATTACAGCTGCACACTTAAAGGTATTTTATAATCCCATGCCACCAAGGATACAAATAATTGACAAGAAAATATATCTCCATATTCTTCACAAACCCCATATAGGACTTTAATGAAACATCATAATTAGCACACAATAGTATTAAGTTATGTACCGGTACGGTACTTTTCGGAAGCCCATGACAGCACCACGAGAGAGGGGATCCGCCCTTCAGGAACAGGAAACCTACAGATACAAAAGGGCGGCACCTCTCCCACGCATCAGTTGGATTACAGAGCTTGAGAGGCCATCATGGTTAGTGGTACAGCATATATACAATATATACAAACTATACATCCTATTTACAATTTATATCTAATCTTTACTCCAAAATAAGGTAAATTCGTGAAACAACCTAAGAGGAAGGAGTGCACCCCTATACGTGAACAAAGGAGGGAACTAAGGGTGCTGTCATGGGCTTCTGAAAAATACCGTTACCGGTACGTAACTTAATACTTTATTCGGACTCCCATGACAGCACCACGAGAGAATTACAGAGATGTAAACTAACTTAGGGAGGGACTACAGCCTGCAGTACCCTTAGCCCAAAGGTGAGATCCGAGGAGGCACCCATATCTAACCGATAGTGGTTAAAAAAGGTGGAAGGAGATGACCAGGTGGCCGCCTTACATATCTGGTCAATTGACACTCCAGATTTCTCCGCCCAAGATGACGCCATGGCACGAGTGGAATGCGCCCTCAGATTCTGTGGAGTCGGACCACCACCTGTTGTATAATCCAGAGAGATAGCCTCCCTAATCCACTTTGCTAACGTGCATTTTGATACCGTAAACTCTTTCTTAGGACCTTGGAAGGATAAAAATAATGCGCTCTCTTTCCTCCAAGGATCAGTAGCTGATATATATTTTAGTAGGAATCTTTTAACATCTAATGCATGAAGCTTCTGCTCTTTAGGGTTGGTAGGATTAGGGAGGAAGGAAGGGAGGACTCTCTTGTGTCCTGTGAAAGTGTGACGCTACTTTGGGCAAGTATGCTGGGTCCGGTTTTAGGATTACTCTATCCTGTAAAAACTCTGTATAAGGGGGCAACCTGGAAAGTGCCTGTATATCACTTATCCTATGTGCGGATGTTATTGCTACCAAAAAAGCTGTCTTGAGGGATATAATTTTTAACGAGGCCGAATCCAGAGGTTCGAATGGCTTCTCTGTCATAGCCGTAAGGACTAAATTCAGGTCCCATGGTATACCTTTATCCCTGTGTATGGGTCTAGATCTACTAGCAGCTTTGATGAATCTAGTCACCCAGTAGTTGCTGGCAACATCACAGGTAACCCCCAAGGCTGAAACCTGCACCTTTAAAGGTACTTGTGGAAAGACCCAACTCGAGACCCCTCTGAAGGAATTCTATAATGTTTTGTGGGTATTCCATCCCTGAGATTAAACTCGGAGGTGGACAGGAATCACCTCCAGGTTCTAGCATAGATATTTGTAGTAATCTGCTTCCTGCTCTTCAGGAGGGTATTAATTAAATTTTGGGAGAAACTTCTATTCTTCAACAGTGCCCTCTCAAACTCCATGCCGGCAAATTAAGTCCCGCTACTTGTGGATGGTTGACTGGCCCCTGGTAGAGAAGATTCAGAAGGTTCGGCAGTACCCAGGGATCGCATACTGACATGGTCCTCAACCATGCGAACCAGGTCCTCCTGGGCCAGAACGGGGCAATTAATATGACCCTTGCTCGATCTTCCCTGATTTTCCTCACCACCAGAGGTAAGAGGGCCAACGGTGGAAAGGCATATGCCAGAGAGAAGTCCCATTTTATCAGGAAGGCGTCCACCGCTAGTGGATTTTCCCTGGGGTTCAGAGAGCAGAACTTTTTTACTTTTCTATTTTCTTTGCAGGCGAAGAGGTCTACCTCCGGCTGACCCCATCTGCGGACAATCTGGTTGTAAATGTCCGAGTTTAAAGCCCATTCTCCTTGCCTTAGGGCCCTGCGGCGTAGAAAGTCTGCCTTCGTGTTGTCTTTCCCTCTGATATGGAGTGCAGGTAGAGATTGAAAATTTCTCTCGGCTATTTGAAATAGACGTTCTGTTATCCGCATCAGGGCCTCGGAGCGTGTTCCACCCTGGTGGTTGATATAGGCTACTGCTACCTGGTTGTCCGAGAGGATCCTCACATGATGACCCTGTAAATACATGATGAGTTTTTTAACTGCCAACTCAATCGCCAACAGCTCCCTCTGGTTAGATGAGGTCTCAGTTTTGGAGTCCCAATGTCCCTGAACCACTAGGTCCCCGAACCACTATGTCCCCCATATGGGCCCCCCAACCCGAGGGGCTAGCATCTGTGGTTATTATGCGGGTTATCTGCGTGACCCAGGGCACCCCTGAGGATAAGTTGTTCTCATCAAGCCACCATCTAAGATGTAAGAGTCAAGGGGCTCAAAGATATCTGACCCTGTAGAGACCCCTCTAAGGCCCTGTCGCTAACTAGGACGTCCCTCTGAAGGGATCTAGTGTGAAGCTGCGCCCACCTAACTGCTGGCATACATGAGGTCAGAGAGCCTAACAGAGACATGGCTTGCCTGAGGGTCATGGAGGGTTTATCTGTCGCCCGAAGTACCTGCTGTTGTATGTGCTCTAACTTATCTAATGGCAGAAGACACTGCTGGGTTTCTGATTTTAACACTAAGCCTAGAAACTTTTGGACTCGTGTGGGCTGAAATCGGGATTTCTCAATTTATTATCCATCAGAGGTGCTCTGGACTTAGCCCTTTCTATCTGGGATATACAATGGTCCACCGAATTCCCCACAATTAAAAAATCGTCTAAGTACGGGACTATCAAGATATCAGCCTCCCGCAGATGGGCCATGACTTCGGCCACTATCTTCGCAAATACCCAGGACGCTGCTGAGAGACCAAAAGGAAGAGCCCTAAACTGAAAATGACGGATTAGACCGTCCATTGAAACCGCCACTCTCCGGAACTGCTGGAAGTCTGCGTGGATAGGCACATGATAGTACGCGTCTTTCAAATCTACGACTGCCATAAAACACCCTTCAAACAACATCTTTATTGCTGAACGGATAGACTCGATCTTAAAGGTTCGATTAACCAAAAATTAATTAAGGGAATGTAAATTAATAATGGTCCTAAATGATTTATCTGGCTTTTGGATCAGGAACAGGGGAGAGTAGAAGCCTCTACCTCTCTCAGATTCCAGAACCTCCACCAGGACCTTCTTCAGGCATAGACTCAGGACTTCTGCTTCTAAAGCAGTTTGTTCAAGTGGCGAAGGTCGTAAGGGAGTTAGTTTAAAGGTATCCCGAGGAACATAACTAAACTCCAGTTTGAGTCCGGTGGATATTACGTTCCGCACCCAGGCTGGGAGGAAGGCCAACAGTCTACCCCCTACGGGAATTGCTAGTCATTGGCCCGGTTTCTTTTGCTCTCTTGAAGAACGCCTGAACATAAAGCCCATACCTCTTCTTCTATCCTTCCATCTGGGACGGTCCCTAATAGGTGATGGGTTACACCTTCTCCCTTGACCGAATCTCCTTCTATTGAACGGACGTTGGTAGGATGCGGACTACAGATTAGGGAACTTTTTCTTATCGTCCCCGGCTTTCTCAAGCAACTCATCCAGGACTGCTCCGAACAAATATTCCCCTTCACACGGGATAGTGCAGAGTTTTGCCCTGGATTGAATGTCTCCCGGCCAGCACTTTAGCCACAGGGCTCTACGAGCCGCATTGGAGAGTCCTGCTGCCCTGGCGGCCATTCTAACCGCATCGGCTAAGGCATCCGCTAGGAAGGCTGCGGCCTCCTGGATTACTGGTAGGGCACCTACAATTGTCTGTCTAGGCGTCCCTTGTTTTAATTGAGATTCCAATTGATCTAACCAGATCATCATGGACCTGGCCGCACATGTTGAGGCTACTGCTGGTCTTAAAGAACCGGCTGCCATCTCCCAGGTTCCTTTTAGGAAGGTATCTGCTTTCCTGTCTAGGGGGTCTTTAAGGGTCCCCATGTCCTCGAAGGGTAGTGATGATTTTTTTGATGCCTTGGCGATTGCCGCATCTAATTACGGGCTTTGTCCCAAGTGCTAACCGCCGGATCATCGAAGGGGTATCTACATTTGAGGGCTGGTGGTAGCAATCCCCTCATCTGGTTTTTTCCATTCTCTACGAATTAGATCCTGAATCTTTTCGTTCAAAGGGAAGACCATTCGCTTTCTTTGCTCCAGCCCCCCGAACATGATATCCTGCATGGATAATTGCGGTTTAAGCTCCTCCACTTCCATTGTTCCGCTCACTGCCTTTACCAGCTTGTCCACCCGGTCTAGCGGTAGACAAAACCGGCCGGAATCCTCTTCCTCCGAGGATGACGAAGGGGATGAGCCAGGGGAGTCCTTACTTCTCCTCTGTTCCACCGAGGAATCTGACTCCAAAGGGCCCCCAACCTCTGAACTACCCGGTTGGGACAGGGATTTCAGGGTTTCTCATCTCTGCCCTATGTCTTTTAAGCTTGCAGCTATTACGGGCGATTCTTCCGTCACCATCTGCTGGATACAGGGGGGACACAACTTTTTTGGGCATGAGTCTGGTAATGGGCATGCACAGAGAGCGCATTCCCTGTGTTTTGTCTTACTCGTGGACTTCTTCCCCTGAGAATAAAACATCAAGGAAGGCCCCCGTGAACATTCACGTAGATCACTTAACAGTGCAGCAATTAAGTACCGGAGAATGAGGGGGATCTTTCTCAGGTCGATGCTCCTGCCTGTCTGGAGGAGCTTTTATGACTGAATTGGTCACTCTGTTTACTGTCCCGGGATTCTTTCTTCTTTTGTTTGACCTGCCGAAGGTCCTCTAGGGGCAGCAGTGATGATTATCGCTGCTGCTGCTCTCGTTCGCTCTCCATTACTGCGTGCAATAACGTGGCCAAAAGCATGGAACCCCCCTTGGGCCCTGCTTATATACCCCTCCTCCGGACAGCAGACATACCGCGCCTCCCCTCCCAGCTGGCGTTGCTATCGGGCGGTGAGCCGGCGCTTACCGGGCGCATGTTCCGATGGGCGCCGCCATCTTGGAATCTTCGCGCCTGCGCAGTGGCACCGCTGACCCGGAAGCGCCCCCAAGCCCCGCCCCCGACGTCACCGCGGCCCCGCACACACTTCCTGTGCAACAGGAAGAAACGCAGGACTCCCGGGCGTCCCCTGCAATGCTCCCCGGTCCCAGCCACCATGCAGCTGCGCCGGCCACACCGACCCCAACCACCGTCCCACCAGAGCAGGGAGACCCCCGGGGGCATACTCACCGGCAGCAGCTTCTTTCCCTGGAGACGGATATACTCCGGATACCGCTCCCTGCTGCGAACGCCACTGCCGTGCAGCCCAGCCAGGACCACCGTGGCGTCTCCAGGAGCTCCGCACCCGGCCGAAGTAGGAGACCCCCCGCTACCTGTAACGGCCGGTCGGCCTGGGATCCATCCGGATTCCATCTGTAGGCTCCCGTCCCCTCAGGAACAGGAAACCAACTGATGCGTGGGAGAGGTGCCGCCCTTTTGTATCTGCAGGTTTCCTGTTCCTGAAGGGCGGATCCCCTCTCTCGTGGTGCTGTCATGGGAGTCCGAATAAATAAAGAGAACTTTAATCTGCATATTTTTATGGTCCACATGCTACATACCACAAAGATGATTAGCTATATAGGATTTCTAGTAAGTATTTTACGGCTCTGTCTAATAAAAGGCATTATACTGGACGAATATTGTGCTGACAGGTCCCTAAACCTGGGGCACCGCCGCCTGCAGAACTCGTCTACCCAGGCTCGCGTCCGCTGAGGACTGGGAATGAACTCTTGTAGTGTTTCGTAAACGTGTGTAGGCTAGTTCAAGTGGCCGCCTTACACACTTGTTGTGCCGAATGGCCCAGGAGGCTCCTACCGCCCGTGTAGCCTGTGCCGTAATACCGTCCGGAAGGGGAGAATTTTTTAGGCGGTAAGCCTCTTGTATGGTGGATTTGATCCACCTGGCAAGGGTAGCCTTGGAAGCCGGCGGACGCCTTCCGGAAGAAGGAAAAGGGAATCAGACTTTCGGAAGGGCGTAGTCCTAGACACGTATATACGCAATGCCCTAACGAGGTCAAGCGTATGCAGAGCCTTCTCCACCCTATGAACTGGAACCGGGCAAAGGGATGGCAGTGAAATTTCCTCATTGAGGTGGAAGTTGGACACGACCTTCGGAAGGAAGGATGGGACCCCATACGGAGAACTACCTTGTCCTGGTGAAAAGCCAGGAAGGACCGTCTGCAAGAGAGTGCTGACAGTTCAGACACCCTGTGTAGCGAGGTGATTGCCACCAGAAAGACCACCTTCTGGGATAGAAGGCGGAGTGGGACTTCCTTAAGGGGTTCGAAAGTTGGTCCCTGCAATGCTGTCAGGACCAGGTTGAGGTCCCACGTTTCTAGTGGACGTCTGTAGGGGGGAACCAATCGGGAAACCTTCTGAAGAAAAGTCCTTACTTGTGGCTTGTTAGCAATGAGTCTCTGGAAAAGCACTGAGCGCGCTGACACCTGGCTCTTAAGCGAGCCCAGGGACAGCTTGGCGTCCAGACCCGATTAGAGAAAACCAAGTACTTTGGGGAGGGAATAAGGGAGTGGGATCTGGCCGTGAGATTCACACCAGGTAAGAAGGTTCTCCAGGTACGGTAATAAATTTTGGCGGAGGCTGGCTTCCGTGCCCTGATCATGGTTCCGATGAGGTCCGGTGTATCCGGGGTCCGGGGTATTGCCCCTCATCAGTGTGGAGTAGGAAACTGGCTAGTAGGAGCAATGCCTAGTAAAAGACTGTGAAAATGAGGATGAGTGACCTCGTGGAGATCAAACATCCAACACTGCGGAGACACCATCACATGTTTCTCAACGCAGTGATCTAGAGCAATGCCCCCATCCCTTATGGGAAATATGCATATGCATATGATGAGGGGCAAAAAAAAGAGTCCTACTCCACACTGATGAGGGGCAATACCCCGAAACAGCTGTCTGTGGATGGATACCATGTTTTGGCATAGGTGGTTTCCTTCATTGGAGACTGCCCTTCCCGTGGTTGTTCCTTCCCGGGGAAAGACCTGGCTAGTCATTGCTTGCGTTGAGAAACACGTGATGGTGTCTCCGCGGCTTGTGTTTTGCATGTTTTTGCATATTTCCCATAAGGGATGGGGGCATTGCTCTAGATCACTGCGTTGAGAAACATGTGATGGTGTCTCCGCAGTGTTGGATGTTTGATCTCCACGAGGTCACTCATCCTCATTTTCACAGTCTTTTACTAGGCATTGCTCCTACTAGCCAGTTTCCTACTCCACACTGATGAGGGGCAATACCCCGAAACAGCTGTCTGTGGATGGATACCATGTTTTGGCATAGGTGGTTTCCTTCATTGGAGACTGCCCTTCCCGTGGTTGTTCCTTCCCGGGGAAAGACATGGCTAGTCATTGCTTGCGTTGAGAAACACGTGATGGTGTCTCCGCGGCTTGTGTTTTGCATGATGAGGAGAAAGTCTGAGGTTTTCCTCCTTTGGGCTTCGGCTGGCCTGCTTTTGACGGCCAGGTCTTGTCTGGCCTTTGCGTCGCCCGTGAGGTGTCCCTGCGAGGGGAACAGTTACGTGTTTGTGCTGGACGCGAGACGGACCAGCCCGAAGAATTCCGAAAGGATCGGAATCTTGTTTGGTTATGCCTTTTGAAAGTGCGTTTAGGCTTCAGTTTAGGGAGAGAGGTACTCTTACCCCCTGTGGCGTTGGATATCATTGTGTCCAACTTTTCACCGAAAAGTCGCCCACTGAGGTACGGGAGGGTGCATGAGGGACTTCTTTGAAGCCACGTCCACTTTCCATTCCCGCAGCCAGAGGATACGCCGAATCGTGATGGCGTTTGATGCTATCACCGCTACACTCCTTGCGGAATCCAGAGCTGCATGAAGCATGTAATCTGCTACAACTGCTATTTGAACCGCTTGGTCCGAGAGCTCAGGAGTTGATGCTTGGAGGCCCGCTTGTAATTTTTTGGCCCAAGCCAGAATGGCCTTGGCAGCCCAGACTGAAGCAAACACGGGAGCCAGGGAGGCCCCTGCAGCCTCGAAAATTGAACGAGCCATGCGTTCTACCTGCCGGTCTGCTGCGTCCCTGAGGGTTGAGCTATCTGGCAGTGAGAGGAGGGTCCGCTTCAGGTGGATCGGTCCATTCCTTGGTGTCCTTCTGCGGGAAGGGGTACCTTGCCTCCAAATATTTGCGATTGGTGAATTTCTTCTCAGGCTGTGAAAACTGCTTGTTAAGGATTTCCTTAAATTCTGGGTGATTAGAGAAGACCTTAGGCGGTTTTAGAACACCTTCAAAAGGAAATCTTGTGTTCTGGGGCCTCCGGGGGCAGATCAGAAATATCCAGCACCCGATGGATGGAAGAGATTACGTCCTCAACTAGTGCTGTATTGCTAGGGGGAATTGGGATCAGGGACCCCTCCGTTTGGTTGTCCGAGTCACAGATGCCTTCCGAATCTTGTGTATCGCTGAGGTGTCCCCGGTAGGTGAACTGGGGTGGGGGTCTCCTGTGGTCGGAGACGGCTGTCGAGATCTGGGTTGTCTGTCCCTGGTAGGGGACGGTCTAGGTGACCTGGAGCTACGGTGTCTTTCCCTAGAGGGGGATGACTGTGTGCTATAGGATGACTCAGGTGAACGCGACCTGTGGGTCCGCTTACGTCTGGATGTGACCTGAACGGCCTGACTGAGTTCAGCTCTCCCTTTGCTGGGTAACGTTCATAGCCGCGGCATGACACTGCAGAGTCTGAAGCAATGTGGAGGTTAGGTTATCTATAGACTGCGTCATAGATTGTGACATCTGAGTAGCCCTTTCCGGCGTTGTAGCAGACACCGAAGCAGTGATAGGGGCTTCTTGGGGTTCTGACCCAGTAGTCTGCATACAGTCCTGGCAGTGCGGGTAGGTGCTGCGACTGGGGAGAGAGGTTTTGCAGGCTGTGCAGAATGCATAAAAGCAGTTCTGCCTGGTTCTCTTGGACCTTGAGCCCAGCATAGTGCACAGGGTGCAGAAGAGCTGCTATGCAGAGGACCCTACAGGGGTGGCTATGCAGAGGACCTATAGGGGAGCCTTACAGGGAATATGGAGTCACAGCCTGAGAAAAAAACCCAGATGTGATCTTACCCCACCAGTTTGCCCCTAGGTCCAGCGCCGAAGATCCACAGTCCTGTGCCCCTCCGGAGACTGGCTGGCCTGGTCCTGCTGATGTCTCTGCTGCAGCAGAAATGGCCGCCGAGAAGAAGAGGAAGGAGAAGGGGGGCGGAGAGCAGAAAAAAAGCACGCAGAGCTGTATGAAAATGCGCCCTGTCTCGATCCGCCCCCTCTGATGCTGTACAGTGTCATATTTGTCATCCGGGGGCGGAGAGGAGGCGGCGGCTTCACCTAGGCCGAAGCCGTGGCCCAAATTAGCTGCGTGATGCCTGGAAAGGCTCCAGGCCGGCGCGGAAGTCCCAGAGGGGGTCGGATCTGAACCGGACTCCCACCCCCGGGTTTAGAGGCAGGATAGCGGTGGGGCTATAAGTGGAAGGGGGTCCTGTGAGGGGTCCCTTTGAGGGGCTTAGAGCTGGTGCTGCCGCAGAGACGGGCGCAGGGAGCCCTGTGTCTGTATTGTGTGCTGCCTGCCTGCACTACCCCCCGGCCCTGACAGGAGCCCGCAGCAGGGCTGGGGTTCCTGGATGCGGTGCTGAGTGCTGCTTGTACAGACCCTACCTGAGGCGTCTCAACCTAATGCCCCCAGTGGGGGATTAGGGAGGATGCTGCTGTCATCATCAAGGGTCTTTATCCCCACCTCGACCTCAACCCAGAGACCAAAAGGAATTGGGGAAGGAGGGGGGGGGTCTCGACTTCAAACCAGCACCCGAGGGACTGGGGAAGGAGCGTCATGGGGAATAGCCATCTCGACTTCAACCGGGCACCCCATAATAGGGGACCGAGGAAGGAGCTATGCTGGGAGTCTCACAGGAGACCCACTTTTCTTCATCTGTAATCCTCTGAAAAAAAACGGAGTAAAAAAAAAAAAAAAAATTTTAGGTGTGTCTCCTTGCGACACTAAGCAAAAACTGCAGAAGGCCAACACCGCCCAGAGGAGGAGCCATAGTTAATCTTTTTCAGATTATGCATAGTGTCGCCTCCTAGTGGACAGCAGCATAACACCCATGGTTCTGTGTCCCCCAATGAGGCGACAGAGTAAACTATATTTCTCTTGCAATGAATGCGGCAAACTAAAAGCAACACACACACACACACACACACACACAAACACACTATGCCAGAATTGACATTTCTGTTAAATCAATCTCACATAAAAAAAAATATCAAAAAGATGTATGGATACTGAAATGGTACAGATAAAGAAGGGGAAGAAGAAAAAAAAAAAAAAGCTTGCATCTCACTAAGCAAAAAAACAAAACCTCACAGCTTTGCAAACAAAAATTGTTAAGTGATTGTCTTGTGCAGAAGCATTAAAATAAAAAAACAAAATGTCACAAATTGGGTTATCACTGTAATAGTACTGACTAATTATGAGTGCAAGGGCTCGCTACTCGAGTCTTTCTAGGGTGCTCAAGTATGCAGAGTATTGCACTCCCCACCTGATTTGCGGCTGCCCGACAGCCATGAAACAAGCGGCCCTGGGGACTCGAACATGTCACTCGATCACCCGCGATACTCGTGGCATACCCGAGTACCTTAGGCAAACTCGAGTAACGAGTATTTACACCGAGATGACAGGGCATTTGAACAAGGAAATAACTCTGTGAAAGCCACCATTAGGAGACCTGCTTGGGGGGGGGGGGGGGGGAGAAATCTGATGCGGAGAGGGAGGGAGTCGAGCAGATTACTGAATGGGTTGGAGAGAGCTGGCTGCTATGTCATGAGTTAACCCTTTTCCTGGAATTTAACAAATCCTTACAAACGACCAGGCTCTGGTGGCCGAGCTCCATGGAAACCACCTGTACACCATGAAACATAAAAGCACTTATTTGCAGAAGAATGACCACAGATAGAAAAGGCAAGTCAGATCACAAACTTGCTTATTTTCATTCAAGCTAACTAAGGCAATTTAAAAACTTGAGAATAAGCCTTTAACACCACATCAGGAAACTAAATCAAGGATTCAATTAGCACATTCTTTGCTGTAATTTAATATCCAAACAATGCCATAGCTGCAAATCTAGGCAGACCAGCATTTCAGGTAATGCTGCACAAACACTTGTTTGTAACAATACACACTGATTCATGAAATCCCCACATTCATGTGGTTCAATGGACACTGCAGATTTTAGTACTTGTGTTACCAGTATAAAAAGATAAACATTGTATACGAGTATATAACCAAAAGAAACCACGAAGTTCTTTTATCAAAGAAAAATAATTTATCATACATTTTTTTCCAAATAAAACAGACTTTTTTTTTTCCATCTGTTCATGCCTGTGCGGCTGTTAACAGCAAACAGATCTGCTTTACAGCAACCACATGGATCATACAATGGAGAGTAGAGATGGGTGAACCCGAACAGTAAAGTTTGGAGTCCGTAAGCAAAACACCACTTCTGAGCTGTAAAGATAAAAAAAAAAAAATCCCCGCCAGTCAGAGCCGTGGTTCCCACACTGTTAAATGACAGCACGAGCCTGCAGCTATGATCGGAGGTATAAAGTTTACCCCACGGTCACTGGTGTCGGCTGATGTGACTACTTCTCCCAATCAGCCAATGCTTGCTGCTGCTAAACAGGGAGAGCAGGAGCGGCTGATGGGAGTAATCATCAGCTGGCTCCTGAACTGTAAATAAATTTAAAAAAAAAAACAAAAAAAAACGGTGTGGGTTGCAGTAGTACCATCAGCTGACAACAGTGACCAGAGGTAAATTTTATATCTCCGATCACAGCTGAGCGCTCACTGTCTTTCGCTAGCATGGGAACCGCGGCTGTCTGACAGGTCGTGATGATTTTACTACTAATCAGAAGCGGTGTTTGTCGCGCTGTCATACACATGACCGCGTGGTGAACACTGGATGTTCGGGCCCCCCATTCAAGTGAATGGGATCCGGGTTCGGGTCCAGTTCTGGTAACTGAACTTTTTGTAACTGTTTGGCGGAACCTAAACATCCTGCTGTCTCCACCTGGCTATAGCGAGGCACTGCCAGACCCAGCAGAACACAACAGGGTTAAATTCCTGCAGAGTTTTCCTTCCCTGGCTTATACCCGGCCAACAGAGAAAACATTACGCAGCTTCTCCCTCCACACCTTGCTGAAACTCAGGTTCTAGTTTGCAGGCTTCTAATTCCTTGTCAATGTGTTTTCCTTGTTTAGTCTCTCCTGTCACTGACCCCGCTTGTTTAATCATTCTGTCTGATCTCTCTGCTGCGGACCTCGGATTCATATTCTGATCCCATGCTGCCTGCCCCTGCCCATGGACTGTCTGACCAAGTCTGTGTCTTTACCCTCTGTATCTAGTGTTCTGCCTCTGACTCTTCAGGCAGCTGCTGCAGTTCCGGGACTGCCCTGGCGAGGCAGCCAGTGGCTACACTAATGGCCAAGCCTATCCTCACTATCACAGGCTCTAATTAAAACTAGGTGGCCACTTAGTCACACCCTGCAGGGCAAGCTCAGCCAGTGGCGCAGTGGATCATTGTCAGGGTTTGAAAGGGATCAGTTACACAAATAACTTGATTAATTTCAAAATTTATGAAAAACTTGTTGCACTTTAAAACTGATCCGATTTCACAAAAAGATCAATCAGCTTTCTTTGTCCAGCTATAAAGTAAAAGTTGTGGAGGCTAAAGAAGAAAAACAACCTTACTGCTGAATCAGGCAACAAAGTAATGTAGTCGGCGCACTTTACCTCCTGCTCCAGATCTGCATATTCCTTTACTCTCTCCACCGCCACAATATTGGTCTCCAGTTCTGAGGACATTCTTACCAACCAGTTCAAGTATGTTGTCACCTAGGAAAAAATATTGAAAAAAAAAAAAAAAAAAAAAATCATAATTTCCAAGACATGTTTATGAGTAATGAGGGGGATACGGAGAGGGTTTGGTACATAGATTCTTATAAAAGGGCTCCGCTCTACTTTTGGAATTAAGCTGGCTCCGTAAATAAGCTCATCAGTACAAACCCAGTTTAGTAACCTCGTAAGTGGTGGCTCGCCAAACATGTTCCCTGGAGCGGTGGCTGTGTAAGGCATATCGGCAGAATCTTGCATACATGAATGCTGCCCACACCACTGATTGGCAGCTTTCTGCCCATGGACAGTGCACATAAAGCTGCCAATCAGTGGGGTGGGCGGGTTTATACAGAGCTCAGCATTCTGAGAACTGCTAGATCTGCAGCAGGGAAAACGGATTTTACCAATACTACAGCAAGCAGCCAAGTAAGTGAAACATGGCTGGAATCAGGGTAACAGAATCCCTTTAAATGCAATTTTCTTCTCTCTTCAGTGCATATTACATTCTCTTGGACAGCAATTCCGGCTGTAGTGTCCCTTTTTTTTTAAACTCTTTATTGAATAATACTTCAGAATGAACATAAACATTAAACAAGATATGCATCTGATTAGGTTACCAATATTAACAGATGTCCATTTAGAATACCATTACAAAAAAGTTGTGTAAAAGTGTTTGCCTCCTTCCTGATTTCCTATTCTTTTGCATGTTTGTAACACAAATCAAACAAAAATGTTAGACAAAGATAACAAGTAGTCACAAAATGCAGTTTTTAAATGAAGGTATTAAGGGAAAAAGAAATCCAAACCTACAGGGCCCTGCGTGAAAAAGCGATTGCCTCTCAATAACTGGATGGGACACTCTTAGCAGCAGCAACAAGTCTTTTACAACGTTCAGGAGGAATTTTGACCCACTCATCTTTGCAGAATTGTTGTAATTCAGCCACATTGGGAGTTTCTGTACATGAACCACCTTTTTAAGGTCAAGCCACAGCATCTCAATAGGATTAAAGGCAGGATTTTCACTAGATCTTTCCAAAGTCTTAGGTTTTTCTTAACCCATTCAGAGATTGACTTGCTGATGTGCTCTAGATCATTGTCCTGCTGCATAACCCAAGTGCGATTCAGCCTGAGGTCACAAACAGATGGCCGGACATTCTCTTACAGGATTCTTTGATAGACGAATTCATGGTTCCAATTACCACTGCAAATCTTCCAGGTCCTGAAGCAGCAAAACAGCCTCAGAATATCACACTATCACCACCATGTTTTACAGATGGTATGATGTCTTTCTTTTCTAAAATTCTGCGTCTCTTCTATACCAGATGTAATGGGACATCCTCCTTGCAAAAAGTTCAACTTTTGTCTCGTAAGTCCACAGAGTATTGGGTAACATCAAGATGTTTTCTAGCAAACCCAAGACGAACCGTTATGTTCTTATTGCTCAGCAATGGTTTTAGTCTAGGAACTGTGACATGCAGGCCATTTTTGCTCAGTCTTTCTTTTGGTGGAGTCATGGACACCTTAACTGAGGTGAGTCATGACCTTAACTGAGGCAAACGAGGGCTGCAGTTTTTTGGATGTTGTTGTGGGATCTTTTATGACTTCTTGGATGAGTCGTCTCTGTGCTCTTGGGGGTAATTTTGGTCGTCTGGCCACTCCTGGGAAGGTTCACCACTGTTCCATGTTTTCACCATTTGTGGATTATGGCTCTCGCTGTGGTTCGCTGGAGTCCCAAAAGCTTGACAAATGGCTTTATAACCTTTTCCAGACTGATAGATCTCAATTATTTTGTTTCTAATTGTTTTCCAGAATCTTTTTAGATCGCAGCATGATGTCTAGCTTTTGATGATCTTTTCGTATGCTTCACTTTGTCAGGCAGGTCCTATTTGAGCGATTTCTTGACTGAGAACAGGTGTGGCAGTATTCAGGCCTGGGGGGTGGCTAGGCAATTTGAATTCAGCTTCCCAAATATGTGATAAACCACAGTTAATTTATGTTTTAAAGGTAGGGGAGGGGCAATCACTTTTTCACACACAGGGCCCTGTAGGTTTGGATTTCTTTTCTCCTTAATAATAATAAACACCTTGATTTAAAAACTGCATTTTGTAATTAGTTGTGTTATCTTTGTCTAATATTTCAATTTGTTTTGTGATCTAAAACATTTAAGTATGACAAACATGCAAAAGATTAAGAAATCAGGAAGGGGGGCAAACACTTTCACATAACTGTATTAAATCATATTTTAAATAGCATATATCATTGTAACAGGTTGGAATATATTAATGTGTAACTATATATTTTGAACCTTTAGAACACTGCAATCGTCCGATTGTTAGGACCATAAATAACTTACCAAAACTGAAGTCTTAGAGGGTAGAAATAGCAATACACTCATTGGTTCATTTGTATCAGGAATCTTATCTCATGCGTTTGGAAACTCGGAACTCAATGTACTGGCAGGACTTAATCTTACCATATTAGCGCCACATCTAAGGCTCTGTTCACATTACATTTGAGCCATCCTGCAGAGGTCTGCCGTCAGCTAAGAAGTTTATTAGAACAAAATAACAATAAACAAGCTGTATAGGATTATCTGGGTGCCTGGTCATCACAGCTATGTGTAATCCTGGTACAAAACTGCCTTTCTGGAGAAGAAATCCTCCTGCGAGATAACAAAACATTGGAAGCCTATTGTGTACTCCAGGTAAAAGGACCAAATTGCTCGCCAACAGGGAGAAAAGGCTTTATCTAGTGTGAGGTGCCAAGGGGAGAGGTACTAGAAAAACAGGATTTTTTGGGTTGCTTACCGTAAAATCTGTTTCTCGGAGCCTTCATTGGGGGACACCGAGACCATGGGTGTATGCTGCTGCCACTAGGAGGCTGACACTATGCACAATAAAAGGTTAGCCCCTCCTCCGCCGTATACACCCCACCGACCGGCAGGAAGTTCCTCAGTTAGTGAGAAAGCAGTAGGAGAAGTAACAGAATAGATTGAGAACAGAACAAACAACTCAACTGTAACAAACCGACAAACATAAGAACAGGAGTTGTAGAACATGGGAGGGTGCCGTGTCCCCCAATGAAGGCTCCGAGAAACAGATTTTACGGTAAGCAACCCAAAAAATCCTGTTTTCTCGTTCGCCTTATTGGGGGACACAGAGACCATGGGACGTCCCAAAGCAGTCCCTGGGGTGGGAAACAAACCTCCATCAGGCCAGTGGACTCGCCACCGCAGCTTGCAGAATCCTTCTACCTAGGCTGGCATCCGCCGAAGCGTAGGTGTGGACCCTGTAGAATTTCACAAAGGTGTGAACCGATGACCACGTTGCAGCCTTGCAAAGCTGCAGCGCGGAAGCTCTGTGGCGCACCGCCCAGGAGGCACCCACCTCCCGAGTAGAGTGCGCTCTGACCCCTGGAGGGGCCACTCGATGCTTGACCCGGTATGCCTCCAAAATTGCCGATCTGATCCAGCGCGCAATAGTGGCCTTTGAGGCTGGGTGACCTTTCCTCGCCCCGTCAGGAATGATGAACAGAGAGTCTGACTTCCGCAAGGAAGTCGTCCGGGCTAGATAGACTCTCAATGCCCTGACTAGGTCCAGCTTGTTCAAGGACCGTTCCCGAGGGTGAGCTGGGCTCGGGCAGAAGGATGGCAGAACAATGTCCTCATTGAGGTGAAACGAAGATACCACCTTCGGAAGAAAAGAGGGCGGAGGCCGCAGAACTACCTTGTCCTGATGAAGGACCAAAAAAGGAGAGCGGCAAGAAAGTGCTGCTAATTCCGACACGCGCCGGATGGAGGTAATGGCCACCAGAAAGGCCACTTTCCAAGAAAGGAGGGAAAGGGAAACGTCCCTGAGAGGTTCAAAAGGAGGACCCTGCAGCACCTGAAGAACCAAATTAAGATCCCAAGGATCCACGGGCGCTCGGTACGGAGGAACCGTGTGAGCCACACCCTGGAGGAAGGTTTTGACCTGGGGCCGGGAGGCCAGCATTTTCTGAAATAAAATGGACAGTGCCGAAACTTGACCCTTCAAGGAACTGAGAGCAAGCCCCGCATCCAGCCCTGCCTGCAGAAACGCCAGAATAGAAGGGAGCGAAAAAACCAAGGGCGCGATGTCATTGGTCTCACACCAGGAGAAATAGGCTTTCCAAGTACGGTAATAGATCTTCGAAGAAGGCAGCTTTCTGGCGCGGATCATGGTATGAATTACCCGATCAGAGAATCCTGCCCGTCTCAAAACCTCGGTCTCAACAGCCACGCCATTAAATTGAGCGACCGAGAATTGGGGTGGCAAATCGGGCCTTGAGACAGCAGATCTGCCCTGTCGGGAAGCTTCCAGGGGGCGTCCGCGAGAAGGTTGACAATGTCCGCGAACCAAGACCTTCTGGGCCAATTCGGGGCGAAGAGGATGACTGGAATCCCCTCTGCTTTGATTTTCTTCAACAACTTGGGAAGAAGAGGCAGAGGAGGGAACAGGTAGGGGAGCTCAAACTGTGACCAAGGGACGGCCAGAGCGTCGGCGCCCACTGCCAGAGGGTCCCGAGACCTGGACACGAATTGTGGGACTTTCCTGTTGAGGCGAGATGCCATGAGGTCTACATCCGGAGTTCCCCACCGACGGCAGAGCAGATGAAACACCTCCGGATGTAGGGACCATTCCCCTGCCGCGAGACCCTCGCGGCTGAGGAAATCGGCGGCCCAGTTGTCCACGCCGGGAATGTGAACCGCGGAAATCGTTGGAACAAAGGTCTCTGCTCATTGAAGAATTCTGGACACTTCCGCCAGAGCTGAGACACTCCGTGTCCCCCCTTGGCGGTTGATATACGCCACCGCTGTGGCATTGTCTGTCTGAATCCTGACAGGCAGGCCCTTGAGGCGCCTTTCCCAGTGGACGAGGGCTAGATGGATCGCTCGTATCTCTAGGACATTGATCTGCAGAGCTGATTCCTGAGTCGACCATCGACCCTGAACAGTGTGATTGCGGAACACTGCACCCCAGCCGATGAGGCTGGCGTCCGTAGTGACAATCTGCCAGTGAACGGGAAGAAAAGACCGCCCCAAGAGAATGAGGGGAGACGTCAACCACCAGTTGAGAGACCGCTTGATCCGGCATGAAAGGCGAACCGGACGATCCAGAGACAGAGCCGACCTGTTCCACCTGGACAAAATGGCCTGCTGGAGTGGCCTGGCGTGAAATTGGGCAAAGGGAACTGCCTCTATCGCTGCCACCATCTTCCCCAGGACCCTCATGGCTGTCCTGAGGGATGGAAATCGTGTGATCTGTAATGATCGCACGCCCTGCTGCAGGGAAAGGATCTTGTCTTGTGGGAGAAATACCCTTGACCGACGAGTGTCGAACAGAAGGCCCAGAAACACAAGGCGTTGAGTAGGGACCAGACAGGACTTTTTCCGGTTGACAATCCACCCAAAACTGGACAGGGTGTCTAGAACGATCGCCACACTTAGGCAGGCCTGTTGAAAGGAGGGAGCCTTGATCAGGATATCGTCGAGGTACGGAAAAAGAACGAGACCTCTGATCCTCAACAAGGCCATCAACGCCGCCATAATCTTCGTGAAGACTCTGGGAGCGGTGGCGAGCCCGAAAGGAAGCGCGACGAACTGGTAATGTTCGTGGTGAATCGCAAACCGCAGGAACTTCTGATGTCCGGGAAATATGGGCACATGTAGATAGGCATCTTGGATGTCTATGGAACCCATGAATTCCTGCTCCTCCATGGAAGCAATTACCGAGCGTACTGACTCCATCCGGAAGTGGCGAAGGCGAACTCTCTTGTTGAGTAACTTGAGATCCAAGATGGGCCGAACTGCCCCGTCCTTTTTCGGCACCACAAACAGGTTTGAATAAAACCCTGTGAAGCGTTCCGATTCGGGAACGGGCACAATCACCCCGGAACTGAGAAGAGAGGTGATTGCCGAACCGAACTCCGGGACCAAGGCCGGATCCCTCGGCGGACGGGATTGGAAGAAGCGATCCCGTGGAAGAGAAATGAACTCTATTTTGTATCCTGTTGATACAACCTCTCTGACCCAAGCGTCCTCTACTGAGGCGAGCCAGACGTCGCTGAAGAAAAGAAGTCGACCTCCCAATTGGAAGGGACCCACGGGAGACCGATGGTAGTCATGCGGATGTAGACCGTCCAGATCTAGACGGTCTTCCCTGGGAAGAGTGGGACCGCCAGGACGGAGTGGGCCTGAAGGAAACCTTCTTTCTTTCCTGACGTGCCTGTGGCCTTTGCTGGTTGGAAGGGTTTTCCGCAGTATTGAAACGGCGGAAAGTCCGAAAGGGACGAAACTGACGCCTTGGAGGAGGTCTGCGAGGCTTGGAGGGGAGAAGAGAACTCGTACCTCCGGTAGCGTCCTTAATAATCTGATCCAATTGTGATCCGAAGAGACGCACTCCCTGAAAAGGCAGATTGGTCAGAGACTTTTTAGAGGACAAGTCCGCCTGCCAGGCCTTGAGCCAAATTGTACGTTGGATTGCCACGATGTTACTTGACGCCTGAACTGCGCAAGATGCGGCATCCAAGGAGGCAGAAAGCAGATAATCCCCCGCATGGGAAATCTGATTGGCGAGATCAGCCAAATGCTCTGGTCGTGCCTTATCCAGAATGCCCTGCCGAAGGTCGTCTGCCCAAGTGGATATGGCCTTTGCTGCCCAAGAAGAAGCAAAGACTGGACATACCGCTGCTGATGCCGCTTCGAAGGCAGATTTTGCTAGAGACTCTATGATCCTATCATTAGAATCTTTTAGAGACGCCACACCTGACAGCGGAAGGACCGTATTATTAGAAAGTCTGGACACGGGAGGGTCCACCGAGGGAGAAGCGGCCCAGTTGTCCGTGAGCTCTTTAGCAAACGGGTACAGCACGCCGAGACGCTTTCCTCTTTGAAAGCATCTGGTCGGATCTTCTCTCTCCTTTGTAAAAATCTTTCCAAACTCAGAATGGAAGGGAAACACCCTGGATGGTGTTTCCGCCCGTCTGAACGAAACCTCCTGATCTGAGGATTTCGCAGGGGCGTCAGCGATGTCGAAGGTATGGTGAATCGCGGCAATGAGGTTTTGCACCGTAACCTTCATGTTCGCATCCTGGTCCGAATCCAGCTCTAAGACCCCTTCCGATTCCGAAAGCGCTTCGCCTGACTCGGGAGAGGAGGCCCGAGAGGGAGACTGCTGGGGACTATGGGGTGAGGTAGGACGAGGGGAGGACTCCGCCTGGAGGTCCTGCCTGGGCCTCTTGCGACTGCCGCTGGCTGGCTCAGATGGGACGTCCTGAGACATGCTGGGTCCCGCCGAAGCTCCCAAGGGCAACTTGTCCAGAACGCTACTAGGGACTGAGACACCTTGGTGAGGTCTGCCACTGACTGTGATAGAGAGGAGGCCCAGCCCGGCATGGGGGGCTCACTCACCACTGGGGCTATGGATGGCTCCTGAGCGGCGTCGGGCTGGATTGGATTGCTACAGTCCAGGCAGAGGGGAGTGGACTGACCTGAGGGAAGTTTGCGATTGCAAGAAGAGCACGCAAAGTACTTGACTAAGGTGCCAGAGGAGGCAGGGGGACGAGCGCAGTCAGACTTAGAATTAGACATACTGACGGACAGTCACTGAAGCCTTGCCGGAAGGTTGGGGGACAGGAGGAAGAGGAGGGTGTCAGTCTGCAGTATGCAGAGTTACTCACGGTCCGGTGTCCTATCGCAGCTTCCAATAAATGGAGATGCACGGTTCGTCCGGTTTGCAGGGGCACGGCTGAGGGAACAGCGTCCGGCTGACAGGCTGCGAAAATGGCGGCAGCCAGAGAGGAGCCGAGCAGGAAGCGCGCGCTTTACTGCAGATGCAGAGGAGGGAGGTAGGCGGGGCTAGGCGCCGATGATAAAAATGGTGCCGCCCGCTAAGATGGTAGGGTGGGAGGGACGGCGCCGCCTCCGGGACGCTCAACCTGAGGGGAGAAGGCCGTGGGCGGGCTTAGAGCGGGCGGGAGGGAAGCCCGCCCGAGAATGGAGGCAGGGGGCGTGGCCGCGACGCCGGACAAGGCCCCAGATGAAGCCGGGGCCTGGATTAGAAGAGGCGGCCGCCTGTCAGCACAGGGCGGCGCAGAACCGCCGCGGTGGCCGCTACTGAGGACAGCTAGGACCCGGCGGGGGGGGGGGGGGGGGGGGGGGGGAGAGAGAGCTGTCCGATAACCAGCCAGGGCCTAAATAGCTGCAGCGGCCGCCTGGAGACGACGCGGAGGCGTCGCAGCACTGTCACAGCGACCGCTGCCGAAGAATCCATGGAGTGGCCTGGCGTGGAATCCGCAGGGGAGAATGGGACTCAGGTCTCATACTTACCCTCCTGATCTGTTTCAACCAGCGTACTGTTTCAAGGAGAGTATCCTGCGCCTCAACCGACCGACCGGCTCTGGTAGGCGAGTGGGTGGGAGACGGGGAGCGAGGACCATCTGGAACGCCACATCCATGTTAGGGGTCTTGGTCCTGCTGTAGACTTATGAGGATACGGGGTGGCAGTACACGCCGTACTCAGTCTCTTTGTGGGACTACAGATGTGACTATTCACACTGTATCCCTCCGGAAAAAACCTGAAAAGAAACGACGCACATCGAGGTAGATATGGGTCTAATGAAAGACCCGTGTCCACCTCCTACTGACACGAAGCTAAACTGAGGAACTTCCTGCCGGTCGGTGGGGTGTATACGGCGGAGGAGGGGCTAACCTTTTTTTGTGCATAGTGTCAGCCTCCTAGTGGCAGCAGCATACACCCATGGTCTCTGTGTCCCCCAATAAGGCGAACGAGAAACAGGTATATTTCTCCCCGTTTCATTTCATATGTCTCCCTGTACTGATGATGAAGCCAGTTTATTTCACTGTAATCCAGTCCTGGTTTCCTTAGTGATCAGCATGGAAAGGACTGGTAGTTCCCCCTCCACTTATTTAATCCAGGTTTTGGTTTCCTGACTGGTCCAGCTGATATAATCAGGAGGAGCTGGGAGCTCTCAGTCTCTCTCGTCTGCTGAGCTGGGAGCTGACACAGTAAGATTACATGGACTTGTTTGCTGTTATATAGGTTTATTTTATAGTTAGCCTGCTATTGTTAGTTAGTGGCCAGACGGCCTTAGATGTTTTATTTCATGTTTGGCATGTGTAACATTGAATAAAAAGTGTGCACAATAAATATGCCGTGTCCATATTCATGTGGAACTTGCTAGTCTGCTGAAGTGACTTCATAGCCACACGCTTGTGCCAAAGCAAAGATCGCAGCTGAGCTATCTATTCCCCACACTAGCCATCTAGCACAGGGTGTACTGACTTAGGAATTCTTTAAGAAAGCCTACAGATAACCTGCCTGTACTGACAATCATTTCAATATATGCTCCAAATATATTTTGTATAGAATGGACTTCTCCAATAAAGCCGAACTGTATGGCAGAAGCGATTGTAATGGTTTTACCTGTAAAGCATAAGAAACGGAGAGTCCGACTAATCCAGGGCTGAGCGTAAACCTCGATATGACAGCAAACAGGGAGGCAAAGAGGACTATACAGTTTCCTACAAATTCCAGTCTTATCGCCAGCCACCTGAGAACAGAGAAGACGGTACAGAGCTGAATATAGGTATTTTTAAAGGAAATAGGACACCAAGTTTTAGTTATTTAATCTGAGGACAGCATGAGGTAAGGGATGAGACACCGAATTCAGCAATGTGTCACTTATTAGGCAGTGTGCTGTTTCAATACAATGGGTGTTTTATCAGCAGGAGATTATCACAGCTGGACAGATGTCCTTGTGAATCCTGGTCCAGAACTGACTAGCAGCACACTGTCACTATACAGTCATGGCCAAAAGTTTTGAGAATGACACAATTATATTTTCACATGATCTGCTGGCCTCTGGTTTTTATCAGATGTTTTTATCACATACAGAAATATAATTGCAATCATATTATGAGTAACAAAAGGTTATATTGACAGTTAGAATGAGTTAATGCAGCAAGTCAATATTTGCAGTGTTGACCCTTCTTCAGGACCTCAGCAATTCTCCCTGGCATGCTCTCAATCAACTTTTGGATCAAATCCTGACTGATAGCAGTTCATTCTTGCAAAATCAATGCTTTTAATTTTGTCTGAATTTGAAGGTTTTTGTTTGTCCACCTGTCTCTTTATGATTGACCACAAGTTCTCAATGGGATTAAGATCTGGGGAGTTTCCAGGCCATGGTCCCAAAATCTCTATGTTTTGTTCCCTGAACCATTTAGTTATCACCTTTGCTTTATGGCAAGGTGCTCCATCATGTTGAAAAAGGCATTGTTGATCGCCAAACTGCTCTTGGACGGTGGGGAGAAGTTGCTCTTGGAGGACATTCTGGTACCATTCTTTATTCATGGCTGTGTTTTTAGGCAAGACTGAGAGAGAGCCCATTCCCTTGGCTGAGAAGCAACCCCACACATGAATGGTTTCAGGATGCTTGACAGTTGGCATGAGACAAGACTGGTGGTAGCGCTCACCTGGTCTTCTCCGAATAAGCCATTTTCCAGATGTCCCAAACAATCAAAAAGGGGATTCATCAGAGAAAATGACTTTACCCCAGTCCTCAGCAGTCCACTCCCTGTACCTCTTGCAGAATATCAGTCTGTCCATGATGTTTTTTTTTGGAGAGAAGTGGCTTCTTTGCTGCCCTCCTTGAGACCAGGCCTTGCTCCAAGAGTCTCCGCCTCACAGTGTGTGCAGATGCACTCACACCTGCCTGCTGCCATTCCTGAGCAAGCTCTGCACTGCTGGTAGCCCGATCCCGCAGCTGAAACACTTTTAAGAGACGGTCCTGGCGCTTGCTGGTCTTTCTTGGGCGTCCTGGAGCCTTTTTGGCAACAAGGGAACCTCTCTCCTTGAAGTTTTTGATGATGCGATAGATTGTTGACTGAGGTGCAATCTTTCTAGCTGCGATACTCTTCCCTGTTAGGCCATTTTTGTGCAGTGCAATGATGACTGCACGTGTTTCTTTAGAGATAACCATGGTTAACAGAAGAGAAACAATGATGCCAAGCACCAGCCTCCTTTTAAAGTGTCCAGTGGTGTCATTCTTACTTAATCATGACAGATTGATCTCCAGCCCTGTCCTCATCAACACCCACACCTGTGTTAATGGAGCAATCACTGAAACGATGTTAGCTGGTCCTTTTAAGGCAGGGCTGCAATGATGTTGAAATGTGTTTTGGGGGATAAAGTTCATTTTCTAGGCAAATATTGACTTTGCAAGTAATTGCTGTTAAGCTGATCACTCTTTATAACATTCTGGAGTATATGCAAATTGCCATTAGAAAAAATGAAGCAGTAGACTTTGTAAAAATTATTTGTGTCATTCTCTAAACTTTTGGCCATGACTGTACAATGTACACAGTAAGCTGTGGTGTGGGTCGGGGCTAGCTTCCTGAGCTCTGCTACATCTAAAAACTGTCACAACCTCTGCACCTAGTAAACTAAGTGATACATTGCTGGAATCAGGGTCTCTTTTCCTACATCAGGCTGCTGTCAAACGAGGAAGCAATAATCTGCTGACAGATTCATTTTTTAAAAAACAAATTAGGAAATCATAATTGAATACACGGTATAATATAATTCTGCAGGAGGCTCATTCACGACTCTAGTCTATTAATCTAAGAAGGAGCACGGCAAAAGACTGTTCCTTCCACTGACGTTAGACGGGTTGTCCACGTTTGGAAACATTTTCTTTTTTTACTTAAATTCTTGTATTTGGGGCTAAAATTATTTCTTTTTTTGCAATTGCTTTTGATAAAATGTTTTACACTGTCTACTCCTAGCTGCGGAATGAGTCATCCGAGAAGCCATCGGTGACTTTGTTCTCAGAGTTTGTAACTCATCAGGTGCTTTCACATTGCATTTAAGCACCAGTTCAGTAGCTCCGTCGGGGCTTGCGTCCGAACCCCCCTCAAAACGAGATTTGGGTGTATGTGCCGACAAGGCCATAGACTACACTGGTGCTGAGAGAGCGATTGTGCACTCAGACGTACATCATTTTAGGGTGTGTATACCTACTGGAGGCGAGCACCTAGACGCAGTCTACTAGGTCTGGTCTTTCTGAGCTCCTTGCAGTTGATTTATGACCACAGACTGGTTGAATGTTTCTTTGTTTCCTGGCACAAACGGGGCAAAGATTTAATTAAGTAAAATAAATGCACTAGCGCTGCCCCTTATAAACTGATGTTTAAAACGCATAGGCTGACACTTCTCACCCATGTGCATAAAAACTGTGCTCACTATAATCAATGTTACCATGCACTAAAGCTCCCGTGATAGACATGAATAGGCTGATGAGCATTACCGCTCAGTGATTTCTGATGGAGGACGAAAAGCGTTGGATAGGAACATTAACAATCCTTTTTTGCCTCGACCAGAGCCCGTAGCTAGTGACGTAACAAGAGCGCAGGGCGGCAGCTTTCTTTTATCAAACTAATGTCTGAGCGAGCGTGACCGGCCAGAACACCACCAACATTGTTCGTTACATACAGCACATACATCCAGCATATTGCGGACTACTGCGTATTACAGATTTCATAAAACCCAATTGCAAAAGTGATTTTAAAGCCCGAAATACATGCAAATATTTTGTTCCCAAAAGTTGACAACCCCTACGGCGAAGAGAGCCACGCAGAAGCGCGTCCACCTCCAAGTTCAGTCTTCTCGATACAGCGGCCACCTTATCAGACAGGAAAGTGGACCCCTGTTCTCATATAGATCAGAGTTCCAAATGTGCAGAAAACCTTACTCAAAAACCTGGAGGCTCTGCTCAGATTCTTCTCCGAAAACTCTGCAAAAAGATTGTGCGCTAGTGATGAGCGAACGTGCTTAGAGGTGTTATCCACCTTGCTCGGGTGCTGAGTGACCGGCGTGCTCAAAAAAGAGGGATTTTTGGTTCTTACCGTAAAATCTCTTTCTTGAAGCCTTCATTGGGGGGACACAGGTTACCAATTCACAGCCTTTCCCTTTGGCCTAGCCTCGGCAAAGGATGGCCATGACGGCTGCCATGACCTTTGTAAAGACCTGGGGAGCCGAGGCTAGGCCAAAAGGAAGGGCTGTGAATTGGTAAGCTGAAGCGATAAAGAAATATGTTCCAGTTCTGTAGCTGCATGTCTCAAGGCCGTCAGGCAATCCCCGCATGTGTTCTGGCTCTCAAACAGCCACAAAACATGCAGCCGTGGGGACTTGAACATACTATTCAAGCATGCCAAAGACCCTCTGTTAGCACCCGAGCATGCTCAGATAACACCTTATCCCAGCACGCTCGCTCACCACTACTGGGTGCACATAGCTTAGAGAACAGCTGTTCGGACATACCGGTTGGAGACAATGCTGGGGTAATATGCCCTCTGATTCTCGTCCACTCTGAAGTCGCTAATCTGGATGAACTGTTTCTGCTCCCCAAATGCCCGGATGACACTGGCACCTAATAGTGTCTCATTGAAGTGGGAATAAACTGGAGATCGGCTTACTGACTCCAATCTCTTCAGCTGTCGTGACGTTGCTACATAAAACCTCTAAAAACGGAAAGGGAAAAAAAAAAAAGAAAAAAAAAAAAAAAAAAAAGGAACATTAGAAGAAATGGTTCTACCAAAGACATTCATCATCGCTGACCAGTACTCGCCTGTACAAAGAAGTAGAGCAGACCCAATGGTGGAATCATCACTGCGACTATTGGGGTTGCCAGGAGAATGATGATGCACGCTCCGATCACATTGAATAGTGATCCCATGAACATCTTGATAATCTGTGGAATCGTGGAGTCAATCGTGTCAATCTCCTTGGAGAAACGATTTACAAGATTCCCGCTTGGTGTCCGTTCAAAGAATCCCATAGGAAAGCGGAGGACATTGTGGAGCAAGTCCATGTGGAGATAGCGGGAGGCAAGGACACCCCCTAGTGAGACAGTTGTTGAGTATCCAAAGACAGCGATACCTGCCACAAAAAGACCTTGTTCATATATGCCCAATAGTAAAAACAAAATCATTTTTATAATTGCATAAATAACCCCATTCATGTGAACAAAACCTTTTTTTCATTCGCCGAAATTTTTGCAAAAAAAAAAAAAAAACCTTCCATTTTCAAATATCCCTTTAACGTCTGCACCCCGAGCCTGATTTCACCTTCATGACGGGGCCAAATTTTACAATTATTTTATGTGACTTGCATCTGTGAAAAAAAAAAAAAAATCTGAAATTTGCCAAAAAGTTTGAAAATGTTGCAATTTTCAAACTTAACTCTTTGATTTAAGGTCATAAAAATTCTGCCACAAAATTGTTAATAAATAACATTTCCCACGTGTCTACTTTTCATTGGCACAATTTTTGCACAAAAAAAAATTATTATTAGTATGTTAAGGGTTAAAACCTGCTTGAGCAGCAATTTTTTTTTTTTTTTGGAAGGATAAAATGAAACTATTTCACAAAAAGTTTACCTTTGACCCAAAAATGTCTTTTTACAAGAGAAAATGGACTCCAAAATTTGTTGTGCAATTTCTCCAGAGTACACAGATATGTCTTTTGTGGGGGGAAAACTACTGTTTGGGAGCATGGAAAAGTTCGGAAAGGAAGGGGCGCCAGTTGACTGGAATCATTAGCGGATGCCATGTTGCATTTGGAGAGCCCCTGATGTGCCTATACAGTGGAAACCCCCCACATTTGACACCATTTTGGAAACTAGACCTCCTCTAGAAATTTATCTAGATGTGTGGCAAGCACCTTGAACTCCTCAGGGGCTTCACAGAATTTTACAACTTTTGTCCCATAATTTCTGCTGAACATGGAAATACCGTACTCCATATGTGGCTGTACAGTACTGCTTAGCCGCACGGAGAGACTTGGGAGGGACAGAGCGCCATTTGCCTTCTGGAGCGCAGATGTTCCTAGAATAGTTTGAGCACTCCATATACAGCCCCCAAGTGCTAAAAGAGTGGAATCCCCCCACAATTGACCTCATTTTTAAGATTATACCCCCTTCGGGAATCTACAGATGTAGTGACTATTTTGACTCCATGGGCGTTTTACAGAAACAGGCAATAGTGAATGTTAGTGCCCAGCTCGTCTTCTGGAGACATGAACCCGTAAATTAGGAGGGTTCTTACCGCTTCAGAAATACCAAACATGTGGACGCTAAATGTGGTTTAGGCAAACTTTTGGGCTCAGAAGGGAGCGGGGCATTTGGGATCGCAGAATTCGCTGGGTTTCTTTTTTTTGGCGGGGGGGGCTGCAAAGAAGCCATGGTGCTTTTCTACAGGCCTCGTACTACCAGCAGCGTGGAAGCCCCTTATATTTCCGTTAACAGATGACAGATCTGAGTGGGGACTTGCTTTTTTTGTAGATTGAGTTGAAGCTTTCATTGGTAACACTTTACATAACGTTTGGGATTACATTTATCCGGCGCTCTACGCTTTGGGGTTTCCATCTAAATCTCTGCGTGGTGTGATTCTGATGAAATCCTGGAGGCATTCATTCACTATAATGAGGCAGCAGAATTACTCTGGACTCAGTCTAGCCTCTGTTCAGCATGGTCCTTCTCAGAGGCGCCCAAGACTGTGGTTGACAATTGTATTTTCGTCTGAACAGACGGACATCGCTGGATCACAGGTCCTATGAAGTCCACAGTGCCTCCATCTGCCTCATTGCAGGGAATCTTCCGTCTGAATCACATATTTTAGAGATTTACACGGAAACCCCAATGTAAACACTCAACGATTTTATTCTTCAGGTCGGTGCAATTACAGCAATACAAGATTTATAGCAGGTTTTTGCTTGGCTGCTGTCACACACTAAAAGATGCTTTTTATTGTGAAAAATAGTTTTTGCATCGCTATATTTTGAAAGCTATAATTTTTTCCATATTTTGTCCCAGAGAGTCACTTGATGGCTTGTTTTTTTGCGGGTCGAGCTGACTTTTTATTGGTACCATTTTCAGGCACATGACATTTTTTGATCACTTTCTAACTCGATATTTGTGAGGCAGGATAAACATAAAACAGCAGTTCGTTAATTGTGTTTTTTTTTTTTATTGCATTTTATTCCACTTTTTGTTCTGCATTATGATAAAGCATCATTTTTTGCCTTTTATTTGGTGTTCACAGAAGGAGTTAGCTTTTGGGACAGTTTTATAGGTCATGTCATTCCGGACACCGCAACACCAAATATGTAAAACCACCAGAAGAGACAAATGTTTAATACCGCCATATAAGGCAACAGCAATACTCAAAATCGATGGATGCTAGGAACTCTCCTTTTTCCCCATGGAAGCGACAACTGATCGGAGAGATTCCATTCGGAATCGCCGAACCATGACACACTGATTTAACAGTTTGAGATCCAGAATGGATCGCATCGTCCAGTCCTTCTTTGGAACCACAAAAAGGTTTGAATAAAATCCTCTGAACCTTTTGTGATGAGGTACCGGAATGACGACTCCGTCCCTTAAGAGAGCCTGAACATCCCGAAAGGAGTCTAGTCTTTCCCTTGGGGGGGGGGGGGGGAGGGAGGAAGGAAAACTATCTTGTATCCAGAGGACACCAGCTCCCTGACCCACTTGTCATGGACGACCGCGAGCCAGGTGTGGCTAAAGGAAAGAAGGCGACCGCCTACTCTGTCAGCGTCCGCCGGATACCGCAACAAGTCATTGGGTAGATCTATGAGATCTGGCTCCCCTGGATCCAGAAGCCCTAGGCTTCCAAGAGCGGTTAGGTTTGTATGAGACCTGGGAACCTCTGTCTCCGCGCGGAGACGGACCTGATCCGGAAGAGAAGGTAGAGGAGGACCAACCGGAGTTGTTGCGAAGAGATCGAAAGCGCGTCGGCTGTTGGTTGCGAAATGCCCGAACAGCCTTTTGTTGAGGATGAAATTTACTTTTTCCCCCGGTAGCATCATAAATGAGCTGATCCAGTTTCCCTCCAAAAGGATGACCCGTTTGAAAGGGGAGAGAAGTCAACGATCTTTTAGATGTGGCATCCGCCCGCCAGTCGCGGAGCCATAGGGCTCTTCTAATGGAGATCGCATTAGCGGCAGTTTGAGCAGCGCAATTGGCGGCATCAAAAGAGGCATCCACTACAAAGTCCGCTGCGTGAATTATCTGCCTGGCGACCATGGTTGCCTCCGGAGGAAGATTGGTGCCCTGGAAGGAAGTAATCAAGACTTCTGCCCAAGCGGCCATTGCCTTAGTGACCCAAATTGCCGCGAAAGATGGAAAAAGCACTGCTCCTGAAGCCTCAAAAACTGAACGGGCAAGGTAGTCAATCTGACGATCGGAGAGGTTTCTGATTGAGAAACCCTCAGAAACGGATAGAAGCATTTTTGAAGCAAGACGCGATACAGAAGGGTCCACCGGAGGGGACTGTAACCAATCCTTCATTAGGTCTGGATCAAAAGGGTATTTAGCCTGAGTAGACTTTTGCCCTTTGAACCGCTTATGCGGACGATCCCTATGTTTCTGGACAATTTGCTTAAAGTCCGGATGGCTGGTAAATAACCTGCGCACACGCTTGGTTTTCTTAAGTGAGATAGGGTGTGCTGGAGCGGGAATATTTTCCGCCTCCAACTTCAGAATCCTGTTGACTGATTCTATAAGAGAATCAAGAGACTCTTGATCAGTTGGGGGATTCTGAGGGGCTGACGTGTCAGATTCGAATTCAGAGTCGTGCTCTCTGAGAACTCCAGGAGAGAGCGAGAGACAGGAGTCGCAGATGCAGAGGCGCGAACGGGACTAGGGGACGCGTCATGGGTCCGCTTTCTAGAGACCTGCCCATCCCTAGAACGAGTACGGCCTCTGCTGGTGGACGGTTCCCGGCCGATGCCAGAGCCTTCCTCGGGGGGTAAGGACGCCTTCTGGCTTAAAGAGTCCTCCCGGAGGGAGAATATAACCTGGATCAGAGACTCCACCGACTGACAGGGACGCAGCCCATTCAGGGGTACTAAACGCAGGAGGCCCGTCAGCAGCAGCGGCGAGGGGCGATTGAGCGCAGGCCGGGTCACAGATTAGTCTGTGCACTGGGTAAGGCAGACTTGCAAGTGGTACACACGGTAAAAAACGCAGTGTGCTTTTTAGCAACCCGTTTAGCCTCCTTAGATTGAGACATAGCGCTCCTGAAAGGGTTAACGGCAGAGTCTGCTGCAGGGAACGTGCCGGGAAAGGGTTAAGCTTTAATCTGAGGGCAGATGCAGCTTACCCGGTCCTATGCTGTGTCCCCCGGGAGGAATAGCGGTGGCCCTGCGGTGTCACCCGGTATCCGGCAGAATGTTCGCCTCACAGCTCGTGTCCAGAGCAGGCTGAGGTAAAAAGATATGGCCCCCTGAGAGTAGAATTGCGCGTCTCGTCAGGGATGAGAGGCGCCAAGGCGGCGATAATAGCGTGGGTGGCACTATTCAAATTGCGGCCTAGTAGGCCGGAAAAGCCAGGGGCTAAATTTTTGAGCCTACCCGCGGTAGGCGGGGCGGCCCTAGTGGGCGGCGAGGGGGGGGGGGGCCGGTGCACTGCAGCTGACGCTACGTCAGCGCTTCCCCCCCCGGGGGCCAGGACCCGACCCCATACCTCAACTCCAGTGCGCAGCACTGTCCAGCCATCCATGCAGGCTCTCATCCTCCTAGGCTGATGTAGCAGAGCTGGAGGAGTTTTTAAAGGGCCATGCTCAATCGATCCTCCCTATGATAGGGGGATGGAGAGCTATGGGGCTGATTCAGGGCCTACGTAAGCGCTGTCCAGTCTCCTCTATTCCGAGCGCCTGCCCTCATATCCGAGGATTACCGGACTCCGGTCGTAAGGATCATCGCCAATACTGCTAGAGGAATCAGCCCCAAACATAGTAACATAGTTTTGAAGGCTGAAGGAAGACCTTATGTCCATCTAGTTCAGCCTATTTTTAGTGCAGCTGTTCTGCATTGTTGATCCTGGGGAAGGCAAAAAACCCACAGAGTAGAAGCCAATTTTCTCCATAGGGAAAAAAATTCCTTCCCCTAAGCTGGGTCAACCATCTACCTATAATATTCTGTTATATGTAACCTTCTATACTGTTACTCACAAGAAAAGCATCCATTCCTTTCTTAAATTCAGTCAGTGAGTTGGCCATCACCACTTCCTCAGGAAGAGAATTCCAGAGCCTCACTGCTCTTACCGTGAAGAACCCTCTTCTATGCTTTCCGTCAAAGAAAAGTGTACGGGGAGGTATACTCCGCGTGCTTGCCTGTTGTTGGTTCGGGGGAGAGCGGGCCATAGAAAGGAACCGTTGCCCCCTTCACTCCGGTAATTAAAAAATAAAAAAAAAATTTACAGAAAATTTCAAAAAAAAAACAAAAAACAAAAAACGGTGGGGTCTGAAACCAGACCCAAGTGCCTCCTACAGACTCTAAGCATGAACTGGAGATATCTCATCCAGCGAGAGGGTGTATACTGCAGGGGAGGAGTTACCTTTTTTTCTGGTTTACTTTGTGTCCTCCTAGTGGCAAGCAGGATAACACCCACTGTCTGTGTCCCACAATGAGGCGTAGGAGAAATTGTAAATTTTTATAATCTTCTATAAACAGCTTTTTGTACTCCTTTCTTTGTTTTGGAATACCAAATATGTGTACTTTTGTTTATTTTTACATAAATAAATGTATTTATTGGATTAATATTTTTCTTTATTTTGGGAATTATTTTTTTTTTTTTTTTTTTTTTTTAAACTTTAACTTCTTTGCTCTATCCCAGGATAGTTCATCAACTTTCCCTGCCCTGATCTAATTCTATACAATGCTTCTGCATTGCAGAGCATTAGATCTGCATCTCTCACACTGGTAGAAGTGTCTGCTCCTGCTCTGAGCAGGAGTAACTGGCCACCGTCCCTGGGTTATCCCGAAGCCATCTTTTTGCCAGGGGTTTTCATGGAGCCCATCGGCACAAAGCGATCGCGCTGAGCAATGGGAGGAGAGAGGGAGCTTCCTCCCTCTACAATGCTTCTCGATGGCGCTGTTACTATTGACATTCTGCAACTCGACTCCTATCCAAGTGGGAATAAAGCTTTACAGTGAGGTGTAAAACAAAGCCCAGTTATCAACCAAATACATTCCCTTCCCTACTCAAACAGTGGATGAGAAAGAAACCCATCCGAACCTTGTGACATCCCCAGGGCTCCATAGACGCTCAGTCGCATTTTGGTGTGCTGCTGCGTGCCATTGACCACAGTATCATCAGTCCACAAACTGAGCCAGTAGTTGGAGGCCAAGGAAGACACGTGATTACACAGGAACAGAATGACACTCAGGAAGGAAAGAAAGAGACCGATGGCTTTCATGTATTCCCAAAACACAACCAGTTTAACCTGCGGCAGAAAACAAGAAACATGGTGGAAACTTCTCAGATAAAACTTGTACTGCATCAGTGACAGTAAAAAGTGGATGGAGAGAACACCGTGCTCACTTACTCTGCCTGTTTTTGCCTTGTCAGCTTCGGTCAGCTTCCAGTCGTCTTTGCCCGATTTCTGGAGATCGGCCGTGCTGTTCTGCTGACCGGACTTTGTATCAGAGGATGCGCTCAACTGTCTAATAGAAAAAGGTGCACTCATTAAAGGGGTTGGTCTGGTGCTGCTGTTCTGCACCGGCCACGGATGCCATAACCACACATTCAGTACCTGACAAGAAGCGTGTATGATTTTCAGGGGTTCTGCTGATATCCTTATCTAATGAACAGGACAGATCGATACCTGTTGATCATGCACATGTCTTGGAAGGTATGTGGGTTTGTAACATTCTAAGGCAGAAGTTGTTTTATTAGAGGATTAGGAGGGGGCTAATAATAACAGATGCAGTGCATGGACAGAACCTAAAGAAGGTGTCAACTACTGGGACAACCCCTTCTGAATTCGTATGTCCCCCCCCCAGTAGAACACCACCACCTATGCTCACCTTGGGTGTTGGCGCTGGTCAGCACTGGCTCTCCCAGGAATAGAGTGACATATTCCCTGCAGCCAATCAGCGCTGCCCTCCTCTTTCACCTCCTTCAGGCAAATCAAGACATCCAGAAAAAGTGAGATCTGCAGCTCCTCTCTTCCTCAGGATGTCAATTACGTCCATAGGAGAGTGACGCCAGTGCAGACTGACTGCAGGAATTGCGCGACATAATGCCACATGATCCCCGGGAGAGCGCGTGCCAACGCTGCTTGAACAGCAGGTGAGTGTGTTATTTTACTGGGGTAAAACATAGGATGTAGAGTAGTGGACAAACCCTTTATGGACAACCTAGATATCATGGTCCATATTCTGACTATTTCAGCTCCATCTGAAATCAGCGCAACAAATCTAAAACTTGAAGCCGCTTATAGAAATTCCAAAACGTACCGATGTAAACTTTTCTCATTCCGTTCACCGACCAGAACTCCATTTTCCATATGTTTTTCTTCAGTTGGGCTTGGTACTTCTATGTGAAATGAAAGCACAAATAATTATGCATATGATAAGATAAAGTACGGTAACTATGCATTCACATGCAAAAACACGGCCGTTCCCTTTCACTGCAACTAGGCCTCTGATGCACCACAGTCATTAATGGCAAATCCACCAGCAATAATTACATATTACACATCCAGTACAGCATCTCCGACAACATCCTCTGAAGCAAGTACCTCTGGCCTAAAGATAGAACTGTGCGAAAATTATAAACATAAAATCAGCACTACTTTCTAACCACCAGTAGATGTAGAGCACATTTATAAAATTAAAAAAAAAAAAAAAAAAAAAAACACCCTTTTTTACGGTGCTATTTTAATTGGATACTGCGCTAATATTCCGTCCTGGAGGAAATTGTAATACAAAGGGGGGAAAAAAAAAAAAAAAAAAAAGTGTTCAGTACAAGTTCAAAATCTATTTAAAGGGAAAATCGGTCACCGAAGTTAGAGGCCTATGTAAATGGCCTGTGTCCGGTCCAATGGGCGGTTTTTCTTCTTCTTTCTCCACCCCATCCGTGGCCCCCGTCGTGATCTTTGCCGGTATTAGAGAAGTTCAACTCCATAGTTCGCTGGTGCGCAAAGTAATCTTGCTTCGTGCACGCGCAGTATGCTTTGCCCAACTGCAGGCAAAGCTGAAAATCATTACTGCGCATGCACCGGTACACTATGTCCTGGAACACAGTGAAATACTTCCGGGACATGGTGCACCGGCGCATGCGCAGTAATGATTTTCGGCTTTGCCTGCAGTTGGACAAAGCATACAGCGCGTGCGCGAAACAAGATTACTTTGCGCACGGGCGAACTATGGAGTTGAACTTCTCTAATACCGGCAAAGATTGCGGACGGGGGCCACGGATGGGATGAAGAAGGTAGAATTAACACCGCCCATCGGACCGGACTCAGGCCATTTATAGAGGCTGCCAGCTTTCCGTGACAGATTTTCTTTAACCCCTTAACCCCCAAGGGTGGTTTGCAAGTTCATGACCGGCAATTTTTACAATTCTGACCACTGTCCCTTTATGAGGTAATATCTCTGAAACGCTTCCATGGATCCTGGTGATTCTGACAATGTTTTCTAGTGACATATTGTATTTCACGTTAGTGGTAAAATTTCATTCAAATAACTTGCGTTTATTTGTGAAAAAAAGGAAATTTGGCAAAAAAATTTAAAATTGCACAATTTTGCCAACTTTGAATTTTTATGCCCTTAAATCAGAGATACGGCACACAAAAAACTTAATAAGTAACATTTCCCACATGTTTACTTAGCACAATTTTGGAACAAAATTTTTTTTGTTAGGAAGTTATAAGGGTTAAAAGTTGACCAGCGATTTCTCATTTTTGCAACACCATTTTATTTTTACGGACCACATCACATTTGAAGCCACTTTGAGGGGTCTATATGATAGAAAATACCCAAAAGTGACACCATTCTAAAAACTGCACCCCTTAAGGTGCTCAAAACCACATTCAAGAAGTTTATTAACCCTTCAGGTGCGTCACAGGAATTTTTTTGAATATTTAAAAAAAAAAAAAAAAAATGAACATTAACTTTTTTTCACAAAAAAAAAAATACTTCAGGTTCAATTTTTTAATTTTACCAAGGGTAACAGGAGAAGTGGGACTGCAAAAGTTATTGTGCAGTTTGTCCTGAGTACGCTGATACCTGATATGTTGGGGGGGGGGAACCACTGTTTCGGCACATGGCAGAGCTCAGAATGGAAGGAGCGTTGTTTGACTTTTTCAATGCAAAATTAGCTGGAATTCAGATCGGACGCCATGTCACGTTTGGAGAGCCCCTGATGTACCTAAACAGTGGAAACCTCCCACAAGTGACCCCATTTTGGAAACTAGACCCCCCAAGGAACTTATCTAGATATGTGGTGAGTACTTTGAACCTACAAGGGCTTCACAGAAGTTTATAACGTACAGCGGTACAATTAAAAAATCATATTTTTTTTCCCACAAAAATGATCTTTTCACCCCCAATTCTTATTTTTCCAAGGGTAACAGGACCCTAAAAGTCATTGTGCAATTTGTCCTGAGTACGCTGATACCCCATATGTGGGGGTAAAACACTGTTTGGGCGCATGGCAGAGCTCGGAAGGGAAGCAGCAACATTTGACTTTTTCAACGCAGAATTGGCTGGAATTGAGATCAGACGCCATGTTGCATTTCATATCCACAAAGAAAAGGATGATTATAATTGATACCATGTGTCCTAGTCATACTTGGCATATTTGCCATGTTGCATTTGTAGAGCACCTGATGTGCCCAAACAGTGGAAACCCCCCCCCCCCAATTATAACTCCATCCCTAACCCCAACACACCCCTAAGCCTAATCTCAGTCCTAACCATAGCCCTAATGGGAAAATGGAAATAAATACATTTTCTTTTAATTTTATTATTTTTCCCTTACTAAGGGGGTGATAACGGGGGGTTTGATTTACTATTTATGGCGGTTTTTATATTTGGCAGCTGTCACGCTAAAAGACGCTTTTTATTGTAAAAATAGTTTTTGCATCACCACATATTGAGAGCTATAATTTTCCCGTATTTTGACCCACCGAGTCATGTGAGGTCTTATTTTTTGCGGGAAGAGCTGACGTTTTTATTGGTATCATGCTCGGGCACGTGACATTTTTTGATCACTTTTTATTCCGATTTTTGGGACGCAGAATGAACAAAAACCAGCGTTTCATGAATTTCTTTTGGGGGGTGCATTTACACAGTTCCGCCTGTGGTAAAATTGATAAAGCGGTTTTAGTCTACGGGTCGGTACGGTTACAGCGATACCTCAGTTATGTTTTTTTTTAATGTTTTGGCGCTTTTATGCAATGAAAATAATCTTATATAAAAAATAATTATTTTTGCATCGCTTTATTCTGCGAGCTATAACTTATTTTTTCTCGTTTTTTGGGGGACAAGATGACGTTTTCAGCGGTACCATGGATATTTATATGCGTCTTTTTGATTGCGCGTTATTGCACTTTTTGTTCGGCGGTATGATAAATGATTTGTTGCTTTGCTTTTTATTTTTTAAGGGGTTCACTAAAGGGTTAACTAATCGGACAGTTTTATAGGGCGGGTCGTTACGGACGCAGCGATACCAAATGTGTACTTGTGTTTTGTTTTTTTTTATTTCCAAAAAATGAATTAGGAAATATTTTTTTTTTATTACTTTAGTTAGCGATTTTTTTAAAACTATTTTTACACTTTTTTTTTTTTTTTTTTTTTTTTTTAAACCTTATTTCGTTGTCCCAGGTGGGACATCACTCTCCTGTGCCAGATCGCTGATCTGTCACACATCACAGATCAAAGTGACAGATCAGCAATCTGTCACAGGCCTTCTCCTTGCCTGCGCTTTGCAGACATGAGGAAGCCAGCTCCCTGCAGGCCCCCCGAAGGTCCCCGTCGCCATCTTGGATTCGGGGACCTGGAGCCCCCTGCAGCAGCGCTGCACATTGCACTGCTGTGGGGGGCTCAGGGAAGCACGGAGGGAGCCCCCTCGCTGCCGATGCTTCCCTTTAACCCCCGGTACACCACTATCGTGTTTGATCGCGGTGTGCAAGGGGTTAACGCGTCGGGGCCGGTCCGTGACCGCCCCTGACACATAGTGCCGGGTGTCAGCTGTGATAATCGTCTGACACCCGGCCGCGATCAGCGGCGCTCACCACGTGGGCGCCGCTTATCACTGTGACGTACTATCCCGTCCCTGGGAATTAAGTCCCAGGGCACATGGACGGGATAGTACGTCACATGGCAGTAAGGGGTTAAAGACCCATGAATTTTTCAATTTTGTGCTCTCGTTATTTCCTCCCCTTTGTCCAACAGACAGAACCTTTTTTATTTTTCAATGGACAAATGTAGGGGGGGCTTTTCTTTTTGGCGGGGGGGGGGGGGGAGACAAGCGGTAGTTTTGAATGACACCTTTCATTTTTGCATATAATGTATTACAAATTGTGAAAACAAAATCCAAGGGTGATGAAATTGAAAAAAAGCAATTCTGCTAGTTTTTTGTACTTTGTATTTCTGCTGTTCATTGTGCAGTAAACATGACCAGACAACTTACAGTACTTTTTTGCGCGCTGAGCTTACATTATTATTGATACCACTTTAGGGTACATCTATTTTGAACACTTTTTTTTGCAGGTCTTCCTTTCTAATTGTTCTTAAGGTGCAGCTCCCAAAAAAATCCCAAACAATGCTATTCTGATTGATGGTTTCAATCATTTTATACTTTGATAGACAGAAATTGACAGCGGCATTTCAGTGGTTAAACTTCAGGGATCGGTGAAAACTCTTAAGAGCTTTAGTTACAGGCAGAGGCCGGCTGTGTAACACAGCTGGCTCCTGCCATGTATGATATGGACACAGCTCCTGAGAGATTGCTTTATACGTTCCTTATTGACCTATAAAGAAAATGTATGCCATAGGTCATTAAGGGGTTAATACATATTTTTTTTAACCAAAAACTGTGACAACGTTTGCAACTTTGCCCTGATCCATCAAGACCGGTGTTTTGTACATCAGTTTTGTTGAAGAGCGCTGGAGTAAGATACTCCTGTGACAACACCATGTTTATTCTAACTTATGCCAGACATACTATTCAGTAGGCTCAGAGACATGAGCTATTGTTCATATGAGTCTGAATGTTGACCCTTATTGTAGATTGAATCGACGTTTGCTGATTTGTTGAATGCTTGCTGACTACCTATTGTATCAGTCCTGGCAGCTTATTGTTCTATCCTTGAGGGACAAAGGTGCAGGTTAATTGAACAATCGATGTTTGTTAATGTGTTGATTCCCATTGTATCAGTCCATGCAAGTTGCTGTTCTGCAAACATTACAGGACAAAATATGCAGGTTAATTGAACGCTCTAACAACGAGACATGACTTCTTCCCACAATACCCCCAATCCTGTGGAAAAAATGCCTGAATAAGAGTGGTGATCAAAAAAAAAAAAAAAAAAAAAAGGGGGGGGTTACTGCTCTGTTTCCAGTGAGACTTTACAAGACCGCAGCCAAGGAACTATGGCTCCAACCGGAGGAATACAGATTTGATCCCCTGCCCCTCACTGAACCCATGGAGACATTTGGATAATCCAGGTTGGGACAATCAGATCACCTGGCAACATACCTCAATTGACTGTCAGCTTCCTAAGCTGGCCGCTACCTCTTCTCTGTGGGTGCCCGCCAAAAGCGGTGTGCTAACTGGCTGGTGTAGTCTAGCCTGGAAGCCATTTTCAGCGAGCCAACGTAAAGGTGAGGTGTCACTAGCACCATCTAATGTACTTTCTGGGAATGTACTATAATGTTATTGACTGTTAGTGATCTAATAAACTATTACCGCATTTTGTGATACCTTAGGGTAACCACTTTTTCAGACTGATAACATTTAGAAAAGTGCAGAGTTCCATAACACGCACATAATGCTTGAATTGCTTTGCATTTCTAAATTCCTAGACCCCAAAATTGAGGATGTACCTGATGGCTTTACTATATGGCAGTAAGTACAACAGTACATCCAAGCACCGAATAGAATACCACGCTGGTAGGTAGAGAAAATTACAATCCAGCTGCCACAAGTGAATGATCATGCATGGAAATACAAACATTCATCTAGAGAATCCATAGACTATCCTAAAACACAGAGGGCAGACAACATGCTTGAAGACAAACCTTCCTCTTCTTCCACTTCTGTGTGGACTGCAATCATGGCGGCACAAGTAAAGAAGAAGAGGCAAAGTTAGATCACACATCATGGCACGTATGCCACCATTAATATCAATGACCATGTGTGCCTATGTGCCTGCGGCTCTAGAACTATTTTTGTCTTTAGAGTTTTGTGGGTGAAACAGTCGTTTTCGTGCTAAATCAATGACTGCCCGTTAAACAGGGTTTTCAGCCCTTTCCCTTGGCTGCAGTCTGTTAAAAACCCATTTTAATGTAAAGGTCAAGTCTGACGCCAACACAAATATTTCAGGTGTTTTCAGGTCATTTCTGCAGTCAAAAGTATCTGCAGTATGTGCACAAGGCTCTGAAAGCACATGGATCAGTGGCACCTGTAAGCTGTATAGCAAACTGCTTGCCTAGGAACCTGCCACCGCAGAGGTGACCGGAAACCTAGCCAATGACACATCTCTATATATATAAAAGTGAATGTAATGTAATGTATGCATGTATGTATCACCAACCAATCACAAAGCATCTTTGTTTTTATCAGAGCTGTTCAAAAGAAGCGGAGCTGTGATTGGTTGCTAAGAGCAACAGTTTTCCTTGCAACCAATCACTAAGCATCTCTCATTTCACCAGAGCTGGTTAAAAGTAGCTGAGCTGTGATTGGTTGCTATGAGCAAGTTTTCCCACTTGACAACATCTCAGCAGACACTGACATGCTGGGAGAAATCTAGCATCCCCGGGAACATAAGCTCCCAGCCTTTGTCTGCCCCCCGGAAAGGAGCAGAGAGCACATGACAAATGAATCCCCCTGCCCATATCCCCATCACACATCCTCCATCCCGTAGGCACATCTTCCCTCTTAAAGGGATCATTGGTATGCAGGTCAGAGCAAATCCATCCAGGGATTTGGTTTTGACTCCAGGCCTCTCTTAAAGGCATCCCTGGTATGGAAGTTAGGACCGTTCCACTCAGCTATGTGGTTCTGACCCCAGGGTCTCTTAAAGGGATCATTGGTATGGAAGTTAGGGCAAATCCACTCTGCGCTTTGGTACTGATCCCAGGCCTTTCTTAAAGGGATCTCCTGTATGGAAGTTAATGCAAATCCCTCAATGCTCTGATTCTGACCCCAGGGTTCTATTAAAGGGATCATTGGTATGCAAGTCATGGCAAATCCACTCAGCGCTCTGGTTCTGACCCCAGGCTGACGGGATGATGTGGGATATTAGGGTTAGTAGTCCGGTGGCTCTGGCTGACGGAATGATGTGGGATATTAGTGGTAGTAGTCCGGCACCTCTGGCTGACGGAATGATGTGGGATATTAGTGGTAGTAGTCCGGCACCTCTGGCTGACGGAATGATGTGGGATATTAGTGGTAGTAGTCCGGCACCTCTGGCTGACGGAATGATGTGGGATATTAGTGGTAGTAGTCCGGCACCTCTGGCTGACGGAATGATGTGGGATATTAGTGGTAGTAGTCCGGCACCTCTGGCTGACAGGACGATGTGGGATATTAGGGGTAGTAGTCCGGTGGCTCTGGCTGACGCATTATAGTGAATGGCTATGCGGAGTGGGCGGGGCTCTACACTCAGCAATATAATTTATATATATCCATCCAACAATGTAGACCAGCTCACTCCTGTGAACCACCTGGAACCTCAGCTGACCTGGTTAACTCCGTTGTGCCCGGATCTGGATGTAGGAGTCCATCCATACAAATGTGAACAACGACAAAGCAAAGTCCAGCAATAACGTGAGCAATCCAGGATGCTGTTAAAAATGTTTTTTCTTTTTATTCATAAATCCATTAAAATGCAATGGTCCAAGCAGTTCAAAACAGCAATAACGCAGGAAAGTCGCGCAGATAGGACTACGCGTTTCAGCGGTAGAACCGGCCTTCTTCACGGTCCAGAATCTAATCTGCTTTCCAAACATGGAACCTTATATACATCCCACTCCCATCAGGGTAATTATAAACATATGTGAGAGACTTAAAAACATGTGCTATAAAAGCAGATCAAACATATAAACTATCCACATATTGATCAGTATACAACATGCATACAGATTATAAGAAAAGAATTCAACATATTGGAGAAAACTGAACTGCACATGATGCACAGTACCATTTAAGGCTATGTAAAACAAAAAAGGGCTGTGCACATGCTGCAGATTTTTCTGCGCAGATCTGGTGCAGAATAAAAGAAGCAGCATATCGCTTCTCCTGTGCGGCTCTGCACCTGCTCCATTATAGAAATCTGCAGGCAGTTTCCGCTGCAGATTTTTCTGCACGGCTCTGCTGCAGCTCTCCACCTGCTCCATTATAGAAATCTGCAGGCGGAAACTGCCTGCAGATTTCTATAATGGAGCAGGTGGAGAGCCGCACAGGAGAAGCGATATGCTGCTTCTTTTATTCTGCACCAGATCTGCGCAGAAAAATCTGCAGCATGTGCATAGCCCTTTTTTGTTTTACATAGCCTTAAATGGTACTGTGCATCATGTGCAGTTCAGTTTTCTCCAATATGTTGAATTCTTTCCTTATAATCTTTATGCATGTTGTATACTGATCAATATGGAGGTGGAGAGCTGCAGCAGAGCCGCGCAGAAAAATCTGCAGCATGTGATCAGTATACAACATGCATAAAGATTATAAGGAAAGAATTCAACATATTGGAGAAAACTGAACTGCACATGATGCACAGTACCATTTAAGGCTATGTAAAACAAAAAAGGGCTATGCACATGCTGCAGATTTTTCTGCGCAGATCTGGTGCAGAATAAAAGAAGCAGCATATCGCTTCTCCTGTGCGGCTCTGCTGCAGCTCTCCACCTGCTCCATTATAGAAATCTGCAGGCAGTTTCCGCCTGCAGATTTCTATAATGGAGCAGGTGGAGAGCTGCAGCAGAGCCGCGCAGAAAAATCTGCAGCATGTCCACAGCCCTTTTTTGTTTTACATAGCCTTAAATGGTACTGTGCATCACGTGCAGTTCTGTTGCTTTTCTGCTGCGGTTCTGCAGGGCCAAATCTGCTGCGGAACTGCACGGAGTCTGCACTGTGTGCACAGGGCCTTAAATCTTATGGTCAGGTTATTGGACATTCCTAATGTACTTTTCTCCAATATGTTGAATTCTTTCCTTATAATCTTTATGCATGTTGTATACTGATCAATATGTGGATAGTTTATATGTTTGATCTGCTTTTATAGCACATGTTTTTAAGTCTCTCACATATGTTTATAATTACCCTGATGGGAGTGGGATGTATATAAGGTTCCATGTTTGGAAAGCAGATTAGATTCTGGACCGTGAAGAAGGCGGGTTCTACCGCTGAAACGCGTAGTCCTATCTGCACGACTTTCCTGCGTTATTGCTGTTTTGAACTGCTTGGACCATTGCATTTTAATGGATTTATGAATAAAAAGAAAAAAAAAATTTTAACAGCATCCTGGATTGCTCACGTTATTGCTGGACTTTGCTTTGTCGTTGTGTGTATATATATATAGTAGTTAGTTAGTTACTATGCCCGGGCAGCGCCAGGCTCTTCAGCTAGTTTTCTATAAAAATGACTCCATTCTTTTGAGTACATTGAAAAGTTGCTTTCTGTTTTAACAAAAGCTCAAAAAGGAGTAGTCTAATTTGTTTAGTCGAGATCAACTTAAAGGCAATAGGACATCATTTACAGATCTGAAGTTACGGAATCCAGATTAGACGCTCACCTTGTCCATTGTTCTGCTCAGCATTTGCATATGTACGAAGAAATTCAGCAAATGCACCATCCTGCTTCAAAAGATCCTGATACGATCCAATTTCTGTGATTTTGCCATCCACCATCACAATGATGGAGTCCATTTGTGGCAAGTAGCTTACTCCATGTGTCACCAGTATGCGGGTCTAAGAAGTGGAAAAGACATTAATTCCTATAAATAAGGATATCAGACAAGTGGTAACAAAAAAAATCCCCACATCACAGCTGAGACTTGGGGCTTGTGCACACGACCAATTTTCTCATAAGAGTGCTCTTCGTGGTGTTCAAACCTATGATATTCTGCGGGGCTGTGCACACAGTCTATGGGTCCTGGAAAAAATGGGTCCAGACAGTCTATGGGTCCGTGTGAAAAAAATAAAATCGGACCGGACTCTGATGACATCAGAGTGCGATCCGATCTTCACGGATAGACAGAAAGGACAAGGTGGAAAGGTATTTTCTTTTCTATCCATCTATGAGAAAGACACAATGACAGCGCCCCCACACAATGACAGTGCCCCCACACAATGACCGCTCCGTTTTTCTAATATATAGAGAAATGGGCGGTGTGAATGTATCCTTAATGAAGATTGCAGACAGTCCCGTAATTCATGGTCTGCATCACGTGGTTCATGCTCCTTATCTACAGCTACAAGGATCACATTAGGTCACACACAGTATATCAGACATATGAGGCACACTTACCCAAGGACTGGTGCTTCATGATTCGGTCTAGCTACAGGTGTACTCGTGAAAATGAGCCAAACTTCTTAAGAACACTACGCCTGTACATAGATTTGGCAGCATGCGAGTCACAAAACCCTAATCTACACCATCTGTCCTCCCCATGTATGTACACTCACCTTATCTTTAAGAAGACCCTTTGGACCTATAACTTTGTCAAATATGTGTTTCCCGACATGTGCATCCACGGCAGACAACGGGTCATCGAGCAGATAGACATCAGCATTGCAATAGACAGCCCGGGCGAGGCTCACCCTCTGTTTCTGTCCTCCAGATAGATTCACGCCCTGGAAAAAGGACACCTCTTTTTAGCTCCTCCAAGAGCTCATAAAACGTTAGGCAGAAGGTAACGTCTGTTTATCGTCAGCGCACCATCAATAAATGTGAGGCTGGTGATACAAAGTATTAGGGTGAACTCACACGTGGCAGATTACAGTGGATGACGTTTTACATGCCGCAGACATATTCCATGCAAAACAATGAGCGCAGTCAAGATTTTCCTTTCTTTTCAACGTAGGCGTATCCTCAGCAAGAAAATTACTATGTCGATTTTTTTCTTCTTTTTACCTCATCGACATCTGCAGACTAAGTGACAGGTAATATACCAACCTTTTCTCCAATTTCTGTTCGGTCTCCAGATGGCAAGATCTCCAAGTCTGGCAGCAAAGCGCAAGCTTCCAGGACTCGCTTGTATAGAGGCTCCCTGCGCTCTCTGCCAAACATAATGTTGTCTTTCAGAGAGGCATTCTGGATCCAGGCCTGTTGTGGGACATAGGCTATGCCACCCTAAGGAAGGGAATAAAAGGAAATCCATCAGCTTAGTTGCACTGGGATGATAAAAAATTAATGGGTTGCAAAAGTGGACCTGCCCTTTACATATAGGAGGTGGCAAAATCAACATGCATTGGTGACTAGCGATGAGTGAACGTGCTGGGATGAGGTGTTATCTGAGCATGCTCGGGTGCTAACAGTGTCTTCTGCGTGCTTGAATAATATGTTTGAGTCCCAGCGGCTGCAATACATGCAGGGACTGCCTGTTTGTTGGACAATCCCTGCATGTGTTGTGGCTAACAGATACATAGATATTGTTTTACCTTCACTGATACAAAGCCTTCTTTCTTCTCCATCTCGCCCAACAGTGCAGACAGTAAGGAAGACTTTCCGCAGCCAACCTGGCCGACCACTGCGATCAAGGAGCCATCGGGGATGGTGACGTTTATTCTGGATCAACGAGACAGTCAGACGAGCTCAATAAAATTCAGACTTCGTTTCAAAGTCTCCTTCTAAAAATCCTAAATTGCACCATCCGTAACCTGATAGACTTAAGTGGGTTTACCCACAAGGTCGGTGAGAAATAATTCCAAGCACATGAACGCCGATCAAGTGTCAAAGCGGTTGTCCCCATGTGTACATTTTTTTTGTACTATTATGTTTGTTTGTTGTTTTTTTTAAACACTATCACAAACCGTGCATTACTCACCTTCGCCGGGTCCAGGGCTGTGCCTCCCTCACTGCTTCGGTCTCAGTTGTTTGGCCGCAGCATGTAAAGGGACGTAAATATCAATACAGTCAATGGCTCAGCTGCAATGCCTATGTAGATGGCAGAAGCCACGGAGGTCAGCGATTGGCTGCAGCGATGTCGACAGGTCAAACAACTGAGCCAGGCAGCGGCACGCACTGGAACAAATGAGGGCAAGTAATGCAGAGTTTTGAGGGGTTTTTTTTTTTTTTTTTTTACAATCACCTGTGCATATATTTCCTGAAAAGGACAACCACTAATAAATAAATATTATATATATATATATATATATATATATATATATATATATATATATATATATATATATATATATATATATATATATATATATATATATATATATATATATATATTTTATTTATTTATTTAAAAAAAAAAAAAAAAAGTTTACTCACCCTCCCCAGATCCAGTACCAACTGATGTCCAATATTGTTTGCAGCGCTGACGTCATGTTGGCAGCACTGCAGCCAGTGAGTTCAGTGGCTGAGGGGCTCCTGCAGTCAACTCAGAGATCTGATGAGCTCAGTAACTGTCTGCAGCACTGTTAACACCACATCAATGCTGAAGGCAATAACCGACAACAGGAGCAGCAACAGAGACCAAATGCTGGACCCTGGAAGGGTGAGTATACCCAGCTTTTTTTTTTTTTTTTTTTAAAGAGAGAGGGAAAGAAGTTTTCAAAAAACCATTTTCATAATGAGGAGCTGCTATTTTTGCACAAAAAAAAAAAACATGTTTTTATAAAAGCAGAAATAACCTTACTCTTTTAGTGATGGAGGATCATTCTTGGACCACGAGAAGGTGGCGCTCCTCATGTTAATGCATCCTTCAGCTAAGAGAAAAATAAATTACAGTCCGTTCTGTGTTTGTGTCTGAACTCATTAGCAATAATATCCACTTAAACCTTCTACCCCATCCCATCTCCCAAAAATGAAACCTTAAAGGGACATTTGCACTGCACAATTTATCATGAACGCGTCTCGCTAGGAATGAACATTCAGGATGATCGTGCAGTCGAAACACGCTGCCGACCACCCAACCAACGAGGTTTTGCCCAAAACATAATGGTTCTCGGCAGCACATCATCCTGTGTAAACAGGACTTGAGCTGCTGAGAACAATCGCAGTATATAAGCGATGAACGATCACTCAGGGCTCATCTGAACTGTGCTCAGCCCGTGTTCTCAGGCTATAAAATGACTGCTGGTCAATAATTACAGCAGCTGATGGGCGATCATGTAGCGCCGCCAGTGTGCTTCTGTAAACAGGCCTTTAGTTTGTCACAGATTATGAACCAATTTGCAACCTTTTTACGCATTTACACGTTCTCGCCATATATCATCGCCATTAGATGAACGTTGGCCAGACCCGCCATTATCAAGGGGATAGATCAACAATCTAATGTGTTAGGGGCCTTCAGATTCTCTCTGCTCTTCCCACTGAAAACCCCTGAATGCGTGGCTGACGATTGGGATATGGAGAATGTAATATGGCACCTGTATCTGGGCCTGGATCGTCCTTTATCTGTGGTGCTGGTCAGGCAGTGTGGAGGTTGGACCTGAAATGTCTGCATGGACCTGGCTAACCTTTATCTGCGCTTGTCCTCTGGTGCCATAGGAACGATTTTGAAATGCTTGAGGTACAGTGTGCATGTAATGAGGTCTTGCTTTTATACATTTAGGAGGCCGCAATGGCACAGCGAACATAAAAAACGTAGAGTAGGACTCCCCATACGAGACTGCCTTGACGTGGCGGGGTAGCTCATACAATTGATCAATTTTTTGCTAAATGTCTCATTTTTGAATACAGATAGAAACCAATGTGTGTTTTCACACTTTATGTATTACGTTCTGACCACAAGCAGCGCTGGCTTCTCCCCCTCTTTTTTCTTGATATTGGTTTTGTGGCTGACCACCACTGTAGCCGTGCGCGCTGGGTCATGTACGCTATTCTTTCGGTTTTCTTAGTGATTGATCTAGGCTGCTGTTCACATTAACAGCGGCCCTGCCCTGCCCTAGGGTTTATTTGATTACGCACCTGTATCTGGGCCTGGATCGTCCTTTATCTGTGGTGCTGGTCAGGCAGTGTGGAGGTTGGACCTGAAATGTCTGCATGGACCTGGCTAACCTTTATCTGCGCTTGTCCTCTGGTGCCATAGGAACGATTTTGAAATGCTTGCGGTACAGTGTGCATGTAATGAGGTCTTGCTTTTATACATTTAGGAGGCCGCAATGGCACAGCGAACATAAAAAACGTAGAGTAGGACTCCCCATACGAGACTGCCTTGACGTGGCGGGGTAGCTCAAACAATTGATCAATTTTTTGCTAAATGTCTCATTTTTGAATACAGATAGAAACCAATGTGTGTTTTCACACTTTATGTATTACGTTCTGACCACAAGCAGCGCTGGCTTCTCCCCCTCTTTTTTCTTGATATTGGTTTTGTGGCTGACCACCACTGTAGCCGTGCGCGCTGGGTCATGTACGCTATTCTTTCTGTTTTCTTAGTGATTGATCTAGGCTGCTGTTCACATTAACAGCGGCCCTGCCCTACCCTAGGCTTTATTTGATTACGCACCTGTATCTGGGCCTGGATCGTCCTTTATCTGTGGTGCTGGTCAGGCAGTGTGGAGGTTGGACCTGAAATGTCTGCATGGACCTGGCTAACCTTTATCTGCGCTTGTCCTCTGGTGCCATAGGAACGATTTTGAAATGCTTGAGGTACAGTGTGCATGTAATGAGGTCTTGCTTTTATACATTTAGGAGGCCGCAATGGCACAGCGAACATAAAAAACGTAGAGTAGGACTCCCCATACGAGACTGCCTTGACGTGGCGGGGTAGCTCAAACAATTGATCAATTTTTTGCTAAATGTCTCATTTTTGAATACAGATAGAAACCAATGTGTGTTTTCACACTTTATGTATTACGTTCTGACCACAAGCAGCGCTGGCTTCTCCCCCTCTTTTTTCTTGGCAATGGAGAGAGGTAGCTGGCCAGAATATAATCAATGGCTAGTAATAAGTCAAGAGATGGAACGTAGTGGGATCAGACTGCGCATGGCTTGCTCGTAGCCTCGATCATAGAGACAGTCCTACATAAGAGCTGTAGGCACAAAATGGTGGGAGAATTTGCCATCAAGACTAGTAACATTGCTCTTTTTTTTTTTTTTTTTTTTTAAAGTATTTATGAAATGATACCCATGGTAGCTAAAATATAAAGGAAACATGTCAGCAAAAAAAACAAATAAAAATAAAAAAGGTCATCTGCAGGTAAATACAGCTTTACACATGTGCAGCCATCTAATTGGTAGTGTGAGTGGCTGCGGGAGAAAATACATTCATTTTCTCACTTCCAATTAAGATTTATGCAAATATTTAAAATGGCATTTCTCTGCATATTACCAGGTACACTGAGCTTTTTTTTAGCTCATCGGTTCCCTTTAAGTATCAGTTATAGTACGGTATTTACCTACACAAATTCTCAAAGAAATGGAGGAAGACTTACAGCTTCTCCGCTGCTCTCGGACGATGCTCTCTGGCTCCAGCTCCTCGTGAGATAGGAACACCCGAAGACGCTTCAGGGAGACGCTCGCCTGGAGAAAAAGCACATTACGTCTAGAACTCGCTACTCTGTTCTTCTAAAAGCTTTATTTTTCTGGCCATATAACAATATGACACTTGTTTTTCTGCGGGAGGAGTTGTAGTTTTGAACCACACCATTCATATTTTACCATACACTCCATGACAGAAGTTATGTCGCTTATCCATGTTATGCAAATAAAAGCTTATAACCTGACGTTAAATTCATCCATTGGTTGTATAAATTATTCTTTTGAAAGCTGAAACCCTCCGAAATGTGGTTTAGGTTAAGAAAATAAATTGCCATCAATGCAGAAATATTGATCATTTAATGGACACAGAATGGTCAGATTCCAAGTCCATAAAAATTTTCTCGCCATTTTCCGAGACCGGTAACGTTTTCATTTTCGGGATCTTGGGTTGGGTAAGGGATTATTTTTTGCACCGAGCTGACGTTTTTATTAATATCACAATGGTTAATTTTATTATAATGCTGCAGAAGCCAAAAACAAAACAAAAAAAAAAAAAACTACTTCTGGAGTTTTGATTTTTTTCTTCTCTCTTTACGCCAAAAATCTCATAAAACGGTGTAGTAAAAATGATGGCATTATGCCGCTCTGGTCTGATCGTACACTTGTAAAAAGGGCCAAATGCCAGAAACTGAGTAATGCGAAGAGAAGACCATGATGGGAGACGGCACTTGCAGGGGTGGATATATAATTGGAGCAACCTGTGCAGCTGCACAGGGGCCCAAGAGGTAAAGGGGCCCATTTATCAACGAGGTGCTATTTTGCATTTTTTGGAACTCTTGGGCTGCAAAGGGCCCATATATTGGTCTTGTTCTTCCTTTTCGGTGTCTGCCAGAAGGCACATGCCTACTGTCAGTAATGTCGGCAGCCGGTGTCGAGCTATTACTGTTACAATGCTTTTTGATAGCACCCCCTGCAGATTCTCTTCTGTCCACCAGCTGCTCCACAGCGCCAGGAGCTTTCCAGCGCAAACGTTTGGGTACGCCGAATTTCTCCCTTACCTGCACCATGCTGCTGATCACCATCGGCAGCATGTTTAATGGGAATCGCAGGATATTAAATAAAGCCAAGGACACAAACGCCTTTTCAGCATCCAGAACATTGCTTTCATCACTGAGCACATAGACAGCGAATGTCGACAAAGCGACCTAAAACATGGAAGAGAAAAACGACTATTAGAGCGGCTAAACCTGCAATATACAGGGAGATATATGGAAGACAGCGTGAAAACATCATAGAGGAGCGCCATCAAAGGCAATCAGTACGATACGGAGGGTAGCGGCTCATTCACCTCCTCACACAGGACCGCTGTGGACAGGACCGAGTGCACATTTGGACATCCCCGGCCCCCGCTCCCTGCCGCCTGCCTTCACTCATCCCCGCACTAAAGTAAACAAGAACCCGGCCCAAGAGCACTTTCCATTTACGATGTTCCACTTATAAACACCTTTGAATGGAACAAGACATATTTTATCCTAACGTGGGCATAATCTATCGGCCGCACCAGAACAGCAGCTGTTATTTCGGGATTCAGGGAGGGGGAAAAAAAAAAAAAAAAGGTAGGGAAGACAAAAAGGAGCTGACAGTTCAACGCCACCTTTAATATCGACCCTACCATAAAAAGAGAAAGCCTGCGGAGGGGGATTATTGGGTGCAAAGAGAAAACCTCCATTGGGGAACTGATCAGGAAAGATTTATGGCGAGGGCCATCGCATGTGTTTAGATAATGGCTGTGCGCTGGGACAGTCTGGTTTTTGTTAAAAAAAAAAAAAAAAAATTACACCCGTCTCAACATCTTTCACAACCTCCATGGCTGGATGCCTCATTGTAAGGCTACGTTCACACAACCCTCTTTTCGGTCAGAATGCTGTCGGTGAAAAAACACTTTTTTTAAATTCACACATGAAAAAAAATAAGCAGCCTGCACTACGCTGTTCAATATTTTCGGATAAGACATGCCTATAACAAAAAAAAATAAATAAAAAAATATTTCAAATAGTCGGGTGGCCCAACCTGTAGATCTGTCCGATTTCAAAACACAAACTGCATACATCTACTGTGTAGATATTTTAGACCTGATGAGACTGGTGAACTTACTAAGAAAATCCATGTCAGAATGGCTGTATAGACCTAAAATTACAATTCGTATTTTAGTAAAAAAAAGGGGCAACTTTCATGCCATTCATTTTTTTTTGTTCAAAGCAAGTACACCAAACTCATCAGTTCCAAGTGATTCATTTAATAATGGATGAAGTGATATGCACCAACATTGGGCACCCTGCGTGACCATGTTAGTTTGGAAAGATGTGCCTTTCTCGTTTCGATGGGTCTTATTATAGGTTTTTGGGGAGTGAAGAGGGGTAGATGAGGTCTTCACTTTACTTTGGTTAGCAGGGTGCACACAACCTTTGTGGTTCAGACTTCTCACAGCCCTCGCCATTCATCTGCAGCGACCACTTTACAAAATAAAAAAGGGACCAACCTGACAGAGGCCACAGGACTCAGGATATGAGATACTGAACATGTTAATGTGGCCTTATGGTGGCCAGACACTAGCTGTGTTGTATTATCATACTTCCACTGGAAACCACCACCATGTTAAGCTGGCTTAGCATTAAGAGAGGACGTACATTTAAAAGGGACTGTCAGTACAAAATGACTGTTCAAACAAAGCACAAGCGCTCAGTGCACCTTCCCACCTACTTGTTTTCCCCTCTAGATCTGCTCTCGTCTGGCTCCTGTAAACCAGAGCTGTTGATCAAAGATGAGGAGTGCAAAATTAAACATGTTTTTCAATTGCTGTTAAGGAGTTAATTCTTTGTCCCAAAAATCAGAATAAAAAATGAAAAAATATATTATGTACCCCAAAATGGTAGCATAAAAAAGTGTGTCCAAGTAGGAAAAAAAAAAAAAAAAACCTATACAAATCCAGTATCGCTGTAATTGTGCTGATCAGACGAATACCACCATGGTTACTTACCGGTAGCCGGTTTTTCCGGAACCCATGACAGCACCACATGAGAGAGGGATCCGCCCCGCCAGGACAGGAACCTACTGAAACATAAGGGGCGGCACCTCTCCCCCGCTTCAGTTGGATTACAGAGCATTTGAGAGGACTCCCCGGTTAGTTACATTTTTATCCAACACCACATCACACAAATACACCCGACTATTGTGCACACCCAAACGGTGAAAAAAGGGGGGGAATGTACGGGTGCTGTCATGGGTTACGGAAAAACCGGCTACCGGTAAGTAACCATGGTGGTTTTCCCTTCACCCATGACAGCACCACATGAGAGATTCTGGAGACTTCGAACACCTTAGGGAGGGACCACCGCTTGCAGCACCCTTCTACCAAAGGTCAAGTCAGCAGAGGAGGACAGATTTAGTCTATAGTGCCTAAAGAAAGTTGAGGGTGAGGCCCAGGTAGCGGCCTTACAAATTTGCTCTATTGATACCTCTGCTTTCTCAGCCCAGGAGGTCGCCACGGCTCTGGTGGAATGAGCCTTGATGCCGTCAGGAACCGGGACGCCACTAGCTGAATAGGCTACACTAATGGCCTCCCTAATCCATCGGGCAATAGTCCCCTTTGACACTCCATAACCTTTCCTAGCACCCTGGAAGGCTACAAATAGGGACTGGGACCTCCTCCACTGGCTGGTTATAGACATATACTCTACTAGGGTTCTTTTAACATCTAGGCTATGAAACTTTTCCTCCCCTGGGTTTTTCGGATTCTCGCAAAAGGAAGGACAATCTCTTGGTTTCGGTGAAAGTTAGTTACTACTTTCAGCAAGTAAGCAGGGTCTGTTCTCATAACCACCCTATCCTGGTTTATCTGGGTATATGGTGGGTTGACTGAAAGGGCCTGTAAGTCACTGACTCTACGTGCCGACGTTAGAGCTACCAAAATGATGGTTTTTAGAGTGAGATTTTTAGTTGAAATCTGCTGTATGGGTTCAAACGGCTCTTTCGTGAGGGCTTCCAGCACCAGATTTAGATTCCATGGAGCTATTTTTGGTAAGGAAACTGGCCTAGATCTGTGGCAAGATTTTATAAACCTGGCTACCCATCTGTTTGCCGCTATATTGCAATTGTATAATGCACCCAGCGCTGAAACCTGCACTTTGAGGGTATTAACCGCCAGGCCTAGCTGTAGGCCTGCCTGCAAGAACTCCAAGATGGACTCGATTGGGGGTTCTTGACCTAACGGTTTTCCCAGGAATTGTAGGAATTTTTTCCACGTTCTGCCATATATGTTGGTTGTTATTGGTTTTCTACTTTTCATTAGAGTAGTCACCAACCCCGGGGAAAACCCTTTATCTCTCAAAAGTGACCTCTCAAATTCCACGCCGTCAGATGGAGCCCCTTGACTTGTTTGTGGAATATCGGCCCCTGAGCTAACAAATCTGGAATCTCTGGCAGTACCCACGGGTCCGAGAGAGACATCATTTGTAGTAGAGAAAACCACGGTCTTTTCGGCCAGAACGGGGCTATGAGGATTACTCTGGCTTGCTCGTCTCTTATCTTTTTTACTACTGCCGGGATTAACGCTACTGGGGGAAAGGCATAGCTCAGCTTGAACAGCCACGGGATTTGTAGAGCGTCCACTGCCCACGGGTTTTCCCCTGGGTTTAATGAGCAGAACCTTCTCACTTGCCGGTTGCTTTTGGTGGCAAAGAGGTCGATTACTGGCTGTCCCCATAACTGTACTATCTTCTGGAATATTACACGATTCAAGGCCCACTCTCCCTGTTTTAACTTGTTGCGGCTTAAAAAGTCGGCTTGAACATTTTCTGTCCCTTTGATATGCAGGGCTGTTAGGGAGGCTAGGTGTTGCTCTGCTTTGAGGAAGATTCTTTTGGCTTCGTCCATTAGGGAGTTTGACCTTGTCCCTCCCTGGTGGTTGACATACGCCACTGCCACCCTGTTGTCTGACATAATTCGGACGTTTTGACCCTGTAACCTGGGAATGAATGCCTCTAGGGCCCTGTTTATCGCTCTCAACTCTCTTAAGTTGGAGGAAGCTTTCTGCTCTATGTGACCCCAGGACCCTTGGGCCATATGTTCTCTCAGGTGTGCCCCCCATCCCGAGGAGCTTGCGTCCGTCAATATTACATCGGACACGGGCCTGTGCCACAAAATTCCCCGTTAAATTTGTGTCGTCTAGCCACCAAGTGAGAGAGTCTTTCACCCTTTCGGAAAGTTCCAGCTTCCCTTCTAAACGCCCTTTCAATCGTCTCTGGGCTGACAAGATTTCCGCCTGCAGTTGTCGGGTATGATACTGTGCCCAGTTGACCGCTGGGATACAGGCTGTTAGCGTGCCCAACAGGGACATTGCCCTTCTTAGGGTCATGTGAGGATGCTGTATTGCCGTAAGGGTCATTTCTCTCACCTTCTCTAGTTTTTTCTCTGGCAAGAGACAAACTTGACGGTCGGAGTCCAAGACGAAACCTAGAAACGTTTGTTTCCTTAGGGGTTGAAGTTTTGATTTTTTTAAGTTTATCATCCAACCCAGTCTTTGCAGGGTCTCTGTTATCTTCTCTACCTGATGTGCGCAGTGATGTTCTGAATTGCCAATGACCAGAAAATCGTCCAAGTAAGGCACCATAATCACATTGTGGATTCGAAGGAAAGCTGTCATTTCCGCTATTACTTTTGTAAAAATCCTTGGCGCTATGGAGATGCCAAACGGAAGAGCTGTGAATTGAAAATGCCTGAGGTCGCCCTGGATGTATAGGGCTACCCTCAGGTATTTTTGGTACTCTTGGTGCATCGGGATATGGTAATAGGCATCCTTCAAATCGATTACGGCCATGAAGCAGTTGTGGTGTAACAGCTTTATGGCCGAAGTCACTGATTCCATTTTGAATGTTTGGTCATTGATTGAGGCGCCTGAGATTTATTATCGTTCTGAAGGAAAGGTCGGGTTTTTTTATTAGGAAGAGGGGAGAATAGAACCCCTTTCTTTCTTGATCTTCCGGGACCTTTACCAGAACTTGTTTCTCCAATAGCCCTAAGATTTCTGTTTCTAAGGCTGATTGCTCTCCTGGTTCCTTCCTGACGGGGGTCACCACAAATGAAGCTCTTGGATACTGGAAGAAGGGGATTTTTAGGCCATTCTTTATAATTTTTAGGATCCAATTGTTGGCCGATATTTTCTCCCATTCTTGGGAAAAGAGCCTCAATCTTCCCCCCACAGGAGGGCTGGTGTCATTGCGGGGATTTTTTGGCGGTTGAGGCATTTCCCCCAAACATAAACCCTGGTTCTTTCTTCCTCTTGTCGTCCCACCTCTTCCGTTCTCCCGGGGGACGGCCTCGATTGAACCTTCCCCTCCGAAAGGGCGGTCTCCTTTGATCACCCATGAACCTGGGGAAGCCCTTCTTTTTATCACCGGCTTTTTCTAGGATGTCATCCAGGTCTTTTCCAAACAAGAACTGCCCATCACATGGTAATGAGCATAATTTTGCCTTAGATTGAATGTCCCCAGGGCAGCCTTTGAGCCATAACGCCCGTCTTGCGGCGTTCGACAGCCCCGCTGCTCTTGCTGTTAACCTCATCGAGTCAGCGGAGGTGTCCGCCAAGAAGGCGGCAGCTCCGTGTAGTAGGTACATTTCACCTAAAATTTTCTCCCTTGGCATTTTGGAGACCAATTTTTCTTCCAGTTGTTGCAACCAGACCATTAATGACCGGGCTGTGCAGGTGCCGGCTATTGCTGGTTTCAGACCCCCTGCCGCTACCTCCCAAGTGTGCCTTAGGTATGAGTCCGCTTTTTTATCCAAGGGATCTCTCAAAACCCCTGAATCCTCCAGGGGCAGGGCCGACTTCTTGGAAGACCTAGACACTGCGGCGTCAATCTTTGGGACCTTGTCCCAGATGTCCGTGTCCTTAGCCTCAAAGGGGTATCTTCGCTTTGAAGAGGAGGGAAGGCTACCTGACTTCTCCGGTTTCTTCCACTCTCTCTCGATTAGGGCCTGAATTTTGTCATTGACCGGGAAGGTACGCTTTTTTCTTTCTTGTAGGCCGCCAAACATCACATCCTCCAGTGATCTCTCTACTTTCTCCTCCTGTAGGCCCATAGTGGACCTGATGGCTTTAAGGAGGGCGTCCGTATCTTCCACGGGAAAGCAAGGTCTGCCCCCCGTATCACTGTCTGAGGATGAAGACGACCCGCGCTCAACTTGGTACTCCGAAGAGGAGGAGCCTGACGAGGAACTCGGGGAGGCTTTCCTACTCTTACTTTTCTTTTTTAATAATTTTTTAAGTGAGCGCTGTACCTCCGACTTAATTATTGATCTGAGGTTTGTTGCCAGGCTCGGTGCCTCTTCAGCCATAGTCCGCTGGATACAGCTGACACATAAGTCCTTTTGGTAGTCCTTTGCTAAAGGGCTGTGGCATATGGCACATACTTTATTTTTCTTTTTGCATGTAGCTTTTTTGCCTCCCTAAAAAAGGAAAAGACATAGGAAGCCCTATTACAACATTGTCTACTTTCACGGAGATCACTCACCACCCAGGAAAGACCGATACCGGGCTCTGGGGCTGCGAAGGAGCGTGCGTTCTGCGATCTTTTGACCTCGAGGAATCCCTCGATCGGTGACTTGGACGACTGCTGCTTTTGCCGCTCGAGCGGCTCTTGCGACCCGAAGCTTGTGAAGGGGGCAGAGACAATGGGGACGGTGAGCGATCCTCCTGAGACGCCATTGTCACCCCTGCAGCCGCTTCTGCTCCTTCTTTAAAGTGAGTGCCCCTCATTACCCCTCCCCCCCGCGACCGCCAGCCGCTTCTCCTGGCCGGCGTCGCGCCCGGCGCCATGATCGTCGCGTCCCGATGAAGTCAGCGGTCGCGCTCCCAGAATCCTCTGCGCCGCTGACGTCGGACGCCGATCTCCGCCCCCGGCTTCCCCTGCAAGCAGACGAAGGACGGGGGAGGGCAGCACGTGGAGGAACCTCCGAAGGGAGGACATCAGAACGTGCCCGCACGAACCCGGGGCCCGGATCAGGCAACACCCCGGGGACTGCGCTACCAGCTGCCGACGGCCGGCGTCGCAGGTAAGTAAGCCCTGCAATTTAAACGCCGGGACGGCCCTGGGTCTTTCATCCTGACAGTCGCCGCCGCTGTCAGAGGGATTCCTTTCCAGGACAGGAACCCAACTGAAGCGGGGGAGAGGTGCCGCCCCTTATGTTTCAGTAGGTTCCTGTCCTGGCGGGGCGGATCCCTCTCATGTGGTGCTGTCATGGGTGAAGGGAAAAAAGAGGTCTTATCACTTACACCACATTGTAGAGTATTAAAAAAAAAATAAAAAATAAAAATAATGAGTAATGCACAAAAGTGTAGTCGACCGCATTTCTGCGCACATCTAACACAAACAAAAAATAATGGACATTGCTGGAACAGAGACCAGAGTCCAGAAAGACTGCTACTTCATTAGTGAATGGATCCCTCGGGTGTTTCATCTGAATCACATATATTGGAGATTTAGATGGAAACCCCAATGTAAGTGCTCAGCGTAGAGTGCAGGATAAATGTGAACTGCGCATTAAAAGTGATCCAAAATGTTCTGCAACCTAAAATGCTGCCAATAGCTTCAATGTAACCCACAAAAAGACAAGTCCCCACTCAAACCCTTCACCCGTCAATGGAAATATAGGGGATTTTCCACATTACTGGTAGCACCAACGCTCTAGAAAGGCGACATGGTAACCACCCATTAGTCACATGAAAAAATTTTGAGGGAAATCTGCACTCCTAAATCCAAATGCCCCCCTCCCTTCTGAGCCCCACTGTGCGTAAACTGCAGCTAGAAAATCACATGTTTAGCATTACTGTAGCAAAGAGACCCACTTAATTTATGGGTACTTGACTACAGAAGCACGAGCTGGGCACAATGTATGGGTACTACAGTGTACAGGCAATAGCATATTTGCAATTTTCACTCTCCACAACCAACTGCATGCAAAACACTTGTGGAATCAAAATCAATACACCCGTAGATGAATTCCCAGAAGGGAATTAGTTCCAATATATCTGTACTGTACTGGGAGCAGTGGGACCACAGGGATCTGTACCGGGACCAATTCTTTTGAACCTCTTCATTAATGACCTAGTGGATGGGATTGAGAGTAAAGTGTCAGTCTTTGCGGATGACACCAATCTGTGTAGGATAATAAAATCTGACCTTGACTTTACAATTTTGCAACACGATCGGAATAAGATGTCTGTATGGGCAAACACTTGGCAAATGAGATTTAATGTACAGGGTGGGCCATTTATATGGATATACCTAAATGAAATGGGAATGGTTGGTGATATCAACTTCCTGTTTGTGGCACATTAGTATATGGGAGGGGTAAAACACATACCCTGAAACATCCACACTGCTAGTTTTCAGAGAGTCCAGTATTTCAGCTGATGTTATTTGTGGGTTTTTCTTTGCATCCCTTACAATTTTCCTGGCAGTCGTGGACAACATTTTTGTTGGTCTACCTGACTGTGGTTTTGTTTTTACTGAGCCCCCAATTTTCCATTTGTTAATCACAGTTTGAACGCTGATGACTAGCATTATCAATTCCTTGGATATCTTTTTGTATTCCTTTCCTGTTTTATACAGTTCAACTATCTTTTCCCGTAGATCCGTTGAGAATTCTTTGGTTTTCCTCATGACTCACAATCCAGAAAACAGGATTTTTGGGTTGCTTACCGTAAAATCTGTTTCTCGGAGCCTTCATTGGGGGACACAGACCATGGGTGTATGCTGCTGCCACTAGGAGGCTGACACTATGCACAAAAAAAGGTTAGCTCCTCCTCCGCAGTATACACCCCACCAACCGGCAGGAATTTCCTCAGTTAGTGAGAAAGCAGTAGGAGAAGTAACAGAATAGATTGAAACAGAACAGACAACTCAACTGTACATAACCAACAACATAAGAACAGGAGTTGTAGAACATGGGAGGGTGCTGTGTCCCCCAATGAAGGCTCCGAGAAACAGATTTTACGGTAAGCAACCCAAAAATCCTGTTTTCTCTATCGCTTCATTGGGGGACACAGAGACCATGGGACGTCCCAAAGCAGTCCCTGGGGAGGTAAAACAAACTTCCATCAGGCCAGCGGACTCACCACCGCTGCCTGCAGGATCCTTCTACCTAGGCTGGCATCCGCCGAAGCGTAGGTGTGGACCTTGTAGAATTTCACAAACGTGTGAACAGATGACCAGGTTGCAGCTTTGCAAAGTTGCAGTGCGGAAGCTCTGTGGCGCACCGCCCAGGAGGCACCCACTGCCGGGGTAGAATGAGCTCTAGTTCCAGGAGGGGCCACTCAATGCTTGATCCGGTAGGCCTCCAAAATTGCCGATCTGATCCAGCGAGCAATAGTAGCTTTGGAAGCCGGCTGACCTTTCCGCACCCCATCTGGAATGATGAAAAGAGAGTCTGACTTTCTCAAAGGAGTCGTTCTAGCTAGGTAGACCTTCACTGCCCTGACCAAGTCCAGCTTGTTCAAGGGGCGCTCCCGAGGGCGAGTTGGACCCGGACAAAAAAGGACGGGAGAACAATATCCTCATTCAGGTGGCAAGTGGACACCACCTTAGGAAGGAAAGAAGGCGGAGTCCGTAGAACTACCTTGTCCTGGTGGAGCACCAAGAAAGGGGAACGACAAGAAAGGGCCGCCAATTCCGACACGCGCCGGATGGAGGTGACGGCTACTAGGAAGGCTACTTTCCATGAAAGGAGAGATAGGGAAACTTCTCTGAGAGGTTCAAAGGGAGGACCTTGCAGAACCTCGAGAACCAGATTAAGATCCAATGGATGTACGGGCGCACGGTACGGAGGAGCCGCATGAGCCACTCCCTGAAGGAAGGTCTTGACCTGAGGACGGGAGGCCAATGTCTTCTGCAACAAAATGGATAGCGCCGAGACTTGACCTTTTAAAGAGCTGAGGGCAAGGCCCGCATCAAGGCCTGCCTGAAGAAATGCCAGGACAGAAGGGAGAGAAAAGGACATGGGCGGAATGTTATTGGCCTTGCACCAAGTGAAATAGGCTTTCCAAGTACGGTAATAAATTTTGGAAGACTATGGCTTTCTGGCCCGGATCATGGTATGAATAACCCGATCAGAAAAACCTGATCGTTTCAAAACCTTGGTCTCAACAGCCACGCCGTCAAATTGAGCGGCCGAGAATTGGGGTGGCAAATCGGGCCCTGAGACAGCAGATCTGCCCTGTCTGGAAGCTTCCAGGGGGCGTCCGCGAGAAGGTTGACGATGTCCGCGAACCAAGACCTTCTGGGCCAATTAGGGGCAATGAGGATGACTGGAATTCCTTCTGCTTTGATTTTCTTCAACAGTTTGGGAAGAAGGGGAAGGGGAGGGAACAGGTAGGGGAGCTCGAACTGAGACCAAGGAATGGTCAGAGCGTCGGCACCCACGGCGAGAGGCTCTCGAGCGCTGGATACAAACTGTGGGACTTTCCTGTTGAGGCGAGACGCCAGCAGGTCTACGTCCGGAGTTCCCCAATGACGGCAAAGCTGATGAAATACATCCGGATGTAAGGACCACTCTCCCGCCACGAGACCCCCGCGGCTGAGAAAATCGGCGGCCCAGTTGTCCACGCCGGGAATGTGCACCGCGGATATTGTTGGAACTGAAACCTCTGCTGAGTGAAGAATTTTGGACACTTCCGCTAGGGCTAAGGCACGCCGTGTCCCCCCCCTGATGGTTGATATATGCCACCGCTGTGGCAGTCTGTCTGAATACGGATTGGCAGGCCCCTGAGAAGTCTCTCCCAGTGAACGAGAGACGAGATAGATCGCCCGTATCTCGAGAACGTTGATCGGCAGAGCTGTCTCTAGTCGACCACCGACCCTGAACAGTGTGATTGCGAAATAATGCCCCCCAGCCGAGGAGGCTGGCATCCGTTGTCACAATCTGCCAGTGAATGAGAAGGAATGACCATCCTAGGGCAATGAGAGGCGACATCCGCCACCAAATGAGGGACTGCCTGACCTGGTATGAAAGGCGAATTGGACGATCCAGGGAAAGAACAGACCTGTTCCACCGAGACAGGATGGCCTGTTGGAGGGGTCTGGAGTGAAATTGAGCAAAGGGAAATCGCTTCTGTCGACGCCACCATCTTTCCTAGAACTTTCATGGTTGTCCGGAGAGATGAGAGTCGTGTGGTCTGCAGCGATCGTACATCTCGCTGCAGAGAAACTTTCTCCTCCTCTGGCAGGAAAACCCTCAAATCGACGAGTCTCGAACAATAGGCCCAATTCAATAAGGAATATATTCTTGGACTTTGAGTGCGCTGCCAGACGAATTCAATAACCACACAAGGTTAAAAAAGTTAACCCTTTAATCCCTACGCGTTTCGAAGCGTAACGCTTCTTCTTCAGGGGTAGATACCCCTGAGTATCTACCCCTGATACACTACCCCTGAAGAAGAAGCGTTACGCTTCGAAACGCGTAGGGATTAAAGGGTTAACTTTTTTAACCTTGTGTGGTTATTGAATTCGTCTGGCAGCGCACTCAAAGTCCAAGAATATATTCCTTATTGAATTGTGGTACGGTTCCGTTGTGGACCGTTGGACGTGCAGCAGGCTGACTCACTATACAAGCTTTATTTTATCTTTGAGAAGGTGAGTTTAACACATTCATGAATTGAACATTTTACCCGGATAAGACCCTATTGCGCTTTTGTTTCAACCTTCTAGTGAAAATAACCTTGAACAATAGGCCCAGAAACACCAGACGTTGTGTTGGAACAAGGCAGGACTACTTTTTGTTGACGAGCCACCCAAAATTGGACAGGGTGTCGAGGACGATGGTAAAACTTTGGCGAGCCTGGTGAAAAGACGGAGCTTAGATCAGAATGTCGTCGAGGTATGGAAAAAGAATGAGACCTCTGATCCTCAACAAGGCCATCAACGCCGCCATGATCTTTGTAAAAACTCTGGGTGTGGTGGCGAGACCGAACGGCAGTGCAACGAACTGGTAGTGGTCCTGGTGAATCGCAAAACGCAGGAATCTCTGATGCCCGGGAAAGATGGGAACATGTAGATAGGCATCTTGAATGTCTATTGAACACATGAACTCCTGCGCCTCCATGGAAGCGATTACCGACCGAAGAGACTCCATCCTGAAATGACGCAGTCGGACCCTCTTGTTCAGTAACTTGAGATCCAGGATGGGACGAACTGCACCGTCTTTTTTCAGCACTACAAACAGGTTAGAATAAAACCCTGTGAAACGTTCTGATTCAGGAACGGGCAATATCACCCCGGAACTGAGGAGAGAGGTGATGGATGCAAAGAAACCCAGAACTAAGGCAGGCTCTTTTGGAGGTCGGGACTCGAAGAAACGATCCCGGGGACGAGAAACAAACTATCTTGTATCCTGAGGATACAACTTCCCTGACCCAAGCGTCCTCTACTGAGGCAAGCCAGACGTCTCTGAAGAAAAGGAGCAGACCGCCCAGTTGGGAAGGACCCTCGGGACCTCGTTGATAGTCATGCTGATGTGGACCGACCAGATCTGGACCTGGAGGATCTGCCCTGGGATGAGTGAGATCGCCAGGAGGGAGTGGTTCTGAAGGAGACCTTTATATCCTGGCGTGCCTGCGGCCTCTGTTGGTTAGACCGAAAGGGCCGAAACTGACGCCTCAGCGGAGGCCTACGAGGCTTGGACTGAGTGAGGAGGGAACTTGTGCCTCCAGTGGTGTCCTTAATAATCTGGTCCAGCTGGGATCCAAAGAGACGCGCTCCCTGAAAACGCAGATTGGTAAGGGACTATTTTGAAGACAAATCCGCCTGCCAAGCCTTGAGTCAAATTGTACGCCGGATTGCCATCACGTTGCTGGACGCCTGAGCCGCGCAAGACGCGGCATCCAAGGAGGCAGAGAGCAGATAATCCCCTGCATGGGAGATCTGGTTAGCCAGTTCGGCCAATTGCTCTGGTTGGGCTTTATCTAGTATGCCCTTGCGGAGATCCTCCGCCCAAGTAGCTATGGCCTTTGCTACCCAAGATGAAGCGAAGGCTGGGCTTAGCGCAGCCGCTTCGAATGCTGACTTTGCTAAGGATTCTATAATTCTGTCATTAGAATCCTTTAGCGACGCCACACCTGAAATCGGGAGGACCGTGTTAAGATAGTCTGGACACGGGAGCGTCTACAGAGGGGGGAAGCCGACCAGTTGTCGGTGAGCTCTTTTGAAAATGGATAGAGCACGTCGAGGCGCTTCTCTCTTTGAAAGCGTCTGGTCGGATATTCTCTCTCCCTGGTAAGGATTTTGCCAAACTCGGAGTGGGAGGCGAAGACTCTGGAAGGTGTTTCTGCCCGTCTGAACGAAACCTCCTGATCTGAGGGTTTCGCAGGGGAGTCTGTATTTCGAAGGTGTGGTTAATCGCAGCAATGAGGTGCTCTACCGTAACCTTCATGTCCGTATCCTGGTCCGAATCCAGCTCTAAAATCTCTTCGGATGACGCATCCAAGAACGCTTCACCTGACTCGGGTGAGGAGGCACGGGAAGGCGACTGCTGGGAAGGACTATGTGGAAAGACCAGGTCAGGAGAGGATTCCGGCCGGAGATCCTGCCTGGGTCTTTTGCGGCTTCTGCTGACTGGCTCAGATGGAACCCCTTGCGACCTGCTGGACCCTGCAGAAGTGTCCAGGGGCAACTTATCAAGGACGGCCACTAGGGACTGCGACACCCTGGTGAGGTCCGCCACTGATTGTGATAGAGAAGAGGCCCAGCCAGGAATGGGGGGGGGGGTTCACTCTCACGTGGCGCAATAGATGGTTCCTGGACGGCATCAGGCTGAATGGGATTACTGCAGTCTAAGCAGAGGGGAGTGGGCTTACCTGAGGGAAGTTTGAGATTACAAGAGGAACATGCAAAGAACTTGACCAAAGTTCCAGTGGGTGCTGGCGGACGGGCACGTTCCGGCTTGGGGTTAGACATAATGAAAAAAAAAAAAAAAAAGAAAGAACCCCGAGAAGATGCCGGAAGGTTGGGGGACAGAAGGCAGAGGAGGGTGTCAGTCTGCAGTTGTAGCTACTCACGGGTCCGGTGTCCCGAAAGGCGATGTGCCCAGCTCGTCTGAGATGCAGGGCCGCAGTACAGGATAACGAGGGACCCCTTTCCGCTGTCCGGTGTCTTCAAAGGCGTCCGGCTGACAGGATGCAAAGATGGCGGCAGCCTGAGGTAAAAGGAACGCGCGGTTCAGGAGAGAAGGGCGGAGCTAGCCGCCTGACCCGAAGAGAAGACCGCCCGCTGCCCAGCTACAGGCTAGGAGGGTGGTGGTTCTAGAACGGGCGGGAGAGCAGCCCGCCTATAAGAGAGGGCGGGGGGGGGGGGGGGGGGGGGCCGCGACGGCAGAGTAGGCCCGAAATGAAGCCGGGGACTAAATTAGTATCGGCGGCCGCCTGTCAGCGTGGGGCAGAAGTCCTGCAGCGCTGCCACGGCCACCCAAGAAGAAACCGCCGCCCGAAAAAAGCCCTCAGGATACACCCGCATAAGAATGAAGGCCGGGGGGGGGGGGGGGGGGGGGAACAAGGCCCGCACCGCAGCCAGGGCCTGGCATGTGGCGTAATAGAAAGTGTGGCGGCCGCCGGGAGGCGTAGGCAGCTGAGGACCCTGCGGCCGCTCCGAAGAATCCTCCAGTGGTGTCTTCAATAAAGGTACCTTGTAAATCCAACGCTGTCTGAGTCTATTCCCCCCCCCCCCCCCCCCCCCCCGAGTCCGCGCCTCGTCCGACCGGCTCTGGTAAGCGAGAGGGTGGGAGGCTGGGGGCAAGGACCATCCGTATAGCTGGCACGCACCTGTGCAAAGCTCCTGGTCCTGCTGCGGAGAACTATGAGGATACAGGGTGGCAGTTCACGCCGTACTCAGTCTCTTGTGGGAGTACAGTTGTGACTGATCACACTGTATCCCTCCGGGACCCTGAAAAGGAACGACGCACATCGAGGTAGATAGGGGTCTAATAAAAGACCCGTGTCCACCTCCTACTGACACTAAGCTAAACTGAGGAAATTCCTGCCGGTTGGAGGGGTGTACACTGCGGAGGAGGAGCTAACCTTTTTTGTGCATAGTGTCAGCCTCCTAGTGGCAGCAGCATACACCCATGGTCTCTGTGTCCCCCAATGAAGCGATAGAGAAACGTCAGTGGCTGGATGAAAGATGCAAGAGTCTGTCTGGATCCCAGAAACTCACTCAGCTTTTATGCACACACACAGATTACAAGCAAACAGGTCACAGGTGAGAATGTTGCCTTTCGTAGCCATTAAAATCCATTTGTGTCAACTTCTGTGCATGTTATCAGGCCAAAATCACCAGGGTATGTGTACTTTTGATCAGGGTCATTTGGATGTTTTGGGTTGTCATGATTTAAAGAGAGAAAAAACAGTAATTTGACAATAAATGGCTTCACCCAACCACTAACCATGTGTGAAGAAAAAGTTTTGGTGTCATCATTCATAGTCTCTGGAAAAAGGCCAAGAAAGCAAAAATTCTGCCAGGGTATGTAAACTTTTGAGCACAACTGTACAATTGGTGGAGAAAGGTTTAACTTGATGGACCGAGGGCTTTTTTTTTTTTTTTTTTTTTCAACCTATAACTTTGACTTCTACATTTTCAGCAAATTTCTGATATTTTCATAAATAAATACAAAATCCTATTAACCTAAAATATACCAAGGAAATGTGTCAGAGAAAAAACAAAAATCCCAGAATCACTGGGATACACAGAAGCATTTCAGAGTTAAGATCACATAAAAGGGACACTGGTTAGACCACACGTGAAAAATTTGGCCGGGATAGAGGTGAAAATGGGCCTTGGCAGGAAGGGGTTAGCTTTCCCACGACAGATGTTCCAAGAACCGTGGGGAAAATATTCTACAAATTTTGGTTTTAGTGTGAAATACAGAAACAAAGATTCTACAAATATAAAAAGTAAAAGTCAATCTGACCCACTAGAAAACCGCAACTTACCAGGAAGGGGGCACAGACCCAGGTGAATGTCCCCACAGCTGACAGGTAGGCAGATTTTTTCAGCACTTTCAGCTCCTCTTGCCTAATTCCCAGCACCTTTTCCTTAAAGGCAAGTTCCCAGGCATACAGCTTTAGCACTTTGATGCCATTTAGTATTTCATTCATCAGCTTTATTCTGTTGTCTTTGCACTTCATCTGGACGACCTAAAGACAGGAAAATGATTAGCGGTAAACATCATTGCAGCCACTAGAGGGAGGCAAAGGGAACGAAAAAGTGGAGGACCGTAAAAGCTGGATAGGCCGCATTCACAAGGTCAGTATTTGGTCAGCATTTTACATTAGTATTTGGAAACCAAAACCAGGAGTGGGTGAAAAACACAGATGTAAAATACTGCCCAAATACTGAAGGTGGTGTAAAAATAATAATCAACGCACTAATTAGTGAACTGACACTTACCTGATACTTCTTGGACTTCATTGCAATTACGGCATTTACAGGCACTAGAAGAATCATGACCGCAACGCCAGCGAGCACCGAAGGACCGAGGATCTTAAAAAAATAATAATAATTATAATTTATATAAAAACTCATTCTGCAGGCAGCAATAGACTGGTACACAGAATTTAAAATAACATTTTAAAATAAAAACATTGTCCCCAAAGGTGATCGACCATGGGACATCTGCATGGAAGTCATTCTCACTTTGCGTGGCTGCACGCAGACGGCTGGTAAGAGGACAGAGGATTACACCGATACCTTGCCGTACACAATGAGGGCTCTACGAAAGATGAATAATGACTTACCTGCCACAGTAAGTACAGAGCGAATATAACCTGAAGAGGAGCTGACCAAATCATGTTTATATAGGTGGCCAAATCCATGAACCTCTGAGCATCTACAGACATCAAGTTTACAATTTCACCGATGGTCGACGTGCGACGTGCAGCATTGCTGATCACAAGAGCCTAAAGGGAAGGTTAAGGGTCCGTAAATTTGCCAACAAAAGGTTAGAGCCGAAAAGTCAGAAAATGGACAGGATACAATATCAATGTATAATAGAACACATTGACATTTATTGTCTAGGCAATGAAAGGGTTTTTTTTCTCCAATGACAGCCTATCCTTACACTAGGCCATGTGTGATCGGAGCACAGGAGACCCCGGGGGTACACAGATCCAGCAGGTTCTGCCGATTGGGGTCAGCATCAAAAAAAAAAAAAAAATATATACAGTGGGGCAAAAAAGTATTTAGTCAGTCAGCAATAGTGCAAGTTCCACCACTTAAAAAGATGAGAGGCGTCTGTAATTTACATCATAGGTAGACCTCAACTATGGGAGACAAACTGAGGAAAAAAAAGAACTCCAGAAAATCACATTGTCTGTTTTTGTTTCATTTTATTTGCATATTATGGTGGAAAATAAGTATTTGGTCAGAAACAAAATTTCATCTCAATACTTTGTGATATATCCTTTGTTGGCAATGACAGAGGTCAAACATTTTCTGTAAGTCTTCACAAGGTTGCCACACACTGTTGTTGGTATGTTGGCCCATTCCTCCATGCAGATCTCCTCTAGAGCAGTGATGTTTTTGGCTTTTCGCTTGGCAACACGGACTTTCAACTCCCTCCAAAGGTTTTCTATAGGGTTGAGATCTGGAGACTGGCTAGGCCACTCCAGGACCTTGAAATGCTTCTTACGAAGCCACTCCTTCGTTGCCCTGGCGGTGTGCTTTGGATCATTGTCATGTTGAAAGACCCAGCCACGTTTCATCTTCAATGCCCTTGCTGATGGAAGGAGGTTTGCACTCAAAATCTCACGATACATGGCCCCATTCATTCTTTCATGTACCCGGATCAGTCGTCCTGGCCCCTTTGCAGAGAAACAGCCCCAAAGCATGATGTTTCCACCACCATGCTTTACAGTAGGTATGGTGTTTGATGGATGCAACTCAGTATTCTTTTTCCTCCAAACACGACAAGTTGTGTTTCTACCAAACAGTTCCAGTTTGGTTTCATCAGACCATAGGACATTCTCCCAAAACTCCTCTGGATCATCCAAATGCTCTCTAGCAAACTTCAGACGGGCCCGGACATGTATAGGCTTAAGCAGTGGGACACGTCTGGCACTGCAGGATCTGAGTCCATGGTGGCGTAGTGTGTTACTTATGGTAGGCCTTGTTACATTGGTCCCAGCTCTCTGCAGTTCATTCACTAGGTCCCCCCGCGTGGTTCTGGGATTTTTGCTCACCGTTCTTGTGATCATTCTGACCCCACGGGGTGGGATTTTGCGTGGAGCACCAGATCGAGGGAGATTATCAGTGGTCTTGGATGTCTTCCATTTTCTAATTATTGCTCCCACAGTTGATTTCTTCACTCCAAGCTGGTTGGCTATTGCAGATTCAGTCTTCCCAGCCTGGTGCAGGGCTGCAATTTTGTTTCTGGTGTCCTTTGACAGCTCTTTGGTCTTCACCATAGTGGAGTTTGGAGTCAGACTGTTTGAGGGTGTGCACAGGTGTCTTTTTATACTGATAACAAGTTTAAACAGGTGCCATTACTACAGGTAATGAGTGGAGGAAAGAGGAGACTCTTAAAGAAGAAGTTACAGGTCTGTGAGAGACAGAAATCTTGATTGCTTGTTTCTGACCAAATACTTATTTTCCACCATAATATGCAAATAAAATGAAAAAAAAAAAAACAGACAGTGATTTTCTGGATTTTTGTTTCTCAGTTTGTCTCCCATAGTTGAGGTCTACCTATGATGTAAATTACAGACGCCTCTCATCTTTTTAAGTGGTGGAACTTGCACTATTGCTGACTGACTAAATACTTTTTTTCCTCATATATATATATATATATATATATATATATATTATTTATATATATATATATATATATATATATATATATATATATATATATATATACATATACATATATACACATACACACACACACAAACATACAGCTGGCCTCCACAGGGTGAGCACAAATGCTGCACTTTTACCCCACTGTGTTGGAAAGGCGAATGGGCAGAACAACCTGCACACAAGGCAGTAAGGATTACAGGCTTTAGGAGGGGTTGTGGCGAGTAGTCATTCATCTTAATGGCCAACAAGTAAAACTACAAGCCCTAGCATCCCCACCAAAATCAGCTGTTATCCCCACAGATTGCTGTCTCTTATAAGAACACCTGCACATTCTGGAAAATCCCTTAAAAAGAAATCTGTCAGCAGGTTTTTGCTCCCTCAGCTGAGAGCAGCCTGATGTAGGCATAAAGAAGTTGAATCCAACGATGTGCCACTTAGATTACAGGGTGCTTCCGTTCTGACACAATCAATTTTTAGACTCAGCATTGCAGCAGAGCTGAGTAAGCTAACCCCATCCACACCAGGCACGGTATGTACAATGTCCACAGACAGTGAGCTGCCTATCACAGGAGTGGGCGTGTCAGACTAGGATACACACTGCTGCTGTGTACCAGCAATGATAACCTCCTGGTGCTAAAACAATCATTGCAAGCAGACAAAACCAAGGAGCTCGATAAGAGAGGCATTGTTGAAATCTGTGTTTTAACACCTACATCATGCCGTCTTCAGATTACATAGCAAATACCTGCTGATAGATTCCCTTTAAAAGGAATATTACTGCCTAGACAAGTTGGATGGGTAGCACCACAGAGTGCTCTGTTGTCATATGAAGACTATGACACTGACAAACATATCAGCCACCTTGGGAAAGTTTCCGTGGCTAAAAGCACATCTATAGCGGAATAGAAAAATGGGAGGTTAAAGTTAAGTGTCGGACATTATACCCGACCCATGTACACACAGAAAGCCCTGGGGGTGGGTGGGAGTTGTAACAATTATTAGGACCCATGAAGACGTACTTTGCGATAGACAACACCGATTATGGCCGATTTCAGTCTCATTCCTGTAACAAAGCAGATGTGGAAATACTTGTGCAAGACAAGGGTCTGGACACAGGTGCAGATGAACAGCAGCGCCGTGTACAGGTATCCCCGCCAGGTCGGGGCATCTTTATCACCCACAAACTGAATAAGTAACCTAAAAACAAAGAATATATATATAAAAAAAAAAGTGATCAGAAAACACAAGGAGGAGTAAAATGAAAATCATTCTAACAAAGCATAAAAAAAAATCTATAGTCTGCGTCTAAAACAGTACTGAACATTTTACGAGGGCTCTATTGAACAATATCTACTTTAAGAAGAATCCCCATTTTTTAACCATGTAGTTTTTAAGTCATTTTTGGGTTTATTAAAGGAGTTTTTCCAGAACTGAGACATTATGACCTATCCATAGCCCAGGGGATCAATATCAGATCAGTAGGGATCTGGCATCTAAACTGATCAGCAATTAGCAAGTCTTGCAGCTCTAAGAAAAAACAACAGTGCGGTACTGCAGCCCAACCCCCATTCTCTTCAATAGGAGGTGATCTGCTGTACAAGGGGACGGACACTACACATAGCTGCGATGTCCCAGCTCTGTATACTGTTTACTTATGACGTCACCGGATCGGCTAAGGCCTCTTTCACACTTCAGTAGTTTGAAGTCAGTTGAAATCCGCCGATTTTAGAAAAAAACGGATCCGCCTTTTTTTTTTTTTTTTTGCGGAATCCGTTTATTTTCCCATAGACTTACATTAGTGGTGGATTGTGACGGATGGTCATCCGTTGCATCGGTTTTTTGATGGATCCGTTTGAATTGTAGCATCCGCTGTCTGAAGTGAACGGACAAAGGAACGTTTTTATTCAGCAGGGAAACCGCTTTTTTAAACTGAGCATGCCCAGAAGATTTTTGCCATTGAGAAATTTAACCCTAAATGCCGGTCTGGAACAGACCAAAAAGTCAGTCAGTCGCTCTCTTTTTCCAGAGTTCTGTTCCTTTAAATTTCATACACTGGCGGATCCGTCCACAAAACGGATCCGGTACACCCGTTTTTTACATAGCAGAAACGGATCTGTTTTTTCACACTTTGGCGGATGTCAACTGACGTCAAAAGACTGAAGTGTGAAAGAGGCCTAATAGCCCGACCCCGGCCAATCTGATACTGATGACTTTAATAAAAATAGGTCATTCATATATTAGTCCTGGACAGACCCCTTTAATTAAAAAGAGGCAGGAATACTTCTAATATAAGTAAATATCTTACAATGGTTTCAGCCACCCCAGCCCGTATACCCTATGCGATCACTGCAGCCAAGTCAGGGCTATACCGTGCTGAGTGGGTGAGAAGCAATGGTGGTACAAGGCTAGGGCTGCACAGCAACATGTGTTGCGCAAAACGGCAGTCATGTTAACATCGCATCCAATTGTTTCCTGTGATGTCGCAATGGAAATGCCATTGACTGCGACATAGTTGCAAAAGTTTCCAAATGAGTTGGATTTTCTGTCTCAAGTTGCACGCAATAGACTAACTATAGACCTCAATGCACGTCACGCGACAGCGACTTATCTGAAATTTGGCTATATATTTAGTCTAGGAATCAGTTTTCAGAGCTCTCTGTTGAGCACTTCTGCCCCTTCATTTCAGCGATCGGTGGGGGTGTCAGTCTCTGCCCCCCACCCATCAAAAGAGGCGGCAGGTCTCTTCCAGAAATTGGGGTCAATGTTGGCTAAATTAAAGGGATTCTGTCAGCAGGTTTTCCTATGCAATCTAAGAGCAGCATGATGTAGGGGCAGAGAGCCTGATGCAGATCTAACAGTGCAAAGACAGCTAGGCTGTGTATAACCCCGACCACATCACTGATTGGCAAAAAACTGCTAATCAGTGGTGGGGGGCAGGGTTACAGAGAGACGTGGACTAGGAGGCACGAGACACCCAGTCCTGCAGTGATAATTTCTTGCCGATGATTTTATTAAACAACAACACAGCCTAGTAGGGGATGCAACACTGGAATTAGGGTCTCTGTCCCCTCCTAATGCTGCTTTTAAGATTACATAGCATAAACCTTGCGACAGATTCCCTGTAAAGGTCTTACCACTCGAGATCATAAAGGATGCCCAACTTTGCATGGTCCAGCAGTCAGCAGGGTAACGGCATTATTTGCATTGGATTAAACAGTTGGAAGGCGCGGGTCAGAGCCTTACTTTAATAATCCTGGACCGGTAAACATCAAAACATCATGAATGAATTTGAAGAAGAAGCTCATGAAAAAGTAAGGGCCGAAGGTTTTATATAAAGCTTTGAACAGCGACGATTTCACATCTTTTGTAGTTGCCTTCACGATCAGCGCCTCGGCCTCCTCAGTTTCCTCTCCTGGCTCAGGCTGTTTGGTTGGTTTCTTAGGGGAATACATCATTTTCAGTGGCAGTCTGTGATAGGAAGGAAGAGAGTAAGACTAAGCAATGGCGGAAAAGAAATAATCCCAATCACCGACAGCAAACATATAAATATATATATATATATATATATATATATATATATATATATATATATATATATATACACACATATATACACACACACACACACACACACACACACTATAATATGACTACAACACCCATTAGTTTTCATATTGATCACATACATATACACACACACATACACTATAATATGACTACACCACCCATTACTTTTCATATTGATCACATTCGCATTGAAAGCACACACTTTTTAGCTTTCAGGTATTCTTTTTCCCAATTTCGGGCCAAGACAGGCACCACTTCTGTCGAGGTGTCTTCTTTGTTTAAAGACCATAAATCCTTGGTTTCCAGAGGGCGCTTGTATCCCTGGATCATCATACTGTGGAGAATAGAAAAAATAAAAATAGAACATGCAAATAAACAAGAGTCTGAGTACAGTTACTGATACATGTCCCCAATACTATGAGAAGGTGACTGAAGGGAACTGAAGCTGGATGGGGCCTGTAGGTGATCGGGGGAAGATATCGGCACGCCCCTGACCTCCAGTCCATCTCTTGCATGCAAGTATAAAACATTAAAGTTTCCATTTTAAGGCAAATCCGCACGATTCTGGTGCAAGTCTGACCTGCTGCATCCTTATTAAAGGGGATCTGCAAGTTTTGTCAAGTAATCTAAGAGCAGCATAAGGGTATGTGCACACGCTGCGGATTTGGCAAAATCCTCAGGTCAAAAGACCTGCGGTTTTACCTGCGGATTGCTCTGCTGTTTGTCATCTCCACAATGGAGGAGATGGCAAACCGCAGCGGAATCCTCAGAAAGAATTGACATGTCAATTCTTTCTGCGGTTTCAAAACCGCAGAAAAACCGCGCTGAGAAATCTGCACTGCAGTTTTTTATTCGAATAGGGAATAATGGTACTGTACACCACAGCAAATGCTGCTGCGGAACCGCAGCGGCCTGAACCGCAGCAGAATCCGCAGCATGTGCACACACCCTAATATAGGGCAAGAGAGCCTGATTTCAGCGATGTGTCACTTACTGGACTGCATGGTGCAGCTTTGATATAATCCCTGCTTTATCCATTGTAGGTGCAGCAGTGCTCACAGAATGCTGGGGCTGTGTACAACCTCGCCCACATCCCTGATTGGTCAGCAGTGGTAGGGGCGGAGTTACACAGATTAACTGGACTACTGTGCACATGAGACTCAGTCAAACAGCGATAAACTCTTGCTGATAAAACACCGATTGCACTGAAACTACAAGACACAGTCTAGCAAGTGACAACACTAAAATCAGGAATACTTTCCCAATATAGTGTAATATAACACTCAGATTACATGGCTGACATTCACTTTAAGCATAGATTTGAAAAAAATAAATAAAGTGCCGATTCACAGTAAAACCACGAGGCAAGCACCAAGGCTGCTACATGTGGACTCAACATAAAGAAATAAGCAGTAGGGTTTAGAATGAGCTGTGCCCTATAGTTAGTGTCTACAGTCATGGCCAAAAGTTTTGAGAATGACACATATTAATTTTTACAAAGTCTACTGCTTCATTTTTTCTAATGGCAATTTGCATATACTCCAGAATGTTATAAAGAGTGATCAGCTTAACAGCAATTACTTGCAAAGTCAATATTTGCCTAGAAAATTAACTTTATCCCCCAAAACACATTTCAACATCATTGCAGCCCTGCCTTAAAAGGACCAACTAACATCGTTTCAGTGATTGCTCCATTAACACAGGTGTGGGTGTTGATGAGGACAGGGCTGGAGATCAATCTGTCATGATTAAGTAAGAATGACACCACTGGACACTTTAAAAGGAGGCTGGTGCTTGGCATCATTGTTTCTCTTCTGTTAACCATGGTTATCTCTAAAGAAACACGTGCAGTCATCATTGCACTGCACAAAAATGGCCTAACAGGGAAGAGTATCGCAGCTAGAAAGATTGCACCTCAGTCAACAATCTATCGCATCATCAAAAACTTCAAGGAGAGAGGTTCCCTTGTTGCCAAAAAGGCTCCAGGGCGCCCAAGAAAGACCAGCAAGCGCCAGGACCGTCTCTTAAAAGTGTTTCAGCTGCGGATCGGGCTACCAGCAGTGCAGAGCTTGCTCAGGAATGGCAGCAGGCAGGTGTGAGTGCATCTGCACACACTGTGAGGCGGAGACTCTTGGAGCAAGGCCTGGTCTCAAGGAGGGCAGCAAAGAAGCCACTTCTCTCCAGAAAAAAACATCATGGACAGACTGATATTCTGCAAGAGGTACAGGGAGTGGACTGCTGAGGACTGGGGTAAAGTCATTTTCTCTGATGAATCCCCTTTTCGATTGTTTGGGACATCTGGAAAAGCCGGATTACTTACCGGTAATGCTCTTTTAATGAGTCCACGACAGCACCCACTGGAGGTATCGGATCCGCCCATTTGGAACAGGAAACCCCTACAGGAAAGATAAAAGGGGCGGTTCGCCTTTCCTCCTCAGTTTTACGTTTCAGAGTACCAGAAGGACCGCCAAGGATTAGGCAATGTTCTCTTATTTTAACATCTTTCTTATCCATTATTTGGTTGATATACTTTAACTATTGATATCGTTAGCGGGGGAAGTGAGCCGGTGCTGTCGTGGACTCATTAAAAGAGCATTACCGGTAAGTAATCCGGCTTTTTACTCTTCGCCACGACAGCACCCACTGGAGAGATTCCAGAGACCATCACCTGGGTGGGACCACCGTGCCAAGGATAGTCCTGCCAAAGCTTAAGTCAGAGGTTGATGAAAGATCAAGTCTGTAGTGGTTATAGAAGGTAGAAGGGGATGACCAAACTGTCGCCTTACATATAGTTTCAATCGGAACATCTCCCTTTTCCGCCCAAGAGGTTGCCATTGCCCTGGTGGAATGCGCCCTGATGTTCCCTGAAGGATCTTCGTTTTTTGCGGAGTAGGCTAAACGAATGGCCTCTCTGATCCACCGGGAAATGGTGCTCTTCGTGACTCCATACCCCTTCTTACAGTCCTGAAATGAAACAAATAGGGCCCTACTCTGCCTCCAACTGTTGGACCTCTCAATACATTTTAGGACAGTTCTTTTGACGTCCAGAGTATGGAACTTCTGCTCTTCCGGAGTAGAGGGATTTTTATAGAAGGTTGGGAGGAGGAGTATCTCCTGAGATCTATGGTATTTTGTTGCCACTTTTGGCAGGTAGGCAGGGTCTGGTTTTAATACCAATCTGTCTTGGTATTCTTGGAAAAAAGGTGGATCTATTGACAAGGCCTGGATATCACCCACTCTTCTAGCTGAGGTCAGTGCTACTAAGAGGGCCATTTTAAGTGCTAAGTATTTGAAGGGTATTGTGTCGATCGGCTCAAAGGGGTCTACCGTTAGGGCGTTTAAGACCAGATTTAGATCCCATGTAGGGACGGAGGGTATGTGGATTGGAGCTATTCGTTCACATGCTGTAATGAATCGAGTTATCCACTTGTTGCCTGCTATATTATGGCCATATAGTGCTCCTAATGCCGATATTTGTACTCTTAGCGTATTTACTGCTAAGCCTAAGTCTTTCCCTTTCTGCAGAAATTCCAAGATTGGGATTATCGGAACTTCTGCTGTATAAGGTACTGTATGGAATTGAAGAAATTTTTTCCATATTCTAGTGTAAATTTGGGTTGTGGACTGTTTTCTACTTTGTAGTAGTGTAGTAATTAAAGACTCAGAGAATCCTCTTGTCCTCAGTAACTGCCTCTCAAATTCCACGCCGTCAAGTGCAAGCTGAGCACTTGAGGGTGGAAAAAGGGGCCTTGGGAGAGTAGATTGGGAGTCGAAGGAAGGACCCAAGGATCTGTTATTGACATAATCTGCAGCCACGAAAACCACGGTCTTTTTGGCCAGAATGGTGCTATTAAGATTATCCTTGCTTTGTCGTCTCTGATCTTCCGAATTACTTGAGGTAGGAGGATCAATGGAGGGAACGCATACGCCAGGTTGAAATTCCATGGAGCTAGAAAGGCGTCTAGTATGTCTGGGTGATCTGACGGAGATAGGGAGGCAAATGTTTTTATCTGCCTGTTCTCCTTTGTGGCGAAAAGGTCCACCTCGGGTTGTCCCCATAAGGCTACTATGTCCCTGAAGACCTTCTGATTGAGGCACCACTCTCCTTGTCGTAGAGTGTGTCGGCTTAGGAAGTCTGCCTTTTGATTGCTCTCGCCTCTGATATGAAGGGCCGAGAGGGACAAAAAATAGTTTTCTGCTAAGTTTAAAATTCTTGCCGCTGAAGACATCAGAGTCTCTGATCGAGTTCCTCCTTGTCTGTTTATATAGGCCACTGTGGTGGTGTTGTCCGATAGGATACTGACATGCTTCTGTTGGAGCTGCGGAAGGAAGTTGTATAGAGCATAGAACACTGCAGTCAGTTCTTTTAAATTAGATGAGTACTCGCATTCCTCTCTACTCCACCTTCCCTGATGAAACCCATTCTCCATGTGGGCTCCCCAGCCCTGGGGACTGGCATCGGTGGTTACGATACAGGATGGAACTATAACCCATGGAACTCCTGAAAATAAATGGTCATCATCTAACCACCACTCTAGGGAAGTCAAGACTTCTTGTGACAGGGTTATTTTGTTCTGTAAATGACCACTATGTCGCTTATCCTCTTGGAGGATCTGGTGTTGTAGCGTACGGACATGGTACTGGGCCCACCGGACTGCAAGAATTTAGTGATCCTAATAGTGACATTGCTCCTCTCAAGGACACACGTCTTTTATCTATAGCTGCTCGTATTTTTTGTTTTGTGAGGGTGATTTTTACCTGAGGTAGTAGACATCTCTGGGTCAAGGAATCTAGTTGAAATCCTAGAAATGTCTGGAGAGATTGTGGATCGAGTCTGGACTTTTGGATATTGATGATCCAGCCAAGGCTCTGAAAAGAGGAGATTGCGTCAGTCACGCGTTCAGTACATTGTTTGACTGAATTCCCAATTATTAGGAAGTCGTCTAAATATGGCACGATCAGTGTGTCCTTTTGGCGAAGGTAGGCCATCACTTCTGCCATCACCTTGGTAAATATTCTTGGTGCCGTGGAAAGCCCGAAGGGCATGGCCGCGTATTGGAAATGACGAATCCTGCCCTCGACTTCCACTGCGACTCTTAGGTATTTCTGGAATCTATTGTGAATAGGGAGATGATAATAAGTATCTTTTAAATCAATCCCTGCCATTACGCAGTTTGGGAAAAGAAGCTTTATAGTGGATCTAATTGATTCCATTTTGAAGTTATAATTTTTTATAAATGAATTAAGCTTCTTTAAATTAATAATGGTTCTAAATGTACCATCTGGTTTAGAAACCAAAAACAGGGGAGAGTAAAAGCCTCTACCCTGTTGTTCTTCAGGGACGTCAACTAAAACTTTTTTAGCTAGTAGGACTCGAATCTCGTCTTCGAGAGCCTTCTGCTGGACTGAGGAATTAAGGCGAGTTATAACAAAGAACTCATAAGGGATCTGAAGGAATTCAATCTTTATTCCTTCCTTGATTATGTTCAAAATCCATGGGCTTAACGTAATTTGTTCCCATTTGGTAAAAAAAAATTTTAATCTACCCCCAACTGGTGGGTCTAAACTCTTAATTTTTATCTCTCCTATATGTTGGCCCTCTGAAGATGGTACCCTTCTGTTTTTCGTCTTTCGTGGCCCATCTATTCGTTCTGTCCGATTGTCTTCTTCTCCCGAATGGCCGTCTCTTAAAGGTTTTCCTATAAAACGGAATTGGAGAATCACTGAAGGCCTTTTTCCTCTCTTTTGCCTTGGCGAGAATTTCGTCTAAGGCTTTCCCGAAGAGGAACTCACCCTCGCATGGGGTTGCACTAATTTTGGATTGTGATTGTGCGTCCCCTTTCCAGCTTTTTATCCACAGCGCGCGTCTGGCGTTATTCACCAGGGCTGCCGACCTCGCTGCCAGTCTTAGGGTGTCCGCTGAAGCGTCTGCCATAAAGGCAGCTGCACCTCTTATCAACGGGATGGCTGCACGCAGTTTCTCCCTTGACACTCTTTGCTCAATCTGCTGGTCTAATTGACCTAGCCATACCAGCATTGATCTAGCAGTACATGTGCTGGCTATTGCGGGTTTGAATACCCCGGTGGTGGATTCCCAGGACCTTTTGAGCGAAGATTCTGCCTTTCGGTCTAATGGGTCTGCTAACAATCCTGCGTCCTCGACCGGGATCGAGGTCTGTTTGGAAGTGGAGGATATGACGGCATCCACCTTTGGTATTTTAGTCCATTTTAATAGGTCCTCATCAGTGAACGGATACTTCCGTTTTGAGGCTGATGGGAGAAAACCCCTCTGGTCGTGTTTTTCCCACTCTCTTTTGATGAGGTCCTTAATTGCCGGTATCACCGGAAATGATCTCCTCTTTTTTTCTGCCAATCCCGCAAACATAATGTCCTGCGCGGTTTGGGCTCCCCTTTCTTCTTCACACCCCATAGTATTTCTAACCGCTTTTACTAGGTTATCTACGCTGTCCAGTGGAAAACATGCGAGTCCTTCCATCTCCGAGGATGACGATGAAGACGTGAATGCGGAGCCTGAGTTTAACTCCTGTTCTTCCTCTGACTGGACTCTGAGGGAGTGCTGGCGCGGTTGATGGCTTGTATTTCCTCCCTAATTATGGCTCGGATATCTTTAGAAGATATCGTCGACCCCTGCCTGGTCTCTTTCATGCATTGTTTGCAGAGTTTTTTGGGGTAGGAGTCAGGGAGAGGCTCTGAACATAATGCGCATTCTTTATGTTTAGTTTTTTCTTTTTTCTTTGACTGAAGTGGGAGGTCAAAGGTAAAGAGGGGGGGGGGGAGGGGGAGGAGGTTAGCTTAATAGGTAGAGTATATACTTTGCACACTCACCCAGTGAAGCTTAATACCGGGTCGGATGGCTGAGACGGTCTGGATCGGGTTTCTGCTGCCTCGCTCCTGCGGGCAGTCTCTGTCCTGGCGCTGCGGTCCCTGGTGGAGTTGCCCCCAGCTGAATCCCCTGCTGGGGTCTGCGACTCTGCGGGGGACGACATGGTTCCATCGTTGCAGCGCTGTTTTATCTTTACTCCTGTCGTGCCCCCGGAAGTCGCCCTGTGTCGGGGCGCATGCGCCGCGTCATCGCCATCCTACCCCGGAAGTTCAACCATTACTTCCGGGGTATAGGAGCGTCGGGCGCCGGCCGGCTCCTGCGCCACCGCTACTCACACGCGCGCTCATGGCCTCACCTCCCACGCTGTATACCCACCGATTGGGGGGGAATTCTGCCTCCGGATGCCGGACCGGCCCGCTCCCTGGTAAGACCTGGCAGCCCTCCCCGGACCCGGTCATCACCACTATGCCACCAGACGAGGGGGGAGCCGTCAAACGGAATCTCCCCCGACGCTGCTTCCGGACCGCAGCCCCTGCCGTTCCCGAGGAGACCGCACAGGCGGATGCATGGCCCAGGTAAGATCCTGCAGGATCCTGCTCCATTTGGAACAGGAAACCAAAACTGAGGAGGAAAGGCGGACCGCCCCTTTTATCTTTCCTGTAGGGTTTCCTGTTCCAAATGGGCGGATCCGATACCTCCAGTGGGTGCTGTCGTGGCGAAGAGTAAAAACGGCTTATTCGGAGAAGACCAGGTGAGCGCTACCACCAGTCTTGTCTCATGCCAACTGTCAAGCATCCTGAAACCATTCATGTGTGGGGTTGCTTCTCAGCCAAGGGAATGGGCTCTCTCTCAGTCTTGCCTAAAAACACAGCCATGAATAAAGAATGGTACCAGAATGTCCTCCAAGAGCAACTTCTCCCAACCGTCCAAGAGCAGTTTGGCGATCAACAATGCCTTTTTCAACATGATGGAGCACCTTGCCATAAAGCAAAGGTGATAACTAAATGGCTCAGGGAACAAAACAGATTTTGGGACCATGGCCTGGAAACTCCCCAGATCTTAATCCCATTGAGAACTTGTGGTCAGTCATCAAGAGACGGGTGGACAAACAAAAACCTTCAAATTCAGACAAAATTAAAGCATTGATTTTGCAAGAATGGACTGCTATCAGTCAGGATTTGATCCAGAAGTTGATTGAGAGCATGCCAGGGAGAATTGCTGAGGTCCTGAAGAAGGGTCAACACTGCAAATATTGACTTGCTGCATTAACTCATTCTAACTGTCAATATAACCTTTTGCTACTCATAATATGATTGCAATTATATTTCTGTATGTGATAAAAACATCTGACAAGCACACATAAAAACCAGAGGGCAGCAGATCATGTGAAAATATAATATTTGTGTCATTCTCAAAACTTTTGGCCATGACTGTACTCGCACTGACCCTGTCTCCAGCGATGCTTGGCAGGCGTCAGCACCAACTCAGCCAAACTTCTACACCAGACGGACAGGACTTTAATTTAGGATTATAGCTTTTTCCTTACTTATACATTTAGTTTCTTACCTACTTATCCACCAGAAAGTAATTTTAGAGAGGAAAGAAGAACTTGATTCTGGACATGGATTCTAAGGAAGGGAAAGAAAGAAAAAAAAATAATAAATATATAAAAACATTAAAAAGTCTCATTTTAGGCAAAATAAATACAACTTCAATGAAACAGAACCCATGAGGCTTGTCCAGCTGCCTCCTCTTAGTGTTGTAGGTTGCAACAGTTTCCCTGTCACGGCCGGCTATACACTAATGCATATGGGAGCATCTGTTGACTGATCGTCGGGTGAAACGACACTAAGGCATGCCTGATATCAGAATGCCGATCGCATTGTTGTCTCAGAGATAAGATGCTGGCCACTGTGCCAGTCGGCCAAGTGCTCCTGTGTATAAGAAAGTCAGCTGAGATTACTAATCGGCAAATTGATCGTCCAGCCGGCAGAGTCTACTGTGTATGGCGGTCTTTAGACCAACCTTTGGCATGCAGTGGATGTAGCTGAAGCTGTCCCGCTGTAGAAATAAAAAGGACCCGCTGCTAAATCTGCAATCCTGATCATATTGACTGTACAATGCCCAAAGTACAAAGCAATCAATTTAGCTTTTGAAAGGAGTGTTGCAATTGTTGGGAATTCTTTGGCTGCTGGTGGAAGAACATGACCACTGTAAGGACAGGAGAGCTGCAGTCTGTGAGGAGCAGCCGCCATTGTAAGGACAAGAGAGCTGCAGTCTGTGAGGAGCAGCCGCCATTGTAAGGACAGGAGAGCTGCAGTCTGTGAGGAGCAGCCGCCATTGTAAGGACAGGAGAGCTGCAGTCTGTGAGGAGCAGCCGCCATAGTAAGGACAGGAGAGCTGCAGTCTGTGAGGAGCAGCCGCCATTGTAAGGACAGGAGAGCTGCAGTCTGTGAGGAGCAGCCGCCATTGTAAGGACAGGAGAGCTGCAGTCTGTGAGGAGCAGCCGCCATTGTAAGGACAGGAGAGCTGCAGTCTGTGAGGAGCAGCCGCCATTGTAAGGACAGGAGAGCTGCAGTCTGTGAGGAGCAGCCGCCATAGTAAGGACAGGAGAGCTGCAGTCTGTGAGGAGCAGCCGCTATTGTAAGGACAGGAGAGCTGCAGTCTGTGAGGAGCAGCCGCCATTGTAAGGACAGGAGAGCTGCAGTCTGTGAGGAGCAGCCGCCATTGTAAGCCGCCATTGTAAGGACAGGAGAGCTGCAGTCTGTGAGGAGCAGCCGCCATTGTAAGGACAGGAGAGCTGCAGTCTGTAAGGACAGGAGAGCTGCAGTCTGTGAGGAGCAGCCGCCATTGTAAGGACAGGAGAGCTGCAGTCTGTGAGGAGCAGCCGCCATTGTAAGGACAGGAGAGCTGCAGTCTGTGAGGAGCAGCCGCCATTGTAAGGACAGGAGAGCTGCAGTCTGTGAGTAAGGCAGCACTAACAAGAGGAGGAGAACCTGGAGCACTAATATATTACGGACAAAAAAAAAAAAAAAATCATGTCCACAACACATCTGATAAAGTCAAGATAATGTTGCCGACCCCTTTACATTCTCCAAACCATAGAACAGAAAACCTGACCAGCACCTCCATACAGTATGAACAGGTGCCTACTGCACTGAATTTGCAAGTTATGTATTCATTGCAGTTGGCACCTGTTCATACTATATGGAGGTGCTGGTCAGGATTTTGTTCTGAGTTGTTACCTCCTCCTTTCTGACTCTGCACCCCACCCATCAGCCCAAGGGTGTTTATAATTCACTCTGGTTCCTACCAGCTTACTTTAATGTGCAAGTTTGTAACCCAGGAGGAAGTTTTGGCCATTCCACTGTAGACTTTTATAGAGAAGTGTCACCTTGTCGCGTTGATGGGCTCACATGAATTGGCTAATTTGTGCACCAAGAACCTTCACTTTTGTAAGCAATATTTTAAAAAGTTTTTTCACTTTTTTTTACAGTTTACTCAGCAATTATGATAATTTTTGCCAGAGCTGTATATACGAACACAAAATCTAAGAGACCACTGCAAAATTTTCAGTTTGTCTGATTTTTCTCTTTATAGGTGTATTTTTGAGTAAAATGTAAATTGCTCTTTTATTCTATAAACTACTGACAACATGTCTTCACATTTCCAAGTGTTAAATTTTGGATTTATTTTCAGAAAATGAGAAATGGTCAAAACAACAAAAAATGCAGTGCTTGCAGACCTCAAATAATGCTAAGAAAACAAGTTCAGAATAATTTAGAAGCAATACTAATGTTTTAACTCAGGAAGAGTTCAGAAATCAATATTTTGTGGCATAACCATGATTTTTATTCACAGCTTTCATGCGGCTTGGCATGCTTTCCACCAGTCTTTCACACTGCTTTTGGGTGACCTTATGCCTCTCCTGGAACAAAAATTTCAACAGTTCTTTGATGGTTGTGACTATCCATCTTTCTCTTGATTACATTCCAGAGGGTTTCAGTGGGGTTCAGGTCTGGAGATTGGGCTGGCCATGACAGGGATTTGATGTGGTGGTCCTCCATCCACACATTGATTGACTTAGCTGTGTGGCATGGCGCATTGTCCTGCTGGAAAAACCAGTCCTCAGAGTTGGGGAACATTGCCTGAGCAGAAGGAATCAACTGTTTTTCCAGGATAACCTTTTATGCGGTTTGATTCATACGTCCTTCATAAAGATTAACCTGCCCAATTCCAGCCTTGCTGAAGCATCCCCACTCTTCGACACTGGAAGAAATAAATAACTATCGATATGAAATCTGACATGCTATTGACGACAAAACCATTTCCACAAGACGCAAATGAAAGCTAAGGCTTAAAATGGCATTCTCAAGTTAGGAGGAAACATCCAATCTGGGGGGCTAGAAGATAACTTCTGAAATGCTAGGGGGTCACCCACTGCTCAAGCAGCAGGAGTCTGTGTGAATGGAGCGGAGGTTGATCATGCGCACTGCCGCTCCATTCATTCTAAAAAGGCACAGCCGGAGATGGCGCAGTGCAGCGCTCAGCTGCCGGTCACTCCCATTAGAATGAATGGCGCGGCAGAGCGCATGATCAACCTCCGCTCCATTCATTCTTATGTGAGTGCTGTAGACCAGCCAAGTGCTGCGCTCAGCTATTTCTGATGGTCAATGCTGCCGAATGCCTGCTCCACGATTCCCTGCCGGCCTCAGTGCAGCGCTTACAAGCTCAGTAGGAAAGAGCTTGTAGACAGTCACCTTGGCCACAAGTATAAGAGGAAAAGAAAAAAAATAAAGTTGATAGTAGAATTGGGGAAGAATTTAATAAGTCGCAATTGGCAAATATATATTTTTTTCTCTTTTACGAAGCACTCATCTAACATAAGAAAAAGATGAGAACGGCCCTGTAAATGCTGGATTTATTCTCACCTTTCTTTTGAAGGTGATTGAAGGAAATTCATACCAGACAAACTGATTTAGTAGAAAACAATCTACTATGTTCCCAGTAATGATCCCCCTCTGCATCATGTTACAGACGGACACCATATGCAGTACGGGCATCAGGCGGAGGAAGGAATGTGTAAGATTACGTCTGCAGGAGGGGATCCACCCTATGGAGGTAGCGTTACCGTGAGAGGGGGACATGACCGAGAGGCCTGCCACAACCTCACACTCATGCTAGAGGGAAACTACGAAGAAGGAATCGCACCTCTATACCGGAAACTAGAGAGAAATACGCATTACACACATGTACATTCTACCACTCCACCAGGGAGAGTAACAGATCATCAGACACGTAGAAATAGAATGATAGAAAGGGTAATCTATCAAGTCAAAAAGGGTATGACGGAGTCCAGATATAAGCACCACTTATCCCAATACACCCACAGTCCTGGGAGCAGTGTGTAAAGATTCACTCCGCCTGCAAAGGCCCAACATAACACCGTAGCCCCAATTAATCATTCTCCAGTAATTTACTTCGGAATCACCTTAGTCTACACCTTAACAGTCAAATCTGTGAAAAGTTTTTTCCTTTGTAGTCTGAGATCAGCATAATGTAGGGGCAGATACCCCGATTCCAGTGATGTGTCACTAGCTGGTCTGCATGCAGTCAGTCTGATACAATTACAGTTCTCTGCTGCAGATCTAGGAGTGCTCAATGCTGAGCTCTGTATAACCCCGCCCACACCACTGATTGGCAGCTGTGTACACTGCACATCCACAGCTGATCATCAGTGGTGGGGGGGCGGGGTTACACAGCAGTTGACTAGGAGGCATGAGACGACTAGGAGGCATGAGACACCTAGTCCTATACTGATAATCTCCTGCTGATTAAACACTACATTTTAGTTACCGATTACGCTGTCTAGTAGTTGAAATATTGATGGAATAAGTGTCTCCGTCCCTACATCATGGTGCCGTCAGGACAAATTCCATTTATTTTTTATGATCTGGGCCATGTTTAAAGTTGTCTCTTAGGCTACTTTCACATTAGCATTTAGCGCTGCGTGCGCAATAGAAACGCATGCAAAAAACGCATCATGCGTTTGCGTTTTAACCAGTTTCAAGCCATGTTAACTCTTAAAACGCATGCATTTAACGCAGATGTGCGAATGTCTATGAGTTTTTTTGGCGCAGTTAGACAGACCCAAACATGCAACAGGTGAAAAAAAATGCATGTGCACAAATCGCATATGAACGCGTGCGAACGCTAGACCATGCGCCCACCATGTTAAACATAGGTGTGCATGACGCATGTGCGCGCACAATGCGCTGCGCAAAAAAACGCTAATGTGAAACCAGCCCTAGGCCATATTCAACCACCATGTTTTGTTGTGAAAAAAAGCTGCATTTTATTGTTCCAGCAGCGTGAATACGCTTTCTGAAGACTCATGCACATGTTGCTTATTTTTTCCTTGCAGATTTCATACTGCTCACAAAATTCTTTCAGCGTTTTTAACCCAATAAAATGGTAAAACGCATTAAACACACAAAAATTCAAAAAGCAAGTATTTTCTGCAGCATTTTTCCTGCCAACACATCAGTATCTACAGCAGATTTTTCTGCCGTAAGTACTGAAAGTATGCACACACACCCTGGTTTAGGTTATTTTTCATTGACAACTTTGCTCAGTCACATGTTTTGGAAGTTGTTACCGTATTTAGAAACTTACGGTAGATCATGAAATCCAAATTTTACCAAATGTCACTTTTTTTCTTTTTTTTTTTTTTAAGCACATCTCATTCCAGTCCCTGCTTGGAGTAAGGATACTGGCAGAGATTTAAGTTTGCCACATTTTTAAACAAATGTGCAACTTTTTAAACATTTTTTATTTTGCGGCAAAATTAAAAACCACGGTCACCATTTTGTAAAGAAACAAAAAAATACTACAAAATGATAAATAAGTTCCAATGTCTTTCCAAGGGAAAGAAAAATTGAATTACTGGCAATTACCAGAATATTTGTACAAGGGGGATGATGATGCAGGTTGACTATTCCTTGTGTAAGGATAAGTTCTACAATTACCCAATACGTTTTCTATATCAATTTCCTTTGATTTTCAAGATCACCGCTTGCAGTTCTTGAACTTTATCTTTTTCGTCTCTCACATAACGTTCATAAGACATAGCTGTGATAACTGTAAAATGCCGAGCACGCGGCCATCACATGAGCAAGAAGAAATGGTGGACTATGGGGCTCTGCCTGAATTTGAAGAGGATCAATTTAACGATGCTGCTGGGAGATTAATAGTCCGATTTATGGGGTGAACAAGTATTCAGGTCATATCAACCTCCTTATCAGGTATACATGCCATTGTAGGACCTCACTGCATTAGTAGTGATCATGCCATTGTAGGACCTCACTGCATTAGTAGTGATCATGCCATTGTAGGACCTCACTGCATTAGTAGTGATCATGTCATTGTAGGACCTCACTGCATTAGTAATGATCATGTCATTGTAGGACCTCACTGCATTAGTAGTAGTGATCATGCCATTGTAGGACCTCACTGCATTAGTAGTAGTGATCATGCCATTGTAGGACCTCACTGCATTAGTAGTGATCATGCCATTGTAGGACCTCACTGCATTAGTAGTAGTGATCATGCCATTGTAGGACCTCACTGCATTAGTAGTAGTGATCATGCTATTTATATCTACTTCACATAAAAGGTGCCCAAAAACCCTAGCCTATATATAACAAATATCAAAGACTGACCGTTACTTCCAACCAGAGAACAGGTGTATACTAAAATTAGCCATCTCCATATATAACTAAAAGTTTCACTCTAACATTATAGCATGCAAGAATAAAATATATGAAATTGAAACTGCCCTAGAAAATAGGAAAAAAAAACGAAGATGCTTAGTGTCACGTTGCCGTGAGACTCGGGGCCCGATGTCCCAGCCTCGGCCACTAGGAGGCGCCGGACTGTCACATAGCCGTCAGACTTTGGGTCTGGCGCCGTGGTTCGCCCCCGAGTGATGGCGGCGACAGAGAAGGGACTGCTGCGCAAGCATCTGATGGATGCAGGCTCCGCTCCTCTGTCGGTCATGGAGGGGTTGGTGCATCGCCATCTGGCCTGGTCCTGGGGGCGGTCCTGATGACATCATCAGTCCGGGAGCCTGTGAGGGATGACCTAATCCCTCAAATACCTTGGCACTGGTCTTGCAAGCCGCCGGATATATTCTTGGTTCCCCTATGTGCTACTGTGTGGTTTGCTATTGTTTGACTCTGACCTCAGCCTGGATTTCTGACCCCTCTACTGCCTGACAATTTTGTACCTCTGTCATTCTCTCGGTTTGTGACCTTGGCCTGGATATTCGACTCTGCCACTGCCTGCCGTTTCTGTACCTCCGCTGCTCGCCCGGTTTCTGACTATGTTTTTGGTTTCCCTGCCTTCCTCCCTATTGGCGACCGTCCTGCTCTGGCGCACTGCTTCTAGACAGCCACCCCCTGGGCCTTGCTACAATTCCAGATCCCTGTATAGGGGTTAAGGGTCTCGGGGTGCTGTCCCTACTGCAGCCCAGATCCGCGGACGGACGCTACATTATATGCGGCCATAAAAACTGCTTCTTGTGTATATATCCAACATATACAAAAGCAGTCTCCCTGAACTTGGTCAGAAATCTATGTGTTTAAAAGCTTGTGGATCTGAAGGAAATTTTGTGGATTCTTTGGCTGCTAGGAATCTTGGTGTACCGCTACTAAGACTTAATGCCCCAATTAAAACCACGGCTATTAATGGCACATTATTCAGGAGGGGGTTAAATTTGTTACTGCCAAAATTGCTATGTCTGTGGGAGCATTACATACCGAGCTTATGTCATTTTTTGTGATGGATAATTTATCTTCTGCAGTTATTTTGGGGATGCCGTGGTTACGCCAGCCCAATCCTGTCATCGACTGGCACCTGGGTGATGTTGTGCGCTGGAGTTCGCAGTGTCAGGATAACTGCATATCATTAGCAGTAAACCAAGTTAAAGGGAACCTCAAGGGAATCGGTCACCCCTTTTTTGAGATATCATATAATGGTATCATTCAATTGTGTGTCACATAAGGATTCTCTTAGTACTTTTGCTTCCCCCTGACCCCGCACCTTTCATGCATAAATACCTTTTTTATAGCGGTTCAGATGTATGTAAACTGCCGCTGTCCGGTCCGCTGGGCGGGGCTTATTCAACTGCTCCCCCCCTCCCTGTCTTGCTCTACGCATTTCTTCTTGTGTAGAGCAAGACGGGGGGGGGGGAGCAGTTGAATAAGCCCCGCCCATCGGACCGGACCGTTGCAGTTTACATACATCTGAACCGATATAAAAAAGGTATTTATGCATGAAAGGTGCGGGGTCAGGGGGAAGCAAAAGTACTAAGAGAATCCTTATGTGACACACAATTGAATGATATCACTATATGATATCTCAAAAAAGGGGTGACCGATTCCCTTGAGGCTGTGTGCACACGATGCGTTTTTTTAAGCATTTCCGCAGCGTTTGAGCCGGCTCAGACGCTGCAGAAACGCTTAAAAGATGCATCAAAGTAATTAGCATGCGTTTTTGGCTTTCTGTGCCAATGCATGCGTTTTTAACCGCTCAGGAATCGCTTAGCGGCTAAAAACGCAGCATGCTCATTAATTTCCACATTGCTGAGCGTTTTTAGCCATCCCCAATGATCCCAGAAATCGTGTGTCAAAAAACGCGTCAAAATCGCGGAAAAAGACGCGCGATTTCTGGGAAGGGGATCCTTTTCCTGAGCGTTTAAAAACGCTAGCGTGTGCACATAGCCTTAAGGTTAAAAACCCCCTCATACCGTTTGCTTTCAGAGACTATGAGGATGCCTTTTCTATTGGAGAATCTGAGAAGCTGCCACCTCACAGGGAGTACGATTGCCCTATAGACCTGATTCCGTGTGCCTGTCTCCCAAAAGGGAGAATATTTAATCTCTCCGGTCCAGAGCGTCAGGCCATGAATGACTATATAGCAGACAGCTTAAAAAAAGGGTTTATTAGACCATCCATTTCACAAGTTGGAGCCGGGTTCTTTGTAGAGAAGAAAGATGGTGGTCTCAGACCCTGCATTGATTACCGGGAAGAACCAGTATCCGCTTCCACTCATCCCTGATCTTTTTAATTAGCTAATGGGAGCCCGTTGGTTTACTAAACTTGACCTCCGGGGGGCATATAATCTGGTCCGCATGAGAGATGGGGATGAGTGGAAAACTGCATTTAATACACCTCTTGGCCACTGAGTACCTTGTAATGCCGTTCGGACTCAGTAACGCACCTGCCGTGTTTCAGAACTTCGTTAATTAAATTTTCAGAGACATTTGTGGGGTGTATGTCGTCGTGTATTTGGATGACATTCTGATTTACTATGCTGACCCTGTGACACACACTCAACACGTCTGTTCTGTGCTGCAGAGACTGCAAGAACACTCCTTGTTTGCTAAACTGAAGAAATGTGTTTTTTTTTCCGAGGAGGTGCCATTTTTAGGGTACATGGTATCAGGCAAAGGGTTCCACATGGATCCTGCCAAGATCTAACCTACTAAAGCATGGGTGCAACCCAAATCGCTAAAAGCGCTGCAGCGATTTTTAGGGTTTGCTAACTACCACCACAAGTTCATCAGGGGTTTCTCAGAAATTGCCAAACCACTCACGGATTTGACCCGGAAAGGGGCAGACGTGGCCAATTGGAATCCTGAGGCAATTCAGGCATTTTCTACGCTAAAGGAGTGCTTTGTGGCCAACCCGGTTTTGGTTCAGCCTGATCTGGACCGCCCATTTTTTGAAGTAGATGCCTCTGAAGTCGGAGTGGGAGCAGTGCTATCGCAAGGCACTCCATTTGATTGCCAATAACTCTCGATTACCTATATCATAGTTTCTCAATGAACAGTTTACTGAAGGTTTCGGAGTTGGGTAACCTCGACAGGGGGACAAAATGACACTGTTTGCTGAACCTGTCCACCACCACCCAGATACTCGTTTTCCCATCTGAGGGCGGCAGGTCCGTAATGAAGTCCATCTAGATGTGGGTCCATGGACTCTCAGGGGTGGGCAAGGACTGGAGCCAGCCGGCAGGGCGATTATGGGGGGACTTGGCACGGGAACAGACTTCACACGCTAAAACATAGTCTTTACAGTCCTTAACCACTGTCAGCCACCAAAAGTTCCTAGTTACCAGTCTGGTGGTGGTATTGAGACCAGGATGGCCTGCCAGAACAGAGTCATGTGATTCTTTAAGAACTTTTAGGCGAAACGTAGCCGGACGAACAATTTTTTTTCGGGGGCGTAGTGTCAGGAGCTTGTTCTGGGGACCTACGGATCTCTTCCAGAAGGTCCAAAGACACTGCCGACACAACGATCCCATTGGCCAATATCGGGACTGGTTCACAGTCCTCGGCTTGTGAGGGGCAAAAAACAGTGAGCGGGCATCGGCCCTCACATTTTTAGTACCAGGGCGAAAGGTGATTAAAAAAATCAAACCTAGAGAAGAACAAGGCCCACCTTGCCTGTCTAGGATTTAGTCTTTTTGCTGACTCCAGGTAGGTCAGGTTCTTGTGATCGGTAATTACAGTGATCTTATGTTTGGCGCCTTCAAGGAAGTGGCGCCATTCCTCGAAGGCCCATTTGATTGCCAATAACTCTCGATTACCTATATCATAGTTTCTCAGTGGCAGAGAATTTGCGGGAAAAAAAAAGCACATGGGCGAAGCTGAGTGAGGGCACTCAGCTTCGCCCATGTGCTTTTTTTTCCCCGCAAATTCTCTGCCACTGAGAAAAACTATGATATAGGTAATCGAGAGTTATTGGCAATCAAATGGGCCTTCGAGGAATGGCGCCACTTCCTTGAAGGCGCCAAACATAAGATCACTGTAATTACCGATCACAAGAACCTGACCTACCTGGAGTCAGCAAAAAGACTAAATCCTAGACAGGCAAGGTGGGCCTTGTTCTTCTCTAGGTTTGATTTTTTTAATCACCTTTCGCCCTGGTACTAAAAATGTGAGGGCCGATGCCCGCTCACTGTTTTTTGCCCCTCACAAGCCGAGGACTGTGAACCAGTCCCGATATTGGCCAATGGGATCGTTGTGTCGGCAGTGTCTTTGGACCTTCTGGAAGAGATCCGTAGGTCCCCAGAACAAGCTCCTGACACTACGCCCCCGAAAAAAAATTGTTCGTCCGGCTACGTTTCGCCTAAAAGTTCTTAAAGAATCACATGACTCTGTTCTGGCAGGCCATCCTGGTCTCAATACCACCACCAGACTGGTAACTAGGAACTTTTGGTGGCCGACAGTGGTTAAGGACTGTAAAGACTATGTTTTAGCGTGTGAAGTCTGTTCCCGTGCCAAGTCCCCCCATAATCGTTCTGCCGGCTGGCTCCAGTCCTTGCCCACCCCTGAGAGTCCATGGACCCACATCTAGATGGACTTCATTACGGACCTGCCGCCCTCAGATGGGAAAACGAGTATCTGGGTGGTGGTGGACAGGTTCAGCAAACAGTGTCATTTTGTCCCCCTGTCGAGGTTACCCAACTCCGAAACCTTCAGTAAACTGTTCATTGTGCATGTTGTACGTCTTCACGGTGCTCCAGTGAATATTGTGTCCGACAGAGGTACCCAGTTCATCCCAAAGTTCTGGAGGACGCTCTGCAAACGCATTGGTGTTGAGTTGTCCTTCTCCTCTGCCTACCACCCCAAAACCAATGGTCAAACCGAGCGTACCAAACAGGCTCTGGAGCAATACCTCCGCTGTTATGTGTCAGAACATCAGTCCGATTGGCTGGAGCATCTGCCACTAGCCGAGTTTACCCTAAATAATCGATACCAGGACTCCATTAAGACTACCCCCTTTTTCTGCAACCATGGATTGCATCCGCGCTTTGGTTCATTCTCGGCCAGGATGTCGGAGCTCCCTGGGGGTAGATAAAAATATACACCGCTTAAAAAAGATTTGGTCTGAGGTAAACTCGAACTTGAAAGGGGCCCAGGTTAGACAGGCTTTGGCTGCGAACAGACGGCGATCTAAGGGGCCGCACCTGGGAGTTGGAGACAGGGTTTGGCTGTCTACCAAAAACATCAAGCTTAAAGTGCCGTCTGCCAAACTGGATCCCAGATTTATTGGCCCATACGAAATTATAGAGGTGATTAACGCGGTAGCCTTCCGTTTAAAACTTCCTCAGTCATTTAAGTTGCCCAACGTGTTCCACAAGTCTCTCCTGAAGCTGTATCGCTCCCCAATTCACCCTGTCCAGTCCCCCCCTCCTCCTGTTTCGGTCGGGGGAACCTTGGAGTATGAAGTCCAGGGTAACCTTGACTCCCGCCTTGTGAGGGGCTCCATACAGTATCTTGTACACTGGAAGGGCTAGGCCCGGAGGAAAAGTCCTGGGTCCCCGCGGGGAACATCCATGCCAAAGCATTAATTAGGAGATTTCATCTCCTTCATCCTGACAAACCGGGGTTTGAGGGTCCGGAGGCTCCTCTTAGAAGGGGGGGGTACTGTCACGTCGCCGTCAGACTCGGGGTCTGCTGTTCCTGCCTCGGCCACTGGAAGGTGCCATGGTTCGCCCCCGAGTGATGGTGGCGACAGAGAAGGGGCTCCTGCGCAGGCATCTGATGGACGCAGGCTCCACTCCTCTTTCGGTCATGGAGGGGTTGGTGCATCGCCATCTGGCCTGGTCCTGGGGGCGGTCCTGATGACATCATCAGTCCGGGAGCCTGTGAGGGATGACCTGATCCCTCAAATACCTTGGGACTGGTCTTGCAAGCCGCCGGATATATTCTTGGTTCCCCTATGTGCTACTGTGTGATTTGCTATTGTTTGACTCTGACCTCAGCCTGGATTTCTGACCCCTCTACTGCCTGACGATTTTGTACCTTTGCCATTCTCCCGGTTTGTGACCTTGGCCTGGATATTCGACTCTACCACTACCTGCTGTTTCTGTACTTCCGCTGCTCGCCCGGTTTCTGACTAAGTTTTTGGCTCCCTGCCTTCCTCCCTATTGGCGACCGTCCTGCTCTGGCGCACTGCTTCTAGACAGCCACCCCCTGGGCCTTGCTACAATTCCAGATCCCTGTATAGGGTTTAAGGGTCTCGGGGTGCTGTCCCTACTGCAGCCCAGATCCGCGGACGGACGCTACACTTAGAGCATAAACTAATTCATGTGTGCCCAGCAGCCAAGACAAGGTGATCCTCTTAAGCATTGTCATGGCTGATGGGCTTACATGAATTGGCCAATTATGTGCATCAGTCATGACAAGGCTTAAGAAGATCATCTTATCATGGATGCTGAGTACACATGAATTGGTTAATTTATGCGCTAGGTATCCTCTTTTTTCCTATTTTGAAGAGCAGTAATGCAATTCCAATTTCATGTGTGCATGCTATAGCGTTACAGGGCGTAACTTCATTTGTTAGTTACGAACACCTTAGCCCAACTTGCATTCAGTCCACAATTATTCCTCCCTATCCCCTCTCCGGGTCTCGGGTTGGCAGAGCGTGCATATGTCTACAATAGGGCGAGTGGAGTAAGCTACTGCCAGAGAACTCTGGCGATCGCTTATCTCCTGAAAGAATTGGGCATATGGAATTTTTAATGCCCTATCCTAGCAGTGGACATCCTTCATGGCTTCTGTGCTCCTCCACCAAACTGTGCGTATAAAGAAGAGTTTGAGGAGCACATGGCCTCTGAGGTTGCGTCACACATTTGGTGGCAGTGTAACAAGCAAAAGTCTTTAGGAGCATATGGGCATGATACACGGGTATTACATACCTGGTAATGTGTTTTTTCATGAGACATGACGGCACCACGAGAGAGGGGATCCGCCCAGCGAGGACAGGAAACCTTCAAGATAAAAGGGTCGGCTCCTCTCTCCGCATCAGTTGTTTTACAGAGCACGAGAGGAACTCCGCAGGTTAGTGTACACATAAATAATACAACTTTAATACTGTTACATTTCCGACACCAAGGGAGTGTATAATACTAATAATGCACCCAACTAATGACGTGATCAATAGGGCGGGAATATAAGGGTGCCGTCATGTCTCATGAAAAAACACATTACCAGGTATGTAATACCCGTGTTTTTCCATTCTACATGACGGCACCACGAGAGAGTTACAGAGATTTGTATTCTCTTTTAGGGTTGGATCACTGCCTGTAACACTCTTCTCCCAAATGTGAGATCAGAGGTGGCAGATAGGTCTAATCTATAATGTTTGAAAAAGGTAGACGGAGAGGACCAAGCGGCCGCCTTACAGATTTGGTCGATGGAGGCGTCCGCTCTCTCCGCCCAGGACGTTGCCATGGCCCTCGTGGAATGGGCTTTTAGGCCCTCTGGAACAGCCCTGCCTGCACTACCATATGCTAGTATGATGGCCTCTCTCACCCATCTAGCTATAGTTTGCTTAGAGGCTTTAAGGCCCTTCCTTGCCCCCTGGTATGAAACAAACAGGGCCCTCTGTTTCCTCCAGGGTTTTGTCATCTCTAAATATTGTAGGATACATCTCCTAACATCTAAGCAATGTAGCCTCTCCTCCTTCTTGTTACCGGGGTTAGGACAAAAGGATGGCAAGACTACTTCCTGAGCTCTGTGGAATTTCGACACTACCTTAGGGAGGTATGCTGGGTCTAATCTTAAGACAACTCTATCGTCCATAACCTGAGTGTATGGCGGGTCTGCTGACAGTGCGTGTAAGTCCCCCACCCTACGTGCCGATGTAAGTGCCACTAATAAGGCTGTTTTTAAAGTTAACACTTTATCTGATGTCACGTCTAGTGGTTCAAATGGACTTTCTGTTAGAGATGATAGGACTAAGTTTAGATCCCAGGGAGGAGGTTTAGGAGATGGGACAGAGTTAGCCCTAGTACAGGCCTGGATAAACCTGGCCACCCATCTATCATTTGCTAGGTCATAGTTGAATAATGCTGCCAGGGCTGAAACGTGTACTTTGAGGGTGCTGACAGCTAAGCCCAAGTCTAAACCCCTTTGCAGAAACTCTAGCACTGCCCTCACCGGTACTTCTCCCTCCCGTATTGGGCCTGAGGTGGACAAAAATTTTCTCCATATTCTCCCGTATATTTTTGTAGTCACTGGCTTTCTGCTACTGATTAGGGTGGAAATTAACCTTTGTGAAAACCCTTTTTTCTCTAACAGTGACCTTTCAAATTCCAGGCTGTCAAATGCAACCTGGAGTTCGGAGGGTGATTGAAGGGACCCTGTGTTAGGAGGTCGTGGTCCTCTGGGAGTACCCATGGGTCCGTCACTGACATCACTCTTAGCCAGTAGAACCACGGCCTTTTTGGCCAAAAGGGAGCTATCATAATTACTCTGGCTCGGTCCTCCCTGATCTTCTTCAGGACTAACGGAATGAGGCATATCGGGGGGAAGGCGTACAGGAGACCTGATGTCCATTTTATCCTGAAGGCGTCTACCGCCAGTGGCATGTCTGCTGGACTTAGAGAGCAGAACTTTTGAACCTTTCTGTTGGTTTTTGAGGCGAAGAGATCTATTATGGGTTTCCCCCACATAAGCATAATCCGTTGAAAAATGGACTCTTTTAGGCACCATTCGCCTTGCTTCAACCGGTTCCTGCTCAGAAAGTCTGCCTTCAGGTTGTCCACACCTCGGATATGCAGGGCCGATAATGAGAGAAACTGACGTTCCGCTAGTCAGTATTCTTCCCGCTATTTTCATTAATGACCGAGAACGGGTGCCCCCCTGATGGTTCACATATGCTACTGCTGTACAATTGTCTGATAGGACTTTCACGTGATGTCCTGTCAGGTGTGTCAGTAAACCTTCCAGCGCCCTTTCGATGGCTAGCAGCTCCCACTCGTTTGAGGATAGATCTTTTTCGTCCTGAGCCCAAGGATCTTGAAGCCATAGGGTGTCTAGATGGGCTCCCCAGCCCCAGGGGCTGGCATCTGTCGTGACTACTCTGGAGGCTGTATATGTCCAGGGTACTCCCCTTGGAGAGGACTCTATCTGTAACCACCACCTGAGTGACTGGAGTACAGGGTCCGGGATGGTGAGCTTTTGCTCTAACTGCCCCTGAAGCCTCAGATCGTTTTGTAACACACACCACTGAAGTTCCCTTGTGTGAAACTGAGCCCATTTTATTGCTGGTATGCAGGAAGTTAGGGATCCCAACACTGACATGGCTTTCCTCAGAGTCATCACTGGCTTTCTTAATGTTGTCCTGATTAGGTTTTTGATTTTTTCTTTTTCCTCTGGGAGGCGACATTCCTGCATCACCGAGTCTATTGTTAGGCCCAAAAAATTCTGGATCATTGTTGGTTCCAGTTTGGATTTTTTGAGGTTCAGTTGCCAACCCAGAGTCTGAAGTGTCTCCATCACTATCTTGACTTGTTCCTGACAGTGAGAGAAATCTCTCCCCACTATCAGGAAGTCGTCCAGATATGGTATTACCAGGGCATCTTTTTCCCTGAGATGTGCCGAGACCTCCGCAATTAATTTCATGAAGACCCGGGGGGCTATTGCTACCCCAAAGGGCAGAGCCCTGTATTGAAAGTGATGCCACTGAGATTTTATCTGGACTGCCACCCTGAGATATTTGCGGTCTTGCTGCCGGATCGGGACATGATAGTAAGCATCCTTGAGATCCAGGACCGCCATGTAACACCGAGGAAAGAGGAGTTTCACTGCAGATCTTATGGTTTCCATCTTGAATGATGGGACTATCAAATATCTGTTGAGGCCTTTCAGATTTATAATTGTCCTCCAGGAATTGTCTGGTTTCTTTATTAGAAATAGGGGGGAGTAAAAGCCTTCCTTTTTTTCTTTTTCCGGAACTTCTTCCAGTACGAGTTTCTGTATGAGTGACAATACCTCCTCTTCCAGACTCTCTTGTCTTTCTTGAGAAGATTGCACTGGAGTCTGAATGAATTTTTGTGGTGGCCAATGGTGGAACTTTAATTCCAGACCTGACCCTACTATCTGTCGGATCCAGGTGCTGGATGAGATTCTCTCCCAGGCAGGGAGGAAGTGAGAGAGCCTTCCCCCCACCTGAGAAGGACCGTCACTGGGAGGGTTTTTTGGCTTCCCTGGAGGGCTTGCCGAAATAGAAGCCTCTCCCTCCTCTGTATCGCCTGTCAGAATTGTTTTTGTCTCGATCTCTGAATTGTTGCTTTCTGAATTTTCGGCCCCTCTGAAAGGAGCGCCGAAACGCTTGAAATGGTTGTTTTGGAAAATTTTTCTTTGTATCACCCGCTTTTTCCAATACGTCATCCAATGCAGGTCCGAACAAGAAATTTCCCTCACATGGCAGAGAGCACAGTTTCATCTTTGCCTGAGTGTCCCCCGGCCAGCATTTTAGCCATACTGCGCGCCGTCCTACATTGGTTAAGGCTGCTGACTTTGCTGCTAGTCTGGCCGAGTCTGCAGAAGCCTCTGCGAGAAAGTCTGCCGCCGCTCTAATAGCCGGTAATGCTTCCAGAATTGACTCTCTGGGAACTTCACGTTCTAGTTGATCCTCCAAGTTGTCTACCCATATCTTTAGAGACCTAGCCACACACGTAGCTGAGATAGCCGGTCTTAGCGCCCCAGCCGAGGTTTCCCAGGCTGTCTTAAGGCAATTGTCCGTCTTCCGGTCCAGCGGTTCTTTCAGAAACCCCAGATCCTCAAAGGGTAGGGAGGTTTTCCTGGCGACTTTTGATATCGCTACATCGATTTTGGGAGCCCTATCCCAGGATGAGGATGCCTCTTCCTCAAAGGGATACCTCCTCTTCAGAGAATTAGATATCTGGGACTTTTTCTCTGGTTTTTCCCATTCGCGTTTTATGAGCTCTTCTATTTGCTCATTAATAGGGAAGGTCTTACGCTTTTTCTTTTGTAGTCCACTGAACATGAGTTCTTGGGCTGTCTTTTTTGCTCGCTCCTCTACCAGCCCCATGGTAGATCTGATTGCTTTAATAAGTTCATCCATAGATTCTACTGGGAACGTATCTTCCCCATCTGAGCTACTATCTGAATAGTGCGTTTTATCTGAGTCCTCCTCTGATCCTGTATAGTCTTCTTGAGAGACCCCTGAGGGGCTGGATCTACCCCTAGTTTTCCTATCTGCGTCCGCAGATTGTAATGCACTTACTGACTTACAAACCTCTGTTTGAATTAGGGACCTCAGACTATCCGAGAATGAGGGAGTCTCCTCCGCTATTGTTTTGTTAATACACTCCTGGCATAACTTTTTATTCCAGGCTGTTCCTACGGGACTTTTGCATAAAGCACATTCTTTATTCTTAGATTTTCCCCTACTTTTCTTAGGGACTTTCTATACTCCACCCCACCAATGTATGTAAGAGAGGGAGGAGAGGGAAGAGAGGAGACAAGAGAAAGAAAACAGACATTAGAGTACTGGACTTTCTCGTAGTTCACTCACCACTCGAACGCTTTCAAAAAACGGGTACCGGATCTGGAGGCTGACTGGTCTTCTCACTGTCTCCTAAGGAGACTAGGGACCCCTCCTTCTTGCGTTGACGATCCGCCCGTGCGCTGCCCGAGCGGCTTCCATTGCTGCTGCGGCGTGTCTGGCTCTTTTCGTGTGAGCGTGACCGCCTTTCCTTCGCTTCCTGGCGTGGTTGTATATGCTCTGGCGAGGGGCTCTCCATCCTGCCGTATATGTCTGCTGCTATCCTGTGCTGAGAGCAGTCACACCTGACCATGTAATGGTGTAGTGACGCCAGCCACTACCGGTTTAAATAGCCGCCCCCAGCTTCCAGCTGCTTAGCAGGAGCCAAATGAGAGCAGTCTCTTTTTTTTTTTTTTTTTTTTTTAAATTGGACCGCCTGGGCCCCGTATCTCGCTTGCGCCCTCTGCGCGCGCGCGCGCCACTACCTGTGTCCGCGCGCCCCCTAGAGACTGCGCACACCCCTGTGTCTCTGCTGCGCGCGCCACCTCTACTTCCGGGTCGCCGCTTACCACTTCCGGTTTAGCGTCGGCTTCCTCCCAGCAAGGCCCCGCCATGCGCGCTCCAATGCGCGTGTCCTTGCCGCCCTGGTGTGCTCAGCGGCGCGAACCCCGGTTTTCCGGTGAGCGCCTGGGCCCCATACCGGTCACCTGCGCTCTCCCTCTTACCTGAGGAGAAAGGATGGACGATCCACTATACCACCAACGTATACACCAGGTAAACCTTCCAGAGCCGGATTCTACGGGGACTGGCGTCTGGTCTCAACAGGGCGGGTACAGCAATGTGGCACCCCCGAGGAGCAATATCTTCGCCCAGGCACCGATGTGTCACATGGGCTGCATGGCCACCATACGTCAACAGGGAGGGAACACGGAACGTGGCCTCCGTGGACGTTTTACGGGGTACATTTACATCTTGGAGGGTACACCGCCTGTGGTCTCCAAGGTATCCAGCTTCACCCGGGCATCTGCCCCATGGGCTGTGGCCATGCACTCGCTCAGGGGGGACATAGGAATATATGACCCCCGAGGCGACTACCGGTACCTGGTATCAGGTGTAGCAGACCGGTGCCTGCTATTTGATCACCCGACCCAGGCATCCTCTTCTTTCTTCCAATCATCAAGAGGTTTTCATCTTGAGGGCTTCCCATCGAGGACAGGAAACCAACTGATGCGGAGAGAGGAGCCGCCCCTTTTATCTTGAAGGTTTCCTGTCCTCGCTGGGCGGATCCCCTCTCTCGTGGTGCCGTCATGTAGAATGGAAAAAAAGGGGATTCTCTACTGAGGACCACCCACTAGGAGCCAGAAAACAGACTATTTCCGATGGTCTCTACCTTTTCGTTTATGACCGACATACAATAGTACGTGAAGATATGAGAAAGAAAATATCCAGCAGTCAGAGAAAAACAGAGTACTATAAAGTACCAAGTCTTATAAAATATAGAAACGACTGGCCCGGATTTGTGTCCTATCAAGTAGCAAGACTAGAAAAAGGGTCACTTACCGGATCATTGACTCTTTCGCAGAAGAGAGGAGGCTGATCAGGGAAGGCGGACAAAACCAGCTCCACCAACACTAACAGAAAGTACGTGTAGAATGTGACGTCCCGGAACACATCGATAATGGCACCCTGCCGAGGGGCACAAAAAGGGAGACATCTGAGGGCTGAGCAGCATTTCATGCCAAGCACATGGTGTAATGTGTAACACACCCTTAACACAGCACATTATGGCACACAGCTGGAGTGTCTGCCATCTATGGCTACGGAGAGGAAGAACTTGTGAATCCTTACAGCGGGCACACTGCGCAAAGTCCGGATTCTCCAGTGCTGGTGACGGGAGCGTGATCCCAGTTATGCGCTGCTCACATGCCAACTAGATGTGCAAAGCCTTGCTCAATACAACAGACTGGAGCATAGCCGGACATGTCTAGTCGGAATGTGCAAATGGCATACTTGTGCTCACATGACCGGCCACTCCCAGCGAATCCTGACAGTGTGCACAATGCCTGACAGACTAAATGTTGTATTGCATGATATTTTAGTACTTTATTATAAAGAACACTCCTACTGCTATAAGTAGCAATTCAGTATTACAGTGGACAATGTACTCCCTTCATGTGAATAATAGAATATTGGTAGTCACTAAGGAGTTCAGTGACTATGTAAAAGCAGTCGGCAGGGAAAGAGTATTCATACAAGTGACTGCACTATGGAGTGATCTTATATATTGCCAGTAATCTATAGTAAACGATTACTTAGGTTACTCCTGCAATTAATGCGGATCCTCACGAGGCCATAAAGTCGCCTCATACTTCCTTTTCTGCACAGAAACCTTTTTCAGTACTCTCTATCATCACAGACAGGTTTACTTCTGCATACAGTACATAACCTAGGATCCACCACTCACAGTATGTGATGGTCACAGCTCATCTCTCTGGTCACAATGACTTTTCTCTAGAGCATGACCAGTTTATACTTCTGCACAAAAATAGGATCTGAGTCAGTCTTTTGCTGCTCAAGTCCATATGAAGAACAGGAAGTGGAAGCCTAGTGGACAGCATGAAAATTGCAAGGTTTGTTTTCTTTTAACATTTCGTCATATCTATGCATATACTTCCGCTGAAAAAAAAGTGTGTAATATAAAAAAAATTTTGTCACACAGGCCAAAGGAAAATTTGCACTTAAAGAAAATATCAAGTATATACACATTTTTCATATTTATGTTAAAAAGAAAAAAAATTATTATTATTATTATCATTATTATTAAAAATACAACCTCGCTTTGTGCTATAGACACAGATACATACCGGTTTTAAGGCATGGAGAACTTTGGACCTGAATATTATGATGGCACAAAGCAGAGCTATAATCCAGAAGTTTAACAAGACCCCTGAAGACTGCACTCCTTTTATTCGCTCATATTGAATTAAAAAAGTGGCTAGCAGCTGAAAAACACAAAATTTTTTATTAATAATAATAAAGTTCACCTGCAATCTGATAATGCACCCCAGATGAGTCTTCGCTGCAGTTTCCTTACCATAGTAATACCCAGCACAGTGGGGCTTACAACATACACTGGAGCTCGAGAAATACTCTGACTCCTTTCCCAGAAGGAGTAGAAGAGATCTGCCCAGCAGACCAGCCATAACAAGAACCCTAGAGCCTGCAAAGAGAAAAAAGAAAAATGTATAACGGCACTTACTCTAGCTAATAACCAAGAAAAACAAAATCAGCGGAGCCACTCGCATTACTATAAGCTCCTTTTCCACTCGATCTAACGAGACCGAGAATAAGGTCGCTGCCTAGAAGCTTTACAGGTCAATGGCAGCCTCGCTTCTGACACTTCTCGAGTGGTCGGTGAACAATTAACACAAAAGGGGCGTTTTAATGGCTCTCAATAAGTTAGTGAGAACGAGACTGCAGGGAACTCGTCTCCTGAGCATGGCACTAACGATGTGTGGGGTGAGCGAGACCCTCCCAGTATGGGAACCATTAGCGATGTATAACCTGGAATGTATCCTCACTAGAAAAACTGCCTAACCTGTGCAAGAACCACCCTCACCTTTTAGCTGCATGTGCACATTCACTCCCAAAGTTTCTATCCTCTGAGCACATACAACTGCTCATTTTGCCTTTTTACCCAGCTAATGCTCCTCTTTTCCACTAGATGGAATTCTCTCCCTTTTCCACTAGAACTACAATTCTATATCACTACAATGTCCCTGGGTAGCCCAGCTCCATGCCCTCTTAAAGGAGTAGAATTGTAGTTCTAATGATGACGCATGTGGGAAAAGAGACCTTCTGTTTCTACATAGAGCTTAGATAGATTCAGCTAGTCAGTTTTTAATCACATGAGGTCATATCCCTAAAGGAGAAGAGAAGAATTTTTAAAAACTTATTAAATGCTGATTAGATTACACTTTCAACTAAAAGATCTAAACACATTAAAGCAGCAAACTTTGTGAAAGCCAAAATTTGTGTCAGTCACAAAACTTTTGGCCACAACTGTACGGCGAGAAAGAGCTCTGCAGGCTTTTCAAATACAGTAGGTAAGGAGATTTATAACTCGTATATTGGAAGAAAGCGGAGCAGGGGAAAATCGCGTACACAACGTCCTCGGGCACGTCGCCAGATGAGGGAATGGATCCATAAGAACGGTTTTCTCACGCGGATACGATTGAGAAGGTATATGCAACGTTAACATTTTAGGGGACTAATTAATTAGATGACCCATTGCAGGATCAATGAGCAAACAATAGTTCCTCAGAAGTCAAAAGGCATTGAGGTTTAAAAATTCCTTTACAGAACCTTTCATTTTAGGAAATGTGAAGCTTCACATTAATGTGATTTTCAGCCCTGTTTCTGTAGAAAAAAAAAAAACACAACAAACACATTTTTGGGGAAATCCCATGTCGAGATTGCTGGAAACTTCTACGTAATGTCTGTTTTGTTACGTGCGGACACCAGATACGCTGGGAGACAAATGACAAAAGCTCCAATGAAGCCAATCTGTAGAAGTATGTTGTAACTACACGTAACACTAGTCGTGGGGATGGAAGACATTACTAAATACACAAGAACGAGCCCAGAACCTGTGAACCCAGAGCGTCTGCCAAATATTCTTACACGGCTCGTTACCTCCCTGATGTAATCCTAATATAGCCCACAGAATTTAAAGCAAATATCCAATAAAAAGTGATGCGAGCGTCATTCACACATGTATAAATTGAATTCATGGAGGGTCTCGGAACTGGAGAAAAGTGCAATTTTGGAGGGTGTTTTTTTTTAAAAAAAAAAAAAAAAAAAAAAGCTAAAATTGATACCCACCCATTTCATACCGTACGCTCCGGTGCAATGTAACCGATCCTCCCCACTGGTCTTCAGTTTACGTTGGCTGCAGTTGTTAACATAACCGCTGCAGCCAATCCCTGGCCTTCGCAGCAAGTGGCACAAGACCACTGATTCTAGCGATTGGTTGCAGCGGTCACATGGGGTATATGGGACTTCCCCACTGCGCCAAAGGGAGAAGGCCGCAGGGAAGGATCGGGAAATGGAGGCGTATGAGTTACTGACTTATTTTAGCCGCATTGCTGCAGATTTTGCAATAATGTGGACATCCCCTTTAAATGTCAGATTACAGATGAGTGATCAGGATCCATCTCTCTGTTGCCCAGCCTCAGCACCCTGATGCCATCTGACGGCAGTGATGTCCGCCATGCTCTTCTGACCACAGAGCTGGCAATCACTGGATGATTCGGTGCATTATCTTAACCACTGCAGCATCTCCTCACCCGCTCAGCTACACTTATAGGCCTCTCCCTAAATGCATAAAACCTGGCAGCAGGTTTTTGCTACGTCATCTGAGAGCAGTATAGGGTAGAGAAAGAGATCCTCATTCCAGCGATGTATCACTAAGTTTACTGGGTGCAAAAGTTGTGACACAATCAGAGTAGCAGCAGAGCTCAGAAAGCTGTCTCCACCCATACCACCACTTTCTGTGAACATTGTATATCGACAGTGAGCTGCTACTCAGTGCTGGTGGCGGGGTTGGACTTGAATGCATGAGGCCGCTTATCTGTTGATAAGCACTGATTATAGTGGAACAACAGCACACAGCCTTATAAAAGCGACAAATTGCTGAAATCAGTGTCTCAGCCCCTACCTCATGCTGTCCACAGATTACAAAAAACCTGCTGACGGATTTCCTTTAAATCTAAATAAGTGGGTAGGGAGATAAGCCAGACAGACATCCATGTGTGACTAGTCACCGCATTCCTGCAGCACCTCAGGGTAAAATGCAGATCCAGGAGCCTCCCCCCCCCCCCCCCCCCCCGATTCAAGCTGCCCACAGATCAGCTGACAAGATCCCTTTAAGACAGAGACCACTAAGGCCCAACCACTATTTCCATTTCTGGTCAGACAGCTGGGGTGCGGGTTTACCAACCCAAACTGACGACATGAGACAGTAGACCCCTATTATAGCGATCGTTTGGGTCATAAAGCCGGTGGATGATCCAGGACTTGCCATCATGATATGCATGCCAAAATGTGCCATGATGGTCGGAATTAGGAGGTTTTGCATCTAGCATTGCATTACACCCAATTATAGTCAGCCGCTAACGCGGTCAAGTCTGGACTTACAGTTTTGGCCTTACTGAGATGTGACATTCGGATATAGCCCTGGTCATTGCGATGGAGGTATAAAAAGTAGAAAGGGAAGCAGAGCCAGAGGTAGATGCATGGAATCCAAACCAGGACCGTATTCTGGAAGCACTTGGTGAAGTCAGGGTTCTCTGTATACCAGGTAACATTTGCATCCTATTAGAAAAATACAAAGAAGGTATAATTTTCGTGTCAGTAGAAGAACCGAGGGTTTCATGTCACAGAACATCAGTGAGACATTAGCAGGCAGCATTAATGGTAACGTAGAAGGTGCAAGCACCGTCAATGATCCTCCAGAGCTACAGAGCACCTCCAACATAAAACTCTGTTCACATCACGTGGACAGCCTTGTCATGAAATACAGAAAGACCCGTCTTTACCCTCTTTAGAGAGGCAATTATTGTTCTTGTGCTTTAATTTTTTTCTTCCCTTTCTTCCAAGAGCCATAACTTTATTCTTTTCTTAACATATAGCCATATACTACTTATTTCCTTATAACACAAATGTATTTTGGAATGACATCATTCACCACCAGATTCATGGAGGTAGTCAAGTAGAAAAAGACAAGTCATCTCATTGTTGGAGACTTTCTACTATTTAGGACTCGGACATTAGACGTGGGGCGTGGTCCTCATGGCACCCGTGAGGTAAACTACTAGAGTTAGTGTCCATCCTGATTGGGGTCACCTTGTCGTGGTTGGATGGCTTGTACTCTTTTATACCAAGTCATATGGGAAGGCTTATTAAAAGGTTGATATTTACTTGTAGGATGGCTAGTTCCAATAGGTGGCACTAGAGTTCTAGTCCCCTTATCAGAAGAGGCAATTTGCATATTTAATTGGCTTGTTGTAACATGCCTCACGCTGGCATGTCACTCTTCACAATGAGAATTGTTGCCCCTTAGATCCATGTACTATTATTTACTAACTACAGGGTATTTGCTCATTGTTTAAATCCAATATTTTGTCTGTTCATTACAGCAGTGTGAATGCGCACCTAAACACTGCACTTATATCAACAGGTGTGCCAGCTCTTTTTTTTTGGTTTTGCTTTGTTTTTTGTGCATAAAAGGGCATGTCTCACCCTTTTTGGGCTGAGCATCTTGTCTATATAGCTGTCCATAGGCAGGCGTAAACAGTCAGGTCTGGGTCCTGCTACACCCAGTATATTTTGAGGCCTGCTGATACATACGTGAGGTGAACTATTAGCGTTAGGGACCATCCCGATTGGGTCACCGTGTCATGGTGGGATTGCTTTTACACTTCTTTAAAACAAAATAGCGCTAACAAGTACTCCATGTTATTTACATGTACTATTAACTTTTTTTTTTTTTCATTCCAGGGTTTTATCTAGGACTAAGGCACAAAGCACTTTCCCCCTTTCAGAAAGCACAGTTTCCCTTTGATAGCAGGTGTAAATTCCCAGGGGTCTGGCCGCCATCCAGGCACTTACAGTGCGGTTAATTTACGGCATTCAGCATTGTTTATACACAGTGGAGGGTTTCATAGAAAACACAGACAGAGGTCACAGAGTATTTCGGATTTGCTTAGTCATGCTGTGTCGAGTCATCACACGCAGCACAATCCTTGTGAGCTCCGGAATGGACTGGATTCTGAAGACTCTCACCATTACATTATAGAGTCCTTCATAGCTGCGGAACGTACGTCTGCGAAACTTTTGTAAAGTGTACAGCACTTCCTAATATTTACACTGGCAGAAATCGCGGTCTGTAATGAGGGAGGAGAATTTTTCTACGATTCAAAGTGGTCGACATTTTTTCTGTAAACCAGTATTTAGACAAATGAGGACAGTTCATTGCCCCTGACACATCCATTTTAGTAAATAAGTGTTAACCAGACTCCAACTTACTACAGCGATCCAGTAACGGGACCAAACTTACTACAGCGATCCAGTAACGGGACCAAACTTACTACAGCGATCCAGTAACGGGACCAAACTTACTACAGCGATCCAGTAACGGGACCAAACTTACTACAGAGATCCAGTAACGGGACCAAACTTACTACAGCGATCCAGTAACGGGACCAAACTTACTACAGCGATCCAGTAACGGGACCAAACTTACTACAGCGATCCAGTAACGGGACCAAACTTACTACAGCGATCCAGTAACGGGACCAAACTTACTACAGCGATCCAGTAACGGGACCAAACTTACTACAGCGATCCAGTAACGGGACCAAACTTACTACAGCGATCCAGTAACAGAACTAAACTTACTTCAGCGATCCAGTAACGGGACCAAACTTACTACAGCGATCCAGTTATATTCCTGTTGCTCCACTGAGTTTTCCGTTTTTTTTCTTTTCGTAAACCCGCCATACGGTTTCAGAGATATAGGCCGCCTTATTTAGTTATTTAGCACCAAACTTACTACAGCGATCCAGTAACGGGACCAAACTTACTACAGCGATCCAGTAACGGGACCAAACTTACTACAGCGATCCAGTAACGGCACCAAACTTACTACAGCGATCCAGTAACAGAACTAAACTTACTTCAGCGATCCAGTAACGGGACCAAACTTACTACAGCGATCCAGTAACGGCACCAAACTTACTACAGCGATCCAGTAACGGCACCAAACTTACTACAGCGATCCAGTAACGGGACCAAACTTACTACAGCGATCCAGTAACGGGACCAAACTTACTACAGCGATCCAGTAACGGGACCAAACTTACTACAGCGATCCAGTAACGGGACCAAACTTACTACAGCGATCCAGTAACGGGACCAAACTTACTACACAGATCCAGTAACGGGACCAAACTTACTACACAGATCCAGTAACGGGACCAAACTTACTACACAGATCCAGTAACGGGACCAAACTTACTACACAGATCCAGTAACGGGACCAAACTTACTACACAGATCCAGTAACGGGACCAAACTTACTACACAGATCCAGTAACGGGACCAAACTTACTACACAGATCCAGTAACGGGACCAAACTTACTACACAGATCCAGTAACGGGACCAAACTTACTACACAGATCCAGTAACGGGACCAAACTTACTACACAGATCCAGTAACGGGACCAAACTTACTACATATATTCCAGAACAAATGAATGAAAAACTCTTCAAAAATGTGAAAGAATTGGCATGCTGCAGATATGAACAGAAAAAAAAAAAAACCCACACCACTTTGAATAGTTAAGGGGAAAAATAAAGCATTTTTCAGACATCTCAAAATCCTACTGGTACTACAAAACGCTTTTTTTTTTATTTTTTTTTTTTAGGGGGTAAAGGTGGAGGATTACACATGAAAAATGACCAGAAAAAAAAAAGGCTGTAAACACAGAACGTGTGCACAAGCCCTTAGACGTCGCTTCCCGGGACTTGCTATGAAGACTTGTACATAATTAAAGAAATAATGAAAAACAGCTCAAATTCCACAACATATACAGAATGACCACAGGCTATAAAATATACGTCAGGAGAAACCTTGTATTCATAATGGAAAGTTACCAGAATGCACAATGCAAAGGGCCCCATAATGAACTCCACAAACTCTGCTAGTATGTCTGCGGCACCTTCTGAGCAGAGGCCCACTTCCTCCTACAGGGTACCACAATCCAACCTTCACGGCTGATCTGCCACACGTGCAGTGACAAACATAAAAGGGATACACAGTGTCCGCCTCGGACCTGCAGACATAGCACAATATCACAAGCTCAATGACAACTTTGTGCAGTGTATTATAAAAAGGGAGACGGTTGTAGAAACTAGATATTAAAGGGGACCTGTCACCAGATCAAAATGCGACCCAATTTTTGCTTTTCTTATATTCCTGTTGCTCCACTGAGTTTTCCGTTTTTTTTCTTTTCGTAAACCCGCCATACGGTTTCAGAGATATAGGCCGCCTTATTTAGTTATTTAGCACTAGTTGTTCTGGTCTTTACAAGGAGGTGTGGCTCACAGGGAGAAGTCTAAAGACACGCCCCGCGGTACCAAGACACGCCCCTGGTACCACCAAAACACGCCCCCCAGTAAGGACCATAAAAAATAGCACTAGATAAAAAGGCCCAAATCTTTGAAACCGTATGTCTGATTTAGGAAAAAAAAAAAAAAAAAAAAAAAGATAAAAAACTTATTCTCATGGAAATATCATCAGAACAAAAGAGCAAAAACTGCTTGCTTCTCACCTGGTGACAGATCTTCTTTAAAAGGGTGGTCACTTAAAAAAAATATACCATATATACACTCGTGTATAAGCCGAGATTTTCAGCCCATTTTTTTTTTGGCTGAAAGCCCCCCTCTCAGCTTATACACGACTCTCATACCTGGGGGTCGGCGGGGGAGAGGGAGCAGGGGTGTCAGATCATACTGACCCCCCCCCCGGCGCGGTCTCTGCAGCCCCCTCCCCCGCTTCTCCACGGTCTCCCTTCAGCAGTCACGTGGTATGCGCATATTCATGTGTAATGGCCGGTATCACGAGACCGCTGAAGGCAGGAAGGGAGACCGTGGAGAAACGGGGCTCCAGAGAAAGGGGGCTGCAGAGACCGCGCCAGGAGGGGGTAAGTATAGCGATATTCACCTGTCCGGGGTCCATTGCTGCTCACTGCTGTCTGCTGCGTCCTGTGTGAGTGATGTTTAGGCAGCAGGGGGCGCGGTGACGTGGTTAGTGTGTGCTGCGCCCTCTGCTGGCTGAACAGTCACTGACACAGGAAGCGGCAGACAGCGGTGAGCAGCGATGGACCCCGGACAGATGACCATCAGGTGCCGGGTACCTAAGCAGGAGAGGAGAGTATGGCAATTATTTTTTTTTCAGCAGAATATGGGGGCATAATCTATGAAGCATTATTAACCTTTGTGCATCATTATATGGGGTGTATTTTGTATGGGGCATCTTATGGGGTCCATCATGAACTGTATGGAGCTCCTGATTCAATATGGATATTCAAAAACACTTAACCTACTGATGTCTCAATTAATTTTACTTATATTGGTATCTATTTTTATTTTTGAAATTCACCAGTAGCTGCTGCATTTTCCATCTTAGGCAAAATTGTGGGGGGGGGTGTCTGCTTATACACAGGTCAGCTTATACACGGGTATATACGGTATATAATAATGTAATTCACTATGTGCTAATAGCACTCTGAGCCGGATGATCCCTGCCCCCGATTACGCTGCTGCGCTGCTACATAACTAGGTAGATCTGCCCGCACAACTGGAAAAGACAGACAACAATCCAGCGGAATGAATAAAATGAGACTATTAGTCATTACGGGAACAGACCGCTATAAATAGGAAAAAAAAAAATTACTAAATTCCTTAACCGGCAGAGAACGAATCCAGAATTTTTCTGATTTTAGGAGAAACTATCCTACAGCAGAAAGTCATTGATATTGGGGCGACCGTTCATTTGTCAAGGTCTTGCACTTCTGATCCAGAGATGCCTCGGGGATAGGAAGAGAAACATTTGGAGGCACGAAGGTTACTTGGGTTATGGGAAATTCTGACACAGACGAGTGCTTTTGCTCGCACGCAAGCGCGGCCAGGAAATATTGCAAAATCATCTGCAAGGGAGGAAAATCCAAATCACTCAAGGTCAAATAATCAAGAACATCTCCCCTTCGCTGTGTGCCGGCAGGTGAGCAAAGCCGGCTCCTACAGTCGGGGGAAGGACAAGTAGGGATTGTGTTTGATCATGTAGTTAAAGGGCTACTCCTATCCCTCTATAAACCCGCTATACACTGCAGCCAGGATTACAGAAGTCTGTGCTGCACCATGTCCATCCCTCCCTTTCACCTTCTACTTCTTACTTTCCATTAGCCCAGTCAGCTCATATAGAGTATTCCCATCTCCGACATTAGGAATACCCCTTTAAGCGGAGCTGACAGTCAGCCACATATTTTGAGACAGCCACTCCACAAAATACGGAGCTGTGCTGCTTCAGTCCCTTAGGGCCTGTTCAAATGCTAGTCCCCACTGTACATTTTTTTTTTTTTGCAGAAGAAAACATAGCCATAGTTCCAGCAAAGTGAAGGAGTTTTGTGAAAACTTATGTGCTAATCATTATTTCCTTGCAGATTTGAAGCAAAGCCTTTTATCAAATCTACAGCATTTCAATTCTTTCAGCGTTTTCGACCCTTGGAGCAGCATAATGTAGAGACAGAGAACCTGATTCCAGTGATGTGTCACTTACTGGGCTGCTAAATTTCGGTTTAGTTTTAATCTGCAGGAGACCACCACTAGAGGAATAGTCAACCACACATTCATGAGCTCTGCATAACCCCACCCCCTCAAATGGCAGCTTTCTGGGCATAGGCAGAAAGCTGCCAATCAGTGGTGTGTGGGTGGGGTTATACAGAGCACAGCATTCAGAGAACTGCTAGATCTGCTGCAGATAAAACAGGGATTTTATCAAAACTGTAGCAAGCAGTAAAGTAAGTGACACATTGCTGGAATCAGGGTCTCTATCGCTACACTATGCTGCTTTCAGATGGGATAGCAAAAACCTGTCAGGGGGTAAAATGATCAGACACTAAGACAACGCTCTGTCCCTTTGTGGTGGTTAAGTGCAACTAGATGCGTTCATATGACTTCTAATCTGCAGTCTTAGGCCTCATGCACACAGTGGTACGTTGATCAGCACCACGTGCAATGCAATATATGGTGCAAATTGAAATGCACACTTGCCCTCGAAAAAAAGGCCTTACAGTAATAGTAAGAAATGGATTCTAAAAGACAAAAATATTGTGCAAGGAAAGTTATAAAAAAAAAAAATTAAAAAAAAAAAAAAAAAAAAAAAAAAATCAATTCCCGCATTACCTTCATGAAGAAAGAAATCATGTAATGTACAATGTGTTTGAAGAGCAGCCGCCTGTGTCAGGCATCATCCCTGGGCACACGATGCCCCGCCATGGCTTAGTCCAGCTCGATGCCAAGGCAGCATGTCCTTACTTGACCCTTTCAAGCCAAACCAGGGTGGTTTCACAGGAATATCAACTACGCAGATTCTGGATCCCCCCCCCCAGTCATTGACTTATCGGAATATCCTTTTATACATTTGTTACCATTCATGTATGAACTAAAAGTAGTAAAAAACAAAATGCAAGGAAAAGTGATGCCCCGGTCGCCTTGTGCCGTGTTAGTGTCAGGGATTTCAGCAAGCGACGGTGGTAAAAATAGAACTGGACGTACGGTAATCATATTATCGTGGCACTCTGAGAAGTATCGCTGCACTAACGGGAGACAAAAAGAAAGAAAGAAAAATAAGCGTGTATCATAGAAGTAGCCACTCATTTATGTGTAGTACTATCGCAGGTTGGAACTACTCCCATCATTGTCAGGAGATGATCTATGGTAGCACAGATCTAGCAGAGGCTTTGGTGCGTGCCAACATGCTGCAGAAGTCATCGTGCACCAAGAGGAGCTCTATGGTAGTACAGATCTAGCAGAGCCTTAGGTGCGTGCCAACATGCTGCAGAAGTCATCGTGCACCAAGAGGAGCTCTATGGTAGTACAGATCTAGGAGAGCCTTAGGTGCATGCCAACATGCTGCAGAAGTCATTGTGCACCAAGAGGAGCTCTATGGTAGTACAGATCTAGCAGAGCCTTAGGTGCATGACAACATGCTGCAGAAGTCATTGTGCACCAAGAGGAGCTCTATGGTAGCAGAGATCTAGCAGAGGCTTAGGTGCATGCCAACATGCTGCAGAAGTCATTGTGCACCAAGAGGAGCTCTATGGTAGTACAGATCTAGCAGAGCCTTAGGTGCGTGCCAACATGCTGCAGAAGTCATCGTGCACCAAGAGGAGCTCTATGGTAGTACAGATCTAGCAGAGCCTTAGGTGCATGACAACATGCTGCAGAAGTCATTGTGCACCAAGAGGAGCTCTATGGTAGCAGAGATCTAGCAGAGGCTTAGGTGCGTGCCAACATGCTGCAGAAGTCATTGTGCACCAAGAGGAGCTCTATGGTAGTACAGATCTAGCAGAGCCTTAGGTGCGTGCCAACATGCTGCAGAAGTCATTGTGCACCAAGAGGAGCTCTATGGTAGCAGAGATCTAGCAGAGGCTTAGGTGCGTGCCAACATGCTGCAGAAGTCATCGTGCACCAAGAGGAGCTCTATGGTAGTACAGATCTAGCAGAGCCTTAGGTGCATGACAACATGCTGCAGAAGTCATTGTGCACCAAGAGGAGCTCTATGGTAGCAGAGATCTAGCAGAGGCTTAGGTGCATGCCAACATGCTGCAGAAGTCATTGTGCACCAAGAGGAGCTCTATGGTAGCAGAGATCTAGCAGAGGCTTAGGTGCATGCCAACATGCTGCAGAAGTCATTGTGCACCAAGAGGAGCTCTATGGTAGTACAGATCTAGCAGAGCCTTAGGTGCGTGCCAACATGCTGCAGAAGTCATCGTGCACCAAGAGGAGCTCTATGGTAGTACAGATCTAGCAGAGCCTTAGGTGCATGACAACATGCTGCAGAAGTCATTGTGCACCAAGAGGAGCTCTATGGTAGCAGAGATCTAGCAGAGGCTTAGGTGCGTGCCAACATGCTGCAGAAGTCATTGTGCACCAAGAGGAGCTCTATGGTAGTACAGATCTAGCAGAGCCTTAGGTGCGTGCCAACATGCTGCAGAAGTCATTGTGCACCAAGAGGAGCTCTATGGTAGCAGAGATCTAGCAGAGGCTTAGGTGCGTGCCAACATGCTGCAGAAGTCATTGTGCACCAAGAGGAGCTCTTCCTAGAAATCATTAATAGTAGTATATGAGGTCAGGAGAGGAGAAAGTAGTAGCAGTGTGTTCGGGGTGTGGGGGGGTAATAGCACCAAATTTATTAAAAAGGCCCTACAGACTATTGTGGTTCACGCTCCTCCCAGTTATTGCCAGACACTTTCAAATGTAAAAGTGACATCTAAAAAAGTTTACAAAATTTTTGCTCGACTACTGTACAAGCAAAATTTCTGTGTTTGTGTGACTTGTGAATACGGCGTCTTACCAGGGGTTGACGGACCCCCATTCTTCAGTACCAGACCCCATCGCTAGTTTATTTTGATATAAAAAAAAAAAAAAAAAAAAAAAAAAAGGTGAAAACCAGAAATGCGCAAGTAAAACTACCCGAATTTTCCTTGCAGCGAGGAACGCTCACCTCTTCTATAGCAGAAGCGCTGTCTTCTCGAAACCACCGATCCTCCACCACAAATTTCTGACATACAGACCGATGGCCATGTGCACTGGTTATCGTGTGTCCATGTGTTCTGTGTGCGATCTGTAGGTAGCACACGGCAGACCGGTCTGAACAAGCCCTTACGACATTATGTCTAGGCAACCGACATCAAGCAAATAAAAAGATTCCCGGCATCTGCCTGGCTACGACAACACCAAGAAAAGTCAGGGATAATACCTGGAAAATGAAGGCTGGGATGGAACTTTATTTTGTTGCTAGATGCCATGCTACCAATGAAATATACAGATTTCTTCCCACGGCATGCGCTGAGGATTAGACAGATTAGATTTGTGTGTTTTGACTTTGTAAAGCAAACACCCTAACAGCCAAATACAGTGCCATCGTGTTCCCAAAGGATCTCTCTGTGCAAACTTAATTACCAGTCATTCATTCACGTTACACAATACAGAACATGGCGCACAGAGCAAACACCGACCTACGAGTATCCTGGGCAAAAAGAATAGGTCAAATGTCCGCTATACCTCCGACGCCTAGGTGCAGCACGAGAGAAGACTCCGAGGAAGTCAAAAAGTGTCTAGAAATGGAAAAGGCTGTAATAATGCAAAACTATATTTACTGAATAAGTATGACAGACATGCGATTATACATGTGCACTGATTTATTACAGAGACAACCACCATCAATAGTGAGGAAGACATTCTACTATAAAGCATTGCTTTCTGTGGCCAGCGCAGTGCCAGCCAGATGCCGCCCAGACTGACTCATCCACCGACACCCTATAAAGTGGTTTCTACAGATGTCCCGAAAGAATGCGATGTGCCGTTACCAGAGCTGGGCTTTTCTCTGCTCTTGTCCTGTATGTGCCGTCCACCATGGGTCTCCAGCCTGCACGCTCACATGCGTATAGCCTTCGGATTTGGGGAGTTCCTGCTTCTACGTCAAAAAGGTTCCAGCAGAGAACACTTTCTGCATTACATTGTTTAATGCGTGCAACTTTGCTAAAACCTAGCACAATGTGCAGAATTGAGTGAAAAGAGGAGTAACATTGGATAAAGTGGGAGACAATTAACACAACCTTCAGTTAATGAACCCATAAGGATAAAGATTTAAAAGGCTCACTGACGAGTCAAACTTTGCCTAAATCAGTAGTACAAGTTCGCAAATAACATATTTGATCAGCAAAATATACTTTTCTCCACTTATGAGACACTTCTGAAATCAGCACTGCTTGTTGAAGTCAATGCAAAGAGGAAGGAGACAGGGTGAGGAAGAACTAGAGAGGCAGATAGTGAAGGCTGGTTTCTAGTAAGTGGCTTGTTTCTTTCCCCACTAATCCCAGTGCTAGGTTCACAGTTACACTGCTCAGTACTGTTGTATATGGCCCTTCTAACTGCTGCTCATTAACGTGATCAAAGCAGATCGTCTTCACTCACTAGCTCAGTGACTACTGAATCAAACTTGACCTGCGGACTGCAGAGCGGAAAATCTGTGAAAATAGCAGCATGCAAGTGATATAAGTGCCATAAATAGCGTTATTCCTCATGAGCATTCAAAGCAGCCTATTCTAAAGTCACAGCCATGTTTATATCTACAGTAGATTTCTATGATTAAACCTCATCCATCTAATGTTCCATCACAGATTGTAGAGATTCTGTCCTGGCTCCTTGGGAACTGACAAGGGTCACCACTGTACATAATTTATATTAAATTTTCACATATAATCCAAAGGGTTAGTGCACACGACATGACAGCTTTGGTCCCACAACAGTCTGAATAACTGGGCATACGGGGAGCTAGATTCTGCAAGCTTTTATAGTCACAACTTGTCAACCTCGGCCCATGGTAACCACCACCGCGCCACCATAAAGAAGGCACACGAGCTTTTGAGTGTAAAATTTACAAGTAATTTTTATCAGCATGGTCCCCATCGGGACTCACAATCTAGATTCCCTATCAGTAGGTCTTTGGAGTGTGGGAGGAAACGAGAAAACCCAAAGGAAACTCACACAAACCTGGGGAGGACATACAAACTCCTTGCAGGTGTTGTCCTTGGTGGGATTTGAACCCAGGACCCCAGCACTGCAAGGCTGCAGTGCTAACCACTGAGCCACTGTGCTTCCCATTTTAATATATTGTCATCAAAAAAGCAAAAAAAAAAAAAAACACTTGCAGCACTTTAAGGTGGTGGCTGAATCACCGCATAACATGGTAATCCCTCGTCACTCACTTGCCATGGCCTTTGTTGCCAAGTGGTTGTCTACCAAAAAGCCACCAATAGCCTGGTAAATTACCTGCCAAATTTTTAGAATGGGAATCTTTTAGGCTACATGGACACTGAGTATTGGGTCAGTATTTTACCTCAGTATTTGTAAGCCAAAAGCAGGAGTGGAACAATGAGAGGAAAATTATAATAAGGCTTTGTTCACACTAGGTGTTTTTTCAGCAGAAAAACCCGCAGTCTTAACATAAAGAAGCAGTGTCAAAAACACAGGTTTTGCTGTGTTTCTGGGGCGTTTTTCAGGATCCTGAAGTTCAGCTTTGCTTCCACCACAGAAGCATGAACACAGGTCACCAAGTATTTTTTCGAGACATATGTCCATTAAAAAAATATATGTACAAATGTAACAGCTAGGGGAGGTGAATTTGCCTGGACTAAATTTACCCAAGACACTGGTAGAACACTACTTTCACACTTTGAATAATGCCTGAGGAATACTTTCACCAATCTCACACCTTGCCCCGCCACAGGCACCGTCCAGTCTCACACCTTGCCCCGCCACAGGCACCGTCCAGTCTCACACCTTGCCCCGCCACAGGCACCGTCCAGTCTCACACCTTGCCCCGCCACAGGCACCGTCCAGTCTCACACCTTGTTGACCAATATTTATTTAATTTGTACACATCACTAATTTAATTAAACTGTACTAATCCCACCTGCCAATGTGAGGAGACCAAGACATTATGGTTTAAACTTGGGGGAAAAAAAAAAAGTCACAAAAAAGAAATTAGTTTCAAATACTGCTGGAATTGCCTCCTTTCAATAAAAACGTAGCAAAACCTGATATCTGTGTTTGTTTCAGCCTCCCCCATCACCCATTACTTTCAAATGGGTGAAAAATGACGAGAAAACAATGAAATATGTGACAGGCTCGATTGTGAAAAAAAGCAAGCAAAATACTGATGACAAAAAAAAAAACCAAGCTGTATGCATGAGATTTCTGAAGCCTCACAGACTTTGCTGGTACTGTAAAACACAGCTGAAGAGTTGCATTTAAAAAAAAAAAAAGCATAAAAAAATGCCTAGTGTGAGCCTAATAGAAACACGTCACCACTTCTGCATTTATCACCCACTCCTGGTTTTGGCTTACAAATACGGAGGTAAAAACCTCACCAAATACTGAACGTGTGACCGTGGATTCAAAGGACTTGTTGAATAAGGGAAAACTGAGGGACAAATAGTAAAATCCACTTGGCCTTGGTAGGTGAAACTTGGAGCTGCGCTAGAAGGTCACAGATTTGGCAGAGCAGCAGGATATTCTATCGAGCGGCCATATAACGTCAGAACAGAGAGCGTACCACACTGTGCCGAGCACTCCTGAAATCTCAGCACGAGAAGGTGCCCGGGGCGTTCGGCACCATGTAAGCAGACACGGAGCACAGGGCAGTCCCTTACACAATAAGTAATCTCCAAAATGTCTGATACCTCATCCAAGAAGTTCATTCCAGGAAAGTTTAGAGGGGAATTTTTTTTGCTCCTTCATCCAGAATATCATTTGTGAAGTCAGACCCTGATGTTGGGGAGAGGCCGGGCTCAATCTCGACTGTAGTTCATCCCAAACGGTGCTGGACGGGGCTCAGTGCAGATAGTCATGTTCTCCTCCAACCCCAACTAGGCCTTCATGGACCTTGTTTTGTGCATGAAGAACAGAAAAAGGCCTTCTCGAAACTTATCCCAGAAGGTGGAAGCTACAAATATTCAAAATGCTATGCTGAAGCATGAAAGAGGTTCTTCAGTGAAGACAACACTTACAGAAAGCATAGTTGATAACCTGTAAAATCGGCGGAGATCCAACCACTGGGACCTGCACCAGAACAGGCCATTATCATCTTCGTTACAATGGATTGCACATGCCAAACAGCTGCTCCAATCATTCTGTAGGCATCTGTCAGAACAAGCCCCCCCAAGGAAAAAACGGAGCCGCTATCGCTGCACGCTAAATTCTATGTAATTTCCCAAGGGGGCCTAGGCAAGACCACAAAAAACAAGCCCTTAGTATTACCTCGTCAGCCAAACTGTACAATTGGCACAATGCAATGTTCTCCCGACATTTGCCAAACCCAGAACATGTTTCCGCAGCTCCAAAGTTGGTGCAATGGGACCGAGTGAAAAGACCCAAATTCAATGTGTTATCTGTTGGATCCAAAAGAAAACCTATGGAAAAAGCCATACCAAGAGCTCACCTACCTATACAGTATATGTACAGAATTTATCACAGCCGGAACAGATCAGATCCACTATATAGTCTACAACCAACCGAGAACGGAAAAGGAAAATTAAGACCGGCAATTATTAAGGAGCAGATTCCCTTTGGAGTGAGGGCTCATGTAATAGGCAGCTATGGAGTAACAGACAGCAAAGGTTTCATTATCATCATATAAAACTGGGAGGGATGCGGAGGCTCTTGGGTGTGACAGCGAAGACCAAGCTCTACATCAAGGCTGACACTCAACATCAAGAGGTGTAATAAGCAGAAACCTGCCCCATAACCTGCAGAGAAGACGATCCACAGAGAGCCGGCTGCACGCGAGGTGAGGGCATTAGCCACAAGCAAAGTGGTAACAAGCATTTTACAAAAATGTAATGGAGTCCGCAAGAATCGAAAATCTGCCACATCCCAGCTAGAAGAGAAATACCAGGTTACGTTACACCATCACACCCCTACAAGCCCTGCTCCATCTACCATTAGTGACCGCAGCTCGGGGAATGAGCGCAAGGGTCCAAAATGCAGCTCCCAAAGGACCGGTCATCACTACTCCATACGAGATCTCTGGAGCATCTTGTCTCATAACTCTGCTTTAGGCTTCTCCTCCTAGGAATTATTAAAGTGACAACTGGGCGTTACTATTTAACGGGGGCTGATCCAGTCTGGCACAGTCAGCACTAATCGGACAGGGTCATCCTGCATCAGGACAGTCCCCCAACAGGAAACATTCAGTTCTCAATCTATTCAGAAGTTTCTTGGAGGAACAGAACAAGGCAAAAGTTCTAACCAAAGGTGATCGAGTACTGTACCATGTGCAACTATGTACCGGTTAGCACAAGAGCATGCTCAGATAACACCTTCTCACCGCACGCTCGCTCATCACTAGTTATATCCCAGTCTTATGTCCGGTTCTGCCTTATTAATACAGCTCCAGCACTACTGGATGATGCAGGATCATACGTTCTGCCAGCACGCAATAATATTGCCATTTCACACTTCTTCCAAGGCCATACAGTAGCAGCGGGAGCACGATTGCATGTAATCATTGACAGAGCGCAGATCACATACTCTGGGGTCACCCTAGGTCCTGGTTCGTGCCGCTCAGGATCACCTCCGCCTTACATCTGCCACCAGCCTGCACCGGCAGAAGGTCATCCGGTCTCTGACATGTGGTTTGTAACTTCCTCTACTTACTAGACACCCAGATCCACACCCAGCACGGGACAAGGACGGGTGACGCAGCCTTAGTGCATCTGTGTATATAGAGGAAGGAGAGAAGCGAAACACTGCTTCCAGCCCTGACAAAAAATAAAAAATAGTAGGTCCTTGCTTCTACAGCTCCCTACTACATGTGCCGCCATATGGTGCAAATTGTCTGTGGGGGAAGAGAAACAATTTGCAACACACCATGAACTTTAGGTATACTGACTTAGGAGACTATGGTGCCAATGAAACGTTACGTGTATCTCTGGTTGGGAGGGGAGTATAAAAGTATAACGTGTCATTCCCTTCATTGTAGGAACCTTCCTATAATAGCATCAGTCATCAATATATCAGAGCGGTGCAGGTCCTACACTCAGCCATTATCAGCAGCGACCAGTGTAAACAGTGAAAGAGAATGGCGGCAGGACCGCATGTCTCCACGCACTGACTAGTGGCCATTTGCAGGTGCTGCAGCCCTATTGAAGTGAAAGGGAGCGGAGCTGGCGGACTCAGGAACGGCCAACTACATGGTGTGCAAACATTACACCCAGCCGCCACCAGAGCTAGTAACAGCTGATCAGGGTGCTGCGTCCCCAATCACAGCCTGATGACGCTCAATAATCCAGGACAACCCCTTTTAAGTGTGCGCTGACCTTCCTTTACTCCATCAGAAGGATACAAATCCTACTCACGATGTCATTGAAATGTAAGACTTGTCCCACAATAAAGCCCTCAAATGTGGACAGAAAAAAAAAAAACAACAAAACCCACAGACACAAAAAGTGATATAACACATTACCAGTCTTGGAGGGGGAAGGTGATAAATGCTGATATTTTGTCCGTGTGGACATTCTTGGTTGTGGGCTTTTTATGTGGTCATTTTTCTAGTCACCAGGGAAATTATATAAAGTCGCAACCGAAAGGCGATAGAGCAGACAAATGAGTAAATTAAAACACCTGTTATCCTTACTTTAGTCTATAAAGGGCTTGTGCACACGCTGCAAATTTGGTGCGTTTTTAGCCATGCAGATTTGCTAGCAAAACCTGAAGCTATCCTAATACCAGCAAAGTGAATGAGAACCCTGAAGATGCAGAAGTGGTGCAGAAATATCTGCATCGATTTACTCACCGTGTGCACATAGCCTTAGGGTAACAGAAACTAAACACCCAGAGAAAAGCTGCAGCTGCTGTGGCTCATCGGAGGACACGGAAGCCGACCACAGAGCACAGGCTCAAGGGCTCAAATCCAGGCGCATAACATTTTATTTTTGTAGTTTCAGTACAACTTGCATTTTATTTATTGAAATCCCTGGTGTTTGTATGCATAAGAGTCAAGTGGGCGGTGCTATTCAGTGACTGCACTGCATGCAGACTTATAGGAAAGACTGTCAATCACAGGCAGGACCACCCACTGGACTCAGACAAACACCAAGGATTTCAATGAAAAAAACGCAAGTTCAACTGAATCTCTTCCCACAATCCTACACATCATTGTGCTCATCTCCTTCTCTTTACATGCATAATGGTACAGCATGCCTTTAATGATGAGAAAAGGTTTGCTGCCAGCAGCCACTTCTATCAGCAGATTTACCTTGGTATCCAGGGATCACTAAAGAAAAGGCATAAAAAAAAATTTACAAACGGAATTTCAACTGAACACAAACATTTCTTCAATTTAAGAAACAAATTAGAAAAAAAATCCCTATTGTGTTCCTTACAGATTTCTAGAGTCGGGGTTTTCTGCCACTGCTTGATCTGCAGCAACAAGCCAAGACAATGATTGCTTTGTTCCATCCAAGGGTCCAGTAAGAGCCTGCTGCTTACGGATTACGCGAATCACTCCCAGTCTCGCTCCTTAAAACCTCCATCACAGTGGTAAGCTTCCAGGTGTATGCCATTCATAGAAAAGGGAGTTACAAGGCAAACTACAATATAATGGAGATGGTCTCAAAGATTCCGGCCTCCACCTAGCAACCAGCAGCACAAACAAAGGGTTCACGTAAGGCATGTATGCGAGTTATGCAGCACAATCGGCCCGGATCAGCAGGGGGCCCTCCGGATAAATAATGCTGCCATTTTACATATTTGCGTGCCACGCGCAGACTCAGTCAAATTCTAATGCTGAAAGCCAATCTGTCTCCAGACTTCACAAAACAATTATTAAAAAGGATGATAGACAGGATGAGGCTGGTGTACTTGTTTTGAAAATCCAAACTTTAAAAAATTAGAATTTAATAAGTGCAGCTAAAGAGGGAGTACAAATGTAGGGACTCTCAGTCCACCCGGCCTGACCAAGAGCTGCAGCTTGTACTGAGCAGTATGTGATCTCAGCAACAGCAGCAAGGAGGGGCACTGAGGAGCTGACAATCAGGCCGGATGAGTGGAGGCTGAGTTAAAGAGGGTTGATCAGTGATGATAGGAGATAACTTTACATAGGGGGCTGGCAAGCACTGTGCTGGATTTTATATGGCAGTTCCAAAGGAGACCAATGGAGCTGCTGTAGGGCATAGTACTGTGGTAGGGCATACATGCTGCTACTCCATTCTCATAGGGATAACAGTACCCTCTTGTGATGATCAGTGCAGGGTCCAGCAGAACCCCCACAAATGGATAGGAAATCACACATTTTCATCAGACAACTCCTTTAAAACCTTTAAAAGTTCATAAATGATTATATGGTAAGTTTGAAATGGATTTTCAAAGTAATTACACCAGCCTCATGGTGTAATGAAAAGTTGTTAATGGCTAATAAATTGCTCAGTAGCACAGATGAACCATCAGAGCACGCTAACCTACATGAGTTGATAATTTTACATAGTTATCTTATCTATTCTAGAGCTTTTGTTAAAGTAGTTTTTGAAACGTCAGAATATAATGCTCGGCATTTGCTTACAACTTGCAGGACATATTGCTTTTGTTCTTCATCTTTTGTCAGAAGGTCGTTAAAGTCAGTTACTTCCTACCTCTTTTAATTTTTCTTTCCTAACTTTTGGATTTACAACCCTAGCGTGCTCTGATGGTTCATCTGTGCTACTGAGCAATTTATTAGCCATTAACAACTTTTCATTGTCTGTAATGGTGGGATCAAAAAACGATAATCCCACCAACTCTGCATTCAAATACCACAAATGGTTCGAAAATTTGGTCAGGGCTATTTCTGCAATGTTGTTGTCACATTCTTTATAGTCTAACAGACTATGCAAAAAACCTAAATCTTAAAATACCTCAATTTGGATTTTTTCAAACTTTGAGCGACGAGCGGCACGGGTTAACGTCGTTTGATCGAGCTCAAATTTTGGCTCTCTCAATATCTGGAAAGGGGAATCGTTTTGTGGGGTCCAGACGGACAAAATTACGACATCGATTTTTTGCAGTCACCCTAGTGTGCACCTACCCTAAAGATAAGCAGCATCCTTCGTTAGGAGCTTCCCAGACGTGACTGTGCACACAGCGAGGCATCGCACCCCACCGGCTAAGCAGCCAGCCTCACCAGCACTTTCATCTTCACTTGTTGTTCACAATCCACAACTACAGGAACACCGCCATGTGACAAAAGCCACATCAGATGCCAATTGTTTGGCCTGAAAAAAAGCACAAAAGGCAAAAACAAAAAGACAGCCCTACAGCATGGAGCGAGTTTACTGTCAGCATAGTCCATCTCTCCAAACACTACTTTACTGCAAGTTTTCAGACTGTACAAATAAAGCTTTTATATAAAATTTTGTTCAGCATGGAAAGTCAGGAAACTTTGCAAATGATTATTAGTGGACTTGCCTTCATTCCGGTAAAAAAATAAAGTGTAAAAGTCTTCCAAACCCAGCATTAACCCAATCTGTTAGCTACATTGGTATCAGAACATACTCATTTGGAGTACTGATGCTTGCAGTGAAAGAGTCAGCTCAGCCCGTGTCACTAAGGGCTGATGCAGATGTCTGATCTTGGATCACGCTGCATGGACAGGCCGTGGTTCTCCTGTCCTCGATGTTACAACTGCACATATTTCTATAAGGCGGTCACGATCCGGTTGGGAAAGCAGCCAGTCTAGTCGGACATATTTGCACGGTAGTCTTGCATGCGTCCTGCCTTTGGGGATAAGCTGCTGAAAGATTGGTCTGATAAGCAGAACACTCGGAGGAGAACACAGGTGCTGTTGACCCATCCCCTGTACCTGTGTCAGCGCAGCTCCAGCAGAGTGCTAAAATGAGAAACTTACACCATATTCTACAGCATTATTCCCCAAACCACAAGCTATTCCCTGGTCATAGGATAGAGTATATCTGGCTGATCATTGGGATCCAGAGACCCCTGCAGCTGGACCCCAAGAGAATGATGATCTGTAGACCTGAATGAAGTCAGAGGAGGGGGCAAGCTTGACCTCCAGTTCACTCGGTGTTAATACCACTGCCGGAAATAGCCGAGCACTGTACTTAAAGAGGATGTCCGGGACTTTAAAGCGAACCTGTCAGCAGGATTTTGCCAAGTAAACTTCAGGCATTGTCAGGTTGCTGCTGTTACACTGATTAAAATGAGACCTGGGGTGAAGAAATCAGTCTTGTAGTTATGTGTAACCAGTGCTAGGACTCTTTCACACAACTATGTCTCCAGTACGTGTGGTGACAGTTTTCACACATACCAGAGACACTGACATGTAGACACATTGTGATCTACGTTGCTGTGCACATGTCTTTGTGTTTCCACAGACCGTGTGACCCACACATAGACATGGCCATTTTTTACCGGCAGCACAGGCCACAAAACACCCGCATACATATGACACACAGGGATGTCATCCTTGTGACACAGAAGCAGTGGTACAGTAAGCGCTGTTCCCCGGCGCCTGGTGCTGAAGACGACTCATCATTCTCCCCTGCTCTGCCGGCGATTAGCGCAAGCAGGGAATAATGATGAGAGTTATATTCAAGCGATAACAGTGAGCTGGAGACTGCTGATGGGATTACTACTCCCATCAGGCTACACCTGCTGCCGCTAACAACATTGACAGCGGCTAATGGGAGTATTTTTCACCCACCGCTATAAATAAATTAAAAACCCGGCCTGGGTTCCCCTGTATTGTCTATAACCAGCCAGGCAAAACCCTGCTAACAGGATCACTTTTAAAGAAAAAAAAAAAGAAAAAAAAAAAAAAAAAAGCCATGTAGTCGCTAACAGAGGCAACTACCTGCCTGTTGTACTGCAACCAGTCATTGACTGCTCCTGCCGGAGATTCCGCTGCTCCCTGTCAGAGCAGCAGTTTCTCTTCCTGTTGACAGGGTGGGACTAATGGTGTCATGCTGTTTGACAGACTGCTTCCCCCAGTTAGGCAGCGGAACACGGCTGTCAATCAGCATGACATCAGTAGTCCCACCCCCTCTTAACAGGAAGAGAAACTGCTGCTCTGTTGACAGGGAGCAGCTGAATCTCCGGCAGGAGAGGTGAATGACCCATGTGAGGTACAATAGGCAGGTAGTTAGTTGCCTCTGTTAGCAACTACATGCTTTTAAGTCCCAGATATCCCCTTTAACTTTGTACAGCAGTCACGTTTGACAACGAATGTTGCGTAGATTGAGCACGTGCACACCTGCCCCATTCAATACAGGACTGAGGAGCCCTATTTTTGGAGTTGAGGGCACAGCCTAGGGTGCCAGATGGAAACCTGCGCCGGTGATCGTTTGGCTCCCTGTATTCATCCATCCTTGATTATGTAGGGCACAAGTTATTTAACTTCTCAATGCCAATTCCAGTGGGAAACATTCAAGATGAACAGAGGGACACAAACAAATGAGAAAAAAAAAAAAAAAAACACCACACTTCGGGCCCAGCAGGGGCTACAATAAAAACCTGTGTCATCCCAATTTTGGAAATAACAGGACTTGCATGGAAGCAGAACTTGACAACCATAAGAACCCTTCTCCCGTTATCAGAAAAGCCTGTTATATAACATACGAAGCTTCAGCACATAGGAGAAGCCATCCTAGATGAGACATGCGAGCTAATAAATCACCGTGCCCTAGAACAGCCGATGAGCAGGACGACCAGGCTAGGCTTTATATACACTCCGGACCTTTGTGTTTTAGGAGGTAGGTATGCCGTAAAAGAACTGGTACAAAGATTTATAAGCGGGACCAGTAATAAATCTAGACCTGCACCAAGGCACGGGAACGAGCCACATGTGCATCAAGGAGCAGACCGGTGGGACAATTAATCATCTCCAGCTAATGTACTGTTTTGATACGCAGAAAACTGTGAAATGGGAATATAGGTGAGGACAATTGTCATGTGGAGCCATAACCAAGTGCTCATTCTTATCTTTAGCAATGGGGCGTGACTCGTAGGATCCTCGGGGGTGTGTCTTTAGGCTGCATTGCATAATTACTCTGAGCCACACCTCCTATAGAAATTAGCACTAAATAAAAAGGCATCCCCGGAACTGTATGGCGGATTTAAGAAAAACAAAATCCTAAATACTCAGGGGAGCAGTAGGAATAACAGAAGAGCAAAAATTGCCCAATTTTGACCTGGTAACAGGTCCTCTAAACCCCTTTATTGAATGCCAATGAATAAATACCATCAGCTTTTATAGCCCTGCAGTTATCATTGGGTCTTCCATTACGAGGTTTTCTTATAATTTACTTAACCAGGTGGCTGTCCTATTCTCCTGACACACCAGCAATAAAGTAATGCCGCACATATAATTACTTAAAATACATTTTTCTGGCTAAGAAAAATAAATTGTTTCCAACAGGTGGACAGTCCCTTCAAGCTCTATCTGTGCAACAGACAGCAAAAATATAAAGACCTGAGTGCAGCTAATACATGACCCGGCGACTGATCCACTGCAGCGATGCCAAGTCAGGATTCAACATTTTTCCCCAACAGGAAAACCATTCCCTGGAAGGCGCAAATGCTACCCTTTACTCCAGAGGGTCACACTTTACTCAAGGGCAGGGAAGAACCAACAGCGTGCACAAGGGCAATCCCCGACACCGCAAGTGTGCTCACAGCCCAGTCATGGCTCAGACATAGGGTACAATCACAGAAACGTATTATTGACCCAAGTGCTGTCCCGTGTTAGAAGAAAAAAAAAAAAAAAAGGCAAGATCCGCCGTCAGACCCCACAAATCACTCCTGGCACTTCTGAATGACATTGAATACTCTAGGAGGTATTTCAGGTCCCTTTATTAGCACGGTGCAGGTGCCAGCAGCTTTCCTTGGCACTGTGCAACGATCACTAGGAGATAGACATGATTAGAAGATGCTTTTTTCTGGAATATCTCATGGGGTGACATAACTTTACATAAATGAGTCATCGACAATAAAATGTTGAGTAACTCAGGGCTTAATCATAGAGTATCTACTCTCCACCGGACATGGCTTTTTCAGAAAACACTTATAAGGGCTCATGCAGACATCCATGAAACGCAACCTGAGCACGGCATGGCCTCGCAGGTGGGTTATATCTGCATATGAGGCTGTCGAGCTCGGGTCTGGAGACCTGCGGGCAACCCATGCCCAGCACGAGATTTATAGACATCTGCATGAGATACCAAATCTGAAAGCAGCTTTAAGAGAACTCTTGTGATGTTCCTCTGGAAACCCTCCCGGAAAAGTGACAACCGGGCGCATCCCTTGGGTTTCTACAGTCTGATATTGGACAATGTCTGCGTCTACATGAATGAAAACACAGCAGTTGTCAATTTATATATATTTCCAAGATTAGGATTTCTGTGGTGTCCCATTGTATTGAATGTGCAAATATTTAATAAGCCAGACATGTCAGGACGAGCAGGGCTTGTATACGCTGTATCAGGCAGTGTTCACATCTGCAGGCGGCTCTACCTTGTGCCGTTCAGAGAACACTTCTGGTAACAAAGCAAGTGACATTTCCTACAGAGAAGCCATCTAGCCGTATAGGTAGCTCATGGCTTTACATCCTTGTAGATACGCAACCTCACATTGGACCTGTCATGCCCTCCTACAAAGTGATAATCGATCCCTTGGATAGATGGTAATTGCTAGATCAGTGCGAGTCCTGCTATGGGGGTCCTGCTGATTGAGGGACGTAAATCCTTCATTCTGGCATTCTCAAAGGGCCAAAAAACAGCAGCCATCAAAGAGTTAAATAGAGCAGCTGTTAGTGCTGGAACTATGAATGGAGAGCGGCAGCGTGCAAGCGGGAGTGGCTGCACCGTGTAACGCCTGCAGTCTGAGGGGGGTCATCGGATATGTATTGTTCCAGTCACAGGCCCCAGATATCTGGTGGCCAAAGAACCATTGCTTCTGGTCCCGGCAGAGACGACTGGGGACGCCTGCACTGGAGGGTCGGGATCGAACCTGGGCGCCATGTTAGAAAGCTCCTTAAAGGCCCCGTTCACACAGTCAGTATTTTACATCGGTATTTGTAAGTCAAAACCAGGAGTGGGTGATAAATCCAGAAGTGGTGACGTGTCTCTATTATACTTCTCCTCTGATTGTTCCACTCCTGGTTTTAGCTTACAGATACTGATGTGTGCACGTGGCCTTAGGCTAAGCTCATGCAAGGGTGCAATGCGCGGCTTCCTCACAATTACACCCAGAGAGGGTCACACTGTTGTGGGCATCAGTGCAGGACCTCCGTCACCGGCCGAGAGTCTGCAGCAAATACGTTCCACGGGAACACAGCCTTATAGTGTGGATCAGCAATTGTCACCAAGTCTTGGTTCATTCAAGAGGTGGACATTCCCTTTAATTATCCTGAACATCTTATTTATACATGTTACACAGAGATCATATACACATTCGGGGCGGAAAAGGCGGCAAATACCCCATAATTGTAGTCTGATCCTTCCCATAAATACTATACAGCAAGTTCAGGCGATCCAGAGATTTGTAATCACACACGGACCTCCGTGCCCTGGCCCCACGCTGAGCCCCGCATCCCGGGACGGTCACATGCCAACCCCAGGGGACGGTCACACGGACCCCCGTGCCCCGGCCGCACACCGACTCCTGGGACGGCCCCACACTGAGCCCCGCGTCCCGGGACGGTCACACGCCGACCCCATGCCCCGGCCGCACACCGACTCCTGGGACGGCCCCACACTGAGCCCCGCGTCCCGGGACGGTCACACGCCGACCCCATGCCCCGGCCGCACACCGACCCCATGCCCCGGCCGCACACCGACCCCATGCCCCGGCCGCACACCGACTCCTGGGACGGCCCCACACTGAGCCCCGCGTCCCGGGACGGTCACACGCCGACCCCATGCCCCGGCCGCACACAGACTCCTGGGAGAGCCTCACGTCGACCCACATGCCCCGGCCGCACACTGACTCCTGGGACGGTCCCACGCGGACCCCCCCCCGCTCCCCGGGAGACGGTCCCACGCGGACCCCCCCCCCGGAGACGGTCCCACGCGGACCCCCCCCCCCGGAGACGGTCCCACGCGGACCCCCCCCCCCCCCGGAGACGGTCCCACGCGGACCCCCCCCCCGGAGACGGTCCCACGCGGACCCCCCCCCGCTCCCCGGGAGACGGTCCCACGCGGACCCCCCCCCCGGAGACGGTCCCACGCGGACCCCCCCCCCCGGAGACGGTCCCACGCGGACCCCCCCCCCCGGAGACGGTCCCACGCGGACCCCCCCCCCCGGAGACGGTCCCACGCGGACCCCCCCCCCGGAGACGGTCCCACGCGGACCCCCCCCCCCCGGAGGCGGTCCCCCCCGGAGACGGTCCCACGCGGACCCCCCCCCCCCCCGGAGACGGTCCCACGCGGACCCCCCCCCCCCGGAGACGGTCCCACGCGGACCCCCCCCCCCCCGGAGACGGTCCCACGCGGACCCCCCCCCCCCGGAGGCGGTCCCCCCCGGAGACGGTCCCACGCGGACCCCCCCCCCGGAGACGGTCCCCCCCGGAGACGGTCCCACGCGGACCCCCCCCGGAGACGGTCCCACGCGGACCCCCCCCGGAGACGGTCCCACGCGGACCCCCCCCGGAGACGGTCCCACGCGGACCCCCCCCGGAGACGGTCCCACGCGGACCACCCCCCCCGGAGACGGTCCCACGCGGACCCCCCCCCCCGGAGACGGTCCCACGCGGAGCTCCCCCCCGGAGACGGTCCCACGCGGAACCCCCCGCTCCCCGGGAGACGGTCCCACGCGGACTCCTGATCAAACATGGCATGGTTCTGGTGTCCCTCTGTCTCCAGCAGTCCCGCCCACCCCGTCAGACCCGAAGTACTGACAGCACGTTACACCCTGCGCACACGGTGGAGGCTGATGTCACCGTGTGCGGGGCCGGGAGTGATGAAGGGCACATGCTGGACGGAAGCCGGCAAACTCTTACCCAGAAGCGCTCGCTGCCGTCATAGCTGCAGAAGGCTTCCATGCCGGGGCGGCGGGAGGGTCCTCCGGGGGCGGCCGGCTCCAGGGCAGCTGGGGAGACACAAATAGGAGCTCTCCCTACATAACAGCGCGTCGCCTGCTACTGCCGGCACACACACTGCTGATTGGCTGAGCCCCGCCGCTTCTGCTTGGCCAGTGAGCTGATTGGTTATAGCGCGGCGTTTTCCGGTTCGCTCATTGGCTGCACATCACGCCGAGCGCCTGGTGACGAAGGCACAGAAGAATATCTCGTTACACGGCCGCAGAGAGGGGGCGTGTCCGTCAGTGCCGAGCGGCCGGTACACCTGAGTGCTGCCGCCTCCTGCACCTGGCGGGGCCCGGCGCCCTGACCTCACTGTCACCGGCCTCTAGCGGCTCTGTCAGGGACTCCTACAGATGACAGAGCTGTCTATGGAGTCCACAGACAGGAGGCGCACAGTGTGACGGTTAAGCCATGTTCACACAGTATTTTACCTCAGTATTTATAAGCCAAAACCAGGAGAGGAACAATCAGAGGACAAGTATAGTAGAAACCCGTCACCTCTTCTGGATTTATCACCATCTCCTGGTTTTGGCTTATAAGTACTGAGGTAAAATACTGACCAGATACTGACCGTGTGAACGAGGCCTTACAGACACAGCGAGCTCCAGTCGTCGGGTAATATGTTGCTGATCGGTGAGGTCTGACCCCTGGGACAAGCACCGATAGGCACATTGGGGAATCTCTATGACAAAGCAGCGTGGATGCTCCACCACCGCTACATCCCATCTATGGGGCTGCTGGAAGAAGCCAAGGGCGGCCCCACAGGGAATGGAGCCGCGGTCAGACACGGGCACTGCCACCCCATACTAATGGGATAAAAGTTCCCCATTCTGCCGACCGCAGGTCAGACCCCACCGATCCGCAAGTAACCACTGTCCTGTGGATAAGATAGAGCTTGTTTTCATCGGACAACCCCTTTAAGGGGTAACTCACCAGGATTCCCCATATAAACTAATGCACCGGATCTGTCAGCAGAATATTCAACCCCCCTAACTAAAAGTATGACTGTAAACCCCCTAATACATTCCTAGGTTACTAGTAGAGTCTCGGGGCATTTCTGAGAAAACTATTCTTGAAGTTTTATTCTCACGTGTATCCGAGCGGGCACTGTACCCGTCAACTCAAGTTGTTGATTGACAGCTCACTCTTCAGTGACCCGTCTCCGCTGCGCAGGGGCAGTCGGTGTCCGGTTTTGCGTCATCAGAACTGGTCGACGTCTGCACAGTGATCTGATGACCTTGCTGGAACCTGTACATTCATCTTCCAGCGTCACATCCAGAGCACTTAATCATTTTCTTATGACTGAAAACACTAATTACTCAGCAATGCAGCAACAGATAGAAGATATAAAAGTGTCAGTTTGAATGCTAAAGACCTGCATTTCTGTATATGCAGTTTGGAGGGGTTGATCTTACTGACAGAGTCTTAGGCTAAGTTCTCATGATAAGTATTTGGTGCGGGTTTTTTCTGCTGCATATTTTAGTGCGCAAAGAAAGCAGAGTCTTACAGTTCCTATGACCTCTCGTTCAGTCTCTCATTTGCTTGCTTGCCTCCTTCTTTTCCTTTTCTACTTACTGTTGTAGTGGAAGGGGGTGTACTGTGGAAGATGAGATTCCTCAGCACTGTGTAGCATTTGTGATCGGACACTACCACCCACTGATCAAACGGAACCCTGCGGAACTAAGGAATGGGGGAAGTGTTGCAGGAAGGATGGGTCTAAAATGAGCACCGGGTCAGATGACACCTGTGACTCAGCTACACAATATATAGAAGGCCGGAGTGACGATGGGAAGAGAATTGACGCCAATAAGTAAAACCAGCAGGACGTGTGACGACAGAAACGCTGTGGCCGACTCACCGGTACGTGCTTGGAGGGCTACACCAGTGGGACATCGTGAGCCAGTGAGCAGGGTTCTGACATCGCTAGTCAAGACCCATGAACCAGACTAAGCCAGTGAAGACCTCAGACCTAGCCCATCGCCAGTCAAGACCCATGACCCATATTATGCCAGTCAAGATCCAAGGCCCAGCCCTAATCCGTCTTGGCCCGATAGACGACCGTCGCAGGTCAAGCACTGAAGACTGGGTGCGGACTCCGTTCAGGAACTGGACGTCCACTGTGGTTGTCAGGAGGCGTGAGTGAACTGGTGATTCCTCATGGTTCAGTGAACACATGCGGAATCACCTGTGTTCAAAAGCCGGCAGCGCTTTGGATGCAGCGGACATGTACAGCGTCCAAAGCGCTGCTAATTACTGACCGTGTGCACCTACTCTTATGATGAATTTGTAGGTCGCTCTTGCCCATGCACCAACTTTGCTGAGTTGCACTTACTTCTTGACAAGAGGTGGCCTGGGATAGGCATAAAAACGCAAAAAGTCGCTACATATTTGCCCAACTACAGTTGGGGAAATAAGTATTTGATCCCTTGCTGAATTTGTAAGTTTGCCCACTGACAAAGACATGAAAAGTCTATAATTTGAAAGGTAGGTTAATTTTAATATTGAGAAATAGAATATCAAAAACAAAATCCATAAAATCACATTGTATAAATTATATAAATTTATTTGCATTTCATTAAGTGATCTGGCTCCTACGGACAAGTTAGACGCTCCTAATCAACTCGTTACCTGCATTAAAGACAGCTGTCTTACATAGTCACCTTTATAAAAGACTCCTGTCCACAGACTCAATCAGTCAGACTCTAACTTCTACAACATGGGCAAGACCAAAGAGCTTTATAAGGATGTCAGGGACAAGATCATAGACCTGCACATAGCTGGAATGGGCTACAAAACCATAAGTAAGATGCTGGGTGAGAAGACAACTGTTGGTGCAATAGTAAGAAAATGGAAGAAATACAAAATGACTGTCAATCGACATTAATCTGGGACACCATGCAAAATCTCACCTCGTGGGGTATCCTTGATCATGAGGATCTAAAACTACTCGAGGGAAGCTTGTTAATGATCTCAAGGCAGCTGGGACCACAGTCACCAAGAAAACCATTAGTAACACATTACGCCGGTTTAGAATCCTACCGTCATGCAAGGTCCCCCTGCTCAAGAAGACACATGCACAGGCCCGTGTAAAGTTTGCTAATGAACACCTGAATGATTCTGTGAGTGACTGGGAGAAAGTGCTGTGGTCAGATCAGACAGAAATTGAGGTCTTTGGCATTAACTCGCCATGTTTGGAGGAAGAGAAATGCTGCCTATGACCCAAAGAACACCATCCCCACTGTCAAGCATGGAGGTGGAAACATTATATTTGGGGGTGTTTCTCTGCTAAGGGCACAGGAGTACTTCACCGCATCAATGGGAAAAATTATTGAGCCATGTACTGTAAAATCCTGAGTGACAACCTCCTTCACTCCACTAGGACATTAAAAATGGGTCGTGGCTTGGTCTTCCAGCAAGACAATGACCCAAAACATACAGCCAAGGCAACAAAGGAGTGGCTCAAAAAGAAGCACATTAAAGGGCCCGTTACACATAGCGATGTCGCTAGCAATATTGCTGTAACATCACTGGTTTTGTGACGAAGCAGCGATATTGCTAGCGATATCGCTATGTCTGATACTTACCTTCAACCGGCTCCCCCGCTGTCTGTCGCTGATCGCGCGAGAACGTCCCGGACCATTTTTCGTCGGGCACTTCCTGCTGGACTTCCTGTGGCGCCGACGAGCGACGCGTGGACGCGGCCGGAGGACGTCAGGATCGCCGCGTCTGACAGGTAAGTAGCGACCCCCGACCGCTGCTATGTCGCTGGTGAGATCTGCCTGTGTGGCAGCTCACTAGCGACCACTTAGCGATGCACCAACGATCCATATCGTTGTCGGGATCGCTGGTGCATCGCTTAGTGTAACGGTACTCAGTCTCCAGACCTTAATCCCATACTACAAAACTTATGGACGGAGTTGAAGCGCCGAGTTGCCAAGCGACAGCCTCAAAATCTTAATGACTTAGAGATGATCTGCAAAGAGGAGTGGACCGAAATTCCTCCTGACATGTGCGCAAACCTCATCATCAACTACAAAAAACGTCTGACTGCTGTGCTTGCCATCAAGGGTTTTACCACCAAGTATTAAGTCTTGTTTGCCAGAGGGATCAAATACTTATTTCTAACTGTAAAATGCAAATAAATTTATATAATTTATACAATGTGATTTTCTGGATTTCATTTTTGATATTCTATCTCGCAATGTTAAAATTAACCTACCCTTAAAATTATAGACTGTTCATATCTGTCAGTGGGCAAACTTACAAAATCAGCACGGGATCAAATACTTATTTTCCCCTACAGTATACACAATTGCATCCAAGCTGGAGCAGCGGTTATCAGACCCCATTGTAATCAAAGGGGCTTGTGTGCACAGATTGGGTCTGTCTTAAAGGGGTTGTGGAGATTTGAGATGAAAGTCTGCAGTTATTCTATGTATCTATGTCTACTACAAGCTGTCAGGATTCTCCAGTGCCGATGGCGAATGCAGGCAGCCACATGACCGCAAGTATGTGATTTGCTTAAATGCAGCCACATGCCGACTAGACTTGCTCAGCCTTATTCAATTTCACATGTATTGTGATGAGGCCACGCACATTTAATCAGAATGTGGCCGGAAGTATGCAAATGGCATACATGAGGTCACTTGATCAGCCCCGCTCTTGCCACCGGCACCGGAAAATCATGACAGTGTGCAATACTGACTTCAGAAGTCTTTAGTTACATAGAGTGACTGCAGACTTTCTTGCCAAACCTTGACAACCCTTTTAAAATGGATCAGTTTTTGCAAGAGTTATGTTTTTCTGTTTCTCTGCAAACGTCACACTTTTCCTATAGTGGAATCAGCCAATTTTCTCATTTCACGCTCTACACCAAAACCCACAAGTTTTTAGAAATCCGCATCATGAACCACATCTTTTACGAGCGGTATTTAAATGTGTATTTTTCAGCCAGAAAAAGTTTTATTTCCTAAAGCGGCTTATGCAGTTTTTTTTGTACTTCACAGTGCTTAGTTCTGAGTGGATTCATCAAGATCTACTTTAAAGCTGTGACATGACCCTTTTCTTTCCACCATGTATTTTTCAAATTTAAAAAATAAAACACTAAAAAAGAAACATATGAACAGCAAAGTGGATTTCCTTATAGAAATTAATAAGAGATAGTCACACAACCTCCCACTTCCAGCAACGGAGAATCCTGACAGCGTGCAATGTGCACGCTGTGAGGATTCACAAGTCTGCAGTCATAAAGAGTGAATGCAGACTTGAGCCTCAAGCCTGGACAACCCCTTTAAGCCTTATTCATACCTTTGTTTTTTCAAGGCTAGAAATCGTACTTATGATAGTCCATGGAGTTGTTAACATGGTCATGTATTTTTCGGACCAAGTTTCTTTACCAAAACACTGAGAAATATCCGATCTTGATCCAAGTCACAGACAAAACTCACCAATGTGGATCGGTGAAGAAATTGAATAGCACTCAGATGCCATTTTTAATTGAATTTTTGAATCAGTTTTATTTTTCATATGAGAAAAGCTGATGAAACTCGGATGATTAAACCTGACTAAATTCTGATGAAAACCGGTTAGTTTTTTTGAGTATGAAAAAAAAATCACTAACGTGTGAATGAGCCGTAATGGTAGAAAACGTGTTAATAAAATATCCATTACTTACCTGTCGAACAACCGTGAGACATGCACCTCAAGGACTAAAACATATTTTTCGTGCACATCGAAGACACTCCTCACCCGAGCACGGTCAGATTACACCTTATCCGAGCACTACCTGTGAGTGCTAAGGAAAGTGTTTCGGTGGAATGGTGGACCGGATGTCATCAATGGGGGACGACCAGAGTGATATATATGTGAACAATTCTTGCATTATTATTATAACACATTTCCTGTTCTTAGACTATGTTCTCAAAAATCTCAAGCAACCCCTATAAGACTGATATTTACGTGGACAGTTTCATTGACTTCAAAGAACTGGTCTCTTTGCTATATACACATGGATCGCCCACCAGAGCAGTGGGGTACTCGGTACCGGGCCGGTATCTCAGAGGGAAGTGTCACAGGAGCGGTGACCCGGTCTGTGGCCCTGGGCGTCCATGTAAAAGGGGTGAAACGTGGCCGATTAAAGTTTATAAGTGGATGATACGTGACGCCACCTGTGGTGCTCGGCAATGAAGGGGTTAAGCCAACGCTGCAGGCAGATCCTCTGGAACAGATGGTATAAGGCAGCAAGATGTAATAGCTCCCCACAGGTAGAGCTGTAGTCCCAGGGCAGTAGTAGTAGGTGTTGAGGAAGAGGGTGCAGTGTTAGGCACTGAGATGTAGCAGTACTGAAGGGGTTGCAGGAAGAATGCAATGACACAACAGGGTGCAGTTTCTGTTACCTTTACTTTGCTTTGCAAGTGCAGTCCAGGATCCAGATTACAGATGGAACAGAGGCTGGCCAGCTTGGAAGCAACTTAGGAATCTCTCTATGCAGATGGGTTGTGTAGTCTCCTTTCTAGCGCTTATCTGAGGTACATGCAGTACTGAGTTACACAGAAGTTCCTCTTGCTCTCTTTCAGAACCCCCTCGTATGGCAGACAGCTGTAGCCTCCTTCTTCTGGCTCACACTTTGCTGTTGTGCCTCCGAGTCTTATGTGGGAATAGAGCATTTACAGCTTCCTAATCCTCCGGTTTCTGCTGCAAGAACATCAGCATCCATACAACCTAGGAGACCGGACTCCGGACCATGCGCTACGCCAGAAGTGAGCCTGAACTCTGCTCAATCCACCAGCTCTTCTTCTCCCGTCCACATACTTCGCCCTCCTCACACCAACAACTAACTTTCCCTTCCTGGCCCCCAGAGAGCAGCTCCTCCCCCAGCTTTGGTTCAGAGCTCCCTCTGCTGGCCTGGAGTGGGAACTGTGCTGTGTGTTGAATTTACCTGACAGAGAGACCCTTTATTGCTTCCAAGCATGACATCGCACTCCCTAGGAGGAAGGTAATGCCACTGTGGCGACCATACTCCTAGGGGCGCCACACACATTTCACAGCTCTAATCTTCAAGTTCAGTTTGACCTGAACACAAGGACAATCACACAAGCAAAGTAAATCATAAAGCAGGAAAAAAAAAGGCACGTGGGCGCTGAATCCCCAAAGCAAATATGCCAGAAGTCTGTCATAAATTGTTTTGAAAAGTTGCACCATTTTTGCGCAATGTGGAGTTCTGCAAAAATGTTGTGACTTTTGGCATTTTCATGACAGTTTTGCCCTGCTCTGCCAAGATGAGCGGAGACGGAGCATGGTGGACCAGCTGCAGCACCACCTTACACCTGAAATCTTACTTCAGTTTCTGGCAAGGTTTTTGGTGAGGTGCACCCCACTTGTCAGACACTCTTGAACAGGGCGCTAAGGGCAGGCAAATTAGGCATCTGCCTAGGGCCCCCGCTCCTCCAAGGGCCCTCAGCCAGAGGCGTGACGTAATAGCGGCACCACAAGCAGCCGCTATGGGGCCCATTAGTCAGGGGGGCCCGGAGCCGGTGCTACACCCCCTCCTGCATTAAACTGTATCTGCATCATAGATGCTGATACAGTTGAAAGTAATAATGAAGGAGAGAGCGTCACATGACTCTGCCTCCCCTATCATTCTCCTCTGCCTCTGTCGCAGTGGGTACGCGATGATGTCACTTCATCGTGCATCATGCTGTGCAGGGCAGTGGAGCTGCTGAGATGCTCTGCAGAGACCAGAGCAGTGGGTGAAGGAAGAGGAGAGGTGAGAATTGTATTTTTTTTTATATCAGTGAGTACATGGTGGCCATAATACTGCAGTACTGTGGGGCTGCATTATACTCTATGAGGGCTGCATTATATTCTATGGGGTGGTTGCATTATACTTTATGTGGGGGCTTCATTATACTCTATGAGGTGGATGCATTATATTCTATGGGGTGGTTGCATTATACTTTATGTGGGGGCTTCATTATACTCTATGGAGTGGCTGCATTATACTCTGGGGTAGCTGCATTATACTTTATGAGTGGGCTGCATTATACTCTATGAGTGGGTTGCATTATACTCAATAAGGGGGCTGTGTTATACCCTATGGGGTGGCTGCATTATATTTTATGGGTTGGCTACATTATACTCTATGGGGTGGCTGCATTATACTCTGAGGGGGGCTGCATTATACTCTGAGTGGGGCTGCATTATACTCTATCGGACTATAGGGAGTGCATTATAATATACTGTATATACACTATATGGGACCTGTATTATACGGTATCGAGGACTATGGGAAATGCATTATACTATATGCAGAATTATGGGGTGTGTTGTACTATTGGGAGTGCATTATACTATCGGGAGTGCATTATACTACATGGCGGACTATGGAGGACTATGGGGTGCATTATACAATATGGAGGACTATGAGAAATGTATTATACTATATGGAGGACTATGGGGAGTGTATTCTACTATATGGAGGACTATGGGAAGTGTATTATACTATATGGACGACTATGGGGCACATTATACTATATGGAGGACTATGGAGCACATAATGGAGGATTATGGAGAAGGCTTTATTCTATATGGAGGACTATGGGGCACATTATACTATATGGAGGACTATGGGGCACATTATACTATGTGAAGGACGAAGGGGTGTTTTATATTAAACAAGCAAAATGCTGCCTATTCATAGAGTTATTGGATTGTTGTTTGTGCCGGAACAAAAATCATTATTCTCAGCAGCACATTGTCCATTGAAAACTGCAGACATGCTGCTGATAACATGATACTATATGTGGACAGACTGATCTATTAGTGATTGTTCTGTCCCCATCATTGTTCCTCAGCCGATGTAAAGAGGCAGGGAAAGGCAGGGAAACAAGCGCCGAACGACTTCAATATTTTTGCTCATACTAATTTAACGGCCTGAACTCAGCACATGTAAATACAACCGAAATGCTTCAGTGTGATGGTGCAATATGTTAGCATTTGGGGCCCTTTTGCCCACAGCTTCACTTTATCTAAAACAGGCTGTAACGCCGCTGGGTTTGTAGCTTGTTTCTTCGGTGTTACTCTGCATGTCTCTGCTTTAACCCTTTGCTCCTCTCCCCCTAACTAGCAGGGATACTGTTGTCTGTTACCTGTATGGATTCTGCTCAGTTCCCTGCTCCTCTGCGTAGCTGTACATGTGATATCTTTGCTCCGCTGCATGACCATCCGCATGTGCGGTCCCTGGATGCCGCTGTGGAAGCAATCCACGGGTTGCAAGTTCATCTGCAGCTGGTGCATGACTTTCCACGAGTGTCCAGGCTTGCAGCCGCTGCCAGGTGCCCCACGCCTCAGTTCCTGTGCTGACTGTGCTGTAATGATTTCTGGTTGTGCTTAGGGTGCGCGAGGCCACACCTTCCCTGCTTTTATTAGGGTTAGTGTGTGCACCTGAGTTGCTTTCCCCAGCCTATTGCTGAGGGGCAGCTCCTATATAAAGTTAATCTTTCCTGTTGGGCTTTGCCAGAGCTTCGCATTAAGTTTCTGAGTCTCACCATGTGTGTTTGGTGTTCAGCTCCTGTTCAGCCTGCGTTCAGTTCTGGGAAAGCTGGTGACTGTTTTTCCGCCTGCTCTGGGGGCTGAGTACACAGATTCATTTCTGTTTGTGCCTTGTTTTTCCGCCTGCTATGGGGGCTGAGTACCCAGATCCGTTTCTGTTCATGTCCTGTTTTTCCGCCTGCTCTGGGGGCTGAGAACCCAGATCTGCCTTTCCTGGAGGCTGTATATCCAGACCCATTTCTGATGTGTTTTGTTTCCCGCCTCCCTGAGGGCGGCATTCTCATGCTTGAACCCTTGATCCTGTATCCGTTCCTGTACCTGACCCTGTCTGAACTGTGTCCTCTGTGTTATGCTCCTGAAGTCCCTCTGTTTCTGGAACCATGTACCCAGTGACTGTAAACTAACCTGGGTTCGTCTTTTAAAGATGGAGTCCGATGTTTTTGCTGAGCGTTTACTATGCTATGCTCAGCCTGCTATGCAGTGCTAACTTACTCCATCCGGCCCCGGTCCAACCCGGGGGGGCTTGCACCATTCCGCTTCAGTTCCTTCCTAGGTCCGATGTCCAGAGCCTGACGACCGTAGTTTGGAACCTGACGACCGCTGCCTGGTGCATGGAGATTTTGTCCGATGTCCGGAGTCTGGCGAACGCTGTCTGGTATCCGAAGCCTGACCACCTCTGCCTGGTCCTGTGCCATCCGTGTCTCAGCCGATGACCTGAGCTGCCATGCCGGTGTTCCTGGACCTGCGCTGTCCATGTCTCTGTCAATTATCTGAGCTGCCACTCTGTTGTTCCTGGTGCTGTGCCATCCATGTCCCAGCCGATGACCTGGGCTGCCACGCCTGTGTTGTGCTGTCCTGTCTGTGTCCTGATGTCCCGATGTCCAGCCTGTGTTGTGTTGTCCTGCCTGTGTCCTGATGTCCTGATGTCCAGCCTGTGTCCAGATGTCCTTATGTCCAGCCTGTGTCCTGATGTCCTTATGTCCAGCCTGTGTCCTGATGTCCAGTCTGTGTCCAGATGTCCTGCCTGTGTTCTGATGTCCTGCCCTAGTTCCGATGTATCCTGTCCTGATGTCCTGCCTGTGTCCAGATGTCCTGATGCCCAGTCTGAGTCCCAATGTCCTTCCTGTGTCCTGATGTTCCGCCGCTTCCCCAGGGTCCACGCTGTGATGACGTCTATCCTGGGTCGGTGTCTGATGTTCTCCTGCCGAGCCTGTGCTGCGCCTGAGGCCTAAAAGAAAGACCGTCCTAGTATGCCCATGTCAGATGACCTTGGACTGCATCAACCCGTGATGACCCCTGCCATCGTCTGACGTCTGTCCAAGGTCTATGTCTGATGTTCTCCTGCTGAGCTTGTGCTATGCCTAAGGCCTGAGAGAGAGGCCGTTCTAGTATGCCTGTGCCAGATGACCCTAGACTGCATCAACCCATGATGACACTACCATTGTTTGAAGTCTGTCCGAGGTTGGTGTCTGATGCTCTCCTGCTGAGCCTGTGCTACGCCTGAGGCCTGAGATAGAGGCCATTCTAGTATACCCGTGCCAGATAACCCTGGACTGCATCAACCCGTGATGTCCTCCTGCCTTTGTCTGTTATCCTGAGACGTGTTTGTGGTGCCCCCAGGAGTACGGTTGCCACACTGGCTTTGCCTTCCTCCAGGGGAGGGTAATGCCAGGCTTGGAGGCAATGATGGGACTCTCTCACAGTCAATCTATGCATACAACACAGTTCCCCTCCTGACCAGCTGGGGAGCTCTGACCCAGGATTGAGGGGAGGAGTGATCCATGAGGTCCAGGAGGAAGAGGAGTCAGTTAGTCTGCGGAGGGTGAAGTGTGCAGATGGAGAATGGGAAGCTGGAGGTGGAGCTGCAGCAGGCGAGCTCTCTCAGCTTGAGAGTGCACAGAACTGGAGTCGGGTCTCCACGGTGGTACGGGTACTGACGGCCCTGCCACAGATACCCGAGGAGTAGGAGGCTGTAGATGCCCTGCTCCCATCGAAGACTTGAGGCACAACAGCAAAATGGATAGAGAGCCGGGGGGGATTCAGAGAGTAAGAGGAGTCCCAGAGAGAGAGGCTACAGCTGGCTGCCATGCAAGGAGAGTTCTAGGAACATTTGACAGGAGGAACTTCAGAGTAACTAAGGACTGGAGTGCTTCACACACACAGCGCTATTAGGGAGACTGCACAGCCCATCTGAGAGAGAGAATCCCTGAGTTGCTTCCAGGCTAGCCTGCTCCAATACCATCTGTGATCAGGACCCTGGACTTCAGTAAAGGTACAGAAATTGCACCCCGCTGTGTTGTGTCTGCTTCCTAACCTGTCGTTACTGCTACATCCCTGTGCCCATCACCGATACACTGCCCTGGGGTGACAGCTTCACCTGTGGGGAGCTACACCATCTAAGCTGTGACACACCATCAGCCCCAGAGAATCTGCACGCAGCGTTGGCTAACACCTCACTTGCCAAATACCACAGGTGGCGTCACGAACTTTACATTACAAACAAACACCACCGCCATTGACATTGGGAGCCCAGGGCCACGGACCGGGTCACCACTGCTGTGACACATTCCCGCCTTGACACCGGCCCGGTACCGAGTACCCCACAGCCCTGGGTGAAGCGAGGGCATCCCAATTTTGGCGTCACGAACAGGATTACGGAGCCCGGTATCCCCGGGTCCTGTGTGCCATAGACTGTGATTGTGAACTGTGTGAGCTTTGGCGCCAGTTGCCGCCATTGCCACGCTGCTTGACACGCGTGGGAAGAAAGAGGCGGACCTTCGTGGGCGGCGCCTGCCACAGAGCGCGAAGCAGTGAAGTGCCGCACGGGAAGAGAGGACAGCGCGCGAGAGGAGGAGGAGCTGAGGCCTACAGCCCGGAGCGTCGGGCCTGCGATGCGGCTGCCGGTGAGCTCCCGCAACCCCCGGCCCTGGCTAACGTTAACTAGGGGGGAGAGAGAATGTCCGCGCCGGGCGGCAACGCAGCGGCGGATGCCGCCACCAATCTCGCAGCACCGCAAGGAGGAGCGCCTGCCGCAGCGGTCCCCATAATGCCGCTATCCATGCCCTACATACCGGGAGTGGCCTGGCTACCGCAGTACTCGGGTGAGTCACATACCCTGAGTGAGTTTAAAGAGAGACTGTGCAGCTTGTTTAAAGTTTACCCCCTGTCTGAAAGCCAGAAAGTGAATATCCTGATTGAACAGCTAACGGGTGCAGCACTGAGGGAGGTGAAAGCCTGGAAGGACACGGATAAAGAGACTGTTCCAAAGGTCCTGGCCAAGCTGAAGAACACTTTTGACACCCGTACTGCCGCTGAGATCAAGATGAGGTTCTTTGGCTGCAAGCAGAGGGCACAGGACAGTATCAGGGACTATGCTCTCAACCTGCAGGAGGCGCTGCGAGCAGTTAAACAAGTGGATCCCGACAGCGTAAAGGAAGAAGATAAACTGTTGAAGGAGCAGTTCATTGAAGGACTCCTGTCCAGTACCCACCGAGGACAGTTGCGTATAATAACCCTGCAAAACCCTGATCTGGACTTTGCTGAATTTAAGGACAGGGCTATCCGGGTGCTGCAGGAATCCACTGACAGCCGTCCAACGCCCCCTAGATGCCCGGCGATCACCTATCATCAGGAAGCGACGTCTTTTCCCTCCATCCCTGTGGAGGCTGATGCACAGACTTTGGACAAGGACCCCACTGAGGAGCTGCGTCTACAGGTCCAGGAGTTGGCCAAAGGAATGGCTGCACTCACTAAAACCGTGCAGTCCCTACAGATGTCCTCCAAAGACAAGATCCAGCTTGCTTCCAGTCCAGAGGATGTCCCGTGGCTCCGGAGAAGGAGAGCCCCACCACTTCGAGGAAGGACCAACGATCGCTATGACCAGGACGGACGTCCCATCTGTCGTCGCTGTCACAAGGCAGGTCATCTTGCCAGGTACTGTCCTTTAAACGAGCAACCCCTGGGGCAGAGGGCCAACTGTTATGAATGAGTCACCGTAGGAGGCAAAAGCAGAAATACAAGCTAAGTCCTGAAAACCAGAGAAGTTGGCAACTATCAGATTGCAGACCCCTGAACCTATCAACACAACTAGCAGTAGCCGTGGGGGGTTCCTACGAAGCCCTAGACCCCTCGATCACAGCCGGAGAATTACATAGGCCTAAAGAAAGAAAGGGGAAATCTAAACTGCCCCAGAGCAGACCCCAAAGCAATAGGCAGCCCCCAACATATAATGACGGTGAAGCAAGATGAAAATACTAACACAGACTGAAAGATAGACTGAGCAAAGACGGGGCCCGCAACTATCTAGATAGGAAAGGACAGGAAGGCTGCTGTCTGCAATCTGCCAAAACCCTATCAAAGACATAAGCCAACAAGCTGATATGAAAAAGGCCCTGAAGCAGCTATGCTTCAAAAACTAAATCAGCACTCAGGTATTTTCAGAAGACAGAGCTAAATGAATTCAGCACACCCCAGAAGGGAATGGCAGAAATCCAGAAAAACAAAGCAAAACAAAGTCAAAGCACAAAAGCAAAAGGCCGAGCAGCAAACTTAGCTTTAGAGGAGCAGGAATTCAGACTGGTCTCCAAGGATCCCACAGAGAAATCACCCGCAGGGCAGAAGGGCGTCGGCAGCCTTATATCCAGTCCGTAACTCCACTCAGCCAGTCTTCATCATCAGCTTCAGGTGTTTGATAATCAGGCTCACTACCTTTCTTTACCAGAAGAGGGAGTTCCTCGGGCCTCAGTAATGAAGGGGAAAATGAACTCACAACAGCCAATCCCCAGGAGTAGGATCCCCAGGCCCAAGGAACTGGAGAGCCAAGTATGTGGGAGGGAGACCAATCCTTCCTGTGGTGATTGATGGTATCCCCATGAACGCTTTGCTGGACACAGGCTCCCAGGTGACCACCATGCCCTATACTCTTTACAAGAGGTATTGGGCTGATTCTGAACTCACCCGTGGTCCCACTGATGAACTGACAGTAGTTGCTAGTAATGGTCAGACCTTACCGCAGATTGGATGTAAGGAGATTACTGTCAAAGTGGGGAGGGTGGAATTAAAATCTCAAGGTCTGATAATTGTTGATATTGATAGACGTGAATTTAACCCGATGATGACTCTTAGTACCAATGTAATTGAAAACTGTCTGTCCGAGGTTATTGTCTTGTTGCAACAGGTGGCTGAAACTGCTGGTTCTGGAGAACAAAGAGTCCTGCAGAAGGAGATCCGAGCCCTGATGCAAAGGCAACAAGTGGAACTCGCTGGTGGCGAGATTGGCAGCGTCAGAGTGAGTGATGCCTTCCCCATTGCAATACCCCCCAGATGTGAAATGTTGGTATGGTGTCGGGCAGCCATAGGTCTTAGAGGGAGAGATTACCAGGCATTGGTAGAACCAGTATACTCCGAAAGTAGGCCCACTGTCCTGACAGCTAGAGGGGTGGTTGATGTAAAAAAAGGGAGAGTACCTGTACGTCTTCTGAATTGCGGGGAGGAGGAAGCCACAATACCTCGATACGCCACAGTTGCTAAACTGCTCACTGTTAATAACAACTCATTGCAGGCAGCAGAGCCTTTGGTCTCATCTGATCCGGGGAAGGACAATGGCCCTGTGAAGCAGCTAGAAGAGTGGTGCCAGCAACTGCATGTGGGAACCTTCATGCCAGAGAAATGGGGTTTACAGAGTGACACAAGAGTATGAGCGGGTATTCAGCAAACACCCACTAGATTTTGGGCAGGCAAAAGGGGTCCAACATCATATCCCCACCGGAGACCATCCACCCATAAAGGAGAGGTACAGACCTATACCCCCAACACAGTACCAATGTGCTAAGAGTATGTTGAAAGAGATGAAGGAAGCTGGGGTCATTGGGGACAGTTGTAGCCCATGGGCAGCTCCAATAGTGTTTGTAAAGAAAAAGGATGGTACTATGAGAATGTGTGTTGATTCCAGAAAGATTAACAGTATCACACATAAAGATGCCTACCCATTGCCTAGAATTGAAGAGTCATTAGCTGCACTTAAAACTGCTAACTACTTTTCCACCTTAGATCTCACTAGTGGGTATTGGCAGGTTCCCGTGGCAGAGGCAGATAAAGAGAAAACCGCATTTACCACTCCAATGGGTCTCTGTGAGTTCAATTATATGCCATTTGGGCTCCGCACTGCTCCAGGGACATTTCAACGGCTGATGGAGTGCTGCCAGGGACACATGAACTTTGAAACGGTCCGGCAGTACCTGGATGATGTCATCATGTTCTCCAAAATCTATGAAGAGCATCTGGAACACTTGGCTGAAGTGTTTGAAGCTTTGTCCAATTTTGGCTTGAAGGTGAAGCCCTCCAAATGCCACCTCCTGAAGCCCAAGGTACAATACCTCGGTCATGTGGTCAGTGCAGAAGGTGTGGCACCAGATCCGGACAAGATTACAGTCATCCGGGACTGGCCGAAGCCCAGCAACCTCCATGAGGTACGCCAATTCCTTGGACTGGTAGGCTACTACCGAAGATTCATCAAGGGCTTTACTGAAATAGCTACCCCTATGCAAAACCTTTTGGTGGGGCAGTCCAAGAATAATAAGCAGAAGAATTCCACCATTGAATGGACTGGAGAGTTAGGGAGGTCCTTCACCTGATTCAAAATGGCTCTCACCGGTGACAAAATGTTGGCCTACACAGACTATGAGAAACCCTTTGTGCTGTACACAGATGCCAGCAATGTGGGACTAGGAGCGGTACTGTCTCAGGTACAGAATGGAAGAGAAAGAGTGATCTCCTACGCCAGCAGGAAGTTGCGTCCCACCGAAAGGAACCCTGATAACTACAGTTCTTTCGAGTTGGAGTTCCTTGCTATAGTCTGGGCTGTCACCGAAAGATTCAAGCACTACATAGCCTCTGCCAAGTTTACAATCTTCACGGATAACAATCCGATGACCCACTTGGATACTGAAAAGCTAGGTGCCCTGGAGCAGCGATGGATGGCTCGGCTGTCCAATTACGAGTTCACTATCAAGTACCGAGCGGGGCACAAGAATGCCAATGCTGATACCGAACCTACCAGATGCAGGAGAAGACCCTGAGGCTCTGGAGGAGATCGAACTACCTCCCTTCCACAGGCCACTGGCGGCCCAACGTGCTCAAGGAGTGAGAGACAGACGGTCTTGCTTGAAGGAGGTCACCCTGAATCCTTTGCCCCATCATGACTGGGCAGAAATGCAAGATAGTGACCCAGCAATCCGCCTGGTGAAAGAGCTGTTGAAACGAGCTGACTCACGTCCGGAGTCGGATGCTCCTGAAGAAACCCAGCAGCTGTGGAAGGAGAGAGGCCGGCTGTTTATCTACGAAGGGAAGCTGTGTCGGAGGAGTATCAATGCCCGCACACATGAGCTGGTCTGGCAGGTAATAGTCCCGAAGAGAGAGGCATCAATGGTCCTGGAAGCATACCACCATGGAGCTGAACACTTCGGATGGAAGAAGTTGGAAGCATTGCTCCGAGAGAGGTTCTACTGGGCTGGTATGAGGAAAGCCATTGAGAGGTGGTGCCGGGAGTGTGGACGATGTAACCTGCGCAGAAAGGATCGAGACAGCCAGAGAGCCCCCCTGCAACCAATCATCACCAAACAGCCCCTTGAGTTGGTAGCCCTGGACCATGTGAAGCTGGTTCCAAGCCGGTCGGGCTACAGCTATGCTCTCACCATTGTGAACCACTACTCAAGATTCCTGGTAGTTGTACCCATCAAAGATCTCACTGCCAGGACAGCAGCCAGAGCCTTCCAACAGCACTTCTGTAGGCCACATGGGTATCCTGAAAGAGATCAAGGTCCAGCTTTCGAGGCAGAAGTGTTCCATGAGTTCTGCAACTTGTATGGTTGTAAGAAGATCCGGACAACATCTTATCACCCACAGACCAACGGCATGTGCGAGAAGATGAACCAGGTAGTGATTGATTTACTGAAGACATTGCACTTGGAGGAGAGAAATCTGTGGCCAGAAAAGTTGCCCGATCTGGTGGACCTCTACAACCATATCCCAGTGAACTCTACCAACTGTACTCCAGCGTACCTGATGAGAGCAAGGCCTGGTAAGCTGCCTATTGACTTGGACATGGGAGTCCTGACGCCTGAAGTAACGTCACCAGATGCTGACTGGGACAAGGAGAGGCAGCAGCAGTACAGAAGGGTACAGGAGTGTGTGGAGAAGAGTCTGGCCCAGGCAAGGCAGAAGCAGGAGAGACTTTATAACCAAAATGCACCTGCTGTTTCTTTTTCGCCGGGAGAACAAGTTCTCAAGAGAAAAAGAAGACTGCATAAGCTGGATGATCAATGGGAAGAGGAGCCTTACACCATTCTGCCCTCAAACTTTGATAATGCTAAAGTATGCCTGGTTAGTAAAGATGGAGGAGAGACCTCAGCAGCGGTATCCAGGGACCATTTGAAGTAGTGCCCTGACCAGTTAAAAGAGAGAAAAGAAGAATCCGATAACCTCCAACCGATAGAGGCGGAAGAGAAGGTCAGCACAGTGCTTGGGGACTTACCTGCGAATTGGACTAGAATTAATGATGCAATAGTGGTACCAGTGTTGTTATTCCCTCAAGTGGAAGCACAGGAGGACGTGACTCGAGAAGATCAGGAGAATCAGGTAGCAGAAGCCACACCAGCAGTGGAGTCAGAGAACCCTCACCCTGCCAGTGGTGAACCTGTTGTACCCCTGTGCCATGTAGAATCCCTAGTAGTGTACCCAGTACCTCACACACTACAGCACCAGTGTTACATAGATCTACACGTACCACACAGGGAGTAATACCAGTTAGGTTCCGCATCTAAAGTAAATGTGAATGATGAAACTGTTGAAATGTAAATATGTAACTGTTTTCAAGCTTTTGTGCCTACAGGTAACCTGTAAGAGGTCCCTTTGATTTTTAAGGACACTGAACCACAGGACTTGTGTGTGGTCAAAAACGTTATAAATAATTTACCATTTGCCAGGAATGGACCATGGACATTGATGCTGAACTTACCATCATAGGACCATTTTTGGAAACACTTGGTTTTTGTACATTTTTCCTTTTTCAAATCTTGTACAAATATTATTGTTCAAATGTTTATATATTGTTTTTCATGTTTTCCTTTGTTCAGCCCAGGAATGCTGACTTTCACTAGGGGGGAATGTGGCGCCCCAGGAGTACGGTCGCCACACTGGCTTTGCCTTCCTCCAGGGGAGGGTAATGCCAGGCTTGGAGGCAATGATGGGACTCTCTCACAGTCAATCTATGCATACAACACAGTTCCCCTCCTGACCAGCAGGGGGAGCTCTGACCCAGGATTGAGGGGAGGAGTGATCCCTGAGGGCCAGGAGGAAGAGGAGTCAGTTAGTCTGCGGAGGGTGAAGTGTGCAGATGGAGAATGGGAAGCTGGAGGTGGAGCTGCAGCAGGCGAGCTCCCTCAGCTTGAGAGTGCACAGAACTGGAGTCGGGTCTCCACGGTGGTACGGGTACTGACGGCCCTGCCACAGATACCCGAGGAGTAGGAGGCTGTATATGCCCTGCTCCCATCGAAGACTTAAGGCACAACAGCAAAACGAATAGAGAGCCAGGGGGGATTCAGAGAGTAAGAGGAGTCCCAGAGAGAGCGGCTACAGCTGGCTGCCGTGCAAGGAGAGTTCTAGGAACATTTGACAGGAGGAACTTCAGAGTAACTAAGGACTGGAGTGCTTCACACACACAGCGCTATTAGGGAGACTGCACAGCCCGTCTGAGAGAGAGAATCCCTGAGTTGCTTCCAGGCTAGCCTGCTCCAATACCATCTGTGATCAGGACCCTGGACTTCAGTAAAGGTACAGAAATTGCACCCCGCTGTGTTGTGTCTGCTTCCTAACCTGTCGGCACTGCTACATCCCTGTGCCCATCACCTATACACTGCCCTGGGGTTACAGCTTCACCTGTGGGGAGCTACACCATCTAAGTTGCAACACACCATCAGCCCCAGAGGATCTGCACGCAGCGTTGGCTAACACCTCACTTGCCAAATACCACGGGTGGCGTCACGAACTTTACATTACAAACAAACACCACCGCCATTGACATTGGGCGCCCAGGGCCACGGACCGGGTCACCGCTGCTGTGACACATTCCCGTCTTGACACCGGCCCGGTACCGAGTACCCCACAGCCCTGGGTGAAGCGAGGGCGTCCCATGTTCCCTTCCTTGATGTGCAGAATCGGGAGCCTGGCATTGTTATGTTCCGTTTATGTACTGTGATTTCGTTTAAGTAAACTTTATGCTCCTTCATACCTGAAGTTTTGCGGTGTTATCTAGTTCTGCTTGTCGCCATCTTGTCCACGTGCTCAGCTGCCACAGACCCTGCTCGCTGCCCTTTCCTAGTCTGGGTCTGTTCAGGTTACCCTATGTGGTCCAGTGGGTCCGCATTCCGTCCCCACCTGGGTCACTCGCCCCACGTCGTCGTGGTCTGACGACGTGGAGGCGACGAATGAGCCGTGGTCGCAGCTGTAACACCGGGCCTGTTACTGATTTAGTAAGAAGAGTATGCCTCTTAAAGGGGTTGTCCACTATTAGGACAACCCCTTCTTGATCTAAATGTTTAGCCTTGATAATATAAAAAGGTCTATACTCATGTCCCGTGCCGGCGCCATTCCAGAGGTGTCGTTACTCACGGTCCCGGGGCTCTTGTGTGGTTGCATGGCGTGTGGTTCCCGGTGCCCAATCAGCGCTGGCGTCACTGTCCCCTCCTTCGTAAGAAATTGAACATGTAGAGGAAGTCAGAGATCAGCTGCAGCCGGACTTCCTCTTCATGTTCAATCCGTCTGAAGGTGGGGACAGTGACGCCAACTCTGATTTGGACGTGTCATGCAATCTCACTGTCACTGTTGTAGGGGTTGTCCTATTATTGGACAACCCATTTAATAAATCAGGAGCATCTGACTCCAATATACAGTTCCTGATCTTGATGAATTGGGGCCGTGGTGTGCTAAAATAGCAAAACAAGATGGATGTATTCAAAAACAGAACTTGTCACCAATGTGATGTGTATGGGGTCCCTGATTGTCCCCCAGTTGGGAAATGAGGATCAGGAATGTTAGATTTCAACACGTACAGTCATTATGATCTCCTGAGAGATGCGTCATTTACCGGTTTGTTTACCTCTCCCCATTGAGATATGCAGGATGTCCCTAAAGTCTGGACACACAGGAGAAAATACATATTTTCAAGAAATGAAATTTATTAACAAAATTGTATTCATTTGGAATATTAAATAAGTTCTTCAATATGATTTCCGTCATTTGCGATGCAAAGGATGATTCGTTTTGCAAAATTCTATTATAATTGAATTAAATTAATTAAAATGATAGTTAATGAGAATTCCTATGTGTCCAGACTTTAGGGACACCCTGTACAAGCGCTCATTTAGCTAACACTAGTGTTAGTGGTGGGTTTCCTCTGGATTCTCCAGTTTTTTATCCACTTTCCCAAGGCATACGGATCATTTAATTGGCTTCCTATAATGTTGTCCTATGATATTGTGAATGGCATTGCTGTACGTATGTTGGTCAGAATTGGTGCTATTTAGGCAATGGAAAGTACATTAAAAGGAGAAAAGTATTGGGACACTCCTCCAAATCATTGAATTCAGGTTTCTCATTCAAAGACAGGCCAGAGAAGAGACCGCACAGGTCGAACTGGGACTAGCTCAGCCATGTGTGAGTAGCCAGGGTCTATTTTGTTTAGTTGGTGCCTGGACAAAGCAGAGATTTGGGGTTTATGGTATAGTTTTTCAATGCTATGCACCATGTCGAAATAAGCATCACATTGTTTTGACACAATAATCCAGTGCCTGTGTGCACGCAGTCTATTGCGGAGCGTGAATCCCTGCAATAGTTAAATAAAAATTCGAGTAGGGCTACAACAACTTTGGCCATGTGACACTTAGATTGCAATGTCATGCAGTGAAGATCACAGATAAATCTTGCAGGTTTACATTTTTGCTGACTGTAACCACATTCATGATCATTATTAGCGATTTTAGATTTGGATTTTTAAATAAGAGGTCAATTGCAAAGTTGCTTGTTTTTATAAGGAATATACAATTTGACCTATTTATAATCTTGACACAACCCCTTTAAGATTGCTTTCCTCTTTAAAGGGAACCTGTCAGCAGGATTGTGCACAGTAACCTACAGACAGTGTCAGGTCGGCACCGTTACACTGATTACAGTGATATCTGGTGATGACATCCGTCTTGTGGTTGTTGTTTAATCTTTATTTTCAGTTTTGAGTTAATGATATGCTCATGCTCCAGGGTGGCCTGTGGGAGGTCTTCATGTGGTGCTCTGATTAGGTATTCATCTGCATGGCTTCTGACAGGTCACTGATCCCTCACTGACCTGCCCCCTATTTTACATAATGAATATTATATATATATTGAAAGGAAAAAAAATCACATACGCTGCACCATGATCGCATCTGTAATGTGCACGTTCATTCTTTTATATCATGCTATAAATAAATTTATCAGAAAAAAATGTGTCTGAAAATGGCGCGGGCCGCGCCTGCACACTAGCAGCTATCTTCGATCCGATTGCTGCTACTGTGCAGGTGCAGGCAGCACTATCTTGGAGGAGGAAATTTTTTTCCTCTCTAGGATGATGGCGCCGCCAGTGTCTGCGTAGTAGCAGAAATCGGATCGCAGATAGCTTATACTGCGCAGGTGCGGACAGGGCCATTTTCAGATACATTTTTTTTCTGATCAATTTACTTATATTTTTTTAATTTATTTATATCATGATATAAAAGAATGAACTGTACATTATACATGTGATCATGCTGCAGCGCAGTTGCCGCCTGCCTGCTGCAGGTGATTTTTATTTTCAATACATATTGTGAGAATCATGTGGGAATAGTGGATGAGGGCAGGTATATCTCGCCCAGATTCCTTTCCTATGTGGCCTAGTCTGGTCAGTATCACACCTGCTTGCTAATGAATAATGGGAGGTGGATATAAAAGGATGCCAGGTGGTTGTGTGAGGGTCTCAGCCTGGGAACACAGAGAGCCTGTCTGTGTGAGAGACACACGTGAGTGGAAGCAGTGCCCACTGCAACTGTGGTTTGGCTGGACGGGAGAAGCCCGCCAGTTGGTAGTTAGGTTGTCCATTGTTTAGTTAGTGCCGGACAGGCAAGGATTTGTTTTATGTTTTATTTCCTTTTGCATTGCTTTCACCGTTAATAAACCTGACCCAGGGTCAGTTATACACGAATCCCAGCTCTGCGCCTGAGTTCCATGCTGAATGCACGTGACCTTTGACCCCAGCAAAGGCGATCCCGGAGTGTTTTATCACATTGTGGTGGAGAACGCGGGCATCACGTTGCAAGCATGAGCATGGAGGACGTGGTGAAAGTGCTGGTACAGTCCACCGCCGTCCAGCAAGAAGCTAATCGGGTGATGATGGCCCAGCTGAAGGAGTTGGTGGACATGACAGTTACCGATCGTTCGCTTCTCCGGCAGGTGCTGGACCTGGCCCACGGACATGTGATGGGAGGTCACCTGGGAGTCCAGAAAACCACCGATAGGATATTACACTGTTTTGTTTGGCCAGGCATGCATCACGATATTCGAGTATATTGTGAGTCTTGTCCTGACTGCCAAGCCTCTGCACCTAAGCCCCGGTTCTGTAGCCCTTTGGTACCCCTACCTATTATTGAAGTCCCGTTTAAGAGGATTGGGATGGATTTAGTTGGGCCCCTTCCACGGTCTGCACGTGGACACCAACATATCCTGGTCATCTTGGATTATGCCACTCGTTACCCGGAGGCCATCCCTTTGCGTAACACGGCCACCAAGACGATTGACAAGGAACTGGTGCATGTGTTTAGTCGGGTCGGTATACCAAAACAGATACTCACCGACCAGGGGACCCCCTTTATGTCCAGGGTAATGAAGGAGCTCTGCCGATTGTTACAAATCGAACCGTTACGCACATCCGTGTATAACCCTCAAACAGACGGGTTGGTCGAACGGTTCAATAAAACTCTGAAGCAGATGCTGAGAAAGGTGATAGACAAGGATGGGAAGAACTGGGACTATTTACTTCCGTATTTGCTTTTTGCCATCAGGGAAGTACCCCAGTCTTCCACAGGATTCTCGCCTTTCGAGTTATTGTACGCCTGACGTCCTCGCGGACTGTTAGACGTTGCAAAAGAAACCTGGGAGGGTCAGGTCACTCCGTTTAAAACAGTGATAGATCACGTCACACAAATGCAGGACCGTATTGCGGCTGTTATGCCTATCGTCAAAGAACACATGATACAGGCTCAAGGAGCCCAAAAAAGAATCTATGATAGGGGCGCCAAGATCCGTACGTTTGCACCCGGAGATAGGGTGTTGATCCTGGTCCCCACGGTGGACAGTAAGTTCCTGGCAAAGTGGCAGGGCCCCTTTGAGATCAAGGAAAGAGTTGGTGAAGTAAACTACAAAGTATACCAGGCAGGTAAACGGAAACCTGAACAGATTTATCATGTAAATCTGATAAAGCCCTGGAAGGATCGGTCTGCCTTGTCAGCGGAGCTGGCCCGTCCTGTCTGCTCGCATACCGTACCGGAGGTACGGGTTGCAGAGACTCTCTCGGAGCGGCAAAAGACTGAGGTCAGGCAGTTTCTACTTCACAACCAAAAGTTTTTCTCAGAAAAACCCAGGCAGACTATGCTAATGAAACATGACATCGTAACGGAACCTGGTGTCACAGTTCACGTAAAGCCCTACCTAATCCCGGGAGCGCGCCGTGAAGCCGTTTCCCGAGAAGTGAAGGCAATGTTAGAGTTAGGAGTCATTGAGGAATCGCACAGTGCGTGGTCCAGCCCGATTGTGCTAATTCCTAAACCGGACGGCACCATCCGGTTCTGCAATGACTTCAGGAAACTGAATGCGGTCTCAAAATTTGATGCCTATCCTATGCCCCGGGTCGACGAGTTAATAGATCGGTTAGGAAAAGCCCGGTATATTACGACCCTAGATCTAACAAAGGGGTATTGGCAGATCCCTCTGGCTGAGGCTGCCAGAGAAAAGACGGCATTTGCTACGCCGGAAGGTTTATTTCAGTATGTGTATATGCCGTTTGGACTGCACGGGGCACCGGCGACCTTCCAGAGACTGATGGATCGAGTCCTGAGGCCACATAGGCGGTACGCTTCGGCCTATTTGGATGACATTGTCATTTACAGCTTGGACTGGGAGACTCATCTCCAGAAAGTACAAGCTGTGATTGATGACCTGTGGGAGGCAGGTCTAACCGCGAACCCCAAGAAATGTCACATCGGGCTAGAAGAAGCCCGGTATTTGGGGTATGTAATTGGGAGGGGTGTTGATAAACCCCAGGTTGATAAGATTCAGGCGGTTCAGGACTGGCCACAACCTGTCAACAAGAAGCAGGTGCAAGCCTTCCTGGGGATCGCCGGCTATTATCGCCGGTTCATACCCAATTTTGCAGCCATCGCTACCCCCCTGACGGATCTTACAAAAGGGAAAGACTCCGTCATGATTAAATGGAGTTTAGCGGCTGAAGAAGCCTTCCATAGCCTAAAACGGGCACTTTGCTCTCAGCCCGTACTGGTGACTCCGGACTTCCGCAGCGAGTTTGTGGTACAAACGGATGCCTCTGATACCGGTATCGGGGCCGTACTCTCACAAGTGAGGGACGGAGTGGAACACCCAGTCCTCTATCTAAGCAGGAAGCTGAATAAACACGAGCAAAGGTATGCAGTCGTAGAAAAAGAGTGCCTAGCCATTAAGTGGGCTCTAGAGGCCCTCAAATATTACCTGGTGGGCCGAAAGTTCAGGCTGATCACTGACCATGCCCCTCTTAAGTGGATGCACTTGAACAAGGAACGGAATAGCAGGGTGACCCGGTGGTTCCTTGCCCTGCAGGCCTTCACTTTTACGGTGGAGCACCGCCCAGGGGTACAGATGGGAAATGCAGATGCCCTGTCCTGAGTGCACTGTTTGGCGGGTGTCATTGCTCGACCGGAGTGGTCTGAGCAGAGGGGGGGATATGCGAGAATCATGTGGGAATAGTGGATGAGGGCAGGTATATCTCGCCCAGATTCCTTTCCTATGTGGCCTAGTCTGGTCAGTATCGCACCTGCTTGCTAATGAATAATGGGAGGTGGATATAAAAGGATGCCAGGTGGTTGTGTGAGTGTCTCAGCCTGGGAACACAGAGAGCCTGTCTGTGTGAGAGACACACGTGAGTGGAAGCAGTGCCCACTGCAACTGTGGTTTGGCTGGACGGGAGAAGCCCGCCAGTTGGTAGTTAGGTTGTCCATTGTTTAGTTAGTGCCGGACAGGCAAGGATTTGTTTTATGTTTTATTTCCTTTTGCATTGCTTTCACCGTTAATAAACCTGACCCAGGGTCAGTTATACACGAATCCCAGCTCTGCGCCTGAGTTTCATGCTGAATGCACGTAACCTTTGACCCCCGCAAAGGCGATCCCGGAGTGTTTTATCACAATATATAATATTCGTTACGTAAACTAGGGGGCAGATCAGTGTATGGCACACATGAATACCCAAGCAGAGCACAACATGAAGACTACCCCACAGGCTGCCCTGGAGCATGAGCATATCATTACTCAAAACTGAAAATAAAGATTAAACAACAACCACAAGACAGATTTAATCACCAGGTATCATTTTCATCAGTATAACAGCGCTGACCTGACACTGTCTGTAGGTTAATGTGCACAATCCTGCTGACAGGTTCCCTTTAAGGGTAAATTATATCATGTGCAACAGTGGGCATTTTTATTAGGTGGTGCACACTGACACTGTTGCAGGGAGTACTCTGGACTTTGGTAGGGATTACTCTACCTGGCACTGCTTTAAGGCTCATTCACACGTTAGTATTTGGTCAGTATTTTGCATCAGTGTTTCTATGCCAAAGCCAGGAATGAAACTTACCAAGAAAAAATATAACTGAAAGACTGACTCCTGTTCTTTGCTTTGGCCACACTCCTGGTTTTGGCATACAAATACTGATGAAATACTGATCAAAATACTGATGTGTGAATGAGGCCTTAGGGAGTACACTGTCATGCATTGTAGTAGAGCAGAATCTAGCTGCCACTATTATAGGGAGGACATCGTTGTAGGGAGCACTGAAGCTGGCACTGTTATAGCGATGACTGATGTACTCTGGCTTGCACTGTTGTAGGGGGTACTCTGGTTGGAACTGCTGTGGGGAGTACTCTGGTTGGTAATGCTGTGGGGGATACTCTGGTGGGCACTGCTGTAGGGGGAACTCTGGCTGGCACTGTTGTAGGGGGTACTCTGGTTGGCACTGCTGTGGGGAGTACTCTGACTGGCACTGCTGTGGGGAGTACTCTGGCAGGCACTGCTGTGGGGTGTATTCTGGTGGACACTGCTGTAGGGGGTACTCTGGCTGGCACTGTTGTAGGTGGTACTCTGGTTTGCACTGTTGTAGGGGGTACTCTGGTTGGCACTGCTGTGGGGGCTACTCTGGCTGGCACAGCTATGGGGAGTACTTTGGCTGGCACTGTTGTGGGGGGTACTTTGGCTGGCACTGCTGTGGGGGGTACTCTGGCTGGCACTACTGTAGGGGATACTCTGGCTGGCACTGCTGTGGGAGGTACTCTGGTTGGCACTCCTGTAGGGGGTACTCTGGTTGGCACTGCTGTGGGGGGTACTCTGGCTGGCATTTTTGTGGGGGGTACTCTGGCTGGCACTGCTGTGGGGGATACTCTGGATGGCACTGTTGTAGGTGGTACTCTGGCTGGCACTGCTGGGGGGTATGCAGGTTGGCACTGCTGTGGGGGGTACTCTGGCTGGCACTGCTGTGAGCGGTATTCTGGTTGACACTGCTGTAGGGAGTATGTGGCGCCCCTGAGGCTCAGTCGCCACAGAGGTACTGCACCTTCTCCTAAGGTGTGGTTCCCCACCATCCAGGTAAGTTGGGGGCTCCTGACCACGCTCCAACACTCGCACCCCACACAATAGAGTAGTTCAGCAAAACCACATTGCGGCTCCTTGCTTAGAGAGAAGCAGAGCACCTTTGGTGGTTCCCTGCTTGGAACACTAAACATGCTGGGAGGTGGGTGGAGTTGAGAATACATAAAAGAGCGGGATAGTTTAGGATTACAGGTCAGTCTGAGGGAGGAAGTCACTCAGAGAGGAGTGAGGAATGGAGATCCCTGGAAGAGGGATGGAGGAAGGAGTGCTGCAGCTGCCTCAGTGATCTGAGCCAGCTGGCACGGGAAAGGAAAGGAGAAAGATATTGAACTGAAGCCTGAGCTTCCATAAGAGAGAAAGACAAGTATGGAACAAAGGAGTGAAAGGGAACACAGAGGACGTGGGTTAGAGGAAGAACCCTGCCTAGAAGTTCTAAGCGCAAGGCCGGGGCCCGGTCCCCGAGGTTGTATGGACACTAATGGTTCTGCAGCAGACACCGGTGGAGTAGTGGGCTGTAAATGCACTACTCCCATCTAAGACTTGAGGGCACAACAGCAACACGGATAGAGAGCCGTGACTTAGGAGTAGAGAGTCCCCGAAGCAATGGCGGATCCTAATAGGGGCGGATGGGGCGGTCGCCCCGGGCCCAAGGTTTTTTGGGGGCCCAGGGGCAGGGGCGGGCTGGGCCGGGTGGCAGAGAGGCAAATGCCACCCGGACCGCTCCCCCAGCACCTGTACAGGGCCGGCCGTGCCCTGTGCTGCCTGTGACGCCGCCGGCAGCAGACAGCCGCCCGCGTCACATTCTATGAGGGGCCGGGAGCTGTGCACGGCCGTCACCTAGAGGGCTGCTCAGCTCCGGCTCCCTCCGGCAGTGGCGTATCCAGGGGGGGGCAGCCGGGGCAGTTGCCCCGGGCGCAGGCAGCAGGGGGGCGCAGTCGGGCCGCCCAGCCGCCTAATGCAGCGGTCGGCAGTGTCTCTCCCCCGGCGGCTGCGTTCTGCCGCCCCCTGTCCTGTGTGTCGGCGGTTCTCTGTGTCAGCTGTCAAGCTGACAGCCGACGCAGAGAAGGAGGCCGCGCCGACTCCCAGGCAGCAATTGTACTGGCGTCTATACAGACGCCAGTACAATTGAAGCTCTGACCGCCGGGCCAGAGCGACGTCAGCAGCGTGATCAGGTCATGTGATCACGCTGCTGACGTCACTCCCCGGCGCCCAGAGCAAACGCTGGTGGTAAGTGTGCTCCACTGTGGAGCTGAAGAACCACCGAAGATGGGAGATGGGGGTTAATGAGTGGGGGGATAATGGGTGGAGATGAGGGTGTTCATGAGTGGAGATGGGGGTTAATGAGTGGATATGGGGCTTAATGTGGGGATGGGGGTTAATGTGGGGAAGGGGGTTAATGTGGGGATGGGGGTTAATGAGTGGAGATGGGGGTGTTCATGAGTGGAGATGGGGGTTAATGAGTGGATATGGGGCTTAATGTGGGGATGGGGGTTAATGGTTGGAGATGGGGGTTAATGTGGGGAAGGGGGTTAATGTGGGGATGGGGGTTAATGAGTGGAGATGGGGTTAATGAGTGGGGGGTTAATGGGTGGAGATGGGGGTTAATGTGGGGATGGGGGTTAATGAGTGGGGGGATAATGAGTGGAGATGGGGGTTAATGTGTGTGGGTTAATGAGTGGAGATGGGGGTTAATGAGTGGAGATGGGATTAATGTGGGGATGGGGGTTAATGTGTGGAGATGGGATTAATGTGGGGATGGGGGTTAATGTGTGGGGATGGGGGTTAATGAGTGGGGGGATAATGAGTGGAGATGGGGGTTAATGTGTGGGGGTTAATGAGTGGAGATGGGGGTTAATGAGTGGAGATGGGATTAATGTGGTGATGGGGGTTAATGTGGGGGGTTAATGTGGGGATGGGGTTAATGAGGGGGGGTTAATGAGTGGAGATGGGGTTAATGACTGTGGGGGTTAATGAGTGGAGATGGGGGTTAATGAGTGTGGGGATTAATGAGTGGGGATGGGGGTTAATGTGTGGGGGGATTTGGAGTGGGGGTACATAATGTGTGGGGAGATTTGGAGTGGGGGTACATAATGTGTGGGGGGATTTGGGAGTAGGGATGAGGGGTTATTTAATGTGTGTGGGGGATTAGTGATGGGGGATTTGGAGTGGGGATGGTATTTAATGTGTGTGGGGAGATTTGAGGACACAAAATGAAGAGTATGAGGAAACAGTATGGGGGTTGGGTGCAGACAGTAAGGGGTGCGAATGTATGTGGACACAGTATGGGGAGTCGGGGATATGTGTGAGCAGACAGTATAGAGAGTGAGGGGGTAAATATATGAGGAGACAGTATGAGGAGGGAGGGGAATAGTATGAGGTGACAGTATATTGCAGATATTTGCATTTAGGAGCATTATAATGACACTTCTATCTTTAAGGGCATCGTGTGGAGATTTGCTGCAGAAGACCGGAGAAGATGGAAGTCTACAGAGACGGCTGTGGATGAGAAAACTCATCATGGGGTCTGGACAAGATGAAGAAAAGGAGAACGACTGCAGAGACGACGTCATCTATAAGGTACCTGGATGTAAATGTTATTTGTGACACTGACTAAGTCTCATGTTTTTATTTGTTAGGAGCATTACAGGGGTTCTCCAGGTTTGCGCTGAGTCTGCAGACATTCTATGTGACTGCAGACTTCTGAATTCTCACAGTGCTCACTGAACGCTGTCAGGATTCTCTTGTGCCGGTAATTTACATACATGCGGTCACATGCTGACTAGACGTGTGTGGCCTCACTCAATGAAAATGAACGGAGCGAGTCCGCGCACGTCTAGTCTGAATGTGGCCTGAAGTATATAAATCACATACTTGTGCTGACATGACTGTACATCGGCAAGGGAGAATCCTAAAAGTGTGCAGGGCATTCGTTGCGAGAATTCAGAAGCTGCAATGTCAGGATTCAGCTCTGCAGGTTCCAGTAGTCATCACACGGACACTTCACTCATATGCGATTTTCATATTCATGGTCCTGTGACAATGAGCTTCTCTTCCTGCTTTCAGTTTTTTACTGAACATTGAGAGCATTAGGGAGAGCAGCTCGTGGGTACATGGCTAAGTGTGCAAGTCGCATATGTACTTGGGGGGGGGGGGGGCGCCGAACCAAATTCTTGCCCCGGGTGCCAGAAAGCCTAGATATGCCTCTGCCCTCCGGCTATACTTCCGGGTCAGATGTCGGGCGTGCGCAATGACGTCATCGTGCACGCGCCGACATGTCCCGGAGGATGCTGAAAGCAGAGGCGCTGCTGGGGAGCGAGCCGGCTGTGAGGTAAGTATGGGGAACTTTTTTATTTTTTTTATTTATAAAATGAATTAAATGGGGGAGGGGGTGAGTGGGGGCTGTACACAATGAAGGGGGGGTGACTGGGGCCTGTATATGATGACGGGGGGGTGACTGGGGGCTGTATATGATGAAGGGGGGTGACTGGGGGCTGTATATGATGAAGGGGGGGTGACTGGGGGCTGTATATGATGAAGGGGGGTGACTGGGGGCTGTATATGAAGAAGGGGGGTGACTGGGGGCTGTATATGATGAAGGGGGGTGACTGGGGGCTGTATATGATGAAGGGGGGTGACTGGGGGCTGTATATGAAGAAGGGGGGTGACTGGGGGCTGTATATGATGAAGGGGGGTGACTGGGGGCTGTATATGATGACGGGGGGGTGACTGGGGGCTGTATATGATGAAGGGGGGTGACTGGGGTTGTACAGGATGAAGGGGGTGAGTGGGGGCTTCACAGGATGAAGGGGGGATGAGTGGGGGCTTCACATGGTGGAATGGTGGCGGGTTTTCCATATGGACCCGCAGCAAACCAAGTGCTGCGGTCCGTACGACTGTCAATTCCCGCACGGGGACCGCAGCGCTCAGGTGGGAAGGGGGGTACAGGGGCCCAGGTTTTATGAACAGCCCCGGGCCCATAGTCCACTTAATCCGCCACTGCCCCGAAGCAGGCTACAGCTGTCTGCCATACAAGTAGAGTTCTTGGGAACATCTGTCAGGAGGAACTCCAGTGTAACTCAGTACTAGGAGATCTTCACACTTAAAGGCGCTATAGAGGAGATGTTCAGAAAAGGCACATAAGTTGGCGGAGCGTGGAAGGGAGCATTCCATCTTGCCTGGAAGTTGATTGAGTCCCTGACCCGGAGGACACGGCACAGAAGCGGGCACTACAGACTGTGAGTAAAGCTTTGGAACTACATGCCCTTGTGTCCTCCATTCCTTCCTGTGTCCGTCCGCCTGGCACTGCTGCATCCCCTGCGCCGGACACTACACCATGTAGTGTGTCTCTTCACCTATCCTGCCCTGGGACAACAGCCCTACCTGTGGAGGGCTATAACATCATTGCTGCACCACACCATCTGTCCCAGAGGATCTGTCTGCAGCGTCGGTTTAACACATCCCTTGCCGAACACCACAGGTGGCGTCACAAACTATTCCATTAACTACATTCCACCATTCACATCTTCCTATTACTTGGGCGCCCAGGGCCACGGTCCGGGTCACCGCTGCTGTGACACATCCCACTGGGGGGTACTCTGGCACTGATGTAGGGAGTACTCTGGCTGGCACTGTTGTGGGGGGTATTCTGGATGGCACTGCTGTAGGAGGTACTCTGGTACTGCTGTGGGGGGTACTCTGGATGGCACTGCTGTAGGGGATACTCTGGCTGGCACAGCTGTGGGGAGTACTCTGGCTGGCACTTTTGTGGGGGTACTCTGGCTGGCACTGCTGTGGAGGGTATTCTGGCTGGCACTGCTGTGGGGAGTACTCTGGATGACACTGCTGTAGGGGGTACTCTGGCTGTCACTGCTGTGGGAGTACTCTGGCTGGCACTGCTGTGGGGAGTACTCTGGATGGTACTGCTGTAGGGGGTACTCTGGCTGGCACTGTTGTGGGGGTACTCTGGCTGGCAGTGCTGTGAGGAGTACTCTGGCTGGCACTGTTGTGGGGGGTACTTTAGCTGGCACTGCTGTGGGGGGTACTCTGGCTGGCACTGCTATAGGGGTCCCCTGGTTGGCACTGCTGTGGGGGCTCCCCTGGTTGGCACTGCTATGGGGAGTACTCTGGATGACACTGCTGTGGGGAGTCCCCTGGCTGGCACTGCTGAGGGGGTCCCTTGGCTGGCACTGCTGTGGGGATCCCCTGGTTGGCACTGCTATGGGGAGTACTCTGGATGACACTGCTGTGGGGAGTCCCCTGGCTGGCACTGCTGTGGGGGTCCCTTGGCTGGCACTGCTGTGGGGGATCCCCTGGCTGGCACAGTTGAGGGGGGTACACTGGCTGGCAATGCTGTAGGGGGTACTCTGGCTGGCACTGCTGTGGAGGGTACTCTGAATGGCACTGCTGTGGGGGGTACTCTGGCTGGCACTGCTGTGGGGGGTACTCTAGTGGGCACTGCTGTAGGGGGTACTCTGGCTGGCACTGTTGTAGGTGGTACTCTGGCTTGCACTGTTGTAGGGGTACTCTGGATGGCATTGCTGTGGGGGCTACTCTGGCTGGCACAACTGTGGGGGGTACTCTGGCTGGCACTGTTGCGGGGGATACTCTGGCTGGCAGTGCTGTGGGGGGGTACTCTGGATGACATTGCTGTAGGTGGTACTCTGGCACTGCTGTGGGGAGTACTCTGGTTGGCAATGCTGTAGGAGATACTCTGGATGGCACTGCTGTTGGGAGTACTCTGACTAGCACTGTTGTGGGGAGTACTCTGGCTGGCACTGCTGTAGGGGGTAGTCTGGCTGGCACTGCTTCGGGGAGTACTCTGGCTGGTACTGCTGTGGGGAGTACTCTGGATGGCACTGGTGTGGGAGTACTCTGGATGGCACTGCTGTAGGAGGTACTCTGGCTGGAACTGCTGTAGGGGGTACTCTGGCTGGCACTGCTGTGGGGGGGTACTCTGGCTGGCATGGCTGTGGGAGGGACTCTGGATGGCACTGCTGTGGGGGATACTCTGGCACTGCTGTGGGGAGTACTCTGGCACTGCTGTAGGGGGTACTCTGGCTGACACTGCTGTGTGGGTACCCTGGATGGCACTGCTGTAGGGGGTACTCTGGCACTGCTGTGGGGGGTACTCTGGCTGGCACTGCTGTAGGGGGTACTCTGGATGGCACTGTCGTGGGGGGTACTCTGGCTGGCACTGCTGTTAGAGGTACTCTGGCAGGCACTGCTGTGGGGGTTACTCTGGCTGGCAGTGCTGTAGAGGGTACTCTGGCACTGCTGTGGGGAGTACTCTGGCACTGCTGTGGGGGATACTCTGGCACTGCTGTGGGGAGTACTCTGGCTGTCACTGCTGTGGGGGTACTCTGGCACTGCTGTAGGGGGTACTCTTGCTGGCACTGCTGTGGGGGGTACTCTGAATGGCACTGCTGTGGGGGGTATTCAGGCACTGCTGTGGGGGATTCTCTGTCTGGCATTGCTGTAGGGGGTACTCTGGCTGGCACTTTTGTGGGGGGGGTACTCTGGCTGGCACTGCTGTGGGGGGGTACTCTGTCTGTCAGAGTTTTGGGGGGTACTCTGGCTGGCATCGCTGTAGGGGGTACTCTGGCTGACACTGCTGTGGGGGGTACTATGGATGGCACTGCTGTAGGGGGTACTCTGGCTGGCATTGCTGTGGGGGGTACTCTGGATGGCACTGCTGTGGGGGGTACTCTGAATGGCACTGCTGTGGGGGGTATTCAGGCACTGCTGTGGGGGATTCTCTGTCTGGCATTGCTGTAGGGGGTACTCTGGCTGGCACTTTTGTGGGGGGGGTACTCTGGCTGGCACTGCTGTGGGGGGGTACTCTGTCTGTCAGAGTTTTGGGGGGTACTCTGGCTGGCATCGCTGTAGGGGGTACTCTGGCTGACACTGCTGTGGGGGGTACTATGGATGGCACTGCTGTAGGGGGTACTCTGGCTGGCATTGCTGTGGGGGGTACTCTGGATGGCACTGCTGTAGGGGGTACTCTGGATGGCCCTGCTTAGGGGGTACTCTGGCTGGCACTGCTGTGGTGGGTACTCTGGCTGGCACTGCTGTGGGGGGTACTCTGGCTGGCACTGCTGTGGGATGTACTCTGGCTGGCACTGCTGTAGGGGGTACTCTGGCACTGCTGTAGGGGGTACTCTAGCACTGTTGTGGGCGCTACTCTGGCTGGCATTGCTGTGGGGGTATTGTGGCTGGCACTGCTGTGGGGGGTACTCTGGCACTGCTGTGGGAGTACTCTGGCTGGCACTGCTGTAGGGGGTACCCTGGATGGCACTGCAGTGGGAGATACTCTGGCACTGCTGTGGGGGGTACTCTGGCTGGCACTGCTATGGAGGGTATTTGGCTGGCACTGCTGTGGGGGGTACTCTGGCTGGCACTGCTGTTTGAGGTACTCTGGCTGGCACTGCTGTGGGGGGTACTCTGGCTGACACTGTTGTGGGGGGTACTTTAGCTGGCACTGCTGTAGGGGGTACTCTGGCTGGCACTGCTGTGGGGGGTACTCTGTCTGGCACTGCTGCATAGCTCCCAACCATCCCAGATCTGGCGGGCCAGTCCCATTTTTGACTGCCTGTCCCGCTGTCCCGGGCGGGAGCTTAGTTTTCCCGCACTGCACTGATAAGCCACATGCCCCCCCATGCTCCGACCCCATCCTCGCCTTCCCAGAGACCCACTGCTCCCCTCGCAGCCTACGATGATGTTGCTAGGCTGTTCTCTTCTGTGCGCACAGCATCTGTGATGAAGTCACAGGTGGGGAGTACTCTGGCTGTCACTGCTGTGGGGGTACTCTGGCACTGCTGTAGGGGGTACTCTTGCTGGCACTGCTGTGGGGGGTACTCTGAATGGCACTGCTGTGGGGGGTATTCAGGCACTGCTGTGGGGGATTCTCTGTCTGGCATTGCTGTAGGGGGTACTCTGGCTGGCACTTTTGTGGGGGGGTACTCTGGCTGGCACTGCTGTGGGGGGGTACTCTGTCTGTCAGAGTTTTGGGGGGTACTCTGGCTGGCATCGCTGTAGGGGGTACTCTGGCTGACACTGCTGTGGGGGTACTATGGATGGCACTGCTGTGGGGGGTACTCTGGCTGGCATTGCTGTGGGGGGTACTATGGATGGCACTGCTGTAGGGGGTACTCTGGCTGGCATTGCTGTGGGGGGTACTCTGGATGGCACTGCTGTAGGGGGTACTCAGGATGGCCCTGCTTAGGGGGTACTCTGGCTGGCACTGCTGTGGTGGGTACTCTGGCTGGCACTGCTGTGGGGGGTACTCTGGCTGGCACTGCTGTGGGATGTACTCTGGCTGGCACTGCTGTAGGGGGTACTCTGGCACTGCTGTAGGGGGTACTCTAGCACTGTTGTGGGCGCTACTCTGGCTGGCATTGCTGTGGGGGTATTGTGGCTGGCACTGCTGTGGGGGGTACTTTGGCACTGCTGTGGGAGTACTCTGGCTGGCACTGCTGTAGGGGGTACCCTGGATGGCACTGCTGTGGGAGATACTCTGGCACTGCTGTGGGGGGTACTCTGGCTGGCACTGCTATGGAGGGTATTTGGCTGGCACTGCTGTGGGGGTACTCTGGCTGGCACTGCTGTTTGAGGTACTCTGGCTGGCACTGCTGTGGGGGGTACTCTGGCTGACACTGTTGTGGGGGGGTACTTTAGCTGGCACTGCTGTAGGGGGTACTCTGGCTGGCACTGCTGTGGGGGGTACTCTGTCTGGCACTGCTGCATAGCTCCCAACCATCCCAGATCTGGCGGGCCAGTCCCATTTTTGACTGCCTGTCCCGCTGTCCCGGGCGGGAGCTTAGTTTTCCCGCACTGCACTGATAAGCCACATGCCCCCCCATGCTCCAACCCCATCCTCGCCTTCCCAGAGACCCACTGCTCCCCTCGCAGCCTACGATGATGTTGCTAGGCTGTTCTCTTCTGTGCGCACAGCATCTGTGATGAAGTAACAGGAGGGGAGGAGTCAGGGGCCTTATTATCAGGGGCCTCGGTGTATGCAGGACTCTGCTGTGTTGGTTGTCATGGTGCTGGATGATGGAAGATTATGTGTGGGGTCAGGAGGGGTTTACAGGGTGGATGTAGCAGGGCCGTGTGTGTACGAGGTGTACGGAGCGGAGATGTGTGTGTACGAGGTGTGCGGAGCCATGTGTGTACGAGGTGTACGGAGGGGAGCCTGTTGTGAGTTCATTCTCGGGTTGCCCTTCTGAACTCCTTCTGGTGGTGTCGGGAGGTGGTGCGGCTGGTTTGATCGGTGGAGATCTGCCACCTGAGGATGGGGATGATGATTGGATCTCGCGATTCTCAGATTGGATTTAAGACAGCCGACGCCCTATTCAGTTGCTGGTGATTCCTTCTGGCTTGTCAGCTCTTGGTTTTCAGCTCTGTTCCAGTCATCTAAAGCTAAAGTTTTTCTGCTACTGTTCACACTTGATTTTGTTGGTCTATTCAGTCTTTTGTGTGGTCTGCCAGCCCCGGCTGGTGGCTGAGCTGAATTTCCACTCTTATTTATCAGTATTTTGCCAATTGTCTTTTTGTCCCTTACTAGTTCGGTCTCTTTTTGCTCTGTCTCAGAATATTCCAGAGTGCTGATATAGTGGGAGAAGTCTAGTGACTTCAGGGTTAATTTTGCTATCAGAAGTGTTGGACATTATTTTTGCAGGGTTTTTGGCAGGTTGCAGACAGTGACTTGCCTTTCCTTTCCTGTCTAGTTAGTTTGGACCCCATCATTTGCTCAGCCTATTTTCCTGCCTGTGTTTGTGCCTTCATCTTGTTTCACCGTCAATACATGTGTGAGGGCTATCTATTCCTTTGGGGTCTGCTCTGGGGCAGTTAGTTTTACCTTTTCTTGCTTTAGGCTTATGTAGTCCTCCGGCCGTGACGAGGCATCTAGGAACATCGTAGGCACACTCCACGGCTACTGCTAGTTGTGTGGTAAGATCAGGGATCTGCAATCTGCATAGTTACCAACTTCTCTGGTTTTCTGTGGCTTAGCTTGTTTTGGTTTTTTTTTTCTCCTCGGTGACCCATTCATAACAGAATCACCAGCCATACCGCAGATTCTAGGGTACTCAAAAGCAGGAGAGAATTGTAAGAAAAAAAAAAAAAGTGTCAGAATTTTTTTTTTATGTATATTTTTTCCTCTTTTTCTCTGGGGCCGTAGGAGGATTTTTTTTTTTCTTAATTGAGATTAAGCAATTGTCTGATCGTGTGGAGCAGCTCACTGCTGAAGTGCGGGGAATTTCCGCCTATCTCGCTCATTCACATGCTGCTGAACCAAAGATCCCTACTCCTGATGTGTTTTTTGGGGATCGGTCTAAATTTTTGAATTTTAAGAATAATTGTATATTTTTTCTTGCCTTGAAGCCTAATTCATTGGGGACCTCTGCGCAGCAGGTTAAAATTGTCATCTCTTTGCTGCGCAGCGATCTCCAGGATTGGGCGTTTTCTTTGACACCTGAAGATCCTATTCTGACTAATGTGGATGCATTTTTTCAAGCCTTAGGGTTGTTGTATGATGAACCTAATGCTATTGATCAAGCTGAGAAAGCCCTATCGGCATTGAACCAGGGTCAGGATTTTGCAGAGTTATACTGTCAAAAATTCCGAAAGTGGGCGGTCCTTACTACCTGGAATGATGGTGCCTTGGCAGCTCTCTTTCGGAAGGGTTTGTCAAAAACCGTAAAAGATACTATGGTGGGGTTTCCTGTTCCCTCTGGTCTTGACGATTCTATGTCATTAGCCATTCAAATTGATCAGCTTTTACGTGAACGCAAAACTACACGAGAGGCGCTGCCACCTTTTGGACAAATGTCTGTGTCACGCGGCGACTGCCGCGCACTCCTTCCATCGCCTCCTCCCGACCGCAGCTTACCCGCTCGCCGGTGGCCTCCTCGCCGCGGCGCCGGCTGCCGCGGGCTTCTCCGCGGTCCCTCCCGGCTCCTCTCCTCCGTCCGGCGATCGCGTCCGTCCGGTCTTCTGGACCGAGCCGGGTGCGCGCTCCCGCCCCTCCTCCTCGGCGGGCACGCGCAAACACTATGCCCGGGCACACGCGCGCCTCCTCCTCCTCCTGAGGACGCGCGCCCTCCTCTCCTGCACTAGAGGTCACGACCCGGAAGGCCCTTCTACTTCCCCTATATCAGGCTGCCTCTTCCTGCTGGCGGTGCCTGATTATAACTGCTCTTCGTTAGTGATTCTGGCCCGCTCTCTATGTACGCCCCTGCGTCCTGTTCGCCCGTAGCTCATCTGCCTTTTCCATTGTCCTCTCTCCTAGGCTCGGGAGGTCCGTGGTCGTGTCCCGTCCAGTTCTGTTCCCGCACCAGTGTCCTTCTGTTCGTGCCTGCTGTTCCCGCCTGTCCTGTGTCTCCAAGCCGTGCCCGTCTGTCCTGTGTCTCCGAGCCGTGCCCGCCTGTCCTGTGTCTCCAAGCCGTGCCCGTCTGTCCTGTGTCTCCAAACCGTGCCCGCCAGTCCTGTGTCTCCAAGTCGGGTCTACCTCTCTGTCTGTCTTTACATCCCCTGGGTACCAGCTGCCGTGGTAATAGTTACCCGCGGGCTTGCCCCAAACACTCCCTGTATAGGGGGTGGTCCACCTGGTCAGCTTGCCCCCGGGAGGTTCGTTGCCACGGTCTAGCGGGTCCACCCCAGGAGTACCTCACAGAATAATCAGGCCATGGATCCCGCTGGTACCCCGACCCCGACCCAAAAGGAACTTTTGTTCCTTCGTGAGAATCAGGCGAGGATCATGTCGTTCCTCAAATCAATGGAGTCCCGACTTTCTTCTTTGCAAACCTCCGATCCTGGGATTGCCTCCCAAATCTCTGGCTTGCAGCAAGAACTTGCCCAGCAGCGCGACACCCAGGCCCACATTTTGAACTATATAGCCTCAGTAGATAACCGCTTACTAGCTCTACAGACGGCGGCCGCTGTCCCTGCGCCGGTGGCAGTTCCTCATTCTTCCCCCCGGTTGGCTAAACCCCCACGCTATAGCGGAGATCCCAAACTCTGTCGGGGGTTCATTAACCAGTGCCAGTTGCATTTCGAGTTGGCACCCGTGCAGTATCCCTCCGACCGGGCCAAGGTGGCTTTTATGATATCCCACTTAGAGGGTGAGGCACTGGCTTGGGTAAATCCCTTGTGGGAGCGTGATGACCCGATAGTCTCCCAGCTCGCGACCTTCTTGGAGACATTTCGTAAGGTCTTTGATGAGCCTGGCCGTCTGGTCTCCGCCACCGAGTCCTTATTTTGCCTTCGCCAGGGTACTCTCTCTGTGGGACAGTACGCCATCCAGTTCCGTACGTTGTCCTCTGAGCTTGGATGGAACAACGAGGCTCTAGTGGGGGATTTTTGGCGTGGCTTGTCGGCTCGAATCAAAGACGAGTTGGCAGGCAGGGATACGCCCACGTCTTTGGAGGATCTCATCTCGCTGGCAATGCGAATTGATCTGCGTTTCCGGGAGCATTCCCGCGAGGTCGCCAGGGAGAGAAGGCCCACTCGTTTTTCTCCTCCGACACGCAGTCCTCCCCGCTCGCGGCCTTCCACCTCGGCGTCAGCCCCTGAACCCATGCAAGTGGACCGACTCAGGTCCGCGGAGCTACGCCGCCAGGAGAGACTCACTCATGGTCTTTGTCTCTATTGTGGCAGCGCCTCCCATCTCCTGCGTTCCTGCCCTGTGAGGCCGGGAAACTCCTCCGCCTAGGACAGGTAAGAGAGGCCTCCCTAGGTGTCTTTGATACCTCTCTACCCTTGACCCTTCCTGTTTTGTTTATCCAGGGTTCCAAACGTTTTTCGGAGATAGCCTATATTGACTCAGGGGCTGCTGGAAATTTTATCCAACTCGAGGCGGTGAAGAGATTGCGGATACCTGTCAGGTCCTTGGAGGTTCCCCGGCAGTTAGCCTCAGTCGACGGTGTTCCCTTGCGCGAGACCGTTACACTGGTCACTGAAGAGCTGGAATTACAGATCGGGGTCCTGCACCGTGAGAGAATAGCCTTCTTCGTGCTGCCGTCTCTATCCCACACCTTGCTCCTGGGTCTTCCGTGGTTGAGGATGCATGAACCTGTCCTGGATTGGCGGTCCGGAGACATTCTTCGCTGGGGCCGCTTCTGCCAGACTAGATGTCTTCGTCCAGTACAACCCCTCAAATGCTCGTCTCCTGTCTCGGGCCCTGCGGATTTGCCCTCGGCCTACTGGGCCTTTGCGGACGTCTTTGATAAGAAGGAGGCAGAGACTCTTCCACCGCACCGGCAATATTATTGCCCGATCGAGCTTGTCCCCGGCTCGACCCCACCCCGGGGGCGAATCTATCCGTTGAGTCCACTCGAGTCCCAGGCCATGACTGAATACGTACAGGAGAATCTGGCCAGAGGCTTCATCCGGAAGTCATCTTCTCCCGCTGGAGCAGGCTTCTTTTTTGTCAAGAAGAAGGACGGGTCTCTCCTGTGACGTCTGCCTGCGGTCTGGACTGCAGCCAGACAGCACCCCAAGAAACACTGATACCCTTTACCCCTATACAGGGATCTGGATTTATAGCAGAGCCCAGTAGGCACTGTCTGAATAGGAGCAATGACCAGAGCAGGACGGTCGCCAGAAAGGTGTTCCAATACAGGACACAGAGGCAATGATATCCGAGACTAAACCAGTCAGGCAGCAACGGTACAAAAACAGTAGACAGTAGCAGAGTCAGATTCCAGGCCGAAGCCAGAGTCATAAACCAGGAGAGTCGCAGAGGTACAGAATCGTTAGGCAGAAGCAGAGTCAGAATCCAGGCCGAAGTCAGAGTCATAAACCAGGAGAGTCGCAGAGGTACAGAATCGTTAGGCAGAAGCAGAGTCAGAATCCAGGCCAAAGTCAGAGTCATAAACCAGGAGAGTCGCAGAGGTACAGAATCGTTAGGCAGAAGCAGAGTCAGAAGTCCAGGCAAAAGTCAGAGTCAGTCAACAGCAATTCACACAGTAACACGCAGGGGAACCAAGAATATATCCGGCGGCTTGCAAGCCCAGTCCAAAGGTATTTGAGGGATCAGGTCATCCCTCACAGGCTCCCGGGCTGATGATGTCATCAGGACCGCCCCCAGGACCAGACCTGATGACGATGCACCAACCCCTTCATGACTGACAGAGGAGCGGAGTCTGAGTCCACTAGACGACTGCGCAGAAGCCCTTTCACTGTTGCCGCCATTACTCGGGCGCGAGCCACGGTGCTTCACAGTGGCTGAGGGCGGAACAGCAGGCCCTGAATTCGACGATGACATGTCAGTCCGGCGCCTCCTGGTAGCTGAGGCCTGGACAGCAGGCCCCGAGCCCAAGAGCGGCGTGACAGTCCGTCGCCTCCTAGTGGCTGAGGGCGGAACAGCAGGCCCCGAGTCTGACGGTGACGTGACATCTCCGCCCCTGTATTGACTATCGAGGTCTTAACGAGATTACTATCAAGAACAGATATCCTCTACCTCTCATCCCCGAGTTGTTCGACCGGCTACGAGGGGCGCGAATCTTTTCTAAATTGGATCTCCGTGGAGCCTACAATCTCATCCGTATTCGCTCCGGAGATGAATGGAAGACCGCCTTCAACACCAGGGATGGACACTACGAGTATCTCGTCATGCCCTTCGGGTTGTGCAACGCTCCCGCAGTCTTTCAGGAATTTGTGAACGACATTTTCCGAGACCTTCTGTACTCCTGTGTGGTCGTGTATCTTGACGATATCCTTGTCTTCTCTCCCGATCTGTCCACCCACAGAAGAGATGTCCGCCGAGTACTGTTCCGATTGAGGGAGAATCGCCTGTACGCCAAATTGGAGAAATGCGCCTTTGAACAGTCTTCCCTTCCATTTCTAGGCTATATCATCTCCGACTCTGGCTTGCGTATGGATCCGGAGATGGTGTCTGCCGTGCTTAACTGGCCACGTCCCCAAGGGGTGAAAGCCATTCAGCGATTTCTCGGCTTCGCAAATTACTATCGGCAGTTCATCCCTCATTTTTCCTCGTTGGCTGGCTCTATCTCGTCTTTGATCCGTAAAGGAGCCAACCCGCACGTCTGGACCCCTGAAGCAGAGGAAACCTTCCTGTCTCTGAAACGAGCATTTGCCACGGCACCCGTACTCCATCGTCCTGAGGTCAACAAACCGTTCGTCCTCGAAGTGGATGCGTCTGCAACTGGAGCTGGAGCGGTTTTATCTCAAAAGTCTCCCTCTGGTAGGCTTGTTACGTGCGGTTTCTTTTCCAAGTCCTTCTCCACCCCAGAGCGGAATTATTCCATCGGAGACCGAGAACTGCTTGTCATCCTGTTAGCTCTAGAGGAGTAGAGATACTTATTGGAGGGCGCCGTACATCCCTTCACAATCTTCACAGACCATAAAAATCTAGCTTACATTCGGTCTGCACAGAGACTCAACCCACGACAGGCCAGGTGGTCTCTGTTCTTCGGTCGATTCGATTTTGATCTGCATTTTCGTCCAGGTAACAAGAACCTCAAAGCTGACGCCTTGTCCGGGTCCTCTCTTTCCGCAGATGTCGAAGAGGAACCCGCGCATATCTTGGATCCATCCAGGCTCATCACGGTGGCACCGCTTTCTCTCCTTTCACCTCCACCTGGCAGGACTTTTGTGCCGGAGAAGGACCGAGGACGAATCCTACACTGGGGACATGCTTCCAAGCTGGCTGGCCATCTCGGCCTTAAGAAGACACTTCTCCTGGTGTCCCGCTACTACTGGTGGCCGACTCTTCCCCAGGATGTCCGGGATTTCGTCGCCTCCTGCCTCTCCTGTGCCAAGATCAAGGTGCCTAGGCAGCTGCCTTCTGGTCTTCTACACCCGCTTCCAGTACCCTCGTCTCCTTGGCAACACATTGCCATGGACTTTATTACGGATCTGCCCCAGTCTACCAACTGTACTGTCGTCCTAGTGGTGGTAGATAGGTTCTCTAAGATGGCACATTTCATCCCTCTTCCCGGCTTGCCATCGGCACCAGCCTTGGCGAAGATTTTCGTTCAGCACATCTTCCGTCTTCATGGACTGCCCCAACATATTGTTTCGGACAGAGGAGTCCAATTCACGTCTCGCTTCTGGAGAGCCCTATGCAGATCGATGAATGTCACTCTTGACTTCTCCTCATCTTACCATCCACAGTCCAACGGTCAGGCAGAACGGACGAATCAGAGTTTGGTGAACTACCTCCGGCATTTTTCTAATGTCCACCAGAACGACCGGTCTGAATTACTCCCGTGGGCTGAGTTTGCCTATAATAACCACGTCAGTGAGTCTTCTGGCAAGTCCCCTTTCTTTGTCGTCTACGGGCAACATCCTGGTGTACCTCTACCGGTTCCTCCTGCCTCGGGTGTACCGGCGGCTGATCTTCTGACCGGTGAATTGTCCAGGATCTGGCAGGAGACCAAGGCCGCTCTCGAGTTGGTTCGTAACAGGGTTAAGAGACACGCAGACAAAAGGCGCCTGGATGCCCCGCCATATCACCCAGGTGATAAAGTTTGGCTGGCCTCCAAGTTTATTCGCCTCAAGATCCCTTCCCATAAACTGGGTCCCAGCTATATTGGACCTTTTGAGGTCTTGTCCCGTATTAATGACGTCTCCTACAAACTACGACTTCCCGCCTCTCTCCGCATCCCTAATGCTTTTCATGTGTCTCTTCTAAAGCCAGTCATCTTCAATCGTTTCCATTCCACGGCTCCTCACTCGCCTCTGCCTGTCTCCGCAGACGATGTATTTGAGGTTAAAGATAATTTGGCCATGAGGAGGCAAAAGGGGAGAACCTTTTTTTTGGTTGATTGGAAGGGCTTTGGCCCTGAGGAGAGGTCCTGGGAGCCCCAGGAGAACATCCAGGCTCTTCGAATCTTGGCTAAATTTTTTTCCGGGCTGCGGAGGGGGGTGCGTAAGGAGGGGGGTACTGTCACGCGGCGGCTGCCGCGCACTCCTTCTATCGCCTCCTCCCGACCGCAGCTTACCCGCTCGCCGGTGGCCTCCTCGCCGCGGCGCCGGCTGCCACGGGCTTCTCCGCGGTCCCTCCCGGCTCCTCTCCTCCGTCCGGCGATCGCATCCGTCCGGTCTTCTGGACCGCGCCGGGTGCGCGCTCCTGCCCCTCCTCCTCGGCGGGCGCGCGCACACACTATGCCCGGGCACACGCGCGCCTCCTCCTCCTCCTGAGGACGCGCGCCCTCCTCTCCTGCACTAGAGGTCACGACCCGGAAGGCCCATCTACTTCCCCTATATCAGGCCGCCTCTTCCTGCTGGCGGTGCCTGATTATCACTGCGCTTCGTTTGTGATTCTGGCCCGCTCTCTATGTACGCCCCTGCGTCCTGTTCGCCCGTAGCTCATCTGCCTTTTCCATTGTCCTCTCTCCTAGGCTCAGGAGGTCCGTGGTCGTGTCCCGTCCAGTTCTGTTCCCGCACCAGTGTCCTTCTGTTCGTGCCTGCTGTTCCCGCCTGTCCTGTGTCTCCAAGCCATGCCCGTCTGTCCTGTGTCTCCGAGCCGTGCCCGCCTGTCCTGTGTCTCCAAGCCGTGCCCGTCTGTCCTGTGTCTCCAAACCGTGCCCGCCAGTCCTGTGTCTCCAAGTCGGGTCTACCTGTCTGTCTTTACATCCACTGGGTACCAGCTGCCGTGGTAATAGTTACCCGCGGGCTTGCCCCAAACACTCCCTGTATAGGGGGTGGTCCACCTGGTCAGCTCGCCCCCGGGAGGTTCGTTGCCACGGTCTAGCGGGTCCACCCCAGGAGTACCTCACAGTCTGAACCTATGCAGTGTGATAGAGTTTTGCCTAGGGCGCAACGTCAGGAGTTTAGAAGGCGTAATAAGCTGTGTTTTTTCTGTGGAGATGGCTCTCATACTATTTCTGTCTGTCCAAAACGAGAGAAACATTTTGCACACACATTTGCTGTGGGCAGTGTACAACCTAAGCTCCTTTTGGCAATTACTCTGATCTGCTCCTTATTCACATTTTCCACGAAGGCTTTTGTGGATTCAGGAGCAGCATTGAATCTGATGGAATTGGACTTTGCTAAACGTTGTGGTTTTTCCATGACGCTTCTGCGGACGCCTATTCCTTTGAGGGGTATTGATGCTACTCCTTTGGCGGAGAATAAACCTCAGTTTTGGACCCAGGTGACGATGTGGGATGCCCCAGACCACCAAGAGAATTGTGGATTTCTGGTGCTGCATAATTTGCATGATACTATTGTACTGGGTTTTCCTTGGTTGCAAACTCATAATCCAGTTTTGAATTGGAAATCTGGGTCTGTGGTGAGCTGGGGTTGTCAGTGTGTTCTTAGGGACGCTCCTTTTTTCTCCACCTCTCCTCAGTTTCATGATATTCCTGATTATCTAGCCGATTTTTCTGATGTATTTAGTGAGAGCAAGTCTGCGTCTTTGCCTCCTCATAGGAGTTATGACTGTGCAATTGAGTTGATGCCTGGGTGTAAATTTCCCAAGGGTCGGCTTTTCAACTTATCAGTACCCGAACATGATGCTATGCGATCCTATATTAAGGAGTCATTGGAGAAGGGTCATAGTAGACCATCCTCGTCACCTTTAGGTGCTGTTTTTTTTTTTTGTGGCCAAGAAAGATGGTTCATTAAGACCGTGTATTGATTATCGTTCCCTTAACAAGATGACGGTTAAATATCAGTACCCGTTACCTCTGATGTCTGATTTATTCTCCAGAGTTAAGAGTGCCTGCTGGTTTACTAAGCTTGACCTCAGGGGGGCGTATTATCTTATTCGCATCAAGCACGGGGATGAATGGAAGACGGCGTTTAATACTCCGGAGGGACATTTTGAGTACCTGGTGATGCCTTTTGAGCTCACTAATGCCCCTTCTGTCTTCCAGTCCTTTATGAACGATATTTTCCGTGACTTTGTGGATAAGTTTTTGATCATCTATCTGGATGATATTTTGATCTTTTCTAGTGATTGGGATTCTCATGTGGAACACGTCCGGACTGTGTTCTGGATTTTGAGGGAGAATTCCCTGTTTGTTAAGGGATCGAAATGCCTCTTTGGTGTACAGAGGATTTCATTTTTGGGATTTATCCTATCTCCATCGACTATTGAAATGGACCCGGCCAAGGTACAGGCCATTTATGATTGGGTTCAGCCTACTTCTTTGAAGGCCCTCCAGAAGTTTTTGGGTTTTGCTAATTTCTATCGTAAATTTATAGGTAATTTTTCTGGTATTGTCAAACCACTGACTGATCTGACCAAGAAGGGCGCTGATGTGCTGAACTGGTCTCCTGAGGCTATCTCAGCATTTCAGGAGCTTAAGCAGAGATTTACTTCAGCTCCAGTTTTACGGCAACCTAATGTCTCACTTCCATTTCAGGTGGAGGTAGATGCTTCTGAGATTGGTGCAGGAGCTGTTTTGTCCCAAAAAGACCCTGGACTTCTAAGATGAATCCCTGTGCCTTCTTTTCTCGAAAGTTCTCCCCATCTGAACGCAACTATGACGTGGGGAATCGGGAATTGTTGGCCACGAAGTGGGCATTTGAGGAGTGGAGACACTGGTTGAAGGGAGCTAGACATCAAGTTGTGGTCCTCACCGATCACAAGAATTTAATTTATCTGGAGTCGGCCAAACGCTTAAATCCTAGACAGGCTAGATGGGCCTTGTTTTTCACGCGTTTTAATTTTGTGGTCTCTTTTCTTCCGGGCACTAAGAATGTTAAGGCAGACGCCCTTTCTAGGAGTTTCTTTGCCGATTCTCTTAGTGTGACTGAGCCTACTATCCTAGGTGAGGGGGTAGTTCTTTCTGCCATTTCGCCCGATTTGAGACGCGCCTTGGAGGAATTTCAGAAGGATAAACCTGAGCGTTGCCCTATGGGAAAATTGTATGTTCCTGACCAGTGGAGAAAGAGAGTGATGTCTGAAATTCATTGCTCCGCATTGGCTGGTCATCCAGGTATTTTTGGTACCAGAGATTTGGTGAGTCGGTCCTTTTGGTGGCTTGCCTTATCTCGGGACTTGATCTCGGTCTAAACCCTGTTCTCGTTCTAGTGGGTTGCTGATGCCCTTTCCGGTGCCCAAGAGGCCATGGACCCATATCTCAATGGATTTTATTTCTGACCTTCCTGTCTCTCAGAGAATGACTGTTATCTGGGTGATTTGTTATAGATTTTCGAAGATGGTCCATCTTGTACCACTCCCAAAGTTGCCATCTTCCGCTGAGTTGGTGCCCTTATTTTTACAACAGGTGGTTCGGTTACATGGGATTCCTGAGAACATAGTGTCCGACAGAGGAGTCCAGTTTGTTTCCAGATTCTGGAAAGCCTTTTGTTCCAATCTGGGAATTCAGTTATCCTTCTCCTCCGCGTTTCGTCCCCAGACCAATGGACAGACTGAGCGAACAAACCAGACCTTGGAGTCTTATTTGAGATGTTTTATATCTGCTGATCAGGATGATTGGGTCTCATTTTTGCCCTTGGCCGAATTCGTACTGAACAATAGAGCTAGCTCTGCCACTTTGATGTCACCCTTTTTCTGTAATTTTGGGTTTCATCCTCGATTCTCTTCAGGGCAAGTGGAATCTTCGTCCTGCCCAGGTGTGGACACTGTGGTTGAGAGAATGCAGCAGATATGGGACCAAGTGGTGGATAAGTTGTCACTCTCTCAGGAAAAGGCCCAGCGATTTTCCAATTGGCATAGGACCATTGGTCCCCGGTTTAAAGTGGGTGATATGGTTTGGTTGTCGTCTAAGAATATTCCTATGAAGGTTGCATCTCCTAAATTTAAGCCAAGATTTATTGGTCCTTATAAGATTTTGGAAATTCTTAATCCTGTTTCGTTTCGATTGGCTCTTCCAGTTACGTTCAAGATCCATAACGTATTTCACAAATCTCTGTTGAAGAGGTTTGTTGAGCCAGTGGTTCCTATGGCGGCACCTCCTGACCCTGTGTTGGTCGAAGGCAATGTGGAATATGAGGTAGAGAAAATATTGGATTCTCGTTTGGTTAGACGGAGACTCCAGTATTTGGTCAAATGGAAGGGTTATGGTCAGGAGGATAATTCTTGGGTCTCTGCCTCTGATATTCATGCCAATAGATTGGTTCGTGCTTTTCACCGGGCCCATCCTGATTGGCCTGGTGGCGTGGATGAGGGTTCGGTGACCCCTCCTCAAGGGGGGGTTACTGTTGTGAGTTCATTCTCGGGTTCCCCTTCTGAACTCCCTCTGGTGGTGTCGGGAGGTGGTGCAGCTGGTTTGATCGGTGGAGATCTGCCACCTGAGGATGGGGATGATGATTGGATCTCGCGATTCTCAGATTGGATTTAAGACAGCCGACGCCCTATTCAGTTGCTGGTGATTCCTTCTGGCTTGTCAGCTCTTGGTTTTCAGCTCTGTTCCAGTCATCTAAAGCTAAGTTTTTCTGCTATTGTTCACACTTGATTTTGTTGGTCTATTCAGTTTTTTGTGTGGTCTGCCAGCCCCGGCTGGTGGCTGAGCTGAATTTCCACTCTTATTTATCAGTATTTTGCCAATTGTCTTTTTGTCCCTTACTAGTTCGGTCTCTTTTTGCTCTGTCTCAGAATATTCCAGAGTGCTGATATAGTGGGAGAAGTCTAGTGACTTCAGGGTTAATTTTGCTATCAGAAGTGTTGGACATTATTTTTTGTAAGGTTTTTTGCAGGTTGCAGACAGTGACTTGCCTTTTTCTTTCCTGTATAGTTAGTTTGGGCCCCATCATTTGCTCAGCCTATTTTCCTGCCTGTGTTTTGTGCCTTCATCTTGTTTCACAGTCAATACATGTGTGGGGGCTGTCTATTCCTTTGGGGTCTGCTCTGGGGCAGTTAATTTTCCCTTTTCTTGCTTTAGGCTTATGTAGTCCTCCGGCCGTGACGAGGCGTCTAGGAACATCGTAGGCACGCTCCACGGCTACTGCTAGTTGTGTGGTAAGATCAGGGATCTGCAGTCTGCATAGTTACCAACTTCTCTGGTTTTCTGTGGCTTAGCTTGTTTTTTTTTTTTCTCCTCGGTGACCCATTCATAACAGGAGCCACGTGTGTATGAGGTGTACGGAGCGGAGCCATGTGTTTAGGAGGTGTACGGAGCGGAGCCGTGTGTGAACGGGGTGTGAGGGAGCCATGTGTTTATGAGGTGTATGGAGCGGAGCCGTGTGTACAAGGTGTACAGAGCAGAGCCGCGTGTGAACGGGGTGTGAGGAGCGGAGCCGTTTGTGTGTACGAGGTGTCTGGAGTGGAGATGTGTGTGTACGAGGTGTACGGAGCAGAGCCACTTGTGTATGAGGTGTACTGAGCGGAGAGGTGTATGGAGCGGAGCCGTGTGTGTGTGTACGAGGTGTACGGAATGGAGCCGCGTGTGTATGAGGTGTATGGTGTGGAGATGTGTGCGGCGCAGAGCCGTGTGTGTATACGAGGTGTACAGAGCGGAGCCGTGTGTATACGATGTGTTCGGAGTGGAGATGTGTACGAGGTGTACGAAGAGGAGCCGTGTGTGGACGAGGTGTACGAAGCGGAGCCGTGTGTGTGCAAGGTGTATGGAACGGAGACCTGTGTGTACAAAGTGCACGGAGCTGAGCCGTGTGTTTACGGAGCGGAGCAGAGCCTTGTGTGAACTGGGTGCACGGAGTGGAGCCACATGTGTACGAGGTGTACGGAGCGGAACCTCGTGTGTATGAGGTGTATGGAGCAAAGCCGCATGTGTACAAGGTTTACGGAGTGGAGCCGCACGTGTATGAGGTGTATGGAGCGGAGATGTGTACGGAGCGGAGCCGTGTGTGTTTACGAGGTGTACAGAGCGGAGCCGCGTGTATACGAGGTGTTCAGAGCAGAGATGTGTATGAGGTGTACCGAGTGGAGCCGTGTGTGGACGAGGTGTACGAAGCGGAGCTGTGTGTGTACAAGGTGTACGGAACGGAGCCCTGTGTGTACAAAGTGCACGGAGCTGAACCGTGTGTTTACGGAGCGGAGCAGAGCCTTGTGTAAGGGGTGCACGGAGTGGAGCCGCGTGTGTACGAGGTGTATGGGGCAGAACCTCGTGTGTACGAGGTGTATGGAGCAAAGCCACATGTGTACAAGGTTTATGGAGTGGAGCCATGTGTGTACAAGGTGTATAGAGCGTGGCCACGTGTGTACAAGGTGAACGGAGCAGAGCAGCATGTGTACGAGGTTTACGGAGTGGAGCCATGTGTGTACTGAGTGGAGCCGTGTGTGTGCGAGGCATACAAAGCGGAACCGTGTGTGTATGAGGTGTGCGGAGCCATGCATGTACAAGGTGTATGGTGGGGAGCATTCATACCTCCCAACCGTCCCGGATCCAGCGGGACAGTCCCGAATTTGTGAGTCTGCCCCACTGTCCCGGCCGAGAGCTTACTTTTCCTGTGGACACAGGAGTAAACGGCGTAGCCCCGAGGAGCTCTTTAAAATTCGCACGTGACGTTCCATCGGAAGTGACGTGCTAGAAGCTGACCGGGAATGAAGTAATTTCGGGAGGAGATTTTGACGGAACCATGTGGGCGGATCATGATATGTCCTGCATCGGGAGGCTCAGGTGGGCATTGCATTGGGTGTCGGGCTGCTACAGTATCTTTATAGAATCTTTCTCTCTTTGTTTCTTTCTCTCGCTCTGTTCTTTCTCTCTCTGTTCTTTCTTTCCCCTCTTCCTTTCTCTCTCTCTCAGTCTGTTCTTTCACTATGGTGTTTCTTTCTTTCTCTGTTCTTTTTTTCGCTTTCTCTGTTCTTTCTTTCTCTCTCTGTTCTCTTTCCCCTTTCTTTCTCTGCTCTTTCTTTCTGTCTCTGTTCTTTCTTTCTCTCTGTTCTTTCTTTCTCCCTGTTTTTTTTTTCTTTTCCTTAGTACCAGCCACTGTGCCCATAATGCCAGCCACTGTGCCCTCAGTCCCAGTCAGTGTGATCAGCAGCGCTAAATGGGTGTGGTGGTTGGGCATGGACATGGGTGTGACTAGTTGTGAAATGGGTGTGTCCGGGGCGTGGTGTAAAGGCTCTAGCGGACTGCGCCTCCTCCTGTTTCTGTTTAGGCTAAGTGCACACGTACCGGAACTCTCGCGGAAATTACCGCGAGAATTCCGGAATTCCAGTCCGCGGGAAAACCGCAGTTTAAATTCCCGCGATTTTCCCGCGGAAAAACTAGCATTTTGCAAGCGTATTTAGCTTGCAAAATGCTAGCGTTCTCCAAGCGATCTGTAGCATCGCTGGGAGAACTGATTGACAGATTGGTCACACTCGTCAAACATAGTGTTTGACAAGTGTGACCAACTTTTTACTACTGAGGCCGCCTATGCAGCATCAGTAGTAAAAGATAAAATGTAAAAAAAAATAAAAAATGGTGTTATTCTTACCCTCCGACGTCCCGCGCATCCGTTCCCAGTAATCCTTTGCGAAAATGCCCGCGATGACGTCCGTTCTCGCGGGATCGCGATGTCTTGTGGTAATTCGCCATGACGTCGCGCGAATGACCGCGAGACTTCGCGATCCCGCGAGTCTGGACGTCATCGCGGGCATTTTCGCAAAGGATTACTGGGAACGAGAGCGTGGAGAGAGGCGGGAATGCTGCGCGGGACGTCGGAGGGTGAGAATAACAATATTTTTTATTTTTAAATTCTATTTTTTACAGGGATATGGTACCCAAAGCCTGGAGGACAGTCTCCTCTCCTCCGGACCGTGGGTACCATCCGCAATTGTTCTGCTTACTTTTCGCATGGTGGGCACAGCCACATGCGGGAAATAAGCGGAACAATGCATTCCTATGGGTGCGGGATCGCCGCGATTCCGCAAATTAATGAGCATACTGCGGTTTTTACCGCGAAGCGAATCCGCCGCGGTAAAAACCGCAGCATTAGCACAGCATTGCGGAATCCCATAGGAATGCATGGGATGCTTATTTTTCGCGTCTTCGCGGCAAAATCGCGCGGTTAAAACAGCCGCAGAAACGCGAAAAAAATGCCACGCGTGAACTCAGCCTTACAGTTTTTTTCATGATGCGGAGGTTACTCCCACTCTAGAGTAACATGGCGCACAAATCACGTGTAGCATTAGGCCAGTTCTCTGTAAATACATGTGTCAGTTGTTACCATCTTTTCAGTCAGCCATTAAAGGGTATCAACCACTGAGGACTCTCAATATTCTTCAGTTGGTCTCTACAAATATGGCGCCGCGCTCACTTCCCGCTCCGCTTTGTGTCTTCCTATTATCACTCTAGTGTTAGATGTACCTAATGAGGGAGTCAGGAGAGCGGGAATGGAGTGCGCATGCGCATTAGTGAGGCGTCGGGTAACTGTGGCTACAGAAGGCGACATGGCGACTGTGTCAGAGCTCAGAGCCGGTGAGTGCGGCGCGTCTGTCCGAAGCCTCTGTGTTGTGTGCGGACGTGAATGCAGCCACCGACGGTCTGTCTGTAGCCGCACAGCGCCCCGCACTTCGTGCATAAACCTTGTGCCTGGAAGCCTCCTGAGCTCGGAGTAACTAACTTCCCACTGTAGAGATGCCGGCTCTGGTCACCATGGCTACAGCTACTTCCTACAACTCCCAGAAGGTTTCCCCAGTGTTCTGTGTGCTGAGACCCCCAGACTGTGCGAGCTGCGGTGCCGGGCTCCGATTAGGAATACTGAGAATAATCCTTTATGGCGCCCTGCTGATCCCTGGGGGGGTCTGATCCTGCTGATCTCTGGGGGGGGGGGGTCTGATCCTGCTGATCTCGGGGGGGGGGGGGTCTGATCCTGCTGATCTCTGGGGGGGGGGGGGGGTCTGATCCTGCTGATCTCTGGGGGGGCGGGGCGGGGCGTCTGATCCTGCGGACAGGGCTCAAAATTCCCATCATACTGGAGTAGTGACTGGGATTGCTGTGGAGGAGTACAGCAGTCTATTTGCCGCTCTCCCATAGGAACAGACTGTGGTTTGCACCTGCTGTGCCCCCCCTCAGAGGGGGGCATTTCAGAGCCTTGTTCTAGGGATCAGTGGGGAGACCCACAGAGATCCTCTGTGTAGGTGATAACTTGTAATATTGTCAAAAGACTCTAGCAAATCTGTCATCTCTAGCTATAGCCCTATTTAAAAGGGATCTTATCACTAGTTTTATGGCTTATAAACCTTGTCCATCACCTTTAAAATCATGTAAATGAGGTTTCTACAACCCCTTTATATCCTCAGATGCCAACGCATATCTCTGAAACGTTATTAATATTAGAATAGTGGCGGTCTGGCATCAAGCACCATCCATCAGTGGTTTCCAGCAGCAGTGGGATGTGGAGCTGTTTAGTGGCCGCTTCTTTAGGTAATAGGAGCTGATCTGCAGCACCAGGAGGCATTCATCAGAGTACAGAGCTGTGGTGGTGTACAGTCGGGTTACTGATCACAGAAGGTGTCAGATCTCTACTGATCACACATCCTATGAATGGGTCATTAATATAATGATAGGTTCCCTTTAATTGGATTTGATTCTGTCAACCGTTTTTTTTTGCTCATAAATCCTGTAAATGGGATTCCTACAACACCTTTATATCCTCAGAGGTGCTCCTGCATACTTCTGAAAGAGTGATTTATACATGGCGAATCCAGGTTATCATTTGGTCCCTTCAATTGTCTCCTCTTCTATCTGTATGAAAGGGGATGATACATACAGTGCCGGAAGTCTCGCCCCGGCTCAAGGAATCAAAGACCGGCAGTGCGAAGCCGTGTAATGGGCAGGCGCAGGCTTCACTTGTACCCCACCAACTCCCTAGTTGTTCAACTGGCAGAGTGGAGCATGCCGCCCTCCGACTCCACCGATCCGGACTTGATCCGGAAGTGACGGCAGTTTGGACGCAGCACATGTTCGCTGTGGGCTGCCGTCTATCGAACGTAGGTGAATCCGCATGTGTTCACTGAACCGTCCGGATTCAGTGGTCGGACCCCCACGGATCGACAAGTTATTACTTCTCCTGTGGACAGATGCTTCACCAGAGAGGACCTGTAATATGGTTATAAATGGCCACTCTCCATACTTTTGCTTGTCTGGGGATTTGCTGCACAGACTAAAATGAATTTCTTTATTTTTGTTTCACACATCAAATCTAACAATTAATATTCTAGGTGTAATACTTGATTTTATTTTACAACTTATTTTCTTCTTTAGTTTTGACAGATACGTTGGATAAAAGAGGGGTGCTAGGACAGCTCAAGGCTCGGGTGCGGGCCGAAGTGTTTGCAGCGCTGAATGACCAGAGTGAACCTAGACCTGAGCTGTCACATGAAAATCTCCTGATTAATGAAATGATCAGAGAGTATCTTGAGTTTAATAAATATAAGCACACATCATCTGTTCTATCAGCAGGTACGGGCATCTTTTCACCCTCTGGCACCAGGCTATCCCTTAGTGATTTATGTTCCTTGCATAGAGGAGGCCTGAAGTGCTGCACTTTTATACTGGCATCACAGCTGCACCAAGTATTTTTTTCCATTTTTATTAATTATAAAAAGTAGGTAAATTTGACAAACTGTCACATGCTAAGTTAAACTTGTTTCCAAGTATCATGTATATATTATATAAAATTATTTTCAATTTTTTTATTTTGCAGAATCTGGTCTATCTGATGTCCCTCTGGATCGCTCTTTTTTAGCAAGAGAACTGAACCTTATTGAGGATACAAAAGCTCAGTCAGTGTAAGAGAATGTATAAGTAATAGTGATGAGCGAGTATACTCGTTGCTCGGGTTTTCCCAAGCATGCTCGTGTGTCCTCCGAGTATTTTGGCGTGCTTGTAGATGTAGTTTTTGTCGCCGCAGCTGCATGATTTGCGACTGCTAGACAGCTTGAACACGTGGGGATTGTCTGTTTTTAGGGAATTCCCACGTGTATTCAGCCTGTCAAGTAGCCGCAAATCATGCAGCTGCAGTAAGGCTATGTGCCCCCATTGTAGAAATGCTGCGGAAATGTCCGCAGCATTTCTGCAAGTCCCTGCAGCGGGTAACACGCATGCGGAATTCCATGCGTTTTCCCGCAAAACACAAGCGTTTTGCAAGCATTTTTAGCTTGGTAGCATCGCTTTGAAAAGTGATTGACAGGTTGGTCACACTTGTGAAGCATAATGCTAGACAAGTGTGACCAACTTTTTACTACTGATGCTGCCTATGCAGCATCAATAGTAAAAGGATGTAAAAAATAATGAAAAAAATAGCGATATACTCACTTTTCTGATGACCCCCGGAGCTCTCCCGCCTCTCAGCCACACTGCCACATTTCCGTTCCCAGGGATGCCTTGCGACAATGACCTCTGATGACGTAGCATCACGCGAGACTGTGACTTCATCTGGGGTGATTTGTGCAATGCATCCCTTTGATCGGAAGATGCTGGCAGCATGGCTGAGAGGCGGGAAGGACTCCGGGGGCTGTCAGAGGGTAGGTATATCGCTATTTTTTTATTTTAATTCTATTTTTTACAGGGATATGGTACCCAGGTCATGGAGGAGAGTCTCATCTCCTCCAGACCCTGGGTACCATCTACACATGAAGCGTTCACTTTACGCATGGTGGACATAGCCACATGCGTAAAGTGAGCATTTCAATGCAATCCTATGGCGGCGGAATTGCCGCGATTCTGCAAAATTAATGGACATGCTGCGGATTTTACCGCAATGCGATTCCTGAGCAACGATCATACTCGCTCATCACTAATAAGTAACTCCCCAAAAAGGAAATAAAATTCATAAAACGTCACAGAAAAGGGAATCCATATTCGCCAACACCAGGCTACAATATTAAAGGGGTTGTCAAGTAAAGTAGGCAGACTGGGCACGCTCAGGATTCACTGATGCCGTGAGAGAGCGATCGCATGACCACAAGTATGTGTTCTAAAATGGATATCCGTCACCAGATTTCACAATACACGCTGTATACATTATTAAAGCTATCTTAGACCAGCTAAGACTGGTGTACTTATTGTGAAAATCCTTGCCATAATGACTATATTCCCCTGATCTTAAGCATTTTATGAGTCCGGCTATTATGAAATGGCTCACGAGTCCAAGTGTTCTCAGTCTGATTGACAGCTGCAGCTTGTACTGAACAGTGTGAGATCTCAGCAGCAGGGAGGAAGGAGGCGCGTCAGTCAGGTGGGCAGAGACTTGACTTAAACATTCATAGAGGATGAGGCTGGTAAGTGCACCGGTCTCATCAGATCCAGGAGATCTTTATAATGTTGTATGCAGTTTGTATCGTGACGTGTGCTGACAGATCCACATTGAAGGGGAAAGTTATCAGGGAGCCTGCAATTACTACAGAAAATCTTATTCTTTAGTTATCCAGTTATTCCCATGTAGAGAAACGCTGAGCTCACACAATAGCTGTGGTCATGCACTGATTTTACAGAGCGTTAGAGCCGTGTTTTGTGTAGAGTGTGTGTTCTATTAATTGACGGGGTTGTAGAGGATGTGTCCTAGTCCCCAGTGCACAGCTGTAACGTGTGGACACAGGCTTTGTCTTCCAGAACAAGAGAAGCTCGTTGCAGAACATTTGCTTGGTAATATTTGACAGGCCCATGCAAATTAATGGATAAACCTGACACGCATCACTTCTCCATCCCTGGTGACGGGTTCTTTGTAGAGCTCAACCAAAACATACGACGGTCCCTTATCTTGCAGCCATGTCAGTGGTCCATGGCTGGAGGATCAGAGCACTGCAAACCTCCTATAGCCTGCCCCGGGCACCTCTGCTGATCATAGACCCTTGCAAGGTCAACTTAATGGCATTGCGGTAGCCTACGAACAGGGACTTGTGCATCTTTATAGATCACAACTGTTGTTCCCTTCCCCATTTATCAAACTTTATTTTATGAAGAATCTACATTATGTATAGACAGTATAAGATGGGATAAACCCTTTACCCATTACTTTTGTTATATTTTAAAGAGGACCAGTAGCCACTTTTTATGCACTAATTGGCGACCTCATGAGAAAGTGGCTGAATAGCTAAATAATACCGTTTTTATTTATTTTTTGTCCTCTTTGTTACAGAGAGATTGGATTCTAAAGTTCTTGATCAGTGGTTCTCAAACTCCAGTTCTCATGGCCCCCCACAGGTCATGTTCTCGGGATTTCCATAGTATTGCACAGGTGGTGGAAATATCATCACGGCATCAGGAATTTTCTCACCTGTGCAACACTATGGAAATCCTGAAAACCTGATCTGTGGGGGGCTGTAGGTTGGCAAACACTGCTGTAGATATTGGGTGTCACCGTGCTCTGCATGTATCCCGGGTACCAAGCTGTTTGCTTTTATTTATTTTTATATATATATACTTTTTTTTTTTTTTCTTGCGTATGACACCGCCTGCTTCTGATTGGTCAATATCCTAAAAGAGGGAAAGGTAAATGCCCCTAGAGAAGAATCACTAATGTCCCTGTGGTTGACATTGGCATATTTGGTGTCCTATAAATTAAAAGCCCATGGCCCCGATTCATCAAAAATGGCGTTGTTCACCCCAGTCTTTATGGTGGGGAGGGAAGGTGGGTGTGCCTTAATCAGACACGCTTGATTTATTAAGAGTTGCACCCCTCTTAATGAATCAGGCATGTCTGAAAAGTGATCATGAATTAGATGATCTGTGACATTTGCCCCACCTGGCCCCATCAATTTGGTATAAACTGGCTTAAACTCCAAAAGTAAAAAAAAAACCAGTAAATTATCCAAGTGTTGGTGAATCAGGGCCAATATCTCCACAACGAAAATTTTAAAAACTGTTTTATTCATATCTAAAGTACCGTATATACTCGTGTATAAGCCGACCTGTCTATAAGCTGACCCCCCCCCCCCCCCTAATTTTGCCACAAAAAACTGGGAAAACTTATCGACTCGCGTATAAGCCTAGGGTTAAATGGTGGTCCAAGAAGATGCTCCATAGATAACCCCCCCCATATGCTGCTGCACAAGGGTTAATGCTGCTCCACAAGGGTTAATGCTGCCCCATAAATACCCCCCATATGCTGCTCCACAAGGGTTAATGCTGTCTCATAAATACCCCCCATATGCTGCTCCACAAGGGTTAATGCTGTCTCATAAATACCCCCCATATGCTGCTCCACAAGGGTTAATGCTGCCCCATAAGATGCTCCATAAATACCCCTTATTTGCTGCTGCAATAAAAAAAGGCATACTCGCCTCTCTGTCGCTGGGGGCCAGGTGTCGGGGTCCTGAGCCCCTGGCAGTGGCGATAATCACCTGTCCCCGTTCCAAGCCGTGAACCGCTGTGTGTCCCGGATCTCTGCATTGACAGCAGAGGGCGCGCACTGACTACGTCATCGCGCCCTCTGCCGTCACAGCAGGAGGACCCGGAGACACAGCGGTGCACGGCTTGGAACGGGGACAGGTGAATATCACTCTGCCCCGTCATACCCCTCCTAGCCGCAAGGTCTTCTCTGCAGCCGCTGCTTCTCCCTCTGCCGCCTGCTTCCTGCATTCAGCTGGTCACGTGGTACTGCTCATTAAATATGCGCATATTCATGAGTTTAATGAGCGGTACCACGTGACCGCTGAATGCAGGAAGCAGAGGGAGACGCAGGGGCTGCAGAGAAGTGCCAGGAGAGGTGAGTATGGTCTCTGACCCCCCCCCCCACCCCCCTGGTATATGACTCGCGTATAAGCCGAGAGGGGGACTTTCAGCCCCAGAAAAAGGAATGACAATCTCGGCTTATATACGAGTATACACAGTAATTTTATAATGGTGTAACCAGTTTAGCATGTAAAAAAAAATAAAGTGAAGAAGGGGTCCTCCTTAAAGCATCACTCCAGCAGTTTTTAAAATTTACTGCTGGAGTGGCGCTTCCAATCTAAGTCCCCCGCCCCATCTTATGCTCGCCTTCCGGCATCTTCATTTGTTATTGCCGCCGCTCCAGTTGGTCTCCAGCAGTTTGTGACCTGCCGCCTGCTCCGGTGTTTCATGCAGCGAGCTGGAGGTCACACCTCGGTACTAGTCTATGAGGGCCTCGTTCTGACCTCATAGATTGACAAGATGGTGTTGTGGCACCGAAAACTGGGGAATATGCCAGAGGGTGTTTGTAAGTGTAGGAGCAATGACCTTAGGTTTAAAGCACCAGTTCAATGCCTTGGGGGGGGGAAATGCTGGAGTGGTGCTTTAAAGGTCAGGTGATTTGTGCTGCTCAAACAGCTGGCACCATGAGTCGCAGCCTGGTATGTTGTTCTGAAATGCTTCAGCATTTCAGATGAAACATTCTTTGGAGAGCCCCTGGCCGGCTATTCCCAGCGCCACAGCAGGGGATTGACAAGCATCTCCCTCATGTGTACATAGATCTGGCAATCACATACAGTGGTGCTATGATGAGCCCGTTGGGAATGTCTTTGGACTAGTTACACTCCCGATTGGTATATTTTTTTTCTCTTAGAAGCTGGAACTTGAAACTTGTATACCTGGCTTCAATCACGCAGCCAGACTGATTCTTGTTTGTGGTTTGGGCAGCTTAAGACACCTGGCTGGTTCTCTTTTTAAACTCATGGATCAGATTAAAATAGGGATTTTTGTGTACTCACCGTAAAATCCTTTTCTCCAAGCCAATCATTGGGGGACATAGCATGGTCCTGTGTCCCACAATGAGGTGTAGGAGAAATTTATTTTTTGGATGGTCATGAGCCTCAAGCTTTCAGTTCTAGGTGACTTTCTTATACATGCTGTTGTATCTTCTTTTTTCCATTTACAGGCCAATCCTATACGGATTGCTAGCTCATTTCTTGCATGCACACCGGGAGATGCCTTGTCCCTCCGCGCTGAGGGAATCCTCGAAGAGACAGGCACCCACTGAATACTCAGCCAACAGAATTGCAAAAGGTAATTAACAACTTTAATTTTATTTTCTTGCCAGTGTGAATTAGACCGTCCTAACAGGGGATTTCTTAATAATCAGTGATCATGACAAAATCGGTTATCTGGGCATGTACAAGGTTTGGAAATAATCAGCCAGTGATCATATCTATGCAAATCTATTGGACGAGGATAAGAGAGAGAGAAATTTCTCCATCTTGTTAGTCTATGGTAATCGTACTGTACTCGGATGACTTCCGAGTGCAGTCCGATTTTTTTTCCACAGCTTCATTGACTTGCATGGCCGAATGCAATTAGAATACAGGATCAAACTTATGCACGCTACAATTTATTTTATCTTTTTGGTCCATTCCGGCTCTGAGGAAAAAAAATTGTACATGTGCAGAGCCCATAGACTAACATTGGTGCAAGTGCGACCCGATGTTTTGTGGGATCGCACTCGTACCAATAATATGGTCGTCTGTGCGAGCCCGTGGTCAGATCTATGAAGATTGATTTGGACAGATCACTTTAATTGCCATTAGGGGGCGCTACTGATCCTTACAATTTTACTACAATGCAGCCTGTTTAGAAGTGTTTTTGCAGGCGATTTCCTGAATTGTGTGTAGATTTCTTCAAAAATGGTATGTATTAAGTCTAAACACCTATGTCCTGTCATGTAAGAACCCATCAAGTCAACGCGTAGGACTTTGTTTAGGCTACAGAGCCAAGATGAGAGGGGTGATATGTGCAACCCAGTCTCCTGACTCTGACCCTTTGGCATTCACTATGACTACTTTTCTGTAGTTATGGAGATAGCCATGGCCGGTGACTAATATATATATTTTTTTATGCATTACAGAAGCAACATATTGTGAATATTGATTTTATTGTTTTGACTTCTTTTTTTTCTGAACTTTAGACTAATACCAGCTTTAAATGTCCAGCCCATAATGTAGGATACGGGGTGAAACATTGCACGGGTGTTTACTCACAGACCTGTATTCCCCAAAAGTTGCTTGAAAGGGGCTCAATTAATAATCGGTGAGGAGTCAACTTCTGATAATCTCACCGAGGCCGAGTGGTTCCTGTATTATAGCACTACTTCGCCAACCAGGCATTCAAAGACCTGCAGACACCCACTTTCCCTTGCAGAGGGTGTCCCAGCACCCAATTATAATTTTTAGCAAAGCACTTCTAGCTAGATATATAGATATATACACAATGCCTTGTGAAAGTATTCGGCCCCCTGGAACTTTTCATCCTTTTCCCACATATCATGCTTCAACCATAAAGATACCAAATGTAAATTTTTGGTGAAGAATCAACAACAAGTGGGACACAATTGTGAAATTGAACGAAATTTATTGGTTATTTTAAATTTTCTGGAAATTCAAAAACTGAAAAGTGGGGTGTGCAATATTATTAATGTTCCACTTGTTGATTCTTCACCAAAAATGTACATTTGGGGTGTGTGTGTATGTGTGTGTATATATATATATATATATATATATATATATATATATATATATATATATAATATTTTTTTTTTATTAAATATGTGCATATAATGTAACGCTTCTCGCTCTGGTTTTCTCCTCTTCTCAGTGACGTCACTGCAATTGCGACCCGCTGGATCGCTCTACGCGTCAGCTAGTTATTTTTGAGCTGGCTTATAAATAATTTCCCCTGAAGAACAAGTGCTTTGCTTGTTTATTAGGTGATTGGCAACCTGTTTACACTGACTGGGGAACGAGAATTCCTAGGAAAGTCCGTTCACAGCAATCATACCTTGCAAGGGTGCCTTTAAGGTATGCGCACACGTTGCAGATTTGGCTGCAGATTTTTCCGCGCAGATTTTGCTGAATCCGCAGGTAAAATGACCTGCGTTTTATCTGCAGATTTAGTGCAGATTTCATGCAGATTTCGTGCGGATTTTGCCAGCATTTTTACACCTGCGGACTCCTATAATAGAAGAGGTGTAAAAACGCTGTGGATTCCGCACAAAGAACTGACAGGCTGCATAAAATAAACCGCTGCAATTCTGCGCGGAATTTTCCGCAGCATGTGCACAGCGGATTTGGTTTTCCATAGGTTTACATGGTACTGTACACCGCATGGAAAACTTCTGCGGATCCACAGCCAAATCCGCACCGTGTGCACACACCCTTGGAAGTTGAGCGCATCTAATAATCAGACCCTGTACCAAATCAGATCATTTTGCACTTTTTGGTGATTTTTTTTTTTTTTTTTTACTTTGACTGTTGTCTCTCATAGCCCGATTTTAATCAAGAGCTCCTGCTTAAAATGTAGCAAAATTGTTCGAAAGCGCCCGACTTCTTATAAGTTTGTCACATCGTGGGCAGCCCATACATCATCGACTGAAATCTAAGCCTGCTGTCAACTGACGATGATTTCCACTATGTGAATAATATCCATCTATTCGCTACCTCCCAATAAAATGTATTAGAAAAATGGCAGGGGTAGTGGGAAAAGGACAGAAAGTAGAATATTTTTGTTCACGTAAGTCTTGTGTAAAGTAAAAAACAAAAAAACGTCTTAACCCCAGAGTTGTGGCACACGGCCTCTTGTGACATTTTCCGTCTCTGTAGTTCTAGTGAATGTGCTTGTAGGCATTGGCAGACGTGGCATGTGTAACCTCTGAACATCCTGATTTTTCATTTTTAGATCTCTTTTTACATGTATTGACATGCATTTCTTTCAGAACATTACCCTTTGATGCAAAGTTGGGTGAAGGTGTCAGTGAATGGTGGTTTGTGCGCATTCCCGTTGATTTCTCCACTTGCTGATCACATTTCCATCCACGATTAATGAAATGGTTTATTTTGCTTTGCGCAGAACTAATGACCATCTCCCTTGAAATATCAGCAATCGCCGACCCGACTTACTCTTGTGTGTTCTGCTTAAATGGAACAGATTGCAGAACTGTTTAGAAAAATGTAAAAGAAACACTTAAGCTCTTAATCTCGATCCTCGTCCGTTTATACATTTGTCAGCGTTTATGAAGGAAGCTTGGACAGGACAATCTGTTGTAAAATTGTTCTGAACTTCAGAAACAGCAAATCTCATAATTGTTTATGATAAATTTCATTTCATTGCACTTCCCAGAGTACAAGTCTCTAAATTGTAGGCGTAGAAATTACCAATCAATGGTTCAGTGCACAAAAGCAATGGTCATAAATATTTTATCTCTTGCCCAGAGTGGAGGAGAATGGTTCCCACAATGGAGGACCTGTCCTGCTATTCCCAGACATACCATGATTTGCATTGACACTAATGCTTAAAGGAAACCTGCTATGATGTAAAAAATAAAAACGCTCAACCTGCAAATATGGAGTTAATCTGCATGTTAATAGCTTTTTTTTTTCCTCAGGTTCAATTTAAGGAGTAATTAAACTTTCATTTTTTAATATATAATATTTTGCCTACAAATCCCCTAATAAAGTGATTTGCAAAGTCTTAGAACTTTCCCTTTTTCCCCTCTCCCCCAGGGAGTTTGGGGGAGAGGTGGATTGGAAACGTCTTCTTTCTTCAGCACCAGGAACACAAGCAGTGATGGCACAGGCTTGAATAAGTTGGTAGCACCACAAGGCCCAGTACAGAATGACAATGACAGCCCTGTACATGTCCGCAACTAGAATAAGAGTGCAGGACTGTCCATGTGGGGTCAGATCGCCTCTGCACTCTGGTGTGATCGGCGTCATCATCCGATCGCACCAATCAGAGCTGGCCCTCGTGACGTCGTGGTTGCTGGGCTCCTTATGGTCGGTGCTCTTACAGCACTGATTGTTGGGTGGACATCAGTGTTTCAGTCAGTTTCATTGCCTGAAAAACTGGAAACGCTGCGATTACTGTGATAGGCTGCTCAATTCTCAGCCAAATGTAGTTGTGGGGGGACATTACCACCCCCTGAGAAGACAACTCCATGTGCCCTGCTGCAAGTTTGATCAGGCACCTTAATGAGATCACCGCCACTGTGGTCGTGGTGCCGCATTAAAGACGTGTCCAATCCATAAGTCCAAGGTCGCTGGGTACCAGCCAACATGGACGTATGGCTACCTTAAAGGCTGCACTGCTGTGCCGGCTGTCAGTCAGTGCCAGGGTGTGGTTTCGTCTGCCTCTCGCTATTTACTGAGCGGTCACTGAGGCTGCGCCTCTGACTGAAAGCTGGCAGCTGCAAGAATGAATAAAGTTAATTTCCTCCTGGCGCCGGACTTTCAGTGCTGTGGCTGTGCAGCCTTAGTACGTTTTTAACCTGCATATTAACCCCATATCTACAGGTTAAGTGTTTTTTCATTCACCTATGACAGCACCACGAGAGAGGGGATCCGCCCTTCAAGGACAGGAAACCTTCAAGATAAAAAGGGGGACTCCTCTTTCCGCATCAGTTGGTTTCCTGTCCTTGATGGGGGACCATCAGGATAAGATCGGCATGAAAAGGATACCTGGCCTGGGGCAGCTGGGGTTTGGCCGCCACCAGGTGCCGGTAGCTCCACTTTTCACCAGCACTGACTGTCAGCACCGTGGGCGCAGTAACGTCTACCACTCTCTATACACAGTGGTGACTGAAACCGTGCCAGTGCCACCCCCATTACTGGAAGGCGAGAATACAGTTATTTTCTTCCCAGCAGCGGGACTCAGTGTGGGCAACGCACGGTGTCGGAATGTTATTATCCTGCAGATTAACCCCATATCTGCAGGTTATAGTTTTCTTTTACTTGACCGGTTCATTTTAATAATTTTATAATAACAAATTATATAATTTTGCACGTGCTTGTTACTCACCAGAGCTCTGCTAGCTGCCAATGAATGGAAACTACATACCCTTCTTGACTATGTGCACTAGTGCAAATAAACCTCATCTGTAAAATGTTTAATTTCCCTTTTATTAGAATTAGAAGGTGGGGAAGACTGAGTGAGTGCAGAGATATGGCTGTATATATACTTTCTAAAATATTACATATTTTGCCACCTCAGTAAGGCCCAATGCAGTATTAGGCCATGTTCACACGTTGCTCCATTTTTTGTGCAGTGCCGAGTTGCTCCCTGCGCATGCGCAGTGACAAGCGTGGCTCTGTTGCAGGCGCACACAGTCAATAAAGCTGGGTATGAACATTTCCCCTGGAGTGGAAGGATGCATGCACGGCCACCACTTATTCCGTTTCCTCACTGTGTTGATAATTTGTCTCACAAAAGACAAACTTCTGTAAGAACATCCCATGGAAAAGCTATTTTTGAATCAAAATTTGCACCAATTTTGTGGCTCGATTTGCAAAATAGTCTCAGAAAAAAACAGTATTGTTAGCAAGTATGATCTACATTGTATCTAATATAATTGGCTACATTGGAAATCTTTTTACAAAAGAAACCTACTTAGACCCGTATCAGCAAAGTCTTTGATAAAAGAGGGATGTTCTCCGAAGAGAGGTTTAGTAATGGGGCCAAGCAAGTAATGAGACGTTTGTTACATTATAACGTGTGGATCGGTCACATCGTCATTAATATCTACGCATGTTAAAAGAAAATATCAGTCACAATAGTTTTTGATCTAGCTTAAATATTTCATTAGATTTTCTTATTTTTCAGGTGCTCATCTAGAACCCACGGACATGATGCAGCCCAGGACGGCCGAATCTTATGTACCCCAGGGCGCACACAGATGACAACCTGTTATGTTTAGTTTAATTTATTGATGATTTTGTATATATTTTAATAATTTTATTTTTGGGCTCTGCAAGAAAAAACACATTCGTTTCAATAAAATTTTCAACATCTGTGTCAGCCGTGTATTGAGTGCGTTGATTTTTAAGTTATATAATAGAATGGAAATAATTAATCCTCATTTTATTTTGATATTTATGTTTGTGTAATTGGACTGAATCATTAAAAAAAAATGCAAAATCAACAGTAATAAAGTCCCCGTATCCACAAGTTGAGGATTTTGGCTTATGCTGAGCTGAAACTTTATACAGAGTGGATTTTACTGTTGATTAGGTTTAGTTGGATGAATATAATAAATGTACAAACTAATGTTCTAAGGTCTGTCGACACAACATGACAGATCAATACAGGCACAAGTGCTCGGTGCACCCATAGTGTGGCCAAAACAAGTCACTACATTGTCTCACAATTAGCTTCCTGATTTGCCCAATGTACACACAGAGACAAACGAGTTGAGGCATTAGAGGAAAAATAATTACCTTATTTTGCAGTTTATAAGACGCACCCCAAAGTTTGAGGAGAAAAATAGTAAAAAAAAAACCCCTTTTCTTTAATAAAATTGTGGTGCTTCTTAAAATCCAGGCGTCTTATTGCTTACTGGGGGTGGTGGCTGCTGTGAGGCAGGGTCCCAGGGTTGCTGCTGGCGGAGGCAGGAGTGGGGCGATGCTGCAGACCCCAGACTGGGAGAAAGGGTTTTTGGATATGCAACGTTGCGGGTGTTTGGTGGTACAGGCCGCAATGGAGCAGGGTCGTTGCTGGAGGAGGCAAGAGTGGCGGTGCGGGGGCTCCACTGACATTTTGTGAAAGCCCAGAGCCCCCGCACTGTTTACTATGCGGTGGACTCCCGGAAAATGGCTTCCTGGCAGCGCATGCGCAGATGGAGATCTTGACGCTAAGATCTCCATCTGAGCTGCATCCGCAGCCATTTTCCTGGAGACAGGCGTGGATGGAGATCTAGGCTTGTCTGCGCCGAGTTAGAAGCCGGACCCCAGAAGAAGAATGGACGCTGCCGCAGGGCTATTGCTCACTGCCGTACCACCCTGCAGGACCACCGATCGCCATTAATACCACCACCGCAGGACTACCGCAGCACCCCCAGCTCCGGGCCCGCAGCATTGATCCCTTGGCAAGAATAGTGTTTGTTTTATAAGATGCACCCCCCATTTTTCCGCTAATTTTGGGGATCATAAAAGTGCATCTTATACTCTGAAAAATACGGTATTTGTGGCATCACTATTAGGGCACAGAGAGGCGGCCATATAGCACAGACGAGGATTGCCTTGTAATGCTCGGACTGGCTGGCGGCACCCCTGATCTGTGTGTGACAGCATGTATTTCTATGCAGATGTCATGCTCTACTCGAGAGAGCCGATGGCCAGTCCAAGCATTGTGATGCGATCATTGTCCATGTTATATGGCTGTCTGTCCGTGCCCTTATATACCACACACACTGCTCTGATAGAGTATTAAAGGGGTTGTCTATATTTTTCATGAAATTCAGAGGTCACTATCCAGGTTTAGGGTTCAAGTCACCCTGTGAATCTTCACAGCGCACATTGTGCACAATGTCAGGATTCTGCCGTGCCGATGTGGCGACAAGTATATGACATGCATTTTTTGTTTTTATACATTGCCCTCAGTTTAGAACAATAGTCTATCAAGCAGACCTAACTACACTGCTCAAAAGATAAAGGGAACACAACAACATGATGTAACTCCTCATCAATAAACGTCTGTGGAATCAACCTGTCCAGTTATGAAGCAACGCTGCTTGTGAATCAGTTTTTCCTGGTGTTGTGCAAATGGAACAGACAACAGAAATGATAGGCAATTAGCAAGACAACCCCTGTAAAGGAATGGTTCTACAGGGGGTGACCACACACTAGTTCTCTGTTCTCAACTTTTTAGCTGTTTGGTCACTTTTGCATTTCGTCAATGCGTCCTTAGAAGTAAGGTAGCATGAAGCAGAAGTGGCTCAGTGCAGCTCATCCAGGATGGCACATTGATTGGGGCTGTGGCAAGAAGGGTAAGCTGTGTCTGTCAGCACGGTGTCCTGAGCAGATAACAGATGTGGAAGGGGCTGTAGGAGGGCAACAACCCAGTAGCAGGACCACTACCTCCTCCTTTGTGCAAGGAGGAGCAGTGCTAGAGCCCTGCAAAATGATCTCAAGCATACCACTAACATCCATGTGTCTGCTCAAGCTGTCAGAAACACCCTCCATGAGGGCCCGACGTCCACAAGAGAGTTCTGTGCTGACAGCCAAACAACGTGCAGGGCAATTGGCATTTGCCAGAGAACACCAAGATTGGCAGATCTGACATTGACTCCATGTGCTGTTCACAGATGAGAGCAGGTTCACACTGAGCATGTAACAGAGTCTGGAGGCTCAGTGGAGAACGTTCTGCTGCCTGCAACATCCTCCAACATGACCGGTTTGGCAGTGGCTCAGTAATGGTGTGGGGGTGTATTTCTTTGAAGGGCTGCATAGCCCTCCATCTGCTATCCAGAGGTACCCTGACTGCCATTAGGTACCAGGATGAGATCATCAGACCCATTGTGAGACCATATGCAGGTGCAGTGAGACCATGTCCTTCTGATGAGGCAATGATGTTACGGTCTGCCTGTTCTCCAGACCTGAATCCAATCAAGCACATCAGGGACATGATGTCTCATTCCATCAATGCCTGGTTGCACCACAGACTGTCCAGGAGTTGACTGATGCTTTAATCCAGGTCGGGGAGGAGATCCCTCAAGAGGACATACGCCGCCTCATCAGGAGCATGCACAGGCATTGTAAGAAGGTCATACAGGCAAGTGGAGGCCATACACACTACTGAGCATCATTTCCTTGTCTTTAGGCATTTCCACTGAAGTTGGATCAGCCTGTAATTTGATTTTCCACTTTGATTTTGAGTATTATTCCAAATGCAGACCTCCATGGGATATTAGTTTTGATTTACATTGATCATTTTTATGTTTTATTCTCAAGTTTTTTATGCGTTCTCTTGATATTGCGTAATGTGTGTTCAAATGTATAACTTCTGTTTGATGCTGAATTTATTACCTTTCATAGTCCAGTCTTTTTGCCCACCACTCATTTTTGTTTTCCTCTCCTCTTCCACAGCCCTTAACAATGACTGTCCCAAGAGATACCATCTCTGCAGAGATTCAGGTACATTGTGTTTCTAAGCTCTTGTAACTTTCTGGATTAACGTGACTTTGAAGTTTTGCCAAATTTACATCAATCTGTTCAACACTGAAGAGGTTAATTGCTGACATTAAGCTATTGGGATCCAAGTTCGGCAACCTGTTTCTTTCCTGAGAGTAAGCCAAAGCTTTGAAAGTGACCATGTATGGGGAAAATGCAACAACAATTTATATGTTGCAGTATATGCTTCCATCCAGCAGACTTCTCTCTTCCATCAAGTTCTCTTATCCGCATTCCTGAGACTTCTCCAAAACATTTTCCAGTGGAGCATTAAAATGTTTGTGTCTTGTACAGAAAAGAAAACGTGCCTGTCTACTCAGTACAGCATGATTTGTTCATGCAGATTATGGTTTACTACATGTGTTTACGTAATAGTAGCATTATATTTCCGTGTTCCTCATTTGCAGGAGAACGTTCTAAGAACATCACCGTGGCAGAATAATCTATGCATTCATATGGACCATTAAAGGGGTTTTCCTTGGGATAGGTTATCAGTCTCAGATCAGTGCAGGTTCCGCGCCGGCCAGTATACAATCACTGCACCACAGCCCCATTCACTGTATAGTGAATGTTCTTGAGTGCTGAAGCTCAACTCCCATTCAGTTCAATAGAAGTTGATATGCAGTACCTTAGAACAGCCACTACACCGTGTGTGGAGCTACAACAGGACTTGCAAACGACTGGTCGTTTTCTGATAATGATCTGCCCTAAAGAGGGTTTTCCACTCTTCTAAGTTATTTTTTGTTGTTGTTATAACCAAGCAGTGGACTATCAAAGAGAAGAAAAAGATATACTTACCAATGCTAACGTGATTGGCAGCAGACTTCATATGCTCATCACTGCTGGAAGAGGAGGTACGTGGATTAGTGGGGAACCTGAGCAGAGTTAGAGGGGAAGGAAATGGCATTGTAAGTTGAGTATGATTCATTATGTTTACAACCCCAGTTCTAAAAAAGATGTGATGCTGTGTAAACTGTATAGAAAACAAGAATACAAAAATTTGGAAATATCTTGTAGCCATAACTTATTCATGACAGAACACCAATCAGAAGACATTTTTCCTTTCTATTTGAGGAAATTAAAGCGGTTATTCTGGACTATTTTAATATTTTTACTATGGATCTAAGAACTAGCAGGAAAGTAGACCGCTCCTGCCACGATCCAGCAGTTTCCGCTGATGTCAGGTCGACAGAACAGCGGCTTTTCTTCCATTCTGTTCTGTTGATGGGTCTGCCGACATCATGCTGATTAACAGCCAGCTCCCCACTGCCTAACTGCAGGGAGCCAGCTATCAATCAGCAGCCGGCAGTCACACCCTGTAGACAGAGTAACCTGGAAGAAGAACTGTGCCGTTGACGTGAAGCAGCTGAATCTTTGACAGGAGCAGGAGCAATGCTTATTATTTTTTAGGCCGATAGTAAAAATAATAGTCCTGGATAACCCCTTTAACTCATTTTGGCAAATTGCCTCTTTAGCAATTTGCATATTTAATTTCCCAGCGAAGCACTGCATGTCTTATAGACCTCCTTACACTGGCATGCCAGGCATGTCACTCTCCATGAGAAGAAACGTTACTGCATAGATTCCATTTAACTCATAGAAATTGATGGCAGAAGCACATCTGGGACATGGCCATTTCTCCCACTGGGAGGCATCCTCTCTTCTTACTACAGTCTATAAATGTCTGTTGGAATTGGCGTTGTAAAATAAATCGGAGGTGGAAAAGCCTTTTTAGTCAGGGTCGGACATCTATAGTTTCCCAAGAAGTAAGGGGGCCACTTCTACCTCCAAAGTAGGTGGAATGGTGCATTATGCACAGAAGCCCTCTCCTGCCTGTGTCCTCTCCTGCCTGTGTCCTCTGTCCTCTCCTGTCTGTGTCCTCTCCTGTCTGTGACCTCTCCTGTCTGTGACCTCTCCTGACTGTGTCCTCTCTTGCCTGTGTCCTCTCCTGTCTGTGTCCTTTCCTGTCTGTGTCCTCTCCTTTCTGTGTCCTCTCCTGACTCTGTCCTTTCCTGACTGTCCTCTCCTGTCTGTGTCCCCTTCTGTCTGTGACATCTCCTGTCTGTGTCCCTCCTGTCTGGGACCTCTCCTGTCTGTGTCCTCTCCTGTCTGTGTCCTCTCCTGTCTGTGTCCTCTCCTGTCTGTGTCCTCTCCTGCCTGTGCCCTCTCCTGACTGTGTCCTCTCCTGTCTGTGTCCCCTTCTGTCTGTGACATCTCCTGTCTGTGACCTCTCCTGTCAGTGTCCCCTCCTGTCTGTGTCCCCTCCTGTCTGTGTCCTCTCCTGCCTGTGTCCTCTCCTGCCTGTGTCCTCTCCTGCCTGTGTCCCCTCCTGTCTGTGTCCTCTCCTGCCTGTGTCCCCTCCTGTCTGTGTCCTCTCCTGTCTGTGTCCCCTCCTATCTGTGTCCTCTCCTGTTTGTTTCCTCTCCTGTCTGTGTCCTCTCCTTTCTGTGTCCTCTCCTGTCTGTGTCCCCTCCTGTCTGTGTCCTCTCCTGCCTGTGTCCTCTCCTGCCTGTGTCCTCTCCTGCCTGTGTCCTCTCCTGTCTGTGTCCTCTCCTGCCTGTGTCCTCTGTCTAATTATTATGGGCATGTTATTTTCTATGTGAGTGCAATGTTAAAGGTGTGGACATATCATTGGTGCAATCTGTGTGGCCACACAGGGGCCCAAGGGGTAAGGTATATCAGGAAATGGACCAGGATAAGGCACATTATTAAAGGAAGGGGACCAGGAAGGGGCAAATTATCAAAGGAAGGAAACCAGGATGGAACACATTATCCCAGGAAGGGGACCAGGATGGGGCACACTATACCAGGAAATAGATCAAGATCTGGCACATTATCATAGGAAGTGGACCAGGATGGGGCATATTATCAAAGGAAGGGGACCAGGATGGGGCACATTATCCAAGGAAGGGGACTAGGATGGGGCACATTATCCCAGGAAGGGGACTAGGATGGGGCATATTATCCCAGGAATGGGACCAGGATGTGGTACATTTTCCCAGCAAGTTGTCAAGAATAAGGCACATTATTAAAGGAAAGGGACCAGCATGGGACATGTTATCAAAGGACAGGAACCAGGAATGAACACATTATCCAAGGACGGGGACCAGAATGGGGCACACTATACTAGGAAATGCATCAAGATCTGGCACATTGTCAAAGGAAGTGGACCAGGATGCGGCACATTATCAAATGAAGGTGACCAGAATGGGGCATATTCAAAGAAAGGGGACCAGGATGGAAACCATTATCCCAGGAAGGGGACCAGGATGTGGTACATTATACCAGGAAATGGACCAAGATGGGGCACATTATCAAAGGACCAGGATGAGATATATTATCAAAGGAAGGGGACCAGGATGGAAACCATTATCCCAGGAAGGGTACCAAGAAGGGAAACATTATACCAGGATGAAGAACCAAGATGGAACATATTACACTATAATGGGGGACATTATCCCAGAAAGGGGAAATTATACCAGGAAGCGGACCAGGATAGGGGGACATTATACCAAGAAAGGGACCAGGATGGGGACATTATACCAAGAAGAAGGCCAGGTTGGGAGACATTATCCTAGGAATGGGCCCAGTATAGTGGGACATTATTACTGAACAGTGTCCCTTATTACGTACCATTCTCTCTAATTATGTATGGAGCGGTCCCTTACCACATTTTACATAGCGTCTTCTGTTGTTGTGTACACCGTTGTCCCATTATTACATAGTATTATGACTTGTTATTTATCGCACTGTCCCATACATAGTGTATTCTCATTATTTTTGTTAGTGACAGCACCCTCTTTTATTACATAATCCTTTATTGATAGATATAAAATGCCTACTGATGGAGCAGCCGGTGACCAGAAGACCAGTCCATCAGCCGCCACCATTAGAAAAGAAGCTTTCCCATGCTCCATCTGCCATCATATATTTAAAAAGAGGGGACGGTATACAGAACAGGGCGCTATAATGAATAAAAATAAAAAGAGAATCTGATATGTAAGGAACGGTGCTGTACATAACCAGGGAGGGCACTGTGTAATAAGGAACACTAGACTATGACTAGACTATGTAATATAGATATATATGTAGCTTAGTTGCCATTTCTTGCACAGGGACCCCAAACTGTCAGTGTCCGCTCCTGATCTTGAATATATGTTTGGCACACTTAACCCCTTAACATTCGCTGTGACAGAGCTATTTAACACGTTTCGATATTTTGAGCTACACTTCTGACTTTGCCATGGCAGCTAGGGGACTTCTGAGGTCTCACAATGTCTGCCCTGAGAGATCACATATTAAACACAACCCGTGCCTGACTGCATAGAAGAACGTCAGTGTCACAATACACTGAATTTCTATTGTCTTGTATTATATTGTATAAGTGACGAAGAAATCGTAGGTGCAAGTCCCCTAAGGGGACTATGTCGAGAATAAACTTCTAAAAATATATAGAAGTTTTCCACTAACATAAAACGCAAAATGTATATAAGAAAAACAAAACAGATTTGGAACTGTAGCATGCATAATTGCCTGAACTAATAAAATATTAATATTTTAGATTGTCATAGGAAAAAATTAGGGATCTCAGAAAATGAGTACACAAACCCAATTATTATTTTTTTTTTACAATTTAAAAAAAAATATATTCCTTTGGTCATTCTTGCTGCACAATGAAAACCGTGAAAACTAAGCCCAAAAACAACATGTTTTTTAGATAAAAGCAAGATTCTTTTCTTGGGGCATTTTTTGACTCTGGTGTTCTCTGTAGGTTTAGCCCAAAAACAACAGCAGAATTGCTTTTATTTCACCAATTCATCTAATTTTTTCCCATGTTTTTCACTGGATTATATCATAAAATAAATGGTGTAATTAATTCAAAACTATGACCCTTCCTGCAAAAAAAAAAAACAAAAAACAAAAAAAACAGAAAGAGTCACTAGAAAGAGAGGCTCAGCCCCCGTACAGATAGATTTTTGCTGTTTTTGCCACAGCTTATTATATAAATCTCTGTCATATTAAAGAAAACACTGAGAAAAATTCTCCATGAATATAGTCCATGATATTAATTCCAAAGACCGTTCACCTTTTGTTATGTCATCATGTCTTCTCCGAATTCTTTTTGTTTTTTTTGTCCTGTTTTGATTATTTTTTACTAATGCAGTCGATCAGTTGCGCAGTTTAGCGGAAGCTCTGTCCACATTGCTTATTTGTGTTCTGTATAAATATATCCCTGTATATTCTACTATTCCACAGCTGTGGTCCTAATCTACACCCCAACAAACCCTCGTAGCCTGGGGCCAAGATTTGTTGTTGTTTTTATTGGCGAAAATATTAACATTTCATTTTATGTCTAAAAGGAAGTTTTACAAATACTGACCAACGTTAAGAAACAAATCAAAAGCAGGGACGACTTTTAACGTCATACACTTATAGGTAGATTAATGATACTTTTAATCTTTTATTACCTTGCTAGATTATTATTGCATTTATTGGCCAACTAATGTGTTTTCAAAGAGAGAACCAACAAAAATGTTACCTGAGCACCGAACCCCTGAACCAAACAAAGTTGTTAATAGGGGTTGTCTATTTCAGGAGAAATCTTCGGCAAGTGCTGCAGGTTACCAAATCCTTACATTACACACACACTTACATCTTTACATTACACACACCATTAGGATTCAGCTCCTCTTGCCAGTTCCAATAGTTGTCATGTGAGTGCAAGTATTTAATATACATACTTATGCCGACTAAAGTCTCAGCCACGTCTCACAATGTTCTATTGAGAGATGCAGCTGAAACTCTAATCAGAGGCGAATCCTAACAGTGTGTACATTACACAATCTTAGGATTTGGCAAGCTGCAGCTTACACAGGATAGGACAACCCCTTTAATTGAGTATCACTGGATACATACCATGGGACAAATATATACTGCTCAAAAAAATAAAGGGAACACTTAAACAACAGAATATAACTCCAAGTAAATCAAACATCTGTGAAATCAAACTGTCCACTTAGGAAGCAACCCTGATTGACAATCATTTTCACTTGCTGTTGTGCAAATGGAATAGACAACAGATGGAAATTATTGACAATTATTAAGACACCCTCAATAAAGGAGTGGTTCTGCAGGTGGGGACCACAGACCACATCTCAGTACCAATGCTTTCTGGCTGATGTTTTGGCCACTTTTGAATGTTGGTTGTGCTTTCACACTCATGGTAGCATGAGATGGACTCTACAACCCACACAAGTGGCTCAGGTAGTGCAGCTCATCCAAGATGGCACATCAGTGCGAGCTGTGGCAAGAAGGTTTGCTGTGTCTGTCAGCGTAGTGTCCAGAGGCTGGAGGCGCTACAAGGAGACAGGCCAGTACACCAGGAGACATGGAGGGGGCCATAGGAGGGCAACAACCCAGCAGCAGGACCGCTACCTCCACCTTTGTGCAAGGAGGAATAGGAGGAGCACTGCCAGAGCCCTGCAAAATGACCTCCAGCAGGCCACAAATGTGCATGTGTCTGCACAAACAGTTAGAAACCGACTCAATGAGGATGGTCTGAGGGCCTGACGTCCATAGATGGGGGTTGTGCTCACAGCCCAACACCTTGCAGGACGCTTGGCATTTGCCTCAGAACACCAGGATTGGCAAATCCGCCTCTGGCACCCTGTGCTCTTCACAGATGAAAGCAGGTTCACACTGAGCACATGTGACAGAGTCTGGAGACACCGAGCAGAGCGATCTGCTGCCTGCAACATCCTTCAGCATGACCAGTTTGGCAGTGGTTCAGTAATGGTGTGGGGTGGCATTTCTTTGGAGGGCCGCACAGCCCTCCATGTGCTCGCCAGAGGTAGCCTGACTGCCATTAGGTACCGAGATGAGATCCTCAGACCCCTTGTGAGACCATATGCTGGTGCGGTTGGCCCTGGGTTCCTCCTAATGCAGGACCAGACCTCATGTGGCTGGAGTGTGTCAGCAAGATGAAGGCATTGAAGCTATGGACTGGCCCACCCGTTCCCCAGACCTGAATCTGATTGAGCACATCTGGAAAATCATGTCTCGCTCCAACCACCAATGTCACATTATACCACAGACTGTCCAGAAGTTGGTGGATGCTTTAGTCCAGGTCTGGGAGGAGATCCCTCAGGAGACCATCCGCTGCCTCATCAGGAGCATGCCCAGGCATTGTACAGTAGGGAGGTCATACAGGCACGTGGTGGCCACACATAATACTGAGCATCTTTTTTACTTGTTTTAAGGACATTAAGTTCCACTTTAATTTTGTGTGTGACTCCAAATCCAGGCCTCCATTGGTTAATAAATTTGATTTCCATTGATGATTTTTGCGTGATTTTGTTGTCAGCACATTCAACTTTGTACAGAACAAAGTATTCAATGAGAATATTTCATTCATTCAGATCTGGGATGTGTTATTTGAGTGTTCACTTTATTTTTTGAGCGGCGTAAATTATTGTGGCTTTCAATGCTTAAACCACTATAACGTTGGCGTGTGTGGACCCACTTAGCCACAGGCTGGGTTTACTGTGGAGGGTCGTGACTAAGTGTCTACCGGATATTCATTAGAGCCTCTGATGGTGAGGATAGGCTGGGCCATTATAGACAACAGGTACCAATCCAGGGCAGTACCTGGGACTGCAGCAGCTGACCGGAGCGTAAGAGACTCGGTTGTGGGGTAAAGGTGGGCAAGACAAAAGTGTAGTCAGACTGTCTGTGATCGGTGCAAGCAGCACAGGTTCAGAGTTAGGGTCCCGTTACAAGCTTCAATGTCCCAGCGATCCCACCAACGATCCGACGTGGATGGGATCGCTGGGACATAGCTGATTGCTGGTGAGCTGTCACATAGACAGACCCACCAGCGATCAGGACCAGCGAGCAAGCTGGTATCCAGGGTAAACCGTGGGTAACTAAGAGCCGTGCGGCTCTTAGATACCCGATGTTTACCCTGGATACCAGCGTGCACAGCGGGTAACTATGAGCCGCGCGGCTCTTAGTTACCCGCTGTTTACCCTGGATACCAGCTCCCAGCGTCGCTGATCTTTGGTCTCTCGCTGTCACAGGCAGCGATGTGTGCTGCCCAGCGGGAGACCAATGACAGAATTATGGCCCAGAGCATTAAGCAACGAGTAGCGATCAGCCATCTGATCGTTGATCGTTGCTACATGTCACATGCAACAATGTCGTTTTGACAGTGCTGCAACGTCACCAAACTGGTGACATTGCAACAATATCGTTCACAACGGCCCCCTTAGTAGGCGAAGTCAGGAGCGAAGAGATCAGAATAAATGAGAAGGCAAGCCAGGGTGATAACAGGTGGGACAAAACAGGAATACACAATACAGGAACTGGAGACAGAGCTTCTGGGAACCTAAGTGCAGGCGGAGAATGGAGGGTGGAGTCATCTGATATATTGATAGGCCGGTTAAGCTGATCCATGCTGGACAGAACGGATACAGTTCCTGCAGAGTTCGGCCACAACAGCTTTGACTCACAACCAGCAGAGATGGAAGAGAAGCACCAGGCAGCTCAGAGAGACGGTCAGGTACTGGGTGGAGCAGAGCGAAACACGCGGTGAGAAGGGAAGCGCTTAGGAGGTGCGCGAGTGGCCGGCATAACAACCACAAGCTGATTCTGTCATTTTCATAAATGCTGAACTTAAAAGAGTTGACATGCTCATTCTTTGGGTGCCTCTCGCATGGAAGCCGCCTACTTTCCAAACTTTACAGTATAGGACAAGGGCTGCTGGCCACAAGAAGAGCAATAAAGGCACTGGCGAAGCCGCTTTAGGAAAATGATCTCCGGCGGTCTCCTTGAGCTTCTTCACCTGAAAAAATACTCTTCTGCTGCGCTGGCATCTATGGTTCACGTGATCACAAATTATAATGTGGATTTCATGTGCTTGTTCTAATGTTTCAATTTAGATACATAGAGTATGATACTATAAATCCCATCAGGCCTCGTTTCTCCTTACGTTTCAGAATATTTCTTAACAAAGATGTTAAAATACACATGGCAGCAGGGGGCTGTAGGAAAGAATTTTGGCTATTTTTAATGTCATGAGAACTCAAGGGTTGATCTACCAGAATTTTTCCTTTTTCTTTACTATTTTCCAGTTAGTCATCAGTTATCTGTAGTGATGTAATTTTATAGAAAACTATAGATTGCTGCAATATGTAAGTCTGTAGTTGTAATGTTAATGTCTCATCTGACTTCTTTTCTATGGTTTGAACAGTTTAAGCTCCCAGTTTGTTTTATTATTGGAAGGGTGGAGGAGTAAAGGCGCCATACACATTAGATGGGTGTTGTCAGAGCGATGGTTCGGGCAACTGTTTGGCCGATAGTCAACTGAGCCGGATCTTCCATACACAGAAGCACTCAATCAGCCGAGCACTCCTGTTTTCTCTATAAGAAAACTGCCGGCAGACATGTCTGGTAGCGGCCTACCTCCTGGACACATTATGATCGGCAATCTGAAATAGGAAATGCTGGATCGACATTTCCCTCGACAATAAATTGTTTGGGGCATCCATACATATTGGAATGTCAATAGAATGGCAGCGTTGAGGCGGCTGTCAATCAGCACGACGTCAGCAGTCACGCCCCATCAACAGAGCAGAGTGGAAGAGAAGCTGCTGCTCTGCCGACGTTACAGTTAGGTCCATATATATTTGGACAGAGACAACATTTTTCTGATTTTGGTTCTAGACATTACCACAATGAATTTTAAAATTCAGATGCAGTTGAAGTTCAGACTTACAGCTTTTATTTGTGGGTATCCACATTAAAATTGGATGAAGGGTTTAGGAGTTTCAGCTCCTTAACATGTGCCACCCTGTTTTCAAAGGGACCAAAAGTAATTGGACAGATTAAATAATTGTAAATAAAATGCTCATTTCTAGTACTTGGTTGAAAACCCTTTGTTGGCAATGACTGCCTGAAGTCTTGACCTCATGGACATCACCAGACGCTGTGTTTCCTCCTTTTTGATGCTCTGCCAGGCCTTCACCGCGGTGGTTTTCAGTTGCTGTTTGTTTGTGGGCCTTTCTGTCTGAAGTTTAGTCTTTAACAAGTGAAATGCATGCTCAATTGGGTTGAGATCAGGTGACTGACTTGGCCATTCAAGAATATTCCACTTCTTTGCTTTAGTAAACTCCTGGGTTGCTTTGGCTTTATGTTTTGGGTCATTGTCCATCTGTAGTATGAAACGACGACCAATCAGTTTGGCTGCATTTGGCCGGATCTGAGCACACAGTATGGCTCTGAATACCTCAGAATTCATTCGGCTGCTTCTGTCCTGTGTCACATCATCAATAAACACTAGTGACCCAGTGCCACTGGCAGCCATGCATGCCCAAGCCATCACACTGCCTCCGCCGTGTTTTACAGATGATGTGGTATGCTTTGGATCATGAGCTGTACCACGCCTTCGCCATACTTTTCTCTTTCCACCATTCTGGTAGAGGTTGATCTTGGTTTCATCTGTCCAAAGAATGTTCTTCCAGAACTGTGCTGGCTTTTTTAGATGGTTTTTTTTCGCAAAGTCCAGTCTAGCCTTTTGATTCTTGATGCTTATGAGTGGCTTGCACCGTGCAGTGAACCCTCTGTATTTACTTTCATGCAGTCTTCTCTTTATGGTAGATTTGGATATTGATACGCCTACCTCCTGGAGAGTGTTGTTCACTTGGTTGGCTGTTGTGAAGGGGTTTCTCTTCACCATGGAGATTATTCTGCGATCATCCACCACTGTTGTCTTCCGTGGGCGCCCAGGTCTTTTTGCATTGATGCGTTCACCAGTGCTTTCTTTCTTTCTCAGGATGTACCAAACTGTAGATTTTGCCACTCCTAATGTTGTAGGAATTTCTCGGATGGGTTTTTTCTGTTTTTGCAGCTTAAGGATGGCTTGTTTCACCTGCATGGAGAGCTCCTTTGACCGAATGTTTCCTTCACAGCAAAACCTTCCAAATGTAATCACCACACCTCAAATCAACTCCAGGCATTTTATCTGCTTAATTGAGAATGACATAACGAAGGGATTGCCCACACCTGTCCATGAAATAGCCTTGGAGTCAATTGTCCAATTATTTTTGGTCCCTTTAAAAACAGGGTGGCACATGTTAAGGAGCTGAAACTCCTAAACCCTTCATCCAATTTTAATGTGGATACCCTCAAATGAAAGCTGAAAGTCTGAACTTCAACTGTATCAGAATTGTTTTGTTTAAAATTCATTGTGGTAATGTCTAGAACCAAAATTAGAAAAATGCTGTCTCTGTCCAAATATATATGGACGTAACTGTAATGTCGGCAGAGCAGCAGCTTCTCTTCCGCTCTGTTGATGGGGCGTGACTGCTGACGTCGTGCTGATTGACAGCCGCCTCAACGCTGCCATTATGTCAGCTGAATCGCTGCCAGAGCCAACTACATGCCTGTTGTTTCTTAGGCCCAAAGTAATAAAAATAAATAGTCCTGGATAACCCCTTTAAGTGATTTGGGCATGACAAAGCAGTGTCTAAGTCTCTGCCACCCCATTGCCAACCAACCTTTTTAGCATGATAAAGCACCCTGGAAAGGCAGAAGCTCAGGAAGTGCTCTGTCACACCCAAAGCACTTAACAAATTTTTGCATATGAATTAAATGTTGATATTTCAAGGGAGCCGCAATACACAAATTGTCTCTTCAGCGAGGAAGAGGACTTGAACTCTAGTGCCACCTATTGGAAGTAGAGCAGCACATTGTAGTACATTGAGCAGCAACAAATAGAAGATATAAAGGTGTTGATGGATTTAACTTTCAAATACCTGCATAGAAAGCTTCATACCGTCAAACAGGCTTTATTACAAACCCATAATTGTGTACATATTGTGCAAAAACAAAAATTCCATTCTATAGAACTAAATAAAGCCATTACGTTTTATTACTTCTACTTTTATGCAGTGACGCGAAGTGAAGATTCCACATATATTGACGCACCTCTATTGATTACATGACTTTCTGGAAAGAACATAATATATAATCTGTGATTACCTCACAGTCACCTCATTGTATACAGCGTATCTGCTTTCTGGCTATGAATGGGTAATATTACAATACAAGGATTCCCTATGTGGTGCTGCTATTGCCCAATAGCTTCCAGGCTCCGGCCTCTGGTAGTCATAACTCAAAGTGATAAATCCCAGCGCCAGATGAACATCTCTGTAGAGAGTTTAATGTCCATAAATTCAGTTCTAAGGTAGTTCCAGTTCCAATTTAGGCCGTGTCTCCTCCTGCCAGAAGCTTAAGCATATGTTCACAAGTTTAACTCGTCTACACGTTTTTGCATAGAAATTGTCCAGTATTCATTGGGAATTCCAGTATTTGTAATAGAGAGGGTGCAAACTGTGGCAAATCCGGAGATGTAGGTAAAGTTTCAATGGATACTACCCTTTAGGCTACATTCTGTGATAGTGGCACACATACTGTAGAAATCACAGACCCCATAGCAAGAGTTTTACTTCTCCCCCTCAAAAAAAAAATTCCTTATAGCTAATTTAGAGCATGATGTTCCCAGAAATGTCACCCCCACACACACACTGAGTATGCTATCCCCACAGTTTCACCCCCACACATACAGTGTAGCACCTGTCAGCCTGATGCCCCCAGTCAGTATGAAAGCCCTTACAGCCCCGAATTCAGAATTAGGGCCCCACATCCTTCCCACAGAACGAGGGCCTCCACAGCCCTCCCACGCAGAAAGAGGATCCCCATATCCCCCACGTAGAATGAGGGTACCCACAGCTCCCACTCAGTATGCTAGCCCCCCACTTTGTATGGGATCCCCCACAGCCCCGTTCTTAGGATGATGGCAAACACAGCCCCACTACTTAGTATAATGGTTCCCACAGTTCCTCACACAGTTCTGGGTCCAGCACAACTCTCCACACACAATAGAGACCCCCACACAGAATGAGGGCATTTTCAGTCGGGAACTCATTATAGGGGCTTTCACAGTACCCCAAGGCCCTCACACAGTATTACAAACCCCTCAGCTCCCCATTCAGTATTATGGCCTCCATGAGCCCCCTCCCCACACTGTAATATGACCCCCAGAAACCTTTGGCTACTTGATTCACCATTCTATTCAGCAGTATCTGTGTCCTGAGGATGCAAATACCACTAAAATTGTGATGACATGGGGAGGTAGAGGGCCCGTTGCAGAGTGGCACCGAGCCCCTCCAGCTCCCAGACCCCATAGCGATGGTGTGGGCTGCCGCTATGGATGGTATGGTCCTGTGCTATAGATTTTTATGTGCAGACTTCCAATGCAAAATGAGAAAATCTGTAGCAAATCCAACACAATTGACCTAAAACAACAACAGATTTTCACACAAGTCCTAAAACTAAATAGAGATAATCAAATCAAATAAATAGAAGAAAATCATCCAATATTACATATCTGTAAGTGGCAAAAGTATGTGAACCTATAGAATTAGCAGAAAATTTGAAGATGAATTTAAAGTCTAATGTTTTCAGTCAATGGGATGACAATGACCTGTGAGGGGGGCGACCTGTTTTATTTGAAGGACATGGATCTAGCAAAATAAGGAAGAGGAACAGCATCCGGTCTAGGTGAAAAATTGTATCAAAAATTTATTCTGCCAGTACAAAATACAACGTTTCGGCCACTTCCATGGAGTCAGATGTTACGTGTACGGAGGATTGTCAAAGAGGATGATAAGTTGGATTTAAGATTGGACCAGATGTGTACAAAATTTGTTAATAGGGGCTACCCGATGGATCGAGTCAATTCTTATAGAGTTAAGGCTCAAAATATATCGGTGGAGGATTCTAGCCGTAAGCGAACTAAAGGGCCTATGAGACGTGTTCATTTTGTCTCAACATATTGCCCAGATAGTGGCAGGATTGGAGGTATCCTGAACAAACATTGGAGCCTCTTACAGAAGGGTCTGCCTCAGATATCAGAATTTGTGGACAGGCCTTTGCTTTCATATAGACGTGGATACAACCTTAAAGATAGATTGGTAAGGTCAGATATTGGTTCATCAAAAGTCAACATACAAAGGACAATATGTCCTCCTAAAATGGGCAATTTCTGTTGTGGCAACTTGTTAAAGGGTGATAGTTTCAATCACCCTCGAACTGGAAAAACATTTTCTATTAAAGAAAGGTATACGTGTTCGTCAAGTTTTGTGATTTACTTGATTTTGTGCCCATGTGGGCTTATGTATATAGGAGAGACCACCATGGAGATTAGGGCTCGTATTAGTAAGCATAAGAGTACAATTAGGACTAAACTCGTGGAGTTGCCGATTCCGAAGCATTTTTTAGAGTGTAGACATTCAGTGAACCAGTTACGATTTAGAGTAATAGATGGGGTTCCTGTATTGAGACATGGGGGTGATAGGGTTAAGATGTTGAAGAAAAAAGAGTTGAGATGGATGTCGATTCTCGATACATTGCAACCAAGGGGTTTGAACTTGGATTACAATCTACATACTTGTGTCACCTAATCCCTCACTTTGTGTCATTATCCTTTGATGTGGGTGTATATTTGTCTATGTGGCCTTTTATGGTCTTTTAATTAAATGTTTTTTTATTTATGTTTTGGTGTTTATAGGTGATACATTTGGATGGAGTGGAGGACACGGGGACTGAACAGTCCTGAATTACAAAGAGGATGTTGTCCTTTGAGATTTTTTGTCGTTATTTCTTGCCTGCCATTCCCCATGCCCTCTTTTCCTTTTTTCTTTTTTTCTTTTTTTGTAATTATCCCAGTTTTGCTCCTTATATAATGTGCAACGTATGTGAATCAAGGATTTCGTAAAGTATGGAATATTATTAAAGTTACTATGGATATGGTTCCTTGATTCCAAATGTCTCTTATATGCTGCGTTGTTTGGGAGCATTTTGGCCTATCTGTGTGGACTCATTTAATCAAGTGTGGTATTACACTTGTTTTTGCTAATCAGCGCATGCGCGAGCTTGTGAGGGAGTGCGTTGTGTGATCGCGTGCTCCGGGTCTCTGCGCGTGCGCGGTCCCCCCGGTGGGCGGTTCGTGTGGCTGATCCCTTGCATGGCACCGCGCATGCGTGGTGCTCTGTGACGGAGACGTCACATGACCGTGACCTGGTGGTGCGCGTCACTAAACCGCGCCTCTGATACAACCTGGCTCTTGCTGATGTTGTCATGTGGGTGAGAGGGAACTCTGCCGATACATGGATGTGTGAGTCCTCATATGATTGGTCCTTTGGGGTTGGCGCCATTATTATGCGATTAGGGATTGGCGGTTTATACATGGATATGTATTATTGCAAGTGATTGGGGCGTTATTTCTATGGATACATTTGATGCATCACGATCATTGGTGGGCTGATTTGGGGATGGTTGTTTATATATGAAATGCTTTTGCAATATTTCTAACATGATTATGACCATTACTGTTAACGACTAGATAAACTGTGCTATTGAATATATATGTATCTGATGGATGTATTTATATGTATTTTATGTATGGATTTTTTGTGATGGGTGTTACCTAAGTGGTGATTGGCTGTGCCACACTATTAAAGGCCACCATATGTGCTGTTATGTTATACTTGAAAAAGGCCACAATATGGCCGAAACGTTGTATTTTGTACTGGCAGAATACATTTTTGATACAATTTTTCACCTAGACCGGATGCTGTTCCTCTTCCTTATTTGGACTATTGTTCATTTGGGTCCATGAACCTTTGAACCTGCATCTACTCCTCCGTTGTGCTGTCAGCTTCTCTTTGTTGTTTATGGATCTAGCAAAGTCTGATCTTCACAAAACATGTTTGTGGAATTGTATCTTGGCACGAAAAAAAAAGATTTCTTACGACCTCAGAAAGAGTTGCACAATAGAGTGACATGTAAAAGTTTGGGCACTCTTGGTCAAAATTACTGTTATTGTGAACAGTTAAGCAAGTTGAAGATGACATGACCTCTAAAAGGCCTAAAGTTAGAGATGACACAGTTCCTTTGTATTAATATATTGTCTTTTTTTTTTCATTTTAAAAACTACAAAAAGGAATATGGGCTGGTACAAAGTTTGGGCACCCTTGAACATTTGTCTACTCATATAAATTTGACCAAGGTTTCAGACATTAATTAGCCTGTTAGGGTTATGGCATGTTCACTATCATCACTAGGAAAAGCCAGGTGATGCAAATTTTCCCAGCTTTATAAAAAAACAGCCTCCTCTAACCTTGTATCAAAAAAAAACATCAGCCATGTGTTTAAGAAGAAGGACCATGCCGCGGGTACCTGTTCTGTGCCGGTTCCAGAACTGTTGGGGCTGTCTCCTCTGTTGTCCGGGGGAAACCTAAAGGAACCGAACCAATCCTTGCATGCAGAAGCAGGGGTGTGTGGTTAAGGCTTTACAGCCTCAGCGCATGCGGAACCAGGCAGACTTAGCGGGAACAGAGCGCAGCAGGGACTAGTAAGTGCTCCGGCCCTCGAGCATCCGTACTGTGCAGGCCCACGTCCGAGCATTGCTTCCGCCGCTGGCAGAGACTGTGAGGAGAGACGTGCAGTGTGCCCATTGGTCGCCATGAAGCGATGTGCCAAACGCTCCGGATCCGTGAGTACCATGCCGCCTAAGAGAGACCGGGTGCAGGATCGTCATCTGCACCCCAATTCCCCAGTGTATATCCGCCGGACCACGTTGGGCTCGGATAATGCGGAGGCACGCATTCTCCCGGCCACATCAGTATGTGGACTAGGGGTTCACCGGAAGGTACCGGAGACCAACCGAAGCCAGAAGACGGATCCTCGTTACCTCCAGGACCCCATCGGACAAGTGCCGCGCCAGCCGCTGCTGGCATCATCACCTGCTGAGAAACGTCTGACAAGATAAGTTGACCCAACAACAACTGTTAATACCCTTTCTACTGTTCTTTAACTCTGCATACTATTTACACTTTGAACTGCTTACCCCCTTGTTAACCATTTACCTCCCTGTGTGGAGTATTTCCCTGTTAAAGTGAAGTTATTAACTCTTGCTCTGCCTTCTCTCTGCATCCTGCTCACATGTTCTTCTAAGCTGATGACTAGCACTCTGAAAATGGTGGAGGTCTACAAAGCAGGAGAAGGCCACAAAAAGATAGAAAAGCATTTTCAAGTTGACCTTTCCTCAGTTCGAAATGTGGTTAAGAAATTGCAATTATCAGGAACAGTGGAAGTCAGGAGCGTAGCTACCCGGGGGGGGGGCAGAGGGGGCGGAGCTACACTACTGGAACTGTATCGGTGTGCGCAACGCGCCTATAAAGTTACATTTTGCGGCAGAGCAAGGAGAATCAATCTCCCCGCTCTGCCTCCCGGCCGCTATGGGCCCCTGAGCAGGCAGGGAGCCCCGGTGCCAGCAGTGGGCCCCCACCTCACAGCCAGCAATGACGTTGATGGGCTATTCTGTGCACACAGGACCTGTGATGAGGTCACAGGAGGGGGCGGAGTCAGGGGTCACATGATCAGGAGTCTGTGTATGCAGGACTCTGCTTTGCTGTTGGTCTTCTGGATAAGGGAAGATTATGTGTGGGGTAAGGAGGGGTTTACAGGGTGGTTGTAGCAGAGCTGTGTGTATGAGGTGTACAGAGAGGAGCCGCGTGTGTGCGAGGTGTACAGAGTGGAGCCGTGTGACATGTATGGGGTGTACAGAGCGGAGCTGTGTGTGTACAAGGTGTACGGAGCAGAGATATGCGTGTATGAGGTGTATGGAGGAGCGGAACCGCGTGTGTATGGGGTGAGCGGAGCCGTTTGTGTACGAGGTGCACGGAGCGGAGCCACGTGTGTATGGGGTGAGCGGAGCCGTGTGTGTACGGGGTGTGCGGAGCGAAGCCATGTGTGTACCAGGTGTACAGAGCGGAGCCGTGTGTGTACGCGGTGTACAGAGCGGAGACGTCTGTGTACAAGGTGTACGGAGCAGAGATATGCGTGTATGAGGTGTACGGAGGAGCGGAGTTGCATGTGTATGGGGTGTGCGGAGCGGAGCCGCTTGTGTACGAGGTGTACGGAGCGGAGCTGCGTGTGTACGGGAAGTTCGGAGCGGAGCCGCGTGTTTATGGGGTGTGCGGAGCGGAGCCATGTGTGTACAAGGTGTATGGAGCGGAGCCGTGTGTTTATGGAGTGTGCGGAACTGCGCCGCATGTGTATGGGGTGAGCGGAATGTCTGTGTACAAGGTGTACAGAGCAGAGATATGCATGTATGAGGTGTACGGAGGAGCGGAGCCGTTTGTGTACGAGGTGTACGGAGCGGAGCCGCGCGTGTACGGAGTGTGCGGAGCTGAGCCGCGTGTGTACGAGGTGTACAGAGCGGAGCCGTATGTGTACAAGGTGTACGGAGCAGAGATATGCGTGTATGAGGTGTACAGAGCAGAGCCGTGTGTGTACGAGGTGTACAGAGCGGAGCCGTATGTGTACAAGGTGTACGGAGCAGAGATATGCGTGTATGAGGTGTACGGAGGAGCGGAGCTGCATGTGTATGGGGTGTGCGGAGCCGTTTGTGTACGAGGTGTACGGAGCGGAGCCACGTGTTTATGGGGTGAGCGGAGCCATGTGTGTACAAGGTGTATGGAGCGGAGCCATGTGTTTATGGAGTGTGCGGAACTGCGCCGCATGTGTATGGGGTGAGCGGAATGTCTGTGTACAAGGTGTACGGAGCAGAGATATGCATGTATGAGGTGTACGGAGGAGCGTAGCCGTTTGTGTACGAGGTGTACGGAGCGGAGCCGTTTGTGTACGAGGTGTACGGAGCGGAGCCGCGCATGTACGGAGTGTGCGGAGCTGAGCCGCGTGTTTATGGGGGTGTGCGGAGCGGAGCCATGTGTGTACAAGGTGTATGGAGCGGAGCCGGGTGTGTGTACAAGGTGTACGGAGCGGAGCCGTGTGCGTTCAAGGTGTACGGCGCGGAGCCGTGTGTGTACGAAGCATACAAAGCAGAACCGTGTGTGTATGAGGTGTTCGGAGCCGTATGTGTACAAGGTGTATGGTGGGGAGCATTCATACCTAACAAACGTCCCGGATCCAGCGGGACATTCCCGATTTTGAGAGTCTGCCCCGTTGTTCCGGCTGGGAGCTTACTTTCCCGCGGACACAGGAGTACACGGCGGAGCCCCGAGGAGCACTTTAAAACTCGCACGTAACATTCCACTTGAAGTGATGTGCTGGAAGTGGAAAGGAATTAATTTTGGGATGAGATTGTGACGGAGCCATGGAGGCACTTCAGGGAATGCTTCAGATCCATCACAATGTCCTCTGACAGCGCGGACAGCGGGATCGCCTTGGAATTAGGGATGCCGGCCATGTGAGCGGATCATGATATGTCCTGCATCGGGAGGCTCAGGTGTGCACTACAATGGGAGCTGGGCTGCTATAGTATCTTTATAGAATCTTTCTTTCTCTCTCTGTTTCTTTCTCTGTTCTTTCTCTCTCTCTGTTTCGATAGGGGATGGGGGTGCTGCCTTATACTACAGTCTGCCTATAGGGGATGGGGAGGCTGCCTTATACTACAGTCTGCCTATGGGGGGAGTGCTGCCTTATATTACAGTCTGCCTATAGGGGGTGCTGCCTTACATTACAGTCTGCTTATGGGGGGCTGCAATATATTATTGAGTATGCCTATGGGGGAGCTGCATTATACTGTAGAGTCTGCCTATGGGCGCTGCATTATACTATATCGAGGACTATCTGGTGTATTACACTATATGGAGGCTATCTTGGGGTAGGGATTACAGTGAGGGGCCATCATACAGTGTTGGAGCCATCATTGGGGGATATTAAGGGGTCAGTATGTATACAGAGAGGGGGCATTATACTGTGTATAGGGGAGCTGTACGGGGGGGAGACTCAGGACATTATTAAATCTAAAGTGGGCACTTATTGTTATAGGTGAACTCAGGTTACTGTGACTGTCAAAGGGGCACACAGAGGGCTGTAAGGTAGCGTTGTCATTCAAGGTTGGGGACACTCGCTTTGCAGCCAATAAATCACATCCGGCACAGGTTTCTTAACATAACTCCAACAGTCAATGTGGTTTATTAGGCATCAAACCAGGAACAGCAACAAAAAGTTCATATAAACATCATAGCATTCATGACAGAGCTTCACTCTGCTTATCCTGTGGTCACACAGGTTGTGCAATGTCCAGTACACAGGCTCTCTAGTCTCCCAGTTCTCACCCCGTCAGGGTTTACCTCATGGCTGCTTCTCAGTGCAGACATTCATTCCCTCCAGGGAACTCTCACACACACGTCTCACTTGTACAGGAAGGCAGACCCATCTTCCTTCAGTCGGTCTCACGTCAGCCCAGACTAGACCTTTCATACGGACCAACCGGGTCCCAGCATTCACTCATGTGACCTACCCTGGCCACCTTATATGGTCCGCAGCCACGCCCACCGGATCACATGGCTATGACTTCACAGATCCTTCAAGCATTCATACACATATACTTTACTATGGCGTTTTTAGACACACCCCTAGGTGGATTTGTAGGTAGCTCTCTCTAACACAGGGGTGGGGAATCTTTTTTCTGCCAAGGGCCATTTGGATATTTATATCATCCTTCGGGGGCCGTACAAACTCCGCCCACAAAGTACATCCTGACTCTGGCACTAGTTTCATGACTTAATCTTTCATTGCATGCCCTTCAATGTTCAGTAGAGAACACTGCGTGTGTGCTAACAGAGCAAGAAGAAATTAATGAGCTTGTGGCAATCAAAATACAGCTCCCTGCCCAAGACTGCAGTCCCTGAGAAGCTGCCCGGGGGCCTGATAAAAGGTCATCGAGTGCCGTAAATGGCCCTGGGGCCTGAGGTTCCCCACCCCTGCCCTAACACATTGGCACGAAAGATCAGCTCTGCTGATCAGCACATAATCAAGCCTTCATCCCAAGGCCACCCACCTTGAGATACATTACCATCATTCAGCATCTTACTCCTATCAGGACACTGGAAATGCTTATATGCCTGTCCTGGGACACCCACACAGCACCCCCTAGCGGACACAGTGGTCACTACACCACAGGGCATTATTACATTCTAGGGGGCAAAATGTGGGCACTCTTCCTAGGGCACTTGCACACAGCATCATATTCTAGAGAGTTGCTTTAGAATTTAGGGGTCACACAGAACCACACAATAGGTGCAGTAATAGGGACACATACGGCACCAGCGGCTCAGTATTGGGGTATCAGGTGCAGTAATAGGGACACATAAGGCAGCAGCGGCTCAGTATTGGGGTATCAGGTGCAGTAATAGGGACACATATGGCAGCAGCGGCTCAGTATTGGGGTATCAGGTGCAGTAATAGGGACACATACGGCAGCAGCGGCTCAGTATTGGAATATCAGGTGTAGTAATAGGGACACATATGGCAGCAGCGGCTCAGCATTGGGGTATCAGGTGTAATAATAGGGACACATACGGCAGCAGAAGCTCAGTATTGGGGTATCTGGTGCAGTACTAGGGACACATACGGCAGCAGCGGCTCAGTATTGGGGTATCAGGTGCAGTAAGGGACACATACAGCAGCAGCGGCTCAGCATTGGAGTATCAGGTGTAGTAATAGGGGCACATACGGCAGCAGCTCAGCATTGGGGAATCAGGTGCAGTAATAGGGACACATACGGCAGCAGCAGCTCAGTATTGGGGTATCAGGTGTAGTAATAGGGACACATACGGCAGAGGCTCAGCATTGGGGTATCAGAAGCAGTAATAGGGACACATACGGCAGCAGCGGCTCAGCATTGGGGTATCAGGTGCAGTAATAGAGACACATACGGCAGCAGCAGCTCCTCAGTATTGGGGTATCAGGTGTAGTAATAGGGACACATACGGCAGAGGCTCAGTATTGGGGCATCAGGAGCAGTAATAGGGACACATACGGCAGCAGCGGCTCAGTATTGGAGTATCAGGTGTAGTAATAGGGACGCATACGGCAGCAGCGGCTCAGCATTGGGGTATCAGGTGTAGTAATAGGGACACATACGGCAGCAGAAGCTCAGTATTGGGGTATCAGGTGCAGTACTAGGGACACAGTTGGGTCAACCTCCCAGGGCCGTGGGGTACTCGGTACCGGGCCGGTGTCAGGGGGGATGTGTCACAGCAGCGGTGACCCGGTCCGTGGCCCTGGGCGCCCAAAAATCAATGGGAGTTTGTAATGTAGTTTAAGTGGAATAGTTCGTGACGCCACCTGTGGTGTTCGGCAAGTGAGATGTTAGGCCGACGCTGCATGCAGATCCTCTGGGGCTGGTGGTGTGTTGCAGCATAGATGGTGTAGCTCCCCACAGGTGGAGCTGTAGCCCCAGGGCCGTGTAGTTGCAATGGATGAGGAGAGGCGCAGGTGGTGTAAAGTATGGTACCTAGATGTAGCAGTGCTGAGCGGGTTGGCGCAAGAATGAATGGAGGACACCAGGGCATGTAGTTCCCAAGCTTTACTCACAGTCAGTAGTGCCCACTTCTGTGCCGTGTCCTCGGGGTTAGGGACCCAGTCAACCTCCAGGCAAGATAGAAAGCTCCCCTCCACACTCAGCCAACTTATGTGCCTTTCCTGAACGTCTCCTCTATAGCGCCTTTAAGTGTGAAGATCTCCAGTACCGTGGTATGCTGGAGTTCCTCCTGACAGATGTTCCCAAGAACTCTACTTGTACGGCAGACTGCTGTAGCCTGCTTCGGGAACTCCCTTCTCCTGAGTCCCAGCTCTCTATCCAATTGCTGTTGTGCCCCAAGTCTTAGATAGGAGTAGTGCATTTACAGCCAACTACTCCACCAGTGTCTGCTGCAGAACCATAAGTGTCCATACAACCTCGGGGACCGGGCCCCGGCCTTGCGCTGAGAACCTATAGGCAGGGTTCCTCTTCTAACCCACGTCCTCTCTGTTCTCTCTACTCCTTCGTTCCGTACTTGTCTTTCTCTCTTATGGAAACTTAGGTTTCAGTTCTACGTCTTTCTCCTTCCTTTCCCTTCCTGTGCCAGCTGGCTCAGATCACTGAGGCAGCTGCAGCACTCCTTCCTCCAGCCCTTCTTCCAGGGATCCTCACTCCTGTCTGAGTGACTTCCTACCCGACTGACCTGTCAGACTGACCTGTCATTCTACACTTTCCCACTCTTTTATGTATCTTAACTCCACCCCCCTCCAGCACATCCAATGTTCCAAGCAAGGAACCACCAAAGGTGCTCTGCTACTCTCTAAGCACTGAGCCGCAATGTGGTTGTGCAGAACTACCCTGTTGTGTGGGGTGCGAGTGTTGGAGCGTGGAAAGGAGTTCCCACCCTACCCGGACGGTGGGGCACTACACCTCAGGAAAAGGTGCAGTACCTCTGTGGCGACTGAGTCTCAGGGGCTCCACATACCCCCCCCGTTAAACACAGCACGTCCACGGGCTGCAAGGCAAACTTAGTTGACAAACACAGGAACATACAAAATTTTGTAATGCTGCATAAACATTTCTTATACTAAACTTCCTAATATAGGGGGCATTGTTTCTTGAACGTTGCAAACAATTCTTAATTAACTATCTAAATTTCAAGTCAAAAGTGCAATTTTTTTTTTCAATACTATACTCTTCATCAACACAATTCTTTTCTGTTACTCTAGTGTACATTTTCTACTTTCCTTCAAGTGACGTCCGTGATACCTGGTTCACCATTTACATTTTCAACTTTTTATTCCAATCTCTCATCTCTGTATCAAAAACATTTCTCATTCTATATAAAAGCTATCATAATATACATTATGAAATACTTCACATTAAAACTTTCAACAATTATTCTTGTAAGTGCTGGACACCGCTCCCAGCCGGGATTTCTTGCTGTGTCCGTTGATGTAGACATCATCTTCGCAAAGTGTCCATATGTAAAACCAAGAGAGGGCACCTAACGAGGCGCAACTATTTACAAGTAAAAGTTTTTGGATCACTCCAAGTTCATGATTTCTAGTTCAATAAGAAGGCTGCCAACAACACAGGGCAACACTGGGAAAACAAAACTAACCATGATGGTCAAAAATAAAACAAGAAGCACAACGGTGCAAACAAACCCTCCTGGGTCACTAGAGTTACTGCAAGTCATTAGTGCTGGTCCCCTCCTGGGGTTCTGGAAGCTGATTGGGAACTGCTACCAGATGTGGTATCTTCATCTTGATTCTGGTTTCTTGCTAAACGCATGTATTCTGCCTCCCACAGGGTGAGATAGGGACTGGTCGGGGTAATGGAAAGGGCCATCGAGACATCAATTGCCTGCGGGGATGGCGCATCCGCTGACAGCACTGCTGCTGCTGTTGGCGATTCCGCCGGCGCCGTCACTAATTCCTCGTGATCTGATTCCTCAGTGTCCATTGGGACTTCAGTCAGTGGTACCGCAGTCGGGGATCATCAGCGGAGGTCAACTGGGCCATTCCTATCCATGGGTTCCGCTCCCAAAGCTAGGGTCAACCCCGGGGCAGTAATCGTACCTGGCGTTTCCAGTCGCGGTTCCGGCTCCGGTACCTGGTGGTAGATGGCTGCAGCCGCAACTCCCGGAGTGACTGATGGGATGGACCGCAGTTGGATCCGTGCCGGGACCAGGCCGGTCTTGGCTGGGGTCATCGGTGGAGGACGGTACAGCCGCGCCTGATCCAGGCGAGGACGCTGTCCTGGGCCTCCATTCTGCTCTAGCGTCCTCATATATCTTCTCCGAATGGGGCTCACCCAATGACAGTATTGGGTGTGAGGTGGTGGCGGCCGCTGCAGAGGGTGTTTCAGTGGTCGCAGCCTCCGCAGGGGCGGCCTGGGAGCGAGTTGCCTCTCCTCCCCCTGTTCTTCTGACTTCTCCTCTCTTTTCATCATGGCGTTCTTCTCCCCGCCTCGGCCCCTTTCCCGCCACTGGCTTCTTCTGCCCCTCCTTCCGGAGGGCAGCGTCTTCTTCCAGCGCCTCCATACCAAGCAGGATACGAACCCCTCGGGGGGTGGGCCATGTTGCTGTCACATAGTAATTCAGGCAGGGGAGGCCCAAGACTCTTTGCGGTCTTTTACTAGGACCTCCCATCTCTTCACGCCCTTCTTCTCCGCGCCAGCGGCCATTTTTAATATTTATGTCACAGTCTATTAAATTGGGTCTTCTGCACATTTTCAAAAGTTCAAAGTCCAACAAATCCCAGGCCCGATGGCATCGGGTCTCGTCATCCTGTTCGTGACGCCAAGTTGGGTCTCCCTCCCAGGGTCGTGGGGTACTCGGTACCGGGCCGGTGTCAGGGGGGGATGTGTCACAGCAGCGGTGACCCGGTCCGTGGCCCTGGGCGCCCAAAAATCAATGGGAGTTTGTAATGTAGTTTAAGTGGAATAGTTCGTGACGCCACCTGTGGTGTTCGGCAAGTGAGATGTTAGGCCGACGCTGCATGCAGATCCTCTGGGGCTGGTGGTGTGTTTCAGCATAGATGGTGTAGCTACCCACAGGTGAAACTGTAGCCCCAGCGCCGTGTAGTTGCAATGGATGAGGAGAGGCACAGGCGGTGTAAAGGATGGTACCCAGATGTAGCAGTGCTGAGCGGGTTGGCGCAAGAATGAATGGAGGACACCAGGGCATGTAGTTCCCAAGCTTTACTCACAGTCAGTAGTGCCCGCTTCTGTGCCGTGTCCTCCGGGTCAGGGACCCAGTCAACCTCCATCAAGATGGAAAGCTCCCCTCCACGCTCCGCCAACTTATGTGCCTTTCCTGAACGTCTCCTCTATAGCGCCTTTAAGTGTGAAGATCTCCAGTACCGTGGTACGCTGGAGTTCCTCCTGACAGATGTTCCCAAGAACTCTACTTGTACGGCAGACAGCTGTAGCCTGCTTCGGGGACTCCCTTCTCCTGAGACCCGGCTCTCTATCCAATTGCTGTTGTGCCCCAAGTGTTGTGAGTTCATTTTTCCCTTCACCATTGAGGTCTGATGAACTCCCTCCTCTGGTGAAGGAAGGTAGTGAGGCTGATTACCAAACACCTGGGCAGCTAGATGATGACTGGGTGGCTGGAATTGAGGACTGGATATAAGGCAGCCGACGCCCTTCTGCCTTGCTGGTGATCCTGCTGGATTCTTGGAGACCAGTCTGATTCCTGCGTCTCAAAGCTAAGTTTTTCTGCTCTGCTTTGTACTCATCAGTTTTGTTTTTGTTTTGCCTTGTTTTTTGGGAGTTCTGCCATCCCCGGCCGGGGGTGAGCTGAATTCCATTTTTGTCTCTGATCTGTTGATCTTTTGCTCTGTCTTCAGAATATACCTGAGTGCTGATATAGTCTTTTGAAGCCTAGCGACTTCAGGGCCTGTTTATCCTATCAGTCGGTTGGCTCATTTTGGATAGGGTTTTTGCGGATGGCAGACAGCAGCTTTCCTATCCTGTCCTATTTAGTTAGCTTGGGCCCCATCATTTGCTCAACCTATCTTTCTATCTGTGTTAGTGTTTTCATCTTGCTTCACCGTCATTATATGTTGGGGGCTGCCTATTGCTTTGGGGTCTGCTCTGGGGCAGTTTAGTTTTTTCCCCCTTTCTGTCTTTAGGCTATGTAGTTCTCCGGCTGTGATCTAGGGCACCGTAGGAACCCCCCACGGCTACTGCTGGTTGTTGTGGATAGGTTCAGAGGTCTGCAATCCGATAGCTGCCAACCTCTCTGGTTTTTCTGGACTTAGCTAGTATTTTGTTTTTTCCTCCTTCGGTGACTCATCATAACACCCACGTCCTCTCTGTTCTCTCTACTCCTTTGTTCCGTACTTGTCTTTCTCTCTCTTATGGAAGCTTAGGTTTCAGTTCTACGTCTTTCTCCTTCCTTTCCCTTCTCGTGCCAGCTGGCTCAGATCACTGAGGCAGCGGCAGCACTCCTTCCTCATCCCTTCTTCCAGGGATCCTCACTCCTGTCTGAGTGACTTCCTACCCGACTGACCTTCTGTCAGACTGACCTGTCATCCTACACTTTCCCACTCTTTTATGTATCTTAACTCCACCCACCTCCCAGCACGTCCAGTGTTCCAAGCAGGGAACCACCAATGGTGCTCTGCTACTCTCTAAGCACTGAGCCGCAATGTGGTTGCGCAGAACTACCCTGTTGTGTGGGGTGCGAGTGTTGGAGCGTGGAAAGGAGTTCCCACCCTACCCGGACGGTGGGGCACTACACCTAAGGAAAAGGTGCAGTACCTCTGTGGCGACTGAGCTTCAGGGGCGCCACACATACGGTCAAATCATATATATATATATCCCTTAAAAATGGTACTTTATTGTTTAAAAACCACAAATGTGGTATACACCAGAAAAAACGTGACCAGAAATGAAAAACAAAAAATAAAAGTGTTCAAGCAAAAAAGCCCATACTAAGGTGACACCTTGGAATCCCTCATACAGACTAAGCTGTATCCTGCCTGTCCGCGGAGGTTGGCACCCTAGGGGGGAACGTTGTGGCGCCCCCGCTCAACGATGGCTGTCCCTAGGGGCCCTGATAAGCCCTACCGCCACTACTGGTCCCTTCTACCCGATGCAAGATACGGGAACCCCTATCTCTAGACAGAGACCAAGCTGCTCTAAAGAGGACCCTGTGTCCCAAAGACAAGAGGTTAAAATTAAATAGAACACATATGGCAATCGGTGGTCAAATTTGAGCAACAGACATCATAATAGACAAACAGTTGTGAATAGTGCCTCAATCTCATATAGAAGATCTCTTAATATATAGAAAAGACACTGACTCTAATAAGTCATAACACACAGAACGGATAAAGGCTATATCCCATTACTGTATAAATACAGAAAAACGCAGAACTGCCACAGCGATACTCATCTGCATTTTCTGCCACCTGCCATCAACCAGTTAACGCCTCAACGCGTTTCGCCTTATTAGGCTCATCAGGAGGCCTGATGCTGCGATATCTTGTGTCCCATAAAGGTGCAAATAGCTTACCGATACTCAGTGTAGCTCCCCTCTTTAAAACCACCGCGCAGATCAAAAGCTCCGCCCACTCACGTTGCATGGTGTCTCTGAGCGCCAATTGCCTCAAACCCCATCCACTGTTGCTCCAATCAGCTCATCGGACTCTCCAACAGCGTCATGATGACCAATCAGGTGTCCTCAGACAGTAAGTCTCCCAGCATTTACCAATCAGCAAAGCTGAAACTGTTTGCCACGTCTGACATACATGCAGCGTCACTGCCAAATCGCCAATCAGATGTCTGTGGATAAGCCATCTCACAGCGCTCTCAAAGCGCTGCGGCTTAGACTCACTGTCCACTCCGAGGTATATCACCCACATGTATAATACACTCTCCTAATGAATCTACAGTAAAGCGCTATGTATGACATATAGACCGATGCTCAGTGGTCTTAATATGTTTTTCTTTTTTCCGCATAATGATTAGCATGCAAAAACGCAAGTGTAAATCGCATCATATCCTTCAGTGGTGTGAACAGGGGTCAGTGGGCATGTCCCTCATCATGTGAATTGAACACTCTTTTATAATCAACATATATATACCTATAAGAAAAAAGTACTATAGAACATATATATAGATCCTATAGTTTTTGATCCGATGTTAAATAATTTGCAAAGATAGTTAAAGATAGTAATGAATCTCCACATACAATGTGCATATGCATCAATATATAAATACAGCATCCTTAGCACAAACAAGTTCAAGTTCATTAGAGGGTAGATGTAAAAAAGGCAGTGAAGAGGGGAATTTTTTATATATATCCAATATTCCATGACAATGCATGGGGATCCCATTGAAAATGGGAAACAAAAACAAAACCCAAAAGACCAATATCCTCAAAGCAGAACACATTATTCTACTGTGGCTCATAAGAAACAGGCAAATGACAGTTGCTCATTTAACCCCCTCGGCTCCAGGGACTCCATCCTGAATATCCATTCACATTCTCTCCTAAGCATCACCTTGTCCACATTACCTCCTCTTGGGTTCACATTAACGACCTCTATAGCACAAAATTTAATGTCACCGAGGTCGCCTTTATGGCACATCCACATATGCATTGCAAGCGGGGTTTCTCTTTGATGCCTTATGTCCCCAAGATGTTCCCCCACTCTTCTTCTGAACTCTCTCTTAGTCTTACCTATATAATTTTTAGGGCACGAGCACGTGGCCATATAGATGACCCCTGTTGTCTTGCAGTTGGAGAAGTCACGATGATAGAAAATCTTGCCTGTACTCGCACTACAAAAGGACTTCCCTGGTCTCATATGTTTACAAAAACTGCAATCCCCACACTTAAAAAAGCCACAGGGTCTCCTATCTAGCCATGTCCCACCACCCCCTGGTCTCCTATAAAGGCTATGGACCAGCATGTCCTTGATTGATTTGCCCTTTCTAAAGGTAATGTTGGGACGCTCACCAATAATATTTTTCAAATCCGGATCTAACCTAAGGACATCCCAGTGCTTGGACAGGACCTTCCTGACCTCCTGATGGTTTATATCAAAAGTCCCGATGACCCTTATTATTTCTGTCGAGTCTCCAGTCTCACGTTTCTGCAGCAGTTTACCCCTGTCTGCTTTTCTTGCAAAGTCATACGCCGTGTTTAAAACATGTTGTGGGTATCCCTTTGCCTTAAACCTACAGAACATGTCACCAGCCTACAGAACATGTCACACTGTCCCCTTATGTTGTGAGGTCAAGAAACTTTTCAAAGTGCTTTATGATCCATGTAGTGCTGGACATGTGTTTATTTGACCACAACATTTTATTGGGTCCTGGTGTCTCAATTTAGTGTGATTGATTAACGAGAAGAGAGGCCAAAAAAAAAAAAAAAAAAAAGTTCTAAGTCTTATCCTCCTATATATTCAGACATAGCTTGGGGATAGCATTTATGCAGGGGGCATTTATGCACACTTTATCCAAGTACAGTTTATCAAAGTACTGGCAGTTATAACATGGCAGTTAGACAGGGCAGGAGACAGGTAAGACATTTATATACATCTACTCCCTGTACATTTGGAGTACAACAAATATATACCATATGCATTTGTGTAATTTTAATCCTGGCCGCTGCATTCACACACATCCACCGCCCTGGCATTAACTCTCTACACTCCATCCACATTGGCCCCTCGCTTCTTTCCTCTCCTATGTATAGCACTCATGCTCTTTTCACGTTGTTAAATTGCACAGATCCAGTCAGTCCCACCATTCAACATCAGAGACGCTCTCACAAATCACTTAACCATCTGCTCACTCTTTCTATCCTCCTCCTAGTCGCAGGAGACATTGCTCCCAACCCTGGTCCCCCATGTTGTAGAAAGTCAAACCCCCCGACTGCTACACTTAGAAACCCCTCTAATCTTATTAATATTCCCTGCATGCCATCTGTCTCTCTTAATTGTGCACTTTGGAATTCTCGCTCAGTGTGTAACAAACTCTCCTTCATTCATGACTTTTTCCTTTCTAATTCTCTTAACCTCCTGGCTCTTACTGAAACCTGGATCCAGCAGTCAGACACTACCGCTGCTGCTGCTCTTTCATACGGGGGGCTTCACTTCTCTCATACCCCAAGATCAGACAGTAGAGCTGGTGGAGGCGTTGGTCTGCTCCTATCACCAAAATGTACCTTTCAGGTTATCCCTCAAGTACCCTCACTTGTCTTCCCTTCTTTTGAGGTCCATGCCATCAGACTCTACACCCCCTTCTCCATGCGAGTGGCGGTGGTGTATCGCCCTCCCGGCCCCTCCCATCAGTTCCTGGATCATTTTGCCACTTGGCTTCCACATTTTCTCTCCTGTGACATCCCTACCCTCATCATGGGAGATTTCAACATCCCCATTGCTCTTCCCCTCTCACCATCTGCTACTCACCTTTTATCTCTAACCTCCTCGTTTGGCCTTTCGCAGCTTACTAATTCTCCAACGCATGAAGACGGAAACTCCCTCGACTTGGTCTTCTCTCGGCTTTGTGCAGTGGATGATTTTGCAAACTCCCCTCTCCCGCTCTCTGACCACAATCTTCTTTCATTCTCTATCAAGAACTGCCAGGCTGCTCAGGTCACCCCCACTGTCCAGACTTATAGAAACATACAGGCCATTAACACCCAGAAACTTATGAAGAACTTGCAGTCTTCATTGGCCCCTATCTCCTCCCTCTCATGTCCTGATTCTGCATTGAAGCATTACAATGAAACACTTCAAACTGCCCTGGATGAATTTGCACCCCCTATAAATAGAACACCACAACGCAGACGGCGACAACCCTGGCACACGGTGCAAACACGTTTCCTGCAGCGGTGTTCCAGGTGCGCCGAACGTCTGTGGAGAAAATCCAATCTACCCGAAGATTTCATCCATTTTAAGTTTATGCTTAGAACATACAACACTGCCCTTCACCTCTCAAAACAAACCTATTTCAACACCCTCATCACCTCACTGTCCAATAACCCGAAACGTCTCTTTGACACTTTTCATTCTCTACTCAATCCAAGAGTAAAGGCCCCAACCACGGAGCTCCGAGCTGACGATCTGGCCAATTACTTCAAAGAAAAAATTGACCAGATCCGACAGGAAATTATCTCCCAATCACCTCATACCATGCACTGTCCTCCCTCCCCCACTGCATCTAACTCACTCTCTGATTTTGAACCAGTCACAGAAGAAGAAGTAAGCAGGCTCCTTGCATCTTCTCGCCCAACTACTTGCACCAGCGACCCATTTCCGTCACAGCTCCTCCAGTCCCTATCCCCTGCTGTCACCCCTCACCTAACTAAAATATTTAACCTCTCTCTCTCTTCTGGTATTTTTCCCTCCTCATTTAAGCATGCCATCATACATCCACTACTTAAAAAACCATCCCTCGACCAAAACTGTGCCGCTAACTATAGACCTGTCTCTAATCTTCCCTTCATCTCTAAACTCCTGGAACGCCTGGTCCACTCCCGTCTTATCCGCTATCTCTCAGAAAACTCTCTTCTCGACCCTCTCCAATCCGGTTTCCGCTCTTTACACTCCACTGAAACTGCCCTCACTAAAGTCTCCAATGATCTGCTAACAGCTAAATCAAATGGTCACTACTCCATGCTAATTCTCTTGGATCTCTCTGCAGCATTCGACACTGTGGATCATCAGCTCCTCCTCACTATGCTCCGTTCCATTGGCCTCAAGGATACCGTTCTCTCCTGGTTCTCCTCCTATCTCTCCGACCGCTCCTTTACTGTATCTTTTGCCAGTTCCTCCTCCTCTCATCTTCCCCTTACTGTTGGGGTCCCCCAAGGATCGGTTCTAGGCCCCCTCCTCTTCTCCTTGTACACTGCCCCTATTGGTCAAACAATCAGTAGATTTGGTTTCCAGTACCATCTCTATGCTGATGACACCCAATTATACGCTTCTTCTCCTGACATCACGCCAGCCTTTTTAGAAAACACCGGCGATTGTCTAAACGCTGTGTCTAATATCATGTCCTCACTATATCTGAAACTGAACCTGTCAAAGACTGAACTCCTGGTGTTTCCTCCCTCTACTAATGTACCTATACCCGACATTGCCATTTCTGTGTGTGGTTCCACTATTACTCCCCAGCAACAGGCCCGCTGTCTTGGGGTCATACTTGATTCCGAGCTTTCCTTTGCCCCCCACATTCGATCACTGGCTCGCTCTTGTCATCTGCACCTCAAAAACATTTCTAGAATTCGACCTTTTCTTACCTTTGACTCTGCAAAAACTCTTACTGTTTCTCTTATTCATTCTCGTCTCGACTATTGTAACTAATCGGTCTCCCTCTTACCAAACTCTCCCCTCTCCAATCTGTCTTGAATGCTGCAGCCAGGATCATATTCCTCACCAATCGTTACACCGATGCCTCTACCTTGTGCCAGTCATTACACTGGCTACCCATCCACTCCAGAATTCAGTATAAACTTATTACCCTCACTCACAAAGCCCTCCATGGCTCAGCACCACCCTACATCTCCTCCCTTGTTTTAGTATACCACCCTACCCGCGCCCTCCGTTCTGCTGATGACCTGAGGTTAGCATCCCCAATAGTCAGAACCTCCCACTCCCGTCTCCAAGACTTTACACGTGCCGCGCCAATTCTTTGGAATGCACTTCCCAGGTCAATACGATTAGTCCCCAATCCCCACAATTTTAAGCGTGTCCTGAAAACACATTTATTCAGACTGGCCTATCGCCTCAACACATTAACCTAATCTATCGCTGTGTGGCAGAGCCAAAAGTTTTACCATAACCAGGTTCCCCGCATCATTCTCCCACATGCTTTATGCATCCATTAGCCCTCTGTGTCCGTACTGTCACACACCTAACATTATGGCTGGTCCATACAATCAGGGCAACTGTTACCACCCACCTTTCGTGTCTACCTCTTTCCTCATAGACTGTAAGCTTGCGAGCAGGGCCCTCTTTCCTCTTGGTATTTGCTATAATCTACTGTATGTGATTATTGTTATGCTGTAATGTCTATTGTCTGTACAAATCCCCTCTGAAATGTAAAGTGCTGCGGAATATGTCGGCGCTATAAAAATAAAATTTATTATTATTATTATTACCAGCCTGTTTTTGAAACAGGTCATTCCTGGAACAATTCCTCCTCAACCGTAGGAATTGTCCCTTCGGGATGCCTCTCTTGAGGGGAACTGGGTGGTGGCTCTGCCAGTGTAATAAGCTATTTGTGCTTGTCGGTTTCCGAAATATACTAGTGGAGACACCTCCCAGTAGATCTTTTTTGATTTTGATGTCTAAAAATGGTATTTCAGTTTTATGAATTTCTGAGGTAAATCTTAGGTTCACATTATTTTGATTCAGTTCTCTGACAAACTCTTCAAATTGATCTTTTTCCCCTGTCCATATCATAAAGACATCATCTATGAACCTGTACCACAGAGAAATCAGACCGTGCCACCACTTCTCTTCTCCTCCAAACACAATAGTCTCCTCCCACCAGCCCAGGAACAGGTTTGCATACGAAGGGGCACATCGCAGTGCCCCTGAGCTGGTGGTAGAATTTTCCATCAAAGCAGAATGCATTATGGGTCAATACATATCGCAAGAGCGAGCACAAAAAGATGTTATGCCCTCTACATGCTATTGATCTCTGACTCAAATAGTGTCCCACACCCCTGATGCCTGCGTCATGTGGTATATTGCTATAGAGGGCTTCTATATCAATAGAAGCCAACCAAGCATTCCCCTCCAGATGTACGCCCTCTAATTTTAGCAATAGGTCAGATGTATCCCTTAGGTATGATGGCATAGAGACCACAAAGGGGCGTAATATCTGATCAATGTATAAGCCACTATTTTGAGTCAATGAGTCCACACCTGTTACAATCGGCCTCCCTTTGAGGGGATTGAGGCCCTTATGTATCTTTGGCAATGCATAAAAGGTGGCTACCATTGGAAACTTAGGAATAATGAAATCAAATTCAGTTTTTGAGATCAAGCCCTCCACTAAGGCCCTGTCAACAATCAATTGCAACTCCCCTTTGAAGGTGACCATAGGATTCTCTTTTAGTACCTCATATGTGGAATTATCCTGCAGTATAGCCTGGCACATTTTACGATACTCAACGTGGTTCAAGATTACCATATTACCCCCTTTATCGGAGGGTTTCACTACTATTTGGTCATTTTTCTTTAAGGCTTCGAGTGCTAGTCGCTCACTGGTCAACAGATTATCATTATTCTCCCATTCTGGTCCTGTTAATCTCTTAAGGTCCCTTTCTACCAAACTGGCGAAGATATCAATATTTCCCGTATCCCCCAGAGGTGGCATCTTTTCGCTTTTATTTCTTAAAGTAGTAAAGGGACCCTTCCCAGCCATGGGGACTCTATTATTTTCATTTAGAAGTCCAATGAGCGCCTCGTATCCTTCAATGTCCTCCTCATTAAGGCCCTGTTGTCTACAGGCCTCACGACTATTGTGTCTAAAGAACTTTTTCCACTTGAGTTTCCTACAAAACAAATTCAAGTCTTTTACCCACTCAAAACAATTGAACCTATTCAATGGCACAAAATTTAGGCCTCTTGAGAGGACACTCTGTTCATCCATAGTGAGGATGTGCGAGGATAGGTTTATAATCTGACCTTTTAATGGTTGAACCGAGTTCTTAATTGATAACCCGTCCTCGCACCTTGTTCCAAAAAAGAGGAAGAGGAGACAGCTGGAGTAAAGGGCTGAGCAGAACCAGAACCTAAACCAGATACTAAATTGGAACCTGGAGAGGGAGAGGGAGTTGGTATTCGTATACCTCCCCTGTACGACCCTCTTCCTTTTTTCACATATCTGCCCCTCCCACCTTGCCATCTCTGTTTCGACAACGTCTCTCTGTACTGATAAGAACCCCCTGATGCCCTCTCTGTCCTTTCTGTATCAGAGGTATCAATATCAGATGAAGAAGCCTCAGACTGTCTTTCTTTTTGGTAACTGAAAACCTGATTGTCACTAAAGTCCTTAAGATCTCTATGAAACTGGAGGTGCTTTCGCTCTTTTAGTAGGGCCTGATATCTCTCAACAGAATTTTGTAGTACTCCCTCCCTTCTATTAAAGTCGGTATCCCCTTTAAATTTCACGACTTGTTCAATCAGTTTATTCAATTCCCCAGTGACCCTCTCAAACACCTTCCTCTCTTCTACCAACAGGATTTGCATAAATCTGAGAGATGACTCAATGGATTCCTTCATCCACACATTCAAAAGGTCCGGTGAAGAGATTCTGGGGGAAGGATTGATATTTATCCTCAAACCTCTTGGAATTATCCGATTTTTTATATAATTTTCAAGTGTCCTGAGTTCCCACCAAGATTTCAAAAAGTTTTTATAGCCTCCATAGACTTCATTAAACAAATTTTTGAGAGCCAAAGGGCCAGTATTGCCCTCAACTGACCCAACTGTGTTGAATGCCTGATTTGCATCTTCTAGCCACAAATCTGAATTAATGGGGCCTGCAAGAAAACCAGCCATCCCAGGTTCGAATATAAACAATCTCAACTGTAATACTGTAAGGGTTCTCAAGTCAAATCATATATATATATATCCCTTAAAAATGGTACTTTATTGTTTAAAAACCACAAATGTGGTATACACCAGAAAAAACGTGACCAGAAATGAAAAACAAAAAATAAAAGTGTTCAAGCAAAAAAGCCCATACTAAGGTGACACCTTGGAATCCCTCATACAGACTAAGCTGTATCCTGCCTGTCCGCGGAGGTTGGCACCCTAAGGGGGAACGTTGTGGCGCCCCCGCTCAACGATGGCTGTCCCTAGGGGCCCTGATAAGCCCTACCGCCACTACTGGTCCCTTCTACCCGATGCAAGATACGGGAACCCCTATCTCTAGACAGAGACCAAGCTGCTCTAAAGAGGACCCTGTGTCCCAAAGACAAGAGGTTAAAATTAAATAGAACACATATGGCAATCGGTGGTCAAATTTGAGCAACAGACATCATAATAGACAAACAGTTGTGAATAGTGCCTCAATCTCATATAGAAGATCTCTTAATATATAGAAAAGACACTGACTCTAATAGGTCTTAACACACAGAACGGATAAAGGCTATATCCCATTGCTGTATAAATACAGAAAAACGCAGAACTGCCACAGCGATACTCATCTGCATTTTCTGCCACCTGCCATCAACCAGTTAACGCCTCAACGCGTTTCGCCTTATTAGGCTCATCAGGAGGCCTGATGCTGCGATATCTTGTGTCCCATAAAGGTGCAAATAGCTGACCGATACTCAGTGTAGCTCCCCTCTTTAAAACCACCGCGCAGAGCAAAAGCTCCGCCCACTCACGTTGCATGGCGTCTCTGAGCGCCAATTGCCTCAAACCCCATCCACTGTTGCTCAAATCAGCTCATCGGACTCTCCAGCAGCGTCATGATGACCAATCAGGTGTCCTCAGACAGTAAGTCTCCCAGCATTTACCAATCAGCAAAGCTGAAACTGTTTGCCACGTCTGACATACATGCAGCGTCACTGCCAAATCGCCAATCAGATGTCTGTGGATAAGCCATGTCACAGCGCTCTCAAAGCGCTGCGGCTTAGACTCACTGTCCACTCCGAGGTATATCACCCACATGTATAATTCACTCTCCTAATGAATCTACAGTAAAGCGCTATGTATGACATATAGACCGATGCTCAGTGGTCTTTGTTTTTCTTTTTTCCGCATAATGATTAGCATGCAAAAACGCAAGTGTAAATCGCATCATATCCTTCAGTGGTGTGAACAGGGGTCAGTGGGCATGTCCCTCATCATGTGAATTGAACACTCTTTTATAATCAACATATATATACCTATAAGAAAAAAGTACTATAGAACATATATATAGATCCTATAGTTTTTGATCCGATGTTAAATAATTTGCAAAGATAGTTAAAGATAGTAATGAATCTCCACATACAATGTGCATATGCATCAATATATAAATACAGCATCCTTAGCACAAACAAGTTCAAGTTCATTAGAGGGTAGATGTAAAAAAGGCAGTGAAGAGGGGAATTTTTTATATATATCCAATATTCCATGACAATGCATGGGGATCCCATTGAAAATGGGAAACAAAAACAAAACCCAAAAGACCAATATCCTCAAAGCAGAACACATTATTCTACTGTGGCTCATAAGAAACAGGCAAACGACAGTTGCTCATTTAACCCCCTCGGCTCCAGGGACTCCATCCTGAATATCCATTCACATTCTCTCCTAAGCATCACCTTGTCCACATTACCTCCTCTTGGGTTCACATTAACGACCTCTATAGCACAAAATTTAATGTCACCGAGGTCGCCTTTATGGCACATCCACATATGCATTGCAAGCGGGGTTTCTCTTTGATGCCTTATGTCCCCAAGATGTTCCCCCACTCTTCTTCTGAACTCTCTCTTAGTCTTACCTATATAATTTTTAGGGCACGAGCACGTGGCCATATAGATGACCCCTGTTGTCTTGCAGTTGGAGAAGTCACGATGATAGAAAATCTTGCCTGTACTCGCACTACAAAAGGACTTCCCTGGTCTCATATGTTTACAAAAACTGCAATCCCCACACTTAAAAAAGCCACAGGGTCTCCTATCTAGCCATGTCCCACCACCCCCTGGTCTCCTATAAAGGCTATGGACCAGCATGTCCTTGATTGATTTGCCCTTTCTAAAGGTAATGTTGGGACGCTCACCAATAATATTTTTCAAATCCGGATCTAACCTAAGGACATCCCAGTGCTTGGACAGGACCTTCCTGACCTCCTGATGGTTTATATCAAAAGTCCCGATGACCCTTATTATTTCTGTCGAGTCTCCAGTCTCACGTTTCTGCAGCAGTTTACCCCTGTCTGCTTTTCTTGCAAAGTCATACGCCGTGTTTAAAACATGTTGTGGGTATCCCTTTGCCTTAAACCTACAGAACATGTCACCAGCCTACAGAACATGTCACACTGTCCCCTTATGTTGTGAGGTCAAGAAACTTTTCAAAGTGCTTTATGATCCATGTAGTGCTGGACATGTGTTTATTTGACCACAACATTTTATTGGGTCCTGGTGTCTCAATTTAGTGTGATTGATTAACGAGAAGAGAGAGAGGCCAAAAAAAAAAAAAAAAAAGTTCTAAGTCTTATCCTCCTATATATTCAGACATAGCTTGGGGATAGCATTTATGCAGGGGGCATTTATGCACACTTTATCCAAGTACAGTTTATCAAAGTACTGGCAGTTATAACATGGCAGTTAGACAGGGCAGGAGACAGGTAAGACATTTATATACATCTACTCCCTGTACATTTGGAGTACAACAAATATATACCATATGCATTTGTGTAATTTTAATCCTGGCCGCTGCATTCACACACATCCACCGCCCTGGCATTAACTCTCTACACTCCATCCACATTGGCCCATCGCTTCTTTCCTCTCCTATGTATAGCACTCATGCTCTTTTCACGTTGTTAAATTGCACAGATCCAGTCAGTCCCACCATTCAACATCAGAGACGCTCTCACAAATCACTTAACCATCTGCTCACTCTTTCTATCCTCCTTCTCCTAGTCGCAGGAGACATTGCTCCCAACCCTGGTCCCCCATGTTGTAGAAAGTCAAACCCCCCGACTGCTACACTTAGAAACCCCTCTAATCTTATTAATATTCCCTGCATGCCATCTGTCTCTCTTAATTGTGCACTTTGGAATTCTCGCTCAGTGTGTAACAAACTCTCCTTCATTCATGACTTTTTCCTTTCTAATTCTCTTAACCTCCTGGCTCTTACTGAAACCTGGATCCAGCAGTCAGACACTACCGCTGCTGCTGCTCTTTCATACGGGGGGCTTCACTTCTCTCATACCCCAAGATCAGACAGTAGAGCTGGTGGAGGCGTTGGTCTGCTCCTATCACCAAAATGTACCTTTCAGGTTATCCCTCAAGTACCCTCACTTGTCTTCCCTTCTTTTGAGGTCCATGCCGTCAGACTCTACACCCCCTTCTCCATGCGAGTGGCGGTGGTGTATCGCCCTCCCGGCCCCTCCCATCAGTTCCTGGATCATTTTGCCACTTGGCTTCCACATTTTCTCTCCTGTGACATCCCTACCCTCATCATGGGAGATTTCAACATCCCCATTGCTCTTCCCCTCTCACCATCTGCTACTCACCTTTTATCTCTAACCTCCTCGTTTGGCCTTTCGCAGCTTACTAATTCTCCAACGCATGAAGACGGAAACTCCCTCGACTTGGTCTTCTCTCGGCTTTGTGCAGTGGATGATTTTGCAAACTCCCCTCTCCCGCTCTCTGACCACAATCTTCTTTCATTCTCTATCAAGAACTGCCAGGCTGCTCAGGTCACCCCCACTGTCCAGACTTATAGAAACATACAGGCCATTAACACCCAGAAACTTATGAAGAACTTGCAGTCTTCATTGGCCCCTATCTCCTCCCTCTCATGTCCTGATTCTGCATTGAAGCATTACAATGAAACACTTCAAACTGCCCTGGATGAATTTGCACCCCCTATAAATAGAACACCACAACGCAGACGGCGACAACCCTGGCACACGGTGCAAACACGTTTCCTGCAGCGGTGCTCCAGGTGCGCCGAACGTCTGTGGAGAAAATCCAATCTACCCGAAGATTTCATCCATTTTAAGTTTATGCTTAGAACATACAACACTGCCCTTCACCTCTCAAAACAAACCTATTTCAACACCCTCATCACCTCACTGTCCAATAACCCGAAACGTCTCTTTGACACTTTTCATTCTCTACTCAATCCAAGAGTACAGGCCCCAACCACGGAGCTCCGAGCTGACGATCTGGCCAATTACTTCAAAGAAAAAATTGACCAGATCCGACAGGAAATTATCTCCCAATCACCTCATACCATGCACTGTCCTCCCTCCCCCACTGCATCTAACTCACTCTCTGATTTTGAACCAGTCACAGAAGAAGTAAGCAGGCTCCTTGCATCTTCTCGCCCAACTACTTGCACCAGCGACCCATTTCCGTCACAGCTCCTCCAGTCCCTTTCCCCTGCTGTCACCCCTCACCTAACTAAAATATTTAACCTCTCTCTCTCTTCTGGTATTTTTCCCTCCTCATTTAAGCATGCCATCATACATCCACTACTTAAAAAACCATCCCTCGACCAAAACTGTGCCGCTAACTATAGACCTGTCTCTAATCTTCCCTTCATCTCTAAACTCCTGGAACGCCTGGTCCACTCCCGTCTTATCCGCTATCTCTCAGAAAACTCTCTTCTCGACCCTCTCCAATCCGGTTTCCGCTCTTTACACTCCACTGAAACTGCCCTCACTAAAGTCTCCAATGATCTGCTAACAGCTAAATCAAATGGTCACTACTCCATGCTAATTCTCTTGGATCTCTCTGCAGCATTCGACACTGTGGATCATCAGCTCCTCCTCACTATGCTCCGTTCCATTGGCCTCAAGGATACCGTTCTCTCCTGGTTCTCCTCCTATCTCTCAGACCGCTCCTTTACTGTATCTTTTGCCAGTTCCTCCTCCTCTCATCTTCCCCTTACTGTTGGGGTCCTCCAAGGATCGGTTCTAGGCCCCCTCCTCTTCTCCTTGTACACTGCCCCTATTGGTCAAACAATCAGTAGATTTGGTTTCCAGTACCATCTCTATGCTGATGACACCCAATTATACGCTTCTTCTCCTGACATCACGCCAGCCTTTTTAGAAAACACCGGCGATTGTCTAAACGCTGTGTCTAATATCATGTCCTCACTATATCTGAAACTGAACCTGTCAAAGACTGAACTCCTGGTGTTTCCTCCCTCTACTAATGTACCTATACCCGACATTGCCATTTCTGTGTGTGGTTCCACTATTACTCCCCAGCAACAGGCCCGCTGTCTTGGGGTCATACTTGATTCCGAGCTTTCCTTTGCCCCCCACATTCGATCACTGGCTCGCTCTTGTCATCTGCACCTCAAAAACATTTCTAGAATTCGACCTTTTCTTACCTTTGACTCTGCAAAAACTCTTACTGTTTCTCTTATTCATTCTCGTCTCGACTATTGTAACTCTCTTCTAATCGGTCTCCCTCTTACCAAACTCTCCCCTCTCCAATCTGTCTTGAATGCTGCAGCCAGGATCATATTCCTCACCAATCGTTACACCGATGCCTCTACCTTGTGCCAGTCATTACACTGGCTACCCATCCACTCCAGAATTCAGTATAAACTTATTACCCTCACTCACAAAGCCCTCCATGGCTCAGCACCACCCTACATCTCCTCCCTTGTTTCAGTATACCACCCTACCCGCGCCCTCCGTTCTGCTGATGACCTGAGGTTAGCATCCTCAATAGTCAGAACCTCCCACTCCCGTCTCCAAGACTTTACACGTGCCGCGCCAATTCTTTGGAATGCACTTCCCAGGTCAATACGATTAGTCCCCAATCCCCACAATTTTAAGCGTGTCCTGAAAACGCATTTATTCAGACTGGCCTATCACCTCAACACATTAACCTAATCTATCCCTGTGTGGCAGAGCCAAAAGTTTTACCATAACCAGGTTCCCCGCATCATTCTCCCACATGCTTTATGCATCCATTAGCCCTCTGTGTCCGTACTGTCACACACCTAACATTATGGCTGGTCCATACAATCAGGGCAACTGTTACCACCCACCTTTCGTGTCTACCTCTTTCCTCATAGACTGTAAGCTTGCGAGCAGGGCCCTCTTTCCTCTTGGTATTTGCTATAATCTACTGTATGTGATTATTGTTATGCTGTAATGTCTATTGTCTGTACAAATCCCCTCTGAAATGTAAAGTGCTGCGGAATATGTCGGCGCTATAAAAATAAAATTTATTATTATTATTATTACCAGCCTGTTTTTGAAACAGGTCATTCCTGGAACAATTCCTCCTCAACCGTTGGAATTGTCCCTTCGGGATGCCTCTCTTGAGGGGAACTGGGTGGTGGCTCTGCCAGTGTAATAAGCTATTTGTGCTTGTCGGTTTCCGAAATATACTAGTGGAGACACCTCCCAGTAGATCTTTTTTGATTTTGATGTCTAAAAATGGTATTTCAGTTTTATGAATTTCTGAGGTAAATCTTAGGTTCACATTATTTTGATTCAGTTCTCTGACAAACTCTTCAAATTGATCTTTTTCCCCTGTCCATATCATAAAGACATCATCTATGAACCTGTACCACAGAGAAATCAGACCGTGCCACCACTTCTCTTCTCCTCCAAACACAATAGTCTCCTCCCACCAGCCCAGGAACAGGTTTGCATACGAAGGGGCACAGGGGCACCCCATCGCAGTGCCCCTGAGCTGGTGGTAGAATTTTCCATCAAAGCAGAATGCATTATGGGTCAATACATATCGCAAGAGCGAGCACAAAAAGATGTTATGCCCTCTACATGCTATTGATCTCTGACTCAAATAGTGTCCCACACCCCTGATGCCTGCGTCATGTGGTATATTGCTATAGAGGGCTTCTATATCAATAGAAGCCAACCAAGCATTCCCCTCCAGATGTACGCCCTCTAATTTTAGCAATAGGTCAGATGTATCCCTTAGGTATGATGGCATAGAGACCACAAAGGGGCGTAATATCTGATCAATGTATAAGCCACTATTTTGAGTCAATGAGTCCACACCTGATACAATCGGCCTCCCTTTGAGGGGATTGAGGCCCTTATGTATCTTTGGCAATGCATAAAAGGTGGCTACCATTGGAAACTTAGGAATAATGAAATCAAATTCAGTTTTTGAGATCAAGCCCCCCACTAAGGCCCTGTCAACAATCAATTGCAACTCCCCTTTGAAGGTGACCATAGGATTCTCTTTTAGTACCTCATATGTGGAATTATCCTGCAGTATAGCCTGGCACATTTTACGATACTCAACGTGGTTCAAGATTACCATATTACCCCCTTTATCGGAGGGTTTCACTACTATTTGGTCATTTTTCTTTAAGGCCTCGAGTGCTAGTCGCTCACTGGTCAACAGATTATCATTATTCTCCCATTCTGGTCCTGTTAATCTCTTAAGGTCCCTTTCTACCAAACTGGCGAAGATATCAATATTTCCCGTATCCCCCAGAGGTGGCATCTTTTCGCTTTTATTTCTTAAAGTAGTAAAGGGACCCTTCCCAGCCATGGGGACTCTATTATTTTCATTTAGAAGTCCAATGAGCGCCTCGTATCCTTCAATGTCCTCCTCATTAAGGCCCTGTTGTCTACAGGCCTCACGACTATTGTGTCTAAAGAACTTTTTCCACTTGAGTTTCCTACAAAACAAATTCAAGTCTTTTACCCACTCAAAACAATTGAACCTATTCAATGGCACAAAATTTAGGCCTCTTGAGAGGACACTCTGTTCATCCATAGTGAGGATGTGCGAGGATAGGTTTATAATCTGACCTTTTAATGGTTGAACCGAGTTCTTAATTGATAACCCGTCCTCGCACCTTGTTCCAAAAAAGAGGAAGAGGAGACAGCTGGAGTAAAGGGCTGAGCAGAACCAGAACCTAAACCAGATACTAAATTGGAACCTGGAGAGGGAGAGGGAGTTGGTATTCGTATACCTCCCCTGTACGACCCTCTTCCTTTTTTCACATATCTGCCCCTCCCACCTTGCCATCTCTGTTTCGACAACGTCTCTCTGTACTGATAAGAACCCCCTGATGCCCTCTCTGTCCTTTCTGTATCAGAGGTATCAATATCAGATGAAGAAGCCTCAGACTGTCTTTCTTTTTGGTAACTGAAAACCTGATTGTCACTAAAGTCCTTAAGATCTCTATGAAACTGGAGGTGCTTTCGCTCTTTTAGTAGGGCCTGATATCTCTCAACAGAATTTTGTAGTACTCCCTCCCTTCTATTAAAGTCGGTATCCCCTTTAAATTTCAGGACTTGTTCAATCAGTTTATTCAATTCCCCAGTGACCCTCTCAAACACCTTCCTCTCTTCTACCAACAGGATTTGCATAAATCTGAGAGATGACTCAATGGATTCCTTCATCCACGCATTCAAAAGGTCCGGTGAAGAGATTCTGGGGGAAGGATTGATATTTATCCTCAAACCTCTTGGAATTATCCGATTTTTTTATATAATTTTCAAGTGTCCTGAGTTCCCACCAAGATTTCAAAAAGTTTTTATAGCCTCCATAGACTTCATTAAACAAATTTTTGAGAGCCAAAGGGCCAGTTTTGCCCTCAACTGACCCAACTGTGTTGAATGCCTGATTTGCATCTTCTAGCCACAAATCTGAATTAATGGGGCCTGCAAGAAAACCAGCCATCCCAGGTTCGAATATAAACAATCTCAACTGTAATACTGTAAGGGTTCTCAAGTCAAATCATATATATATATATCCCTTAAAAATGGTACTTTATTGTTTAAAAACCACAAATGTGGTATACACCAGAAAAAACGTGACCAGAAATGAAAAACAAAAAATAAAAGTGTTCAAGCAAAAAAGCCCATACTAAGGTGACACCTTGGAATCCCTCATACAGACTAAGCTGTATCCTGCCTGTCCGCGGAGGTTGGCACCCTAGGGGGGAACGTTGTGGCGTCCCCGCTCAACGATGGCTGTCCCTAGGGGCCCTGATAAGCCCTACCGCCACTACTGGTCCCTTCTACCCGGTGCAAGATACGGGAACCCCTATCTCTAGACAGAGACCAAGCTGCTCTAAAGAGGACCCTGTGTCCCAAAGACAAGAGGTTAAAATTAAATAGAACACATATGGCAATCGGTGGTCAAATTTGAGCAACAGACATCATAATAGACAAACAGTTGTGAATAGTGCCTCAATCTCAGAAGATATATAGAAGATCTCTTAATATATAGAAAAGACACTGACTCTAATAGGTCTTAACACACAGAACGGATAAAGGATATATCCCATTGCTGTATAAATACAGAAAAACGCAGAACTGCCACAGCGATACTCATCTGCATTTTCTGCCACCTGCCATCAACCAGTTAACGCCTCAACGCATTTCGCCTTATTAGGCTCATCAGGAGGCCTGATGCTGCGATATCTTGTGTCCCATAAAGGTGCAAATAGCTGACCGATACTCAGTGTAGCTCCCCTCTTTAAAACCACAGCGCAGAGCAAAAGCTCCGCCCACTCACGTTGCATGGCGTCTCTGAGCGCCAATTGCCTCAAACCCCATCCACTGTTGCTCAAATCAGCTCATCGGACTCTCCAGCAGCGTCATGATGACCAATCAGGTGTCCTCAGACAGTAAGTCTCCCAGCATTTACCAATCAGCAAAGCTGAAACTGTTTGCCACGTCTGACATACATGCAGCGTCACTGCCAAATCGCCAATCAGATGTCTGTGGATAAGCCATCTCACAGCGCTCTCAAAGCGCTGCGGCTTAGACTCACTGTCCACTCCGAGGTATATCACCCACATGTATAATACACTCTCCTAATGAATCTACAGTAAAGCGCTATGTATGACATATAGACCGATGCTCAGTGGTCTTTGTTTTTCTTTTTTCCGCATAATGATTAGCATGCAAAAACGCAAGTGTAAATCGCATCATATCCTTCAGTGGTGTGAACAGGGGTCAGTGGGCATGTCCCTCATCATGTGAATTGAACACTCTTTTATAATCAACATATATATACCTATAAGAAAAAAGTACTATAGAACATATATATAGATCCTATAGTTTTTGATCCGATGTTAAATAATTTGCAAAGATAGTTAAAGATAGTAATGAATCTCCACATACAATGTGCATATGCATCAATATATAAATACAGCATCCTTAGCACAAACAAGTTCAAGTTCATTAGAGGGTAGATGTAAAAAAGGCAGTGAAGAGGGGAATTTTTTATATATATCCAATATTCCATGACAATGCATGGGGATCCCATTGAAAATGGGAAACAAAAACAAAACCCAAAAGACCAATATCCTCAAAGCAGAACACATTATTCTACTGTGGCTCATAAGAAACAGGCAAACGACAGTTGCTCATTTAACCCCCTCGGCTCCAGGGACTCCATCCTGAATATCCATTCACATTCTCTCCTAAGCATCACCTTGTCCACATTACCTCCTCTTGGGTTCACATTAACGACCTCTATAGCACAAAATTTAATGTCACCGAGGTCGCCTTTATGGCACATCCACATATGCATTGCAAGCGGGGTTTCTCTTTGATGCCTTATGTCCCCAAGATGTTCCCCCACTCTTCTTCTGAACTCTCTCTTAGTCTTACCTATATAATTTTTAGGGCACGAGCACGTGGCCATATAGATGACCCCTGTTGTCTTGCAGTTGGAGAAGTCACGATGATAGAAAATCTTGCCTGTACTCGCACTACAAAAGGACTTCCCTGGTCTCATATGTTTACAAAAACTGCAATCCCCACACTTAAAAAAGCCACAGGGTCTCCTATCTAGCCATGTCCCACCACCCCCTGGTCTCCTATAAAGGCTATGGACCAGCATGTCCTTGATTGATTTGCCCTTTCTAAAGGTAATGTTGGGACGCTCACCAATAATATTTTTCAAATCCGGATCTAACCTAAGGACATCCCAGTGCTTATACAGGACCTTCCTGACCTCCTGATGGTTTATATCAAAAGTCCCGATGACCCTTATTATTTCTGTCGAGTCTCCAGTCTCACGTTTCTGCAGCAGTTTACCCCTGTCTGCTTTTCTTGCAAAGTCATACGCCGTGTTTAAAACATGTTGTGGGTATCCCTTTGCCTTAAACCTACAGAACATGTCACCAGCCTACAGAACATGTCACACTGTCCCCTTATGTTGTGAGGTCAAGAAACTTTTCAAAGTGCTTTATGATCCATGTAGTGCTGGACATGTGTTTATTTGACCACAACATTTTATTGGGTCCTGGTGTCTCAATTTAGTGTGATTGATTAACGAGAAGAGAGAGAGGCCAAAAAAAAAAAAAAAAAAGTTCTAAGTCTTATCCTCCTATATATTCAGACATAGCTTGGGGATAGCATTTATGCAGGGGGCATTTATGCACACTTTATCCAAGTACAGTTTATCAAAGTACTGGCACTTATAACATGGCAGTTAGACAGGGCAGGAGACAGGTAAGACATTTATATACATCTACTCCCTGTACATTTGGAGTACAACAAATATATACCATATGCATTTGTGTAATTTTAATCCTGGCCGCTGCATTCACACACATCCACCGCCCTGGCATTAACTCTCTACACTCCATCCACATTGGCCCCTCGCTTCTTTCCTCTCCTATGTATAGCACTCATGCTCTTTTCACGTTGTTAAATTGCACAGATCCAGTCAGTCCCACCATTCAACATCAGAGACGCTCTCACAAATCACTTAACCATCTGCTCACTCTTTCTATCCTCCTTCTCCTAGTCGCAGGAGACATTGCTCCCAACCCTGGTCCCCCATGTTGTAGAAAGTCAAACCCCCTGACTGCTACACTTAGAAACCCCTCTAATCTTATTAATATTCCCTGCATGCCATCTGTCTCTCTTAATTGTGCACTTTGGAATTCTCGCTCAGTGTGTAACAAACTCTCCTTCATTCATGACTTTTTCCTTTCTAATTCTCTTAACCTCCTGGCTCTTACTGAAACCTGGATCCAGCAGTCAGACACTACCGCTGCTGCTGCTCTTTCATACGGGGGGCTTCACTTCTCTCATACCCCAAGATCAGACAGTAGAGCTGGTGGAGGCGTTGGTCTGCTCCTATCACCAAAATGTACCTTTCAGGTTATCCCTCAAGTACCCTCACTTGTCTTCCCTTCTTTTGAGGTCCATGCCGTCAGACTCTACACCCCCTTCTCCATGCGAGTGGCGGTGGTGTATCGCCCTCCCGGCCCCTCCCATCAGTTCCTGGATCATTTTGCCACTTGGCTTCCACATTTTCTCTCCTGTGACATCCCTACCCTCATCATGGGAGATTTCAACATCCCCATTGCTCTTCCCCTCTCACCATCTGCTACTCACCTTTTATCTCTAACCTCCTCGTTTGGCCTTTCGCAGCTTACTAATTCTCCAACGCATGAAGACGGAAACTCCCTCGACTTGGTCTTCTCTCGGCTTTGTGCAGTGGATGATTTTGCAAACTCCCCTCTCCCGCTCTCTGACCACAATCTTCTTTCATTCTCTATCAAGAACTGCCAGGCTGCTCAGGTCACCCCCACTGTCCAGACTTATAGAAACATACAGGCCATTAACACCCAGAAACTTATGAAGAACTTGCAGTCTTCATTGGCCCCTATCTCCTCCCTCTCATGTCCTGATTCTGCATTGAAGCATTACAATGAAACACTTCAAACTGCCCTGGATGAATTTGCACCCCCTATAAATAGAACACCACAACGCAGACGGCGACAACCCTGGCACACGGTGCAAACACGTTTCCTGCAGCGGTGCTCCAGGTGCGCCGAACGTCTGTGGAGAAAATCCAATCTACCCGAAGATTTCATGCATTTTAAGTTTATGCTTAGAACATACAACACTGCCCTTCACCTCTCAAAACAAACCTATTTCAACACCCTCATCACCTCACTGTCCAATAACCCGAAACGTCTCTTTGACACTTTTCATTCTCTACTCAATCCAAGAGTACAGGCCCCAACCACGGAGCTCCGAGCTGACGATCTGGCCAATTACTTCAAAGAAAAAATTGACCAGATCCGACAGGAAATTATCTCCCAATCACCTCATACCATGCACTGTCCTCCCTCCCCCACTGCATCTAACTCACTCTCTGATTTTGAACCAGTCACAGAAGAAGAAGTAAGCAGGCTCCTTGCATCTTCTCGCCCAACTACTTGCACCAGCGACCCATTTCCGTCACAGCTCCTCCAGTCCCTTTCCCCTGCTGTCACCCCTCACCTAACTAAAATATTTAACCTCTCTCTCTCTTCTGGTATTTTTCCCTCCTCATTTAAGCATGCCATCATACATCCACTACTTAAAAAACCATCCCTCGACCAAAACTGTGCCGCTAACTATAGACCTGTCTCTAATCTTCCCTTCATCTCTAAACTCCTGGAACGCCTGGTCCACTCCCGTCTTATCCGCTATCTCTCAGAAAACTCTCTTCTCGACCCTCTCCAATCCGGTTTCCGCTCTTTACACTCCACTGAAACTGCCCTCACTAAAGTCTCCAATGATCTGCTAACAGCTAAATCAAATGGTCACTACTCCATGCTAATTCTCTTGGATCTCTCTGCAGCATTCGACACTGTGGATCATCAGCTCCTCCTCACTATGCTCCGTTCCATTGGCCTCAAGGATACCGTTCTCTCCTGGTTCTCCTCCTATCTCTCCGACCGCTCCTTTACTGTATCTTTTGCCAGTTCCTCCTCCTCTCATCTTCCCCTTACTGTTGGGGTCCCCCAAGGATCGGTTCTAGGCCCCCTCCTCTTCTCCTTGTACACTGCCCCTATTGGTCAAACAATCAGTAGATTTGGTTTCCAGTACCATCTCTATGCTGATGACACCCAATTATACGCTTCTTCTCCTGACATCACGCCAGCCTTTTTAGAAAACACCGGCGATTGTCTAAACGCTGTGTCTAATATCATGTCCTCACTATATCTGAAACTGAACCTGTCAAAGACTGAACTCCTGGTGTTTCCTCCCTCTACTAATGTACCTATACCCGACATTGCCATTTCTGTGTGTGGTTCCACTATTACTCCCCAGCAACAGGCCCGCTGTCTTGGGGTCATACTTGATTCCGAGCTTTCCTTTGCCCCCCACATTCGATCACTGGCTCGCTCTTGTCATCTGCACCTCAAAAACATTTCTAGAATTCGACCTTTTCTTACCTTTGACTCTGCAAAAACTCTTACTGTTTCTCTTATTCATTCTCGTCTCGACTATTGTAACTCTCTTCTAATCGGTCTCCCTCTTACCAAACTCTCCCCTCTCCAATCTGTCTTGAATGCTGCAGCCAGGATCATATTCCTCACCAATCGTTACACCGATGCCTCTACCTTGTGCCAGTCATTACACTGGCTACCCATCCACTCCAGAATTCAGTATAAACTTATTACCCTCACTCACAAAGCCCTCCATGGCTCAGCACCACCCTACATCTCCTCCCTTGTTTCAGTATACCACCCTACCCGCGCCCTCCGTTCTGCTGATGACCTGAGGTTAGCATCCTCAATAGTCAGAACCTCCCACTCCCGTCTCCAAGACTTTACACATGCCGCGCCAATTCTTTGGAATGCACTTCCCAGGTCAATACAATTAGTCCCCAATCCCCACAATTTTAAGCGTGTCCTGAAAACGCATTTATTCAGACTGGCCTATCGCCTCAACACATTAACCTAATCTATCCCTGTGTGGCAGAGCCAAAAGTTTTACCATAACCAGGTTCCCCGCATCATTCTCCCACATGCTTTATGCATCCATTAGCCCTCTGTGTCCGTACTGTCACACACCTAACATTATGGCTGGTCCATACAATCAGGGCAACTGTTACCACCCACCTTTCGTGTCTACCTCTTTCCTCATAGACTGTAAGCTTGCGAGCAGGGCCCTCTTTCCTCTTGGTATTTGCTATAATCTACTGTATGTGATTATTGTTATGCTGTAATGTCTATTGTCTGTACAAATCCCCTCTGAAATGTAAAGTGCTGCGGAATATGTCGGCGCTATAAAAATAAAATTTATTATTATTATTATTACCAGCCTGTTTTTGAAACAGGTCATTCCTGGAACAATTCCTCCTCAACCGTTGGAATTGTCCCTTCGGGATGCCTCTCTTGAGGGGAACTGGGTGGTGGCTCTGCCAGTGTAATAAGCTATTTGTGCTTGTCGGTTTCCGAAATATACTAGTGGAGACACCTCCCAGTAGATCTTTTTTGATTTTGATGTCTAAAAATGGTATTTCAGTTTTATGAATTTCTGAGGTAAATCTTAGGTTCACATTATTTTGATTCAGTTCTCTGACAAACTCTTCAAATTGATCTTTTTCCCCTGTCCATATCATAAAGACATCATCTATGAACCTGTACCACAGAGAAATCAGACCGTGCCACCACTTCTCTTCTCCTCCAAACACAATAGTCTCCTCCCACCAGCCCAGGAACAGGTTTGCATACGAAGGGGCACAGGGGCACCCCATCGCAGTGCCCCTGAGCTGGTGGTAGAATTTTCCATCAAAGCAGAATGCATTATGGGTCAATACATATCGCAAGAGCGAGCACAAAAAGATGTTATGCCCTCTACATGCTATTGATCTCTGACTCAAATAGTGTCCCACACCCCTGATGCCTGCGTCATGTGGTATATTGCTATAGAGGGCTTCTATATCAATAGAAGCCAACCAAGCATTCCCCTCCAGATGTACGCCCTCTAATTTTAGCAATAGGTCAGATGTATCCCTTAGGTATGATGGCATAGAGACCACAAAGGGGCGTAATATCTGATCAATGTATAAGCCACTATTTTGAGTCAATGAGTCCACACCTGATACAATCGGCCTCCCTTTGAGGGGATTGAGGCCCTTATGTATCTTTGGCAATGCATAAAAGGTGGCTACCATTGGAAACTTAGGAATAATGAAATCAAATTCAGTTTTTGAGATCAAGCCCCCCACTAAGGCCCTGTCAACAATCAATTGCAACTCCCCTTTGAAGGTGACCATAGGATTCTCTTTTAGTACCTCATATGTGGAATTATCCTGCAGTATAGCCTGGCACATTTTACGATACTCAACGTGGTTCAAGATTACCATATTACCCCCTTTATCGGAGGGTTTCACTACTATTTGGTCATTTTTCTTTAAGGCCTCGAGTGCTAGTCGCTCACTGGTCAACAGATTATCATTATTCTCCCATTCTGGTCCTGTTAATCTCTTAAGGTCCCTTTCTACCAAACTGGCGAAGATATCAATATTTCCCGTATCCCCCAGAGGTGGCATCTTTTCGCTTTTATTTCTTAAAGTAGTAAAGGGACCCTTCCCAGCCATGGGGACTCTATTATTTTCATTTAGAAGTCCAATGAGCGCCTCGTATCCTTCAATGTCCTCCTCATTAAGGCCCTGTTGTCTACAGGCCTCACGACTATTGTGTCTAAAGAACTTTTTCCACTTGAGTTTCCTACAAAACAAATTCAAGTCTTTTACCCACTCAAAACAATTGAACCTATTCAATGGCAAAAAATTTAGGCCTCTTGAGAGGACACTCTGTTCATCCATAGTGAGGATGTGCGAGGATAGGTTTATAATCTGACCTTTTAATGGTTGAACCGAGTTCTTAATTGATAACCCGTCCTCGCACCTTGTTCCAAAAAAGAGGAAGAGGAGACAGCTGGAGTAAAGGGCTGAGCAGAACCAGAACCTAAACCAGATACTAAATTGGAACCTGGAGAGGGAGAGGGAGTTGGTATTCGTATACCTCCCCTGTACGACCCTCTTCCTTTTTTCACATATCTGCCCCTCCCACCTTGCCATCTCTGTTTCGACAACGTCTCTCTGTACTGATAAGAACCCCCTGATGCCCTCTCTGTCCTTTCTGTATCAGAGGTATCAATATCAGATGAAGAAGCCTCAGACTGTCTTTCTTTTTGGTAACTGAAAACCTGATTGTCACTAAAGTCCTTAAGATCTCTATGAAACTGGAGGTGCTTTCGCTCTTTTAGTAGGGCCTGATATCTCTCAACAGAATTTTGTAGTACTCCCTCCCTTCTATTAAAGTCGGTATCCCCTTTAAATTTCACGACTTGTTCAATCAGTTTATTCAATTCCCCAGTGACCCTCTCAAACACCTTCCTCTCTTCTACCAACAGGATTTGCATAAATCTGAGAGATGACTCAATGGATTCCTTCATCCACGCATTCAAAAGGTCCGGTGAAGAGATTCTGGGGGAAGGATTGATATTTATCCTCAAACCTCTTGGAATTATCCGATTTTTTATATAATTTTCAAGTGTCCTGAGTTCCCACCAAGATTTCAAAAAGTTTTATAGCCTCCATAGACTTCATTAAACAAATTTTTGAGAGCCAAAGGGCCAGTATTGCCCTCAACTGACCCAACTGTGTTGAATGCCTGATTTGCATCTTCTAGCCACAAATCTGAATTAATGGGGCCTGCAAGAAAACCAGCCATCCCAGGTTCGAATATAAACAATCTCAACTGTAATACTGTAAGGGTTCTCAAGTCAAATCATATATATATATATCCCTTAAAAATGGTACTTTATTGTTTAAAAACCACAAATGTGGTATACACCAGAAAAAACGTGACCAGAAATGAAAAACAAAAAATAAAAGTGTTCAAGCAAAAAAGCCCATACTAAGGTGACACCTTGGAATCCCTCATACAGACTAAGCTGTATCCTGCCTGTCCGCGGAGGTTGGCACCCTAGGGGGGAACGTTGTGGCGCCCCCGCTCAACGATGGCTGTCCCTAGGGGCCCTGATAAGCCCTACCGCCACTAGTGGTCCCTTCTACCCGAGGCAAGATACGGGAACCCCTATCTCTAGACAGAGACCAAGCTGCTCTAAAGAGGACCCTGTGTCCCAAAGACAAGAGGTTAAAATTAAATAGAACACATATGGCAATCGGTGGTCAAATTTGAGCAACAGACATCATAATAGACAAACAGTTGTGAATAGTGCCTCAATCTCATATAGAAGATCTCTTAATATATAGAAAAGACACTGACTCTAATAGGTCTTAACACACAGAACGGATAAAGGATATATCCCATTGCTGTATAAATACAGAAAAACGCAGAACTGCCACAGCGATACTCATCTGCATTTTCTGCCACCTGCCATCAACCAGTTAACGCCTCAACGCGTTTCGCCTTATTAGGCTCATCAGGAGGCCTGATGCTGCGATATCTTGTGTCCCATAAATGTGCAAATAGCTGACCGATACTCAGTGTAGCTCCCCTCTTTAAAACCACCGCGCAGAGCAAAAGCTCCGCCCACTCACGTTGCATGGCGTCTCTGAGCGCCAATTGCCTCAAACCCCATCCACTGTTGCTCCAATCAGCTCATCGGACTCTCCAGCAGCGTCATGATGACCAATCAGGTGTCCTCAGACAGTAAGTCTCCCAGCATTTACCAATCAGCAAAGCTGAAACTGTTTGCCACGTCTGACATACATGCAGCGTCACTGCCAAATCGCCAATCAGATGTCTGTGGATAAGCCATCTCACAGCGCTCTCAAAGCGCTGCGGCTTAGACTCACTGTCCACTCCGAGGTATATCACCCACATGTATAATTCACTCTCCTAATGAATCTACAGTAAAGCGCTATGTATGACATATAGACCGATGCTCAGTGGTCTTAATATGTTTTTCTATTTTCCGCATAATGATTAGCATGCAAAAACGCAAGTGTAAATCGCATCATATCCTTCAGTGGTGTGAACAGGGGTCAGTGGGCATGTCCCTCATCATGTGAATTGAACACTCTTTTATAATCAACATATATATACCTATAAGAAAAAAGTACTATAGAACATATATATAGATCCTATAGTTTTTGATCCGATGTTAAATAATTTGCAAAGATAGTTAAAGATAGTAATGAATCTCCACATACAATGTGCATATGCATCAATATATAAATACAGCATCCTTAGCACAAACAAGTTCAAGTTCATTAGAGGGTAGATGTAAAAAAGGCAGTGAAGAGGGGAATTTTTTATATATATCCAATATTCCATGACAATGCATGGGGATCCCATTGAAAATGGGAAACAAAAACAAAACCCAAAAGACCAATATCCTCAAAGCAGAACACATTATTCTACTGTGGCTCATAAGAAACAGGCAAACGACAGTTGCTCATTTAACCCCCTCGGCTCCAGGGACTCCATCCTGAATATCCATTCACATTCTCTCCTAAGCATCACCTTGTCCACATTACCTCCTCTTGGGTTCACATTAACGACCTCTATAGCACAAAATTTAATGTCACCGAGGTCGCCTTTATGGCACATCCACATATGCATTGCAAGCGGGGTTTCTCTTTGATGCCTTATGTCCCCAAGATGTTCCCCCACTCTTCTTCTGAACTCTCTCTTAGTCTTACCTATATAATTTTTAGGGCACGAGCACGTGGCCATATAGATGACCCCTGTTGTCTTGCAGTTGGAGAAGTCACGATGATAGAAAATCTTGCCTGTACTCGCACTACAAAAGGACTTCCCTGGTCTCATATGTTTACAAAAACTGCAATCCCCACACTTAAAAAAGCCACAGGGTCTCCTATCTAGCCATGTCCCACCACCCCCTGGTCTCCTATAAAGGCTATGGACCAGCATGTCCTTGATTGATTTGCCCTTTCTAAAGGTAATGTTGGGACGCTCACCAATAATATTTTTCAAATCCGGATCTAACCTAAGGACATCCCAGTGCTTGGACAGGACCTTCCTGACCTCCTGATGGTTTATATCAAAAGTCCCGATGACCCTTATTATTTCTGTCGAGTCTCCAGTCTCACGTTTCTGCAGCAGTTTACCCCTGTCTGCTTTTCTTGCAAAGTCATACGCCGTTTTTAAAACATGTTGTGGGTATCCCTTTGCCTTAAACCTACAGAACATGTCACCAGCCTGTTTTTGAAACAGGTCATTCCTGGAACAATTCCTCCTCAACCGTAGGAATTGTCCCTTCGGGATGCCTCTCTTGAGGGGAACTGGGTGGTGGCTCTGCCAGTGTAATAAGCTATTTGTGCTTGTCGGTTTCTGAAATATACTAGTGGTGACACCTCCCAGTAGATCTTTTTTGATTTTGATGTCTAAAAATGGTATTTCAGTTTTATGAATTTCTGAGGTAAATCTCAGGTTCACATTATTTTGATTCAGTTCTCTGACAAACTCTTCAAATTGATCTTTCCCCTGTCCATATCATAAAGACATCATCTATGAACCTGTACCACAGAGAAATCAGACCGTACCACCACTTCTCTTCTCCTCCAAACACAATAGTCTCCTCCCACCAGCCCAGGAACAGGTTTGCATATGAAGGGGCACACATACGGCAGCAGTGGCTCAGTATTGGGGTATCAGGTGCAGTAAGGGACACATACAGCAGCAGCGGCTCAGCATTGGAGTATCAGGTGTAGTAATAGGGACACATATGGCAGAGGCTCAGCATTGGGGTATCAGCAGCAGTAATAGGGACACATACTGCAGCAGCAGCTCAGCATTGGGGTATCAGGTGCAGTAATAGAAACACATACGGCAGCAGCAGCTCCTCAGTATTGGGGTATCAGGTGTAGTAATAGGAACACATACGGCAGAGGCTTAGCATTGGGGTATCAGGAGCTGTAATAGGGACACATACGGCAGCAGCGGCTCAGCATTGGGGTATCAGGTGCAGTAATAGGAACACATACGGCAGCAGCTCAGTATTGGGTTATCAGGTGTGGTAATATGGACACATACGGCAGAGGCTCAGTAATGGGGTATCAGGTGCAGTAATAATGACACATATGGCAGAAGCAGCAGCTCAGTATTGGGGTATCAGGTGTGGTAATAGGGACACATACGGCAGCAGTGGCTCAGTATTGGGGTATCAGGTGTAGTAATAAGGACACATATGGCAGCAGTGGCTCAGTGTTGGGGTATCAGGTGCAGTAATAGGGACACATACAGCAGCTGCGGCTCAGTATTGGGGTATCAGGTGCAGTAATAGGGACACATACGGCAGCAGCGGCTCGGGTATCAGGTGCAGTAATAGGGATACATACGGCAGCAGAGGCTCAGAATTGGGGTATCAGGTGCCGTAATAGGGACACATACGGCAGCAGCGGCTCAGTATTGGGGTATCAGGTGTAGTAATAGGGACAAATACGGCAGTAGCGGCTCAGCATTGGGGTATCAGGTGCAGTAATAGGGGCACATACGGCAGCAGCAGCTCAGTATTGGGGTATCGGGTGCAGTAATAGGGACACATACGGCAGCAGTGGCTCAGTATTGGGGTATCAGGTGCAGTAATAGGGACACATACGGCATCAATGGCTCAGTATTGGGGTATCAGGTGCAGTAATAGGGACTCATACTCATATGGCAGCAGCGGCTCAGCATTAGGTTATCAGCAGGATGAGGGGTTTGCGCAGGTTGGGGATACATGGTAATGGGGCTGGAATATGAGAAGTGAAACATGTATTTGTTGTATTCTCTGTAGCCGAGTCCTGGCTGGAGACGTTGTCAAGTGAGCGATTCCATCAGAAAAAACGTCAGCTGTCAGTCACCAACTATAACTGTCCAGTAATCACTTACTTTATATGTTTTGTAGGACTGGTATTTACCACTGACCATATGGCGGTAATATCCATATTGGTCTTTATATAGAAATTATTTTGAGTAACAGCGCAGTTATCTCCTACATCCACTATTAGGATGCGTCACCGAGTTGTAATCAAAGTTACCTGGTTAGGGGCCCACTCAGAAGTTTCGCCCCCCTGAACCAAAACCCTAGCTACGCCTCTGGTGAAGGTCAAGATAAAGGCTGGAAAACCAAGCAAAATTTCAGTGAAATCTGCTCATAGGATTGCTGGAGAGGCAAATCAGTACTCCTGGGATTACTTACTGATGCTGGCAAGTTATGTGCCCACGTTGCAGAAATGCTGTGGAATTGTCCGCAGCATTTCCGCAACTCCCCGCCGCAGGTAAAACGCATGCGGAATTCGCAAGCATTTTCCCACAAAACACAAGCGGAATTCGCATGCATTTTCCCACAAAACACAAGCGTTTTGCAAGCGTTTTTAGCTTGCAGAATGCTAGCGCTTTCCAAGCGATTTGAAATATTGCTTGGAAAAGTGATTGACAGGTTGGTCACACTTGTCAAGCATAGTGCTTGACAAGTGTGACCAACTTTTTACTATTGATGCTGCTTATGTTAAAAATAATAGAAAAATAAAAAATATGGATATACTCACCTCCTGGCGACCCCCGATCTCCTCAGTGGCGCTCCCGATCCTCATCGGCGCGGCCGGCAAGTTCCATTCCCAGGCGTGCTTTGCGAGAATTACCTTTGTGATGTCGCAGTCACGCGACCGGTACGTCATCAGAGGTCATTCTCGCAAAGCACGCCTGGGATCAGATCTTGCCGGCAGCGCCGCTGAGGACTCCGGGGGCCGACAGAGGGTAAGTATATCCCTATTTTTTATTTTAATTCTATTTTTTACAGGAATATGGTACCCAGGGCACGGAGGAGAGTCTCCTCTCCTCCAGACCCTGAGTACCACTCAGACATGAAACGCTCACATTACGCATGGTGGGCATAGCCACATACGTAAAGTGAGCGTTTCAATGCAATCTTATGGCGGCGGAATCGCCATGATTCCGCAAAATTAATGAACATGCTGTGGATTTTTCCGCTATGCGATTCCGCAGCGGAAAAATCCGCAGAATTGGCACAGCAACTGCGGTATCCCATAGGAATGCATGGATGCGTTTTGTTAGTGTTTTTTAAGTGTTTCTGCAGTGGCAAAAACGCGGCGGAAACGCTTAAAAAACGCAACGTGGGCACACAGCCTTATAGTCTGGACGTATTTTGTAGGCCGAGTTAGCGCGTCCCACAGATTAAAACAGCAGCAGCAACCCCACTGTCTCTTGTGATGTAAATGCATCAACACCGCTGTTTCCTGTCATGTGTATGCTTCAGCCCCAGTGTCTCCTTTGGGATGTGTATGCTTCAGCCCCTGTGTCTCCTTTGGGATGTGTATGCTTCAACTTCAGTGAATCCTATGCGATGTATATGCTACAGCCCCAGTGTATCCTATGTGTTGTATATGCTCTAGCCCCAGCTTGTCCTTTGGAATGTGTATACTTCAGCCCCAGTGAATCCTATGTGATATACAGTATATGCTACAGCCCCAGTGTATCCTATGTGTTGTATATGCTCTAGCCCCAGCTTGTCCTTTGCAATGTGTATACTTCAGCCCCAGTGACTACTCCTATGTGATATATGTGCTCCAGCTTCAGTGTATCCTATGTGATGTATACATAGCAGATCTCCCACTGCTTACGTTCTATAAATGTAATGTGAACAATGATGGATTTTCTACTGTAAGGAGACCTACAGTGTAATATACATCTGTGTTCAGAACAATTTACTGCTGTGAGTTCTTTACAAATCTTATCACTGAAAAGAGTGGCCTGTGCTCCAGGCCAACGTACGTAATCCTGGAAAAGCAGTTGCGAGTAGCAACATCATCAATACCACTTAACATCAATCATCTCACCAGTTTCAGCCATCACATTATGGTGAGTTAATTATCTAGTTGACCCAATATAGCTGGATCATTTTCAAGTTGATCATTTTGTGCAGCCCCCAAATGATGATGGTATAAATATCCACATGGCCCCTGGTTGAAAAAAGACTCCTCACTCCTGTCCTAGATGATAAATTTGATGGTTTTAGGGCTCATTCAGAGTTCAGTGATCTATGTCCGATCATAGATTACAATGCATGGTCTAGCCGTGAGGCTTCTGACCTGAAGCCTCAAAGAAATATATGACCTATCAGTTACATTACTCTGTCCCCAAAATTTGTTGCAAATTTTTTCAGAGTTTATTATCTGATAATATTTAGAGAAGCCAAAGAAGTTTCATTCTGAATCTGGAATAATATCTAGAATTTACAGCACAGTAATTTATCGAATAGGTAGGTTTCTTCAAAGCAGCAAGAACATATGGTGAGTGGCCTACATGTTGGTTCACATGGGTCAAATCATAATGAAAGGAGCCGCTTCTGAAACAAGATCCGTCTTTCATCTTAAGGAAATTCAACTTCAACAAGTAATTGTTTTGCCCTTCAGGCAGTTCCTGATAAGATGGTTTGGAAACATTGCTAACACCATTAAATCTCTAGTGCATCTTGGAGGCAATGATGGTCGAAAAAAATAGTTAAATCGAGAGAATATCCCAATTATTGAGCAGTCAAATGATCGGCGATAATTCTCTGTATTGTATTTGATGGCATGTTTTATGATCTAAAAATCACTGGCTGTGTCCTATCCCTTGTGGGAAGCAGCATCTTCTAGTTCTTAGCAGAGGGGACAGGAGGAAAGATAAGCGATTACGATTACTAAAAAATATGATCATTGCAATAGATAAATGCATATATTGAGAAAGTAAACTACTTTGCTTATACAGTTGACTGGGGCTTGTTTAACCATTTAGGCTATGTTCACACATATTTGTTTTCTGAAGAGTTTTATAGAAAAAATGTGCTCCAAAATCCTCCTCAAAATACGCTTGGAAACCTCTTCTGTTAATTTCTATGGAGAATCCACTTTGCTGTTCTGATTAAGAGTTTTTCAGTGGTTTTTTTTTTTTATCTGAACAGGTTTTGGAAATTCCCTCATAGAAAAAAAGTCACTACTTTAAAACACATCCAAATGGAATCAAGTCCAAACTAGGCATGAGGTTTTATACTGCTGTTCTCCTCTGCTGTAGAAGGCAAAGGTTCTATATTTTTAATAGGTTCAATATTTATACAATTGTAATCATCCTCTTTTGTCTAATATTGTCTGGTATGGTCGCTATATCGATGACTCTCTCATTATTTGGAGAAGGGTGGAACAGTATGGTGACCATTCCAGATATTAAAACTTATTGTAATTCTGTTTAAACCTTTTCTTTACATTTTCCTTTCATTCTTTAGCAATCATATTTTGTACCCTATCTACATATCATCACCTCACTGGCTTTTCATATCCTTATGGATGTCACTTTCCTTTAACCCCTTCACCCCCAAGGGTGGTTTGCACATTCATGACCAGGCCAATTTTTACAATTCTGACCACTGTACCTTTATGAGGTCATAACTCTGGAACGCTTCCATGGATCCCGGTGATTCTGACATTGTTTTCTCGTGACATATTGTACTTCATGTTAGTGGTAAAATTTCATTCAAATAACTTGCGTTTATTTGTGGAAAGAAATGGAAATTTGGCAAAAATTTTGAAAATTTCGCAATTTTCCAACTTTGAATTTTTATGCCCTTAAATCACAGAGATACGGCACACAAAAAACTTGATAACTAACATTTCCCACATGTTTACTTTACATCAGCACAATTTTGGAATTTTTGTTAGGAAGTTATAAGGGTTAAAAGTTGACCAGCGATTTCTCATTTTTACAACACCATTTTTAGGACCACATCACATTTGAAGCCACTTTGAGGGGTCTATATGATAGAAAATACCCAAAAGTGACACCATTCTAAAAACTGCACCCCTTAAGGTGCTCAAAACCACATTCAAGAAGTTTATTAACCCTTTAGGTGCGTCACAGGAATTTTTTTGAATATTTAAAAAAAAAATGAACATCTAACTTTTTTTCACAAAAAAAATACTTCAGGTTCAATTTTTTTTATTTTACCAAGGGTAACAGGAGAAATTGGACTGCAAAAGTTATTGTGCAATTTATCCTGAGTACGCACCTGATTTGTGGGGGGAACGACTGTTTCGGCGCATGGCAGAGCTCAGAATGGAAGGAGCGCCGTTTGACTTTTTCAATGCAAAATTGGCTGGAATTCAGATCGGACGCCATGTCACGTTTGGAGAGTCCCTGATGTACCTAAACAGTGGAAACCCCCTACAAGTGACCCCATTTTGGAAACTAGACCCCCCAAGGAACTTATCTAGATATGTGGTGAGAACTTTGAACCCACAAGGGCTTTACAGAAGTTTATAACGTACAGCAGTACAATTAAAAAATCATATTTTTTCCACAAAAATGATCTTTTCACCCCAATTTTTATTTTCCCAAGGGTAACAGGACCCTAAAAGTTATTGATCAATTTGTCCTGAGTATGCTGATACCCCACATGTGGGGGTAAACCACTATTTGGGCGCATGGCAGAGCTCGGAAGGGAAGCAGCGCCATTTGACGTTTTTGGCTGGAATTGAGATCGGACATCATGTCGCGATTGGAAAACACCTGATGTACCAAAACAGTGGAAACCCCCCACAACTGACACCATTTTGGAAACTAGACCCCCTAAGGAACTTATCTAGATGTGTGGTGAGAACTTTGAACTCCCAAGGGCTTCACAGAAATAACATAAAGCCGTACAATTAAAAAATCATTTTTTCCACAAAAATGATCTTTTCACCCTCAATTCTTATTTTTCCAAGGGTAATAGCACCCTAAAAGTTATTGTGCAGTTTGTCCTGAGTACGCTGATACCCCACATGTGGGGGTAAACCACTATTTGGGCGCATGGCAGAGCTCGGAAGGGAAGCAGCGCCATTTGACGTTTTTGGCTGGAATTGAGATCGGACACCATGTCGCGATTGGAAAACCCCTGATGTACCTAAACAGTGGAAACCCCCCCACAAATGACACCATTTTGTAAACTAGACCCCCAAGGAACTTATCTAGATGTGAGGTGAGCACTTTGAACCCCCCAGTGCTTCACAGAAGTTTATAACGCCCGGGCGTGAAAATAAAAAAATCGTATTTTTTCCACAAACATGATCAATTATTCCCCAATTTTTTTATTTTCCCAAGGGTAACAGGAGAAATTGAACCCCAAAAGTTGTTGTCCAATTTGTCCTGAGTATGCTGACACCGCATATGTGGGAGAAAACTACTGTATGGACACACGTCAGGGCTCGGAAGGGAAGTAGTGACGTTTTGGAATGCAGACATTGATGGAATGGTCTGCGGGTGTCATGTTGCCTTTGGAGAGCCCCTAATGTACCTAAACAGTGGAAACACCCACAAATGACCCCATTTTGGAAACGAGAACCCCTAAGGAACTTATCTAGATGTGTGGTGAGCACTTTGAACCCCCAAGGGCTTCACAGAAGTTTATAATGCCCGGGCATGAAAATAAAAAAATCGTATTTTTTTCACAAACATGATCAATTAGTCCCCAATTTTTTCATTTACCCAAGGGTAACAGGAGAAATTGGACCACAAAAGTTGTTGTCCAATTTGTCATGAGTACGCTGACACCCCATATGTGGGAGAAAACTACTGTATGGACACACGTCGGGGCTCGGAAGGGAAGCAGTTCCATTTTGGAATGCAGACTTTGATGGAATGGTCTGCGGGTGTCATGTGCGTTTGGAGAGCCCCTGATGTACCTAAACTATTGAAACTCCCCACAAGTGACCCCATTTCGGACACTAGACCCCCCCACTGAACTTATCTAGATGTGTGGTGAGCACTTTGAACCCCCAAGTGCTTCACAGAAGTTTATAACGCTAGGACGTGAAAATAAAAAATCATTTTTTTCCACAAAAATGATATTTTTGCCCCCAATTTTTTATTTTCCTAAGGGTAACAGGAGAAATTGGACCCCAAAAATTGTTTTTCAATTTGTCCTGAGTAGGCTGATACCCTACATGTGGGGGTAAAACACTGTTTGGGCGCATGGCAGAGCTTGGAAGGGAAGGAGCACCATATGACTTTTTCAACTCAGAATTGGCTGGAATTGAGATCAGACGCAATGTTGCATTTGGAGAGCCCCTGATGTGCCCAAACAGTGGAAACCCCCAATTCTAACTCCAACCCGAACCCCAACACACCCCTAACCCTAATCTCAGCCCTAACCCTAACCCTAGCCCTAACCCTAGCCCTAACCCTATTGGAAAAATGGAAATAAATACATTTTTTAATTTTATTATTTTTCCCTAACTAAGGGGGTGATAACGGGGGGTTTGATTTACTATTTATGGCGGTTTTTATGTTTGGCGGCTGTCGCACGCTAAAAGACGCTTTTTATTGTAAAAATAGTTTTTGCATCACCACATATTGAGAGCTATAATTTTTCCGTATTTTGACCCACCGAGTCATGTGAGGTCTTATTTTTTGTGGGACGAGTTGACGTTTTTATTGGTACCATTTTCGGGCACATGACATTTTTTGATCGCTTTTTATTCCGATTTTTGGGACGCAGAATGAACAAAAACCAGTGTTTCATGAATTTCTTTTGGGGGATGCGTTTACACCGTTCCGCGTGCGGTAAAATTGATAAAGCGGTTTTATTCTTCGGGTCAGTACGGTTACAGCGATACATCATTTAGGTCATTTTTTTATGTTTTGTCGGTTTTATGCAATGAAAACTATTTTATATAAAAAATAATTATTTTTGCATCGCTTTATTCTGCGAGCTATAACTTTTTTATTTTTTCGCAGATGATGCTGTGTGGCAGCTCGTTTTTTGTGGGACAAGATGACGTTTTCAGCGGTACCATGGATATTTATATGCGTCTTTTTGATCGCGCGTTATTACACTTTTTGTTTGGCGGTATGATAATAAATCATTATTTTTTGCTTCGTTTTTTATTTTTATTTTTTAAGGGGTTCGCTAAAGGGGTTAACTAATGGGACAGTTTTATAGGGTGGGTCGTTACGGACACGGCGATACCTAATATGTGTACTTTTATTGTTTTGGTTTTTTTTTATTTTCAAAAAATGAATTTATTGGGGAATATTTTTTTTTTTTTTACTAATTTATTTGGCGATTTTTTTTAAATTATTTTTACACTTTTTTTTAATTTTTTTTTTACTTTATTACATAGTCCCAGGTGGGACATCACTGTCCTGTGACAGATCGCTGATCTGTCACATCACAGATCACTGTGACAGATCAGCAATCTGTCACAGGCATTGAAGAAGACTTCCTCTTGCCTGCGCTTTGCAGGCACTGAGGAAGCCAGCTTCATGCAGGCCCCCGAAGGCCCCCGTCGCCATCTTGGATTCGGGGGCCTGGAGAAAAGGAGCCCCCCGCAGCAGCGCTGCATATTGCGCTGCCGTGGGGGGCTCAGGGAAGCACGGAGGGAGCCCCCTCCCTGCCGATGCTTCCCTTTAACTCCCGGTACACCGCGATCATGTTTGATCGCGGTGTGCAAGGGTTTAACGTGTCGGGGGCGGTCCGTGACCGCCCCTGACACATTGTGCCGGGTGTCAGCTGTGATAATCAGCTGACACCCGGCCGCGATCAGCGGCGCTCACCACGTGGGCGCCGCTGATCGCGGTAGACGTACTATCCCGTCCATGGGCATAGGGTCCCGGGTCCCATGGACGGGATAGTACGTCGGATGTCAGGAAGGGGTTAAGACATGAAAATCCAGTATATTGTGATCCCAGGGCTACCGCCTAAGGGTATGGGCACGCATTAACTATTTGGTGAAGAAATTTCTGCACCATTTCGGCATCTCTTGGCAGGAAGAATGCTGCATAAAATAGGCACGCTTTTGCAGTTTTTTTTTACTTGCGTTCTTGCTGCAGATTTTTCTCCACTCATTAGTATGGGTGAAATCGGCAGCAAAAACGCTGAAAGAATTGACATGCTGCAGTTTTAAACCTGCACCAAGTCTGTAAGTCACAAATAAGCAATATGTGCGAGTGGTGGTGGGACCACTGTGCCGTGATCTGAGGAGAGCCTGGTAACTAGATGAACACCTGACTCTTCACTAGAGCCCCTGATGGTGGGGTTAGACCTGGCTCCAGATAGACACCAGGCGCTACACCAGGACGGACCTCAGACACTTGGCAGCTGACCCCCATGGAGCAGGAAACTAGAACTGCCTAAAAGAGAACGTTCAGCTGGTACAGGCAGGCATGGCAGGAACACAAGAGTGGCAGGTGTTGGCGGGGACGGCTGGAATAAAGGTAGGCACTGGCAGGTGCAGACAGAAACAGCAGGTATACAGGCAGGCACTGGCAGGTGCAGGCAGGATGGCTGGTATACAGGTATGCACTGGCAGGTGCAGACAGGAACTGCTGATATACAGTTGGGCAAGGCAGGTGCAGGCAGGTACGGGAGGTATACAGGTGGGCACGGCAAGTGCGGGAAAGTATGTCAAGTATGGCTGGTATGCAAGCAGGCATGAGGAGGTACAGGCTGGTGCTGGAAGATAAACTACAACAGGGAACCTGAGAACTAGCAAGCATGCAAACAAGTACAGTATATACATTGCCCAGGCACCCCCCATCAGGTGGAGGTGCCTTAGATAATAAGTGTCTCCAAATCATTGGCAGCAGCAGGAGGAGGAGAAAGTGTGGGACAGGGGCCGTGGTGGTGAGTGAGTCAGCGTGCAACGACGCCCCCTTTTATGCCCCCTCTTCATGCTCACAAGAAATCATTTCAGGAGGAGAGGGGCATGGATGTTCTCCCTGGGCTCCCATGACCTCTCCTCATGACTAACCTCTTTCAATCCACAAGAAAAAAGTTTCTTCCTCTTACTCTTTTTGTGGTCAGAATATTCTCTACCATGAAACATTCTTCAGAGGTGACTGGAGCAGGAGTAGTACCTGAGTCCTTGAAGAAGGAGCTGAAGAAGACAGGCTTGAGGAGAGATACATGAAATGAATTGTGGATCCGTAAAGAAGTTGGGAGTTTAAGCTTGTAAGCTATAGTATTAATCTGTTTGAGAACCTTGAATGAACCGATGAAGCAAGGACCCAACTTAGACGAGGGTAGCTCGAGACGGACATACTTTGAAGAAAGCCCAACTTTATCCCCAGGAAGAAACAGAGGCGAGTATAGACGTCTCCTGTCCGCGTGTCTCTTCATTAATGTGGTCTTGGTGTCCTCCCAGATTCTAGAGAACCCCTTGATGAGAGCTTCAGCCGCCGGAATGTCGGTGGTAGTAGACACAGGGAGCTGAATATTGAGGTGTTGACCATACACAGCGAAAAAGGGAGATTTAGCTGAGGATTCACTCACATGGTTGTTAGATGAGAATTCAGTCCAAAGCAGGAGTTCAACCCAATCACTGTGATGAGCATTAGCAAAGTGCTGCAGGAAGTTGGCCAAAAACTGATTGACCTTCTAAACCTGGCCATTAGATTGTGGATGGAAGGCGGAAGAGAAGTCCAAGATAACATTTAGTAGTTTGCAGTTAACCCTTCAGAAGCGGAGACAGGAAAGCAGGAGCAGAGAGATCTTGGGGTCTCTGGGTCTCTGTTGCTAGAGATGGATTACACTTGACAACAGGCAGTGGACAGCAAGTTAGAAGGGGACACCTAATAGCAAGGCATTTTGAAGTGATTTTTAAGGCTGAAAATATCATTGCTTTTATATAAAGCATGGATGGTCTTTTATAAATTACATATATATTAGAGAGGTGGGCTTTCAGTTGAATCCATGTACTACATGCTGAAAAGTGTAGTGAAAAAAAAGTGCAAGAACCTATAGTGCTAGCAGAATGTGGATAAAGAAGATCTGCCACTCAAAAATAGTGGATGATAAGTAACAGAGCAGCAGAATTATAACTGTTCTCGGACATATTAGACCGATATGGGCACAAAAACCTGTTCTAACTTGTGAGGAATAAGGACAATAAAACCATGCATTGAAATTCCCACTCATTCATTTTTTAAAGGGAACCTGTCACCCCCCCTGGAGTTTTTAAGTAAAAGAGCCACCTTGTGCAGCACTAATGCTGCATTCTGTCAAGGTGGCTCTTTTACTTATCGCCCCTTCCACAGCAGAAATAATCGTTTTTAAAAGTTGTCACACATACCTGTTTCTTGACCGGGGGGCAGGTCTTTCCTCCTCTGACACAGACGCCTCACATCCGTCACTCATTTCTTCCTGCCTTGTTTGGTCCGCCTCCTCATCTTTCTTTTCAAATCCTGGCGCCTGCGCTGTAGTATATATTCTTGGGCATGCGCAGCTAGCGCTGCCCGTTTTGTCTCCTTGCTATCATGCCTGCATGGACGCGCTGCCAGAGATCCCGCCTCGCAGTCGCTTATGATTTATTCACACTGCGGGGCTGGGAATCTTGGGCATGCGCAGTAGTTCTCTGCGGCTCCCATGCCCAAGATTCCCAGCCCCGCAGTGTGAATAAATCATAAGCGACTGCGGGGCGGGATCTCTGGCAGCGCGTCCACGCAGGCGCGATAGCAAGGCCAGGATGTGATGAGACAGAATGGGCAGCGCTAACTGCACATGCCCAAGAATATATACTACAGCGCAGGCGCCAGGATTTGAAAAGAAAGATGAGGAGGCGGACCAAACAAGGCAGGAAGAAATGAGTGACGGATATGAGGCGTCTGTGTCAGAGGGGGAAAGACCTGCCCCCTGGTCAAAAAACAGGTATATGTGACAACTTTTAAAAACTATTATTTCTGCGGTGGAAGGGACAATAAGTAAAAGAGCCACCTTGACAGAATGCGGCATTAGTGCTGCACAAGGTGGCTCTTTGACTTAACGCCGGGGGGGGGTGACAGGTTCCCTTTAAATATAATTATTCGTTAGCTATCAGTAATGTACAGCATGTGCATTAAAATATTTTTAGATTGCAGTCTTCTGCCGTATCCAGCGCTGCTCTGGTCCTCTCCTGGATCATGGAACCGCAGTTGTGACAAACCAACTAACTACCAAGTCTTCTCAACGTAAGTCTCAGAATGAGGCCTAAAGACTTACACTAAGGTAAAAACAAATGGTCTGTGTTATGAAAGGGCGAAAAAGAGCTGTGGCTGTGGTTACATACTGGAGGAGAGGGACAGGAGCTGCGCTGAAAATGGCAGAAGGCAGCGATTGTTAAGTATATTAATGCGCATACTTAACATACATTACTAGTAGTAACTAGTAAATGCTAAAATAATTCTTTTGTAGGTTTATAGTAAAAGGGATTTTTGGTAGTGGGCAAGGAATAACAAGAGCCGTATGATTGATTCATGCTGGCCCTTTAAAACTGGTGCAAAGACTGTAAAGCTACAATTCTAGGCTGTCAGTTTACAAGTCACCGCCTGCCTCTTCTGTGTGAGTGGTTTGAAATTGGTCCCGTATCCTTCGTAAAGTGCTCGTTCTTGTTCAATCCCTGTTTACTAGTTAACCCAATGCAACCTATTTTAGTCAACCACAGCCATCTGAAGGAAGACTGTGCCGTAGCCCTCTGGGTTTTAACTTGACACCATATTTAGTATGTTACAATGTGGCTGGCTTCTATATTTCATATCCGGTATGTTGATGGGATTCCTAGAGGATCCTTGCTTTCCTTTTTGGGATGTCTCAGAGTCCCTTTGCATCGGGAGGTTGTCAGAGGTTGTTTTACTGGGAAGACTTGGAAGCTGAAAGCTGCAGTCTCTCTCTAAATTCACTTGGCATTGATGAGGAGCAGAGATGTGCAGCGCTGCCGAATTCCCCCCAGTGTCAGGAAGGTTGGAAAACTGCGCTCTCCAGCTTCAGTGCCCCTCGTCTGCTTACTATTACAAAGGGACATAGGAAAATTGGATCACTTCTATTAAAGGGGATAAAATACATTTACCAATACCTTATTAATGTTAAAATTGTTTCTCTATTTCTGAAGGAATTATCGTTTTGACATAACAAAATAGAAGTCAAATCAAAGTCAACTTATAACCATGTGCAACACTCAGTACGTTCAACTCGGAATTCCATGTAACACAAGACTTGACATCTGTCAACTCTCAGAATATTGCGAGATTTCTACCTTTGTTGCTATGTATTGTTCTATACACAGTAGGTATGGAAGGCACTCAGACCCCTTTAAATTTTTCACTCTTTGTTTCATTGCAGCCGTTTGGTAAATTCAAATAAGTTAACTTTTTTTCTCATTAATGTACACTCTGCACCCCATCTTGACTGAAAAAAACACAGAAATGTAGAAATTTTTGCAAATATATTAAAAAAGAAAAGCTGAAATATCGCATGGTTATAAGTATTCAGACCCTTTGCTCAGTATTGAGTAGAAGCTCCTTATGAGCTAGTACAGCCATGAGTCTTCTTGGGAATGGTGCCAAAAGATTTTCACACCTGGATTTGGGGATCCTCTGCCATTCTTCCTCGCAGATCCTCTCCAGTTCCGTCAGGTTGGATGGTGAACGTTGGTGGACAGCCATTTTCAGGTCTCTCCAGAGATGCTCAATTGGGATAGGTCAGGGCTTTGGCTGGGCCAGTCAAGAATGGTCACAGAGTTGTTCTGAAGCCACTCCTTTGTAATTTTAGATGTGTGCATAGGGTCATTGTCGTGTTGAAAGGGGAACCTTTGGCAAAGTCTGCGGTCCAGAGCACTCTGGAAGAGATTTTCATCCAGGATATCTCTGTACTTGGCAGCATTCATGTTTCCTTCAATTGCAAACAGTCGTCCTGTCCCTAGAGCTGAAAAACACTCCCATAGCATGATGCTGCCGCCACCATGTTTCATTATTGGTATTGTATTGGGCAGGTGATGAGCAGTGCCTGGTTTTCTACACACATACCGCTTAGAATTATCACCAAAAAGTTCTAACCTCATCTCATCAGACCAGAGAATCTTATTTCTCATAGTCTGGGAATCCTCCATGTGTTTTAGCAATGTGGGCTTTCATATGTCTGGCACTAAGGAGAGGCTTCCGTCGGGCCACTCTGCCATAAAGGCCCAACTCGTGGAGGGCTGCAGTGATAGTTGACTTTGTGGAACTTTCTATGAACTCCCTACTGTATCAGTGGAGCTCGTGCAGGTGTGGGGGGGGGGGGCATAGAGTTAGCAGGTGCACTGTGGACCTTAGGAGGTTCAAAGCCTGTTGATATTGTTCAACAAGTTTGGTTCTCAAGTCCTCATACAGTGCTCTTCTTCTCTTTCTGTTCTCCATGCTTAGTGTGGCACACACAGATACACAATGCAAAGATTGAATCAACTTCTCCCCTTTATATCTGGTTTCAGGTGTGATTTTCATATTGCCCACACCTGTTACTTGCCACAAGTGAGTGTGAACAAGCATCACATGCTGGAAACAAAGTTGTTTACCCACAATTTTAGAAAGGTGCCAACAATTTGTCCGGGCCATTGTGGGTGATTTGTGTGATTATGTCCAATTTACCTTTTTTTCTGTGGCTTTTTTGTGTTGCTCCAATACACACAAAGGAAATAAATATGTGTATTAAAAAAAGTGTAATTGCAATCATTTTCTGGGAGAAATGCTTCATTGTCTAGATCAATCTCAAGGGTGCCAACACTTACTGTGTATATATATATATAGTACAGACCAAAAGTTTGGACACACCTTCTCATTCAAAGAGTAGTCTTTATTTTCATGACTATGAAAATTGTAGATTCACTCTGAAGGCATCAAAACTATGAATTTACACATGTGGAATTATATAATTAACAAAAAAGTGTGAAACTGAAAATACTGTATGTCTTATATTCTAGGTTCTTCAAAGTAGCCACCTTTTGCTTTGATTACTGCTTTGCACACTCTTGGCATTCTCTTGATGAGCTTCAAGAGGTAGTCACCAGAAATTGTTTTCACTTCACAGGTGTGCCCTGTCAGGTTTAGTAAGTGGGATTTCTTGCCTTATAAATGGGGTTGGGACCATCAGTTGTGTTGTGCAGAAGTCTGGTGGATACACAGCTGATAGTCCTACTGAATAAACTGTTAGAATTTGTATTATGGCAAGGAAAAAGCAGCTAAGTAAAGAAAAATGAGTGGCCATCATTACTTTGAGAAATGAAGGTCAGTCAGTCCGAAAAATTGGGAAAACTTTGAAAGTGTCCCCAAGTGCAGTGGCAAAAACCATCAAGCTCTACAAGGAAACTGGCTCACATGAGGACCGCCCCAGGAAAGGAAGACCAAGAGTCACCTCTGCTGCGGAGGATAAGTACATCCGAGTCACCAGCCTCAGAAATCGCAGGTTATCTGCAGCTCAGATTAGAGACCGGGTCAATGCCACACAGAGTTCTAGCAGCAGACACATCTCTACAACAAATGTTAAGAGGAGACTTTGTGCAGCAGGCCTTCATGGTAAAATAGCTGCTAGGAAACCACTGCTAAGGACAGGCAACAAGCAGAAGAGACTTGTTTGGGCTAAAGAACACAAAGAATTGACATTAGACCAGTGGAAATCTGTGCTTTGGTCTGAGGAGTCCAAATTTGAGATCTTTGGTTCCAACCAGCGTGTCTTTGTGCGATGCAGAAAATGTGAACGGATGGACTCTACATGCCTGGTTCCCACCGTGAAGCAAGGAGGAGGAGGTGTGATGGTGTGGGGGGTGCTTTGCTAGTGACACTGTTGGGGATTTATTAAAAATGGAAGGCATACTGAACCAGCATGGCTACCACAGCATCTTGCAGCGGCATGCTATTCCATCCGGTTTGTGTTTAGTTGGACCATCATTTATTTTTCAACAGGACAATGACCCCAAACACACCTCCAGGCTGTGTAAGGGCTATTTGACCAAGAAGGACAGTGATGGGGTGCTACGCCAGATGACCTGGCCTCCACAGTCACCAGACCTGAACCCAATCGAGATGGTTTGGGGTGAGCTGGACCGCAGAGTGAAGGCAAAAGGGTCAACAAGTGCTAAGTATCTCTGGAAACTCCTTCAAGACTGTTGGACGACCATTTCCGGTGACAAACTCTTGAAGCTCATCAAGAGAATGCCAAGAGTGTGCAAAGCACTAATCAAAGCAAAAGCTGGCTGCTTTGAAGAACCAAGAATATAAGATATATTTTCAGTTGTTTCACACTTTTTTGATAATTATACAATTCCACATGTGTTAATTCATAGTTTTGATGCCTTCAGCGTGAATCTACAATTTTCATAGTTATGAAAATAAAGAAAACTCTTTGAATGAGAAGGTGTGTCCAAACTTTTGGTCTGTACTGTATATATATATATATATATATATAATATATACACACACACACACCATATGTACACAAATATTGTGGAGCATGGAGGAAATATCTGAAACGTTACCATTAATCTATCCTTAAAAAGCAGGGATACAGTAGCCCACACAATAACAAACAACACAAAAAATAAAATATACAGTTTTGGGGTGTTTACTTGCTATTCACATAAATTACATGTATAAGTACCAAGTGCAATATATGTTTTAGATCTCACCAAGACCAGGCATGAAGAAATCATTCTTCCTGGATCCTCATGGGAGCTTCTACTAGATAGGGGTCTATCTGACTCTGTCGAGCCCCATGCAGATGGTCCCGCCCTAACAAGGGCAGTACCCAAGTGTAAGCTATATAGAACCCCAAAACAGAAAAAGAAAAATAGAAAATTATAGCTTGGGCTATCCCTGCTTTTTAAGGATGGATTAAAGGTAATGTTTTAAAGATTCTCTCCATGCTTTTGAATTAATGATATTCTGAGTGAAATGGTTCTGACACTAGCAGACAGGACCCTGCAATATACACACCTCTTAGTCATTGAATTCTGGATTTTTATTCAGTTCCATTGGCATAGGTGTATATAATAAAAGCCTTACATCACCAAGCACAATGCCAAGCATCAGATGGAGTGGTGTAAAGCTACCCTACTTGGATTTTGGAGGCCTGGAAGCAGGTTCTGTGTATTGATAGATCACGCTTGTTTAATTGACATATGATGAACGAGTCTGGGTTTGGTGAAAGCCAGGAGAACGTTACCTGCCTAAATACATTGTGCCTGCTGTAAAGTTTGGTGGAGTAGGGAAAATGCTGTGGGGATGTTCAGTGTTTGAGCTAGGCCCCTTAGTTCCAATCAAGGGAAATCTTAATGCTTCAGCATACCAGACATTTTGGTCAATTGTAGATTCCAACTTTTTCGGAGCAAATAGGGAAGGCCCTTTTCTGTTCTCCATGACTGCCTCAGTGAGCAAATAAAGTTCCATAAAGGCATAGCTGGAGGGGTTTAGTGTGGGAGAACATGAGTGCCACACAGATCCCTTACTTCAACACGTTTTGGGATGAACTAAAACTGAGACTACCAGCCAAGCCTCTTAATCCTATATTAGTGTCTGAGCTCACTAAATGCTCTTCTGGATGGGCAATAATTCCCAAAATCTTGTAGAAAATCTTTCCATAAATTTAGGAGCTGTTATAGTTGCAAAGGAGTGGCCAACTCCATAGTAATGCCTATGGATTTAGCATGGTGGTGGTGTACCCCCTAAATTATAAAATAATAGGATGTAGTGTCATATAAGCACACATAATTGCATTTGCATAGTATTAATCCCACTTAAAGAAGCATTCATCCCTTCAAAGTTTTTATCTTAATACAGTATATAGCAGTCAACATATTATAGAGCACTGTGTACTTAAAATTGCTCATTTTGCCTTTCTACCCAGTCAATTATTCTCTTTTCCATTAGGTCTAAGACATCACGTGACTAATAACTGACTATGAATCCTTGTAAGCTGTACGTTGAAACAGGATGTCATTTTTCTTTGCATGAGTCATCATTAGAACTACAATTCTACAGCACACCAGAGTCCCTGTCATTCCAGCTCCACCCCCTCCTCAACTTCTGACCCAGCTACTCTTCACCTCCCTGGAACTTTGCAGTGAAGCAGATGCGAGCCGGCATCTTTATTTGCAGATGATGGCTGAATCATTCAGCCACTATTTACCTCTATCAGCCGCAGGTTGAGCCAAGCTCCACCCGAGGCTATTACGTTTCTAAATTTCTACTGTCAATCAATGACAGTGGCATACGTGTGCTGGCAGGGGGGACGTGTCATTTTATGCACCCATTGGCGCCCGTGAAGTGATTGCAGGGTGCCAATGGATTGCTATGACAGGAGGGGGTCTGGTGAAGATCCCCGTGCCTGTGATTACAATAATGCTGTGAAAGCCTACCTGTAGCTGGCATTCAAAGGAGATTGTGATTTTAGCTATACATTGCAGCACTGATGTACTGCTATGTGTAGCACTAGCGATCAGACGATCAAGTCCCATGAGGGGACTCAAAAACACAATAAAAAGTGAAAAAATAAAAAAAAAATTGAAAAAAATAAAAAAAAATATAAAAGTTCAAATCACTCCTCTTTTGCTCCATTAAAAATTAAAGCAATTAAAAAATAAATAAAAAACACACATATTTGGTATTGCTGCAGTCTTAAAAGTCCAAATTATCACAATTTTGGTTAAATGAATCCGTTCAGTAAATGGCATGGGAAAAAAAAAATTGAAATGCCAGTATTACTTTTTTGGCCGCCGCAACATTGCAATAAATTACAACAAGAGGCGATCAAAACATTGTATCTACCCCAAAATTATATCAGTAAAAATGTCAGCTCAGGGTGCAAAACATAAGCCCTCACCTAGCCCCAAATCCTGGAAATAGAAAGTGTTATGGGTCTCGGACTATAGGAACACAAGCAAAATTTTTTTTTTTCAAACTTCCTATTTTTTTTCGCCACTGAAATAAAGAAAAACTATACGTGTTTGGTATCTGCGTAATCAAACTGACCTGGAGAATCATACTAACAGGTCCGGTAAAATGTATAGTGAGCGTGGTAAATAAAAAACAAAACTAAAAGCAATTGTGGAATCACACTTTTTTTTGCAATTTTGTCGCCTCTGGTCTGGGAGACTTTGCTGATGATCCATCTTTCCACTGTCTCACAAAATGAACTCTAAGCTCTCTGCCTGCCTGGACAGTTCAATTTATCCATTGAGGGATAGTCAGTAAGCCTATATACTGTACACATGTTCACCAATCCTGCCAAAATAGCCATATTTGACTACATGGAGGTCTTTAGGAACCATTTGCATTGACTGTGGAGCGATGCTTTTTAACATCCGGCACAGTCAATCCAAATTTTTTCAACAAAAAAAGTCATGTCCTTCTCATTAGGCACTCACCGTACCAACCTATAGTTAGAATCATAGAATCATAGAGTTGGAAGGGACCTCCTGGGCCATCTGGTCCAACCCCCTGCTCAAAGCAGGATTCGCTAAATCATCCCAGACAGATGTCTGTCCAGCCTCTGTTTGAAGACTTCTATTGAAGGAGAACTCACCACTTCTCGTGGCAGCTTGCTCCACTCATTGATCACTCTAACTGTCAAAAAGTTTTTTCTAATATCTAATCTGTGTCTCCTCCCATTCAGTTTCATCCCATTGCTTCTAGACTTTCCTTGTGAAAATGAGAATAAAGATGATCCTTCTACAATGTGACAGCCCTTGAGATATTTGTAGACAGCTATTAAGTCTCCTCTCAGTCTTCTCTTTTGCAAGCTAAACATTCCCAAATCCTGCAACCTTTCCTCATAAGACAGGGTTTGCAGACCGGTCACCATTCTGGTCGCTCTTTTCTGAACTTGCTACAGTTGGTTGATGTCTTTTTTAAAATGTGGTGCCCAAAACTGGACACAATATTCCAGATGAGGTCTGACCAAAGAGGAGTAGAGGGCAATAATGACTTCATGTGATCTAGACTGTATGCTTCTGTTAATACATCCTAGAATTGCATTTTCCTTTTTTACTGCTGCATCACACTGTTAACTCATATTCAGTATGTGATCTATTAGTATACCCAAGTCTTTTTCACATGTGCTGTTGCTTAGCCCTATTCCTCCCATTCTGTATATGCTTTTTTCATTTTTATTGCCCAGCTGTAGTACTTTGCATTTTTCCTTGTTAAAAACCATTCTGTTAGTTGCTGCCCACTGCTCCAGTTTATTTATATCTTTTTGAATCCTCTCTCTCTCTCTTCTCTAGTATTGGCTATCCCTCCTAGCTTTGTGTCATCAGCAAATTTAATCAGTTTACCCTCAATTCCTTCATCTAAATCGTTGATAAAGATGTTGAACAATACAGGGCCCAGGACAGAGCCCTGTGGTACCCCACTTGAGACATTCTTCCAACTGGATGTGCAGCCATTTACGACCACTCTTTGGGTCCGATCAATAAGTCAGTTATGAATCCAGTTCTCCACAGCACCCCTTAAATAAGATATCATGAACTTCGCTCTACTTTACTCTTCCCTTACTCTGTTGCACCAGCCTCTTTGTCTTGATTACAACAGGTCTCTCATGTTAATATCTTCCAGCAACATGGCAATGGGTCTGAGCAGGCTCGTGAGCTGTGCCTGCACCATATGTAGCAAATGCTGGCTAATACAGCCAGCATTTGCCCCCAATAGAAGCAATTGGAGTTAAAGGGGATTTCCCATGAATCAATAGACAGATCTTGGAATAATAATAATTTCCACAATTGGATGTGTTTAAAAATAAAATTTTCCTGTAATCTTATAAAAATGCCCCTGCTGTGTACTGTGTAATGGCTGTGTCCGATCGTGCAGGGACATGGTCTGATCATACCTGATCTCCTGGGCAGGGGAGGATGCAAAAGAGAGTACACAGACAGGACAGAATGGGATCTCAGATAATTCTTTCTTTGAGGTAAAACATTTTTTAAAAACAGGCAGGGAAATGTTTTAGCTCCCAAAGAGAATCAGCTGTGATCCCATGCTGTAATGCCTGTATACTCTTTTGCTTCCCCCCATGCCCAGGAGCTGTGGTATGATCAGACCATATTCCTGTATGGTCAGACACTGCCATTACACAGTGCACAGCAGGGACACATTTATAAGATTATATTAGTACAGGAATATTATTATTTAAACACATCCTGTTCTGGAAATTATTATTATTCCAAGATCTAGTGTTTAAAATAAACCTTAAAATGAACTTTATTCATGGGAAAACCCCTTGAAGCTCTGATCGCTCTTGCTATCCCCTTACATACTGACTGCAATCTCTGACTTAAGCCGTGTGGACCAGGATGGTGCGCTGTTCTATGCGCCTATAGCCCTCCATGATGCAGTTATTGACAGGTTGGTAATGGCAGACGGGGCCTGCTGGTGGCATGCCATGTTGGTACTCCAACATACACACGTGGTCAAAATTGTTGGTACCCGCTCGTTTAATGACAGAAAAACACACAATGGTGATAGAAATAACTTGAATATGACAAAAGTAATAATAAGTAAAAAATCTATGAAAATGAACAAATAAAAATCAGACATTGCTTTTCAACCATGCTACCCCAGAATTTTTTTTCAAAATAAAACTCATGAAATAGGCCTGGACAGTAATGATGGTATCCTTAACTTAATATTTTGTTGCAGAACCTTTTGAGGCAATCACTGCAATCAAACGATTCCTGTAACTGTCAATGAGACTTCTGCCCCTCGACAGGTATTTTGGCCCATTCCTCAAGAGAAAACTGCTCCAGTTGTCTCATGTTTGAAGGCTGCCTTTTCCAGATGGCATGTTTCAGCTCTTTCCAAAGATGCTCAATAGGATTTAGGTCAGGGATCATAGAAGACCACTTCAGAATAATCCAATGTTTTCCTCTTGGCCATTCTTGGGGGTGCTTTTAGCTGTGTGTTTTGGGTCATTATCCTGTTGCAAGACCTGCGACTGAGACCAAGCTTTCTGACACTGGGCAGCACATTTCTCTAGAGTCCCTTGATAGTCTTGAGATTTAATTGTACCCTGCACAGATTCTAGACACTCTTTGCCAGATGCAGCAAAGCAGCCCCAGAACATAACAGAGCCACCCCCATGTTTCACAGTAGGGACAATGTTCTTTTCTTGATATGCTTCATTTTTCCCTCTGTGAACATAGAACTAATGTGCCTTGCCAAAAAGTTCCATTTTTGTCTCATCTGTCCATAGAGCATTCTCCCAGAAGCTTTGTGGCTTGTCAACATGTAGTTTGGCAAATTCCAGTCTGGCTTTTTTATGATTTTTTTTTCAACAGTGGTGTCCTCCTTGGTCATCTCCCATGAAGTGCACATTGGCTCATACAACGATGAATGGTGTGTTCTGACACTGATGTTCTTTGAGCTTGAAGTTCACCTTTAATCTGTTTAGAAGTTTTTCTGGGCTCTTTTGTTACCATTCATATTATCCGTCTCTTTGATATGTCATCAATTTTCCTCCTGCGGCCACGTCCAGGTAGGTTGGCTACGGTCCCATGAAGCTTAAATTTCTGAATAATATGTGCAACTGTACTCACAGGAACATCAAGCTGTTTGGAGATGGTCTTGTAACTTTTACCATTAACATGTTTGTCTATAATTTTCTTTCTAATCTCCTGAGACAACTCTTTCCTTAGCTTCCTCTGGTCCATGATGAGTGTGATACACACCATGTCACCAAACAGCACAGTGAGTATCTGTAGCCCTCTATACAGGCCCACTCACTGATTCCAAGATTGTAGACACCTGTGTTGCTAATTAGTGGACACACGCTGATTTAACATGCCCCTTTTGTCACTTCATTTTCAGGGGTACCATCATTTCTGTCCAGGCCTATTTCATGAGTATTATTTTTTTTAAAGTCTGTGGATCCATGGTTGAAATTTCATTTGTTAATTTTCATACATTTTTGATTTATTATTACTTTTGTCAGATTCAAGTTATTTCTGTCACCATTGTGTGTTTTTCTGTCATTAAACGAGGGGTACCAACAATTTTGACCATGTGTGCATAAGACCAGGATTTTAGCTTTAGGGCGCAGACAGTCGGCCATATAACACATGCGAGGATCGCTTCGCAATCCTTGGACTGGCTATCTGCTCTCCTGACCTGAGCGTGACAGCTGCAGAGAAACGCATGCTGTCACGCTTAGATCAGGAGAACAGACAGCCAGTCGGAGGATTGCGATGCGATCCTCACAAGTTGTATGGCCGGCTGTCTGCACCCCTATACTGCAATACTGTTATATTGCAGCATATATAACAAGTGATAAATAATAACTTTATTTCTCCTGATAACCTCTGGCTTTCGGTAATGGAAGTGCAGTCGGCACAGCTTCGGTCACCGCTCCGTACATACCAGCACTGATTGGTAGCTGGCGTAGCATTAGCTTTATGCACAGCACAGCATTATACACTGAACGGTGACTGAAGCAGCACCAGCCCACTGTTATGACTGAAATCCCAAGGCTGCTGGAAGAAAAAAAGTTCATTTCCTCCCGGCAGCGGGGCTCTTAGTGTGGGTGCCAGGCAGCTTCAGAAAGCTATTACCTTTAGATTAACCCCATATTGGAATGCTAATAGCATTTTTTTAGATGACAAGTTCCCATTACATAAAAAAACTGTCACAATTTGACATTTCTGTGATCACACAGACCTGGTGAGTCATGTCACCATGCCATTTTTACCACATAGTAAGCTCCAGAAGAAAAAGAGCCTTAAACAAATGGTGAAATTGCATTTTTTTTTTACCATTGAACCACAATGGGATTTTTCCCCAATTTTTCAGTACAATAAATGGTAAAATGAATGGTGTAATTCAAATCTATTTCTCAAAAAAACAAGCTATGTCGATGGAAATTTAAAAAAGTTATCGCTTGAGATAGGGGAAAGTGAAAAACAAAAATCTACAAATGAAAAATTGTCTGCTCATGAATAAGTTAAGTCATAATGGAAAGTATGGGTATGGTTGTTCTCTAAAACTATCTCTATATATAAAAGTGAATGTATGTATGTGTGTGTGTGTGTGTGTTTGTGTATCACCAACCAATCACGAAGCATCTTTCATTTTACCAGAGCTGTTCAAAAGAAGTTGAGCTGTGATTGGTTGCTATGAGCAACAGTTTTCCTTGCAACCAATCACTAAGCATCTCTCATTTCACCAGAGATAGTTAAAAGTAGCTGAGCTGTGATTGGTTGCTATTAGCAAGTTTTCCCACTTGACAACACCTCAGCAGACAATGACATGGTGGGAGAAATCTAGCATCCCCAGGAACCTAAGCTCCCAGCCATTGTCAGCTCTCCAGAAAGGAGCAGAGAGCACATGACAGAGATGAATCCCCCCCTCCCTGCCCATATCCCCATCACACATCCTCCATCCCGGAGGCACATCTTCCCTCTTAAAGGGATCATTGGTATGGAAGTCAGAGCAAATCCATCCAGGACAAATCCACTCAACGCTCTGGTTCTTACCCCAGGCCTCTTAAAGGGATCCCCGGTATGGAAGTTAGGACCGTTCCACTCAGCACTCTGGTTCTGACCCCAGGCTGATGGGATGATGTGTGATATTAGGGGTAATAGTCCGGTGGCTCTGGCTGACGGGACGATGTGGGATATTAGGTGGTGATTTTAACTACAGCAGGTCCCTACTTACCCATAAATGCAGGCATTGCTGACAGAGGTGTCCACGTTCACCCAGAAATTCAGATATAAGCCTTAGAGAGGTATTCACACAGTGTAGGTACCTAACAGACTTTGAGGCCACCTTGACGTTGGTTGATGGGCAGATATAATTTGGCCAAGTTATATGTGTTACACCGTCCTGGCGCTGTGCCCAGGTCTGCCGCTGTTACACCTGGACCCCGTCCTGGCGCTGCGTCCAGGCCTGCCGCTGCTCTCCGTTCTGGGCACTCACCTCGAGCCTCTCATGCTGCTGCTCAGCATTCTGTCCTCCCTCCTGCCTCCTCCTCCTGGCGTCCTGTGAGGAGATCTGTAATTAAGGCTATTAGAGCACGCCCGCCCACTCTCTTGCTTTCTCAAAGGGGTGGAGTGCATTATTCAAAAAATGCAATCAACCAATGGCAGCACACTGGCTGCTATTTCTGTCCTCTCCTCCATAGGGAGAGCGCCGGAGCAACGAGTATCTATCATTGCTACATCCGGTTCTCATGCTAACCTGTCTGCACTGCATCTGCAGTCTCTGTGCATTGTCTAATGCTCTCTGTTTCCACAGCATATCAGTATTCTGTGTTACCTGGTTATATCAGCAACCATCTGGGCCTAAGCCATCTCGTTCCGCCTACAGCCATCCGAGTCCAAGGACTGTGTGAAGGTCACTGGAACCGACTCCTTACCAACTAACCGGATTCAGGACCCAGCGCATTACGGACTCTGCTGTAACTTTTGTTATCCCTTTTGGTCCCGCTGGGACAGCTGCCACGTGTTCGGGGTCTAACTGGAGGTAGCACCTGTGTCCTCCGGGTATTCCATTCTGGCCCTACCTGAGGGGCTTTACTACGGGTGTCTGGGGCTCACTAGTCACGCTCCTTCGGAGCCCCCCGGACCGTGGTCCCAAGGTTCCACTTAAATATAAAAATGAATGTGAACTTCACCATCTCTGCCTCCGCTTCCATTCGTTACAGATTGCTCCAGCCATGGAATCCGCTCGACCCCAGAGGCCTCCGACGTTGGAGTTGTGCCAAGAGGTGACCCGTTCAAGAGATCAACAGGATAAGATCACGACGTATCTACGTAACCTGTCCACCCGCATGGATTCTCTGCAGAACCCGGCTGCTCCTGATTCACCTAGCAACACCCAGGTACCTGCTGTCATGACAAGCAAGGGCCCCCGCCTGGCAGCTCCTACCCGCTTCCATGGTGATCCCACTCAGTGTCGGGGTTTTCTCAATCAGTGTACACTACACTTCGAAATATTGGGGCATATGTTTGCTTCTGACCGTGCCAAAGTGGGCTTCATTATGTCACATCTAGCAGGAGAGGCTCTCACCTGGCTGAATCCGTTATGGGAGATAGGAGACCCTCTGGTTAATGATCTTCAATCTTTCCTAGAAACTTTTCGCAGGACCTTTGATGAACCTGGCCGGGTCACGTCGACCGTTTCTGCCCTGCTTCGCTTACGCCAAGGAACCCTCACGGTGGCTCAGTATGCTGTTCAGTTCCGTGCCCTCTCGTCTGAGTTATCTTGGAACAATGAGGCCTTGCTGGCTACCTTCTGGGAGGGCCTATCTGGAAAAATTAAGGATGAGCTGGCAGGACGGGACAGGCCTACCATCTTGGATAACCTGATTTCCTTGGCGACCCGGATTAACCTGCGTTTTCAGGAGCGTTCCATGGAGATTAAGCGTGACAGGAGGTTCTACCACCTGGACTCTAATTCTTCCAAGACGTCTACCTCATCCTCTTCTCCCGAAGCTATGGTGGTAGACCGAGTAAGTCTGCCAGACGCTGCCAGGAGGCGCGTCGCAAAAACGGAAGCTGTCTGTACTGTGGTAGTTCCGAACACCTGATCCGCTCCTGTCCAAAGAAGTCGGAAAACTCCTGTGCCTAGGTTCGGTAGGAGAAGCCACCCTAGGTAGAGAATGTTCCTCTCCTTCGTTGCAGATCTCAGTCTCCGTGACCTGCGGAGCAATAAAATTTTCTGGACTCTGTCTGTTGGACTCCGGAGCCGCCGGAAGCTTTATCCTGCAGACGCTTGTGGATCGCTACCACTTACCAGTTCAGCCTCTCCCCAACCCGTTGCGGGTAACCGCTGTCGATGGCCAGCCTCTGACCGAACCTGTCCAGTTCCAGACTGAGCCAGTGGAACTCCGGGTAGGTCTCATGCATTCTGAAAGAATCCGTTTTTATGTGTACCCTGGTTTGTCTCACCCCTTGCTTCTAGGTTTGCCTTGGTTTCAGAAACATGAACCAGTCCATAATTGGAGAACAGGCGAAATTCTACGTTGGGGAGATTCCTGCTCGGACCGTTGTTTAACCCGGATTGAACCAGCTTCACCCCCGGTCCAACCTGCTACCCTGCCTGGATTATCATCCGGTTACTGGTCCTTCTCGGATGTCTTCGGGAAAAAGGAGGCTGAAAAACTTCCTCCCCACAGGTCGTATGACTGTCCAATAGACCTTCTTCCTGGAACATCTCCTCCCCGTGGGAGAGTTTACCCTCTTTCCCAGGCAGAGACTCAGGCTATGTCGGACTACATCCAGGAGAACTTGGCCAGAGGGTTTATACGAAAATCATCGTCACCGGCAGGAGCAGGCTTCTTCTTCGTGAAGAAAAAGGACGGATCCCTGCGACCCTGTATCGACTATCGAGGACTGAACCAGATCACAGTAAAAAACAGGTACCCTTTGCCTCTAATTTCAGAACTGTTTGACCGTCTCCGAGGGGCCAGGATCTTCACCAAGCTGCATCTCAGAGGGGCTTACAATTTGATCCGAATCAGAGATGGAGACGAATGGAAAACAGCCTTCAACACTCGTGATGGCCACTACGAGTACCTGGTAATGCCGTTTGGTCTAAGCAATGCTCCCGCTGTTTTCCAAGAGTTCGTCAATGACATTTTCAGGGATCTGCTTTACACCTGTGTTGCTGTCTACCTAGACGACATTCTGATTTTTTCTACTGACTTGGTCTCGCATCGCAGACAAGTGCGCCTGGTCTTACAGAGGCTCAGGGAGAACAGACTGTACGCCAAGTTTGAAAAGTGCCTCTTTGAACAATCCTCTTTGCCTTTCCTCGGTTAAATTGTTTCCTCTACAGGATTAAAAATGGATACAGAGAAGTTATCGGCTGTACTCTAGTGGCCTCGTCCGTCTGGGTTGAAGGCCATACAGCGATTCCTGGGCTTCGCCAACTACTACAGGCAATTCATTCCTAACTTCTCCACCCGAGTGGTGCCCATTTCAGCTCTAACCCGGAAAGGTACAAATCTGAAGGATTGGCCTCCTGAGGATGAGGAGGCCTTTGTTTCTCTCAAAAAGGCCTTTGCTGTCGCACCTGTTCTTCATCGTCCTAACTCCAATGAACAATTTTTTCTTGAGGTCGATGCCTCTTCAGTAGGTGCGGGAGCTGTACTAACCCAGAAATCGTCCTCCGGGCGAATGCATTCCTGTGGTTTTTTTCCAAGGTTTTTTCTTCCGCAAAGAGGATTTATTCTGTTGGAGATCGGGAATTGTTGGCTATCAAATTGGCTCTGCAGGAGTCGAGGCATCTTCTAGAAGGAGCTCTTCATCAGGTAGTCATATACACCGATCACAAAAACCTTGCTTACCTCCAAACTGCACAAAGGCTGAATCCTCGTCAAGCCCGCTGGGCTTTGTTTTTTGCTCGTTTTAACTTTGTTCTTCATTTTCGCCCAGTTGACAAAAATGTCAAAGCAGACGCACTTTCCAGAGCCTTTCTACCTCCTGATCAAGAAGAAGAACCGCAACATATCATTGAACCCTCAAGGTTAGTCACGGTCGCTTCTACTGATCTTGCCCGGCTGCCTCCCGGGAAGACTTTCGTGTCAGCTTCTGAGCGTACTCGTGTCCTTCGGTGGGGTCACTCGTCCAAGTTGGCTGGTCACGCTGGCCAGAGAAAGGCTCTGCAACTCATCTCCCGGTACTACTGGTGGTCTGCCATGGCGAAGGACATTCTGGAGTACGTCACAGCCAGTCCTTCCTGTGCTCGGAACAAGACGGCCAAGCATCTACCCGCAGGTAGGCTTCAGCCTCTTCCAATTCCGACTGCCCACTGGCAACATATCGCGATGGACTTCATCACAGATCTCCCGATCTCATCTGGCTGTTCTGTGGTGTGGGTAGTGGTGAATCGCTTCTCTAAAATGGCTCACTTCGTTCCACTACCCGGTCTTCCAACTGCTTCTGAGTTGGCGGACCTGTTCATCCGGCACATCTTCCGTCTCCATGGTTTCCCTCTCCACATTGTATCCGACAGAGGAGTCCAGTTCACCTTAAGATTCTGGAGAGCAGTTTGTAAACTGGTAAGAATTGAACTGGATTTTTCCTCAGCGTACCATCCCCAGTCCAATGGACAAGTGGAGAGGACAAATCAAATCCTGGCTGGATTCCTGCATCATTTTGTCAACGCCCATCATGACGACTGGGTAGACATACTGTCCTGGGCCGAATTTTCTTACAACAATCAAGTAAGTGAATCTTCTGGAAAGTCTCCCTTTCAGATTGTCTTCGGATTGCAACCCGGAATACCTCTTCCCATCTCCGGATCATCTGGCGTTCCAGCTGCCGATACTTTCTCCGAAGATTTTTCTAAGGTCTGGAGGGATACCAAAACTGCTCTGGAGAAAGCCTCCCAGCGTATGAAGAGGCATGCGGACAAGAGACGTTTGGATGCGCCTATCTTTCGCCCCGGAGACAAGGTATGGCTCTCTTCTAAGTACATCCGGTTAAATATGCCATCCTACAAATTGGGTCCCTGGTTCATCAGACCATTTGAGATCTTGAGACAGGTCAATCCAGTCTCGTATAAGCTGAAGTTGCCCACTTCCCTACGTGTGCCTAACTCCTTTCATGTTTCTCTCCTCAAACCAGTAGTTTTGAGTCCCTTCTTTAAGGATCCGTGTACCACTCCTGACCCTGTCTCGGAGGATGATGTTTTTGAGGTAAAACATATCCTGGCCGTAAAAAAAAGTAAGGGATAAGACCTACTACCTGGTGGACTGGAAGGGTTTTGGTCCTGAGGAGAGATCTTGGGAGCCTAGGGAGAACATCCAAGCTCCTCTTCTCCTTAAACGGTTCTACGTAGGCTTGAAGAAGAGGGGGTGTAATGGGGGGATACTGTTACACCCGGTCCCCGTCCTGGTGCTGCGCCCAGGTCTGCTGCTGTTACACCTGGGCCCCCGTCCTGGCGCTGCGTCCAGGCCTGCCGCTGCTCTCTGTTCTGGGCACTCACCTCGAGCCTCTCATGCTGCTGCTCAGCATTCTGTCCTCCCTCCTGCCTCCTCCTCCTGGCGTCCTGTGAGGAGATCTGTAACTAAGGCTATTAGGGCACCCCGCCCGCTCTCTTGCCTTCTTAAAGGGGCGGCGTGCATTATTCAAAAAATGCAATCAACCAATGGCAGCGCACTGGCTGCTATTTCTGGCCTCTCCTCCATAGGGAGAGCACCGGAGCAACGAGTATCTATCATTGCTACATCCGGTTCTCATGCTAACCTGTCTGCACTGCATCTGCAGTCTCTGTGTATTGTCTAATGCTCTCTGTTTCCACAGCATATCAGTATCCTGTGCTACCTGGTTATATCAACAACCATCTGGGCCTAAGCCATCCCGTTCCGCCTACAGCCATCCGAGTCCAAGGACCGTGTGAAGGTCACTGGAACCGACTCCTTACCAACTAACCAGATCCAGGACCCAGCGCATTATGGACTGTGCTGTAACTTTTGTTATCACTTTTGGTCCCACTGGGACAGCTGCCACGTTTTCGGGGTCTAACTGGAGGTAGCACCTGTGTCCTCCGGGTATTCCATTCTGGCCCTACCTGAGGGGCTTTACTTCGGGTGCCCGGGGCTCACTAGTCACGCCCCCTTCGAAGCCCCCCCGGACCGTGGTCCCGAGATTCCACTTAAAAATAAAAATGAATGTGAACTTCACCATCTCTGCCTCCGCTTCCATTCGTTACAATATGCTAAGCGTCTCATATTTTTTTCCTAATACTCCATTGCTGTATTGCTAATCAAAATTAACATATTCCACTGTTGTGAGCTCATCTGTTCATTCACCTTTTGTGTCCGAGGATCTCCCTCTTCTGGTGAAGGAAGGTAGTGAAGCTGATTTGGATGAAAGAAACCAAACACCTGATCAGGTGGATTGTGATTGGGTAACAGGAACTTCAGACTGGATATAAGGCAGCCGACGCCCTTCTGAGTTGCTGCTGATTTCTCTGCTGGATTCTTGGAGACCAGTCTGATTCCTGCTTCCCAAAGATAAATTTTTGCTCTGCTATTGAACTTATTAGTTTTGGTTTTGTTTACCTTTTTTTTTTTAGTTCAGCCATCCCCGGCCGGGGGTGTGCTGGATTCTTATTCCTTGATCAGTGTTCTCTTTTGCTCTGCTTTCAGAATATTCTGTGTTGTGAGTTCATTTTCCCCTTCGTCACTGAGGTCTGGTGAACTCCCTATTCTGGTGAAAGAAGGTAATGAGCCTGATTATCAGGCACCTGAGCCTGATGATGATGACTGGCTGAGTGGAGTCACGGACTGGATATAAGGCTGCCGACGCCCTTCTGCCCTGCGGGTGATTTCTCTGTGGACTTCTAGGAGACCAGTCTGATTCCTGCTCCTCTAAAGCTAAGTTTTCTGTTTTGCCTGTTAGCATTTGTGTTTTGTTTTTGTTTGCCTTGCTTTTCTGGATTCTGCCATTCCCTGCTGGGGTGAGCTGAATCTCCTTTTGCCGGTTGCTCTGTCTTCAGAATATTCCTGAGTACTGACATAGCTTTTTGAAGCCTAGCGTCTTCAGGGCCTTTTTCACTGTCAGTTTGTTGGCTCTTATTTTCATAGGGTTTTTCACGGATTGCAGACAGCAGCCTTCCTGTCCTTTCCTATCTAGTTAGCTTGGGCCCCGTCTTTGCTCAGTCAATCTTTCTGTCTGTGTTAGTGTTCTTTCTTCTTGCTTCACCGTCCTTATATGTTGGGGGCTGCCTTTTGCTTTGGGGTCTGCTCTGGGGCAGTTTAGATTTCCCTTTCTGTCTTTAGGCTATATAGTCCTCCGTCTGTGATCGAGGGGTCTAGGGCATCGTTGGAACCCCCACGGCTACTGCTAGTTGTGTTGATAGGTTCAGGGGTCTGCAATCCGATAGCTGCCAACTTCTCTGGTTTTCTGGACTTAGCTAGCATTTCTGTTTTTGCCTCCTACGGTGACTCATTCATAACAGAATCACCCGCCATACCGCAGATCCTAGGGTACTCAATAGCAGGAAAGAATTGTGTTTAAAAAAAAAAGTGTATATTCTTTCCTCTATATCTCTGAGGCCGTAGGGGGAATTTTTTTTTTCTCTCAATGGAGATAAAGCAATTGTCTGATCATGTGGAGCAGCTCGCTGCGGAAGTGCGGGGAATTTCCGCCTACCTTGCTCGTTCGCATGCTGTTGAACCAAAGATCCCTACACCTGATGTATTTTTTGGGGATCGATCTAAATTTTTGAGTTTCAAAAATAATTGTAAATTATTTTTTGCCTTGAAGCCTAACTCGTCAGGGAGCTCCGCGCAGCAGGTTAAAATTGTCATCTCTTTGCTGCGTGGCGATCCCCAGGATTGGGCGTTTTCTTTGAAACCAGATGATCCTATTCTGACTAATGTGAACGCATTCTTTCAAGCCTTGGGGTTGTTGTATGACGAACCTAATGCTATTGATCAGGCTGAAAAGACCCTGTTGGCATTGAACCAGGGTCGAGATTCTGCAGAGTTGTACTGTCAAAAGTTCCGAAAGTGGGCGGTCCTTACTACCTGGAATGATAATGCCTTGGCTGCTCTCTTTCGGAAGGGTTTGTCAGAAGCCGTAAAAGATACTATGGTGGGATTTCCTGTTCCCTCTGGTCTGGACGATTCTATGTCATTAGCCATTCAGGTTGATCGGCGTTTACGTGAACGCAGGATTGCACTAGAGGTGTTGCCACCGGTTGAACAGACGTCTGAACCTATGCAATGTGATAGAGTTTTGTCTAGGGCGCAACGTCAGGAGTTCAGAAGGCGTAATAAGCTGTGTTTTTTCTGTGGAGATGCCTCGCATATTATTTCTGTTTGTCCTAAACAAGAGAAACGCTTTGCACACACGTTTTCTGTTGGTGGTGTTCAACCTAAGTTTCTTCTGGCAATTACTCTGATCTGCTCCCTGTCCACATTTTCCGCCAAGGCTTTTGTGGATTCAGGAGCAGCGCTAAACCTAATGGACTTGGATTTTGCTAAACGTTGTGGATTTCAGATGACACCTCTGCAGACGCCTATCCCTTTGAGGGGGATTGATGCTACTCCTTTGGCGAAAAATAAACCTCAGTTTTGGACCCAGGTGGTCATGCGGGTCGCCCCAGACCATCAAGAAAATTGCAGATTTTTGGTGTTGCATGGTCTGCATGATGCCGTTGTTCTGGGGTTTCCCTGGTTGCAAAATCATAATCCAGTTTTGGATTTGAAATCTGTGTCTGTGGTGAGTTGGGGTTGTCGGTGTGCCTTTAGTGAGGCTCCGGTTTTTTCCACCTCTCCTCAGTCGCATGATGTTCCTGACTATTTGGCGGACTTTTATGATGTATTTAGTGAGAATGAGTCTGCATCTTTGCCTCCTCATAGGAGTTATGACTGTGCAATTGAACTGAGCCCGGGGTGTAAATTTCCCAAGGGTCGGCTCTTCAATTTATCTGTACCCGAGCACGAGGCTATGCGATCCTATATTAAGGAGGCGTTGGAGAAGGGTCATATTAGACCATCCTCTTCACCCTTAGGTGCTGGGTTTTTTTTTGTGGCCAAAAAGGATGGTTCTTTAAGGCCTTGTATTGATTATCGTGCCCTCAACAAGATTACTATTAAATATCAGTATCCGTTACCCCTGATTTCGGATCTATTCTCTAGAGTTAGAGGTGCTTGCTGGTTTACCAAGCTTGACCTCAGGGGGGCGTATAATCTTATCCGCATTAAGCAGAGGGGGATGAATGGAAGACGGCGTTTAATACTCCGGAGGGACATTTTGAGTACCTGGTGATGCCTTTTGGGCTCACTAATGCCCCTTCTGTCTTCCAGTGCTTCATGAACGATATTTTCCGAGACTTTGTCGATAGATTTTTGATTATCTATCTGGATGATATTTTGATCTTCTCCAAGGATTGGGATTCTCATGTGGAACATGTTCGGACTGTGTTCCGGATCTTGAGGGAGAATTCCCTGTATGTCAAAGGATCGAAATGCCTTTTTGGAGTACAGAGGATTTCATTTTTGGGATTTATTTTGTCTCCGTCAACTATTGAAATGGACCCGGCCAAGGTACAGGCCATTTATGATTGGGTTCAGCCCACTTCTTTGAAGGCTCTCCAGAAGTTTTTGGGTTTTGCTAATTTTTATCGGAAATTTATAGCAAAATTTTCTAGTATTGCCAAGCCATTGACTGATCTGACTAAGAAGGGTGCTGATGTGTTGAATTGGTCTCCGGAGGCTGTTGCTTCCTTTCAGAAGCTGAAGCGAAGATTTACCTCCGCCCCGGTTTTGCGGCAACCTGATGTCTCACTCCCATTCCAGGTAGAGGTGGATGCTTCTGAGATTGGTGCAGGAGCTGTTTTGTCCCAAAAGGATCCTGTAACATCTAAAATGAATCCCTGTGCTTTCTTTTCCCGAAAGTTCTCTCCATCTGAACATAACTATGATGTGGGGAATCGGGAACTGTTGGCCATGAAATGGGCATTTGAGGAGTGGAGACATTGGTTGGAGGGAGCTAAACATCAAGTTGTGGTCCTCACTGACCACAAGAATTTGATTTACCTAGAGTCGGCTAAACGCTTGAACCCTAGACAGGCTAGGTGGGCCTTGTTTTTTACACGTTTTGATTTTGTGGTCTCTTTTCTTCCTGGAACTAAGAATGTCAAGGCAGACGCCCTCTCTAGGAGCTTCTTTGCTGATTCTCCTGTTGTGACCAAGCCTGCTACCATCTTAGGCGAAGGGGTAGTTCTTTCTGCCATCTCGCCCGATTTGAGACTTGCTCTGCAAGAGTTCCAGGAGGACAAGCCTGAGCGTTGTCCCAGTGGAAAGTTGTATGTTCCTGACCAGTGGAAGAAGAGAGTGATGTCTGAAGTTCATTGCTCTGCATTGGCTGGTCATCCAGGTATTTTTGGTACTAGAGATCTGGTGAGTCGCTCTTTTTGGTGGCCCACCTTGTCTCATGATGTCAGGAATTTTGTGCAGTCCTGTGGGACTTGCTCCCGGTCTAAATCTTGTTCTCGCTCTAGTGGGTTGTTGATGCCTTTGCCGGTCCCCAGGAGGCCATGGACCCATATTTCTATGGATTTCATCTCTGATATGCCCTTTCTCTCAAAGAATGACTGTTATTTGGGTGATTTGTGATAGGTTCTCTAAGATGGTTCATCTTGTACCACTCCCTAAGTTGCCGTCTTCCTCTGAGTTGGTGCCCCTGTTTTTGCAACAGGTGGTTCGCTTGCACGGGATTCCTGAGAACATTGTATCTGACAGAGGAGTTCAGTTTGTGTCTAGATTTTGGAGGACTTTCTGTTCCAAGCTGGGAATTCAGTTGTCCTTCTCCTCTGCTTTTCACCCTCAGACCAATGGGCAGACAGAGAGAACAAACCAGACCTTGGAGTCGTATTTGAGATGTTTTATTTCCGCTGATCAGGATGATTGGGTTTCATTTTTGCCCTTGGCCGAATTTGCTTTAAATAATAGAGCTAGTTCTGCCACTTTGATGTCACCTTTTTTTTGTAACTTTGGGTTTCATCCTCGATTTTCCTCAGGGCAGGTGGAGCCTTCTGCCTGCCCAGGTGTTGACACTGTGGTGGAGAGAATGCACCAGATCTGGGACCAAGTGGTGGATAAGTTATCTCTCTCCCAGGAAAAGGCCCAGCGGTTTTCCAATCGACATAGGACCATTGGTCCCCAGTTTAAGATTGGTGATATGGTGTGGTTATCATCAAAAAATATTGCTATGAAGGTGGCTTCTCCTAAGTTTAAGCCTAGATTTATTGGACCTTACAAGATTTTGGAGATTATTAATCCGGTCTCTTTTCGTTTGGCTCTTCCTGTCACATTTAAGATCCATAATGTGTTCCATAAGTCCTTGTTGAAGAGGTTTGTTGAACCAGTTGTTCCTGGGGTGGCACCTCCGGACCCTGTATTGTTGGAAGGTAACATGGAATATGAGATAGAGAAAATACTGGATTCCCATCTGGCTAGACGGAGACTCCAGTATTTGGTTAAGTGGAAGGGTTATGGTCAGGAGGATAATTCCTGGGTCTCTGCCTCTGATATTCATGCCAAAAGATTGGTGCGTGCCTTTCATCGGGCTCATCCTGATCGCCCTGGTGGCGTGGTTGAGGGTTCGGTGACCCCTCCTCAAGGGGGAGGTACTGTTGTGAGTTCATTTTCCCCTTTGTCACTGAGGTCTGGTGAACTCCCTATTCTGGTAAAGGAAGGTAATGAGCCTGATTATCAGGCACCTGAGCCTGATGATGATGACTGGCTGAGTGGAGTCACGGACTGGATATAAGGCTGCCGACGCCCTTCTGCCCTGCGGGTGATTTCTCTGTGGACTTCTAGGAGACCAGTCTGATTCCTGCTCCTCTAAAGCTAAGTTTTCTGCTTTGCCTGTTAGCATTTGTGTTTTGTTTTGGTTTGCCTTGCTTTTCTGGATTCTGCCATTCCCTGCTGGGGTGAGCTGAATCTCCTTTTGCCGGTTGCTCTGTCTTCAAAATTTTCCTGAGTACTGACATAGCTTTTTGAAGCCTAGCGTCTTCAGGGTCTTTTTCACTGTCAGTTTGTTGGCTCTTATTTTCATAGGGTTTTTCACGGATTGCAGACAGCAGCCTTCCTGTCCTTTCCTATCTAGTTAGCTTGGGCCCCGTCTTTGCTCAGTCTATCTTTCTGTCTGTGTTAGTGTTCTTTCTTCTTGCTTCACCGTCATTATATGTTGGGGGCTGCCTTTTGCTTTGGGGTCTGCTCTGGGGCAGTTTAGATTTCCCTTTCTGTCTTTAGGCTATATAGTCCTCCGGCTGTGATCGAGGGGTCTAGGGCATCGTAGGAACCCCCCACGGCTACTGCTAGTTGTGTTGATAGGTTCAGGGGTCTGCAATCCGATAGCTGCCAACTTCTCTGGTTTTCTGGACTTAGCTAGCATTTCTGTTTTTGCCTCCTACGGTGACTCATTCATAACAATTCTGAGTGCTGATATAGGGTTTGAAGTCTAGTGACTTCAGGGTCCTTTTTGCTTATCAGTTGTGTTGGTAATATTTTTAGCAGGGTTTTCTCGGATTGCAGACAGCAGCTTTTCTGTCCGGTCCTTTTTAGTTAGCTTGGGCCCCATCGTTTGCTCAACCTATCTTTCTATCTGTGTTAGTGTTTTCATCTTGCTTCATCGTCATTATATGTTGGGGGCTGCCTATTGCTTTGGGGTCTGCTCTGGGGCAGTCAGTTTTTCTCTTTTCTCTCTTTAGGCTTATTAAGATCTCCGGCTGTGACGAGGTGTCTAGGATCACCGTAGGAACACTCCACGGCTACTGCTGGTTGTGTGATAGGATTAGGGGTCTGCAATCTGCTAGTTTCCAACCTCTCTGATTTTCTGGGCTGAGCTTGTGTTTTTTTTTTCCTCCTCAGTGACTCAATCATAACAGAATCACCAGCCAAACCGCAGATTCTAGGGTACTCAAAAGCGGGAAGGAATTGTTAAAAAAAAGTGTCAGAATTTTTTTTTTTTTGCATATTTTTTCCTCTTTTTCTCTGAGGCCGTAGGAGGAATATTTTTTTTTTTCTGATGGAGTTTAAGCAATTGTCTGATCGTGTGGAGCAGCTTGCTGCTGAAGTGCGAGGAATTTCCGCCTATCTTGCTCATTCACAAGCTGCTGAACCAAAAATCCCCACTCCTGATGTGTTTTTTGGGGATCGGTCTAAGTTTTTGAATTTTAAGAATAATTGTAAATTATTTCTTGCCTTGAAGCCTAACTCATCGGGGAGCTCTGCGCAGCAGGTTAAAATTGTCATCTCCTTGCTGCGCGGCGATCCCCAGGATTGGGCATTTTCTTTAGTACCAGATGATCCTATTCTAACTAATGTGGACGCATTTTTTCAGGCCTTGGGGTTGTTGTATGATGAACCTAATGATCAAGCTGAAAAGACCCTGTTGGCATTGAGCCAGGGTCAAGATTCTGCAGAACTGTACTGTCAAAAATTCTGAAAGTGGGCGGTCCTCACCACTTGGAATGATGGTGCCTTGGCAGCTCTCTTTCGGAAGGGTTTGTCAGAAACCGTAAAAGATACTATGGTGGGATTTCCTGTTCCCTCTGGTCTTGACGATTCTATGTCATTAGCCATTCAGGTTGATCGGCGTTTACGTGAACGCAAAACTACACGAGAGATGTTACCACCTGTTGAACAAATGTCTGAACCTATGCAATGTGATAGAGTTTTGTCTAGGGCGCAACATCAGGAGTTTAGAAGGCGTAATAAGCTGTGTTATTTCTGTGGAGATGCCTCTCATATTATTTCTGTCTGCCCTAAACAAGAGAAACGTTTTGCACACACATTTGCTGTAGGTGGTGTACAACCTAAGTTTCTTCTGGCAATTACTCTGATCTGCTCCCTGTCCACATTTTCTGCTAAAGCCTTTGTGGATTCAGGAACGGCCTTGAACCTAATGGATTTGGATTTTGCTAAACGTTGTGGTTTCCCTATGACACCCCTGCGGATGCCTATTCCTTTGAGGGGTATTGATGCTACTCCTTTGGCGAAGAATAAACCTCAGTTTTGGACCCAGGTGGTAATGCGGGTCGCCCCAGACCATCAAGAAAATTGCAGATTTTTGGTGTTGCATAATTTGCATGATACCATTGTTCTGGGGTTCCCCTGATTGCAAATCCATAATCCAGTTTTGGATTGGAAATCTGTGTCTGTGGTGAGTTGGGGTTGTCGGTGTGCTCTTAGTGACACTCCTGTTTTCTCCACCTCTCCCCAGTCGCATGTGGTTCCTGACTATTTGGCTGATTTTTATGATGTGTTTAGTGAGAGTAAGTCTGCGTCTTTGCCTCCTCGTAGGAGTTATGACTGTGCAATTGAGCTGAGTCCGGGGTGTAAATTTCCCAAGGGTCGACTTTTTAATTTACCTGTACCCGAACATGAGGCAATGCGTTTTTATATTAAGGAGTCGTTGGAGAAGGGTCTTATTAGACCATCCTCTTCACCCTTGGGTGCTGGGGTTTTTTTTGTGGCCAAGAAGGATGGTTCATTAAGGCCCTGTATTGACTATCGCTCCCTTAACAAAATTACTGCTAAATATCAGTATCCGTTACCCCTGATTTCTGACCTATTTTCTAGAGTTGAAGGTGCTTGCTGGTTTACCAAGCTTGACCTCAGGGGGGCGTATAATCTTATTCGCATTAAGCATGGGGATGAATGGAAGACAGCGTTTAATACTCCGGAGGGACTTTTTGAGTACCTGGTGATGCCTTTTGGGCTCACTAACGCCCCTTCTGTCTTCCAGTGCTTCATGAATGATATTTTCCGGGACTTTGTGGATAAGTTTCTGATCATCTATTTGGATGATATTTTGATCTTTTCCAGGGATTGGGACTCTCATGTGGAACATGTTCGGACTGTGTTCCGGATTTTGAGGGTAAACTCCCTGTATGTTAAGGGATCGAAATGTCTTTTTGGTGTATAGACGATTTCATTTTTGGGATTTATTTTGTCTCCGTCAACTATTGAAATGGACCCGGACAAGGTACAGGCCATTTATGATTGGGTGCAGCCCACTTTGAAGGCTCTCCAGAAGTTTTTGGGTTTTGCTAATTTTTATCGTAAGTTTATAGCCAATTTTTCTGTTATTGCCAAACCATTGACTGATTTGACTAAGAAGGGCGCTGATTTGCTGAATTGGTCTCCAGAGGCTGTTTCTTCTTTTCAGGAGCTGAAGCGGAGGTTCACTTGTTCTCCAGTTTTGCGACAACCCGATGTCTCACTTCCATTTCAGGTGGAGGTGGATGCTTCAGAGACTGGTGCAGGAGCTGTTTTGTCCCAAAAAGATCCTGTAACATCTAAAATGAACCCCTGTGCCTTCTTTTCCCTAAAGTTCTCTCCTTCGGAACGCAACTATGATGTGGAGAATCGAGAACTGTTGGCCATGAAGTGGGCATTTGAGGAGTGGAGACATTGGTTGGAGGGAGCTAGACATCAAGTTGTGGTCCTCACTGACCACAAGAATTTGATCTACCTTGAGTTGGCTAAACGCTTGAATCCGATTAAGGTCAGGTGGGCCTTGTTTTTCACACGTTTTGATTTTGTGGTCTCCTTTCTTCCGGGCACTAAGAACGTTAAGGCTGATGCCCTCTCTAGGAGTTTTTTGGCTGATTCTCCTATTGTGACCAAGCCTGCTACCATCTTAGGTGAGGGGGTGGTTCTTTCTGCCATCTCGCCTGATTTGAGACGTGCTCTGGAGGAGTTTCAGGAGGATAAGCCTGAGCGTTGTCCCAGTGGTAGGTTGTATGTTCCTGACCAGTGGAGGAGGAAAGTGATGTATGAGGTTCATTGCTCCGCGTTGGCTGGTCATCCAGGTATTTTTGGTACTAGAGATTTGGTGAGTCGGTCTTTTTGGTGGCCTGCCTTGTCTCGTGATGTCAGAAATTTTGTGCAGTCTTGTGGGACTTGTTCCCGGTCTATACCCTGTTCTCGCTCTAGTGGGTTGTTGATGCCCTTGCCGGTGCCTAAGAGGCCATGGACCCATATTTCAATGGATTTTATTTCTGATCTGCCTGTCTCTCATAGGATGACTGTTATTTGGGTGATTTGTGATAGATTCTCTAAGATGGTCCATCTTGTACCACTCCCTAAGTTGCCATCTTCCTCAGAGTTGGTGCCCTTGTTTTTGCAACAGGTGGTTCGCTTGCACGGGATTCCTGAGAACATTGTATCGGACAGAGAAGTTCAGTTTGTCTTTAGATTCTGGAGGACCTTTTGTTCCAAGTTGGGAATTCAGTTGTCCTTCTCCTCTGCATTTCACCCTCAGACCAATGGGCAGACGGAGAGAACAAACCAGACTTTGGAGGCTTATTTGAGATGTTTTATATCTGCTGATCAGGATGATTGGGTCTCATTTTTACCCTTGGCCGAAGTTGCTTTAAATAATAGAGCTAGTTCTGTCACTTTGATGTCACCCTTTTTCTGTAACTTTGGGTTTCATCCTCGATTTTCTTCAGCGCAGGTGGAGTCTTCTGCCTGTCCAGGGGTTGACACTGTGGTGGAAAGAATGCAGCAGATTTGGGACCAAGTGGTGGATAAGTTGTCTCTTTCCCAGGAAAAGGCCCAGCGGTTTTCTAACCGACATATGACCATTGGTCCCCGGTTTAAGGTGGGTGATATGGTCTGGTTGTCATCAAAGAATATCTCTATGAAAGTGGCTTCTCCAAAGTTTAAACCTAGATTTATTGGACCTTACAAGATTTTGGAGATTATTAATCCGGTCTCTTTTCGGTTGGCTCTTCCTGTCACATTTAAGATTCATAATGTGTTTCATAAGTCCTTGTTGAAGAGGTTTGTTGAACCAGTGGTTCCTATGGTGGCACCTCCTGACCCTGTGTTGGTTGAAGGTAACATGGAATAGAAGGTAGAGAAGATACTGGATTCCCGTCTGGCTAGACGGAGACTCCAGTATTTGGTTAAGTGGAAGGGTTATGGTCAGGAGGATAATTCCTGGGTCTCTGCCTCTGATATTCATGCCGAAAGATTGGTGCGTGCCTTTCATCGGGCTCACCCGGATCGCCCTGGTGGCATGGATGAGGGTTCGGTGACCCCTCCTCAAGGGGGAGGTACTGTTGTGAGCTCATCTGTTCATTCACCTTTTGTGTCCGAGGATCTCCCTCTTCTGGTGAAGGAAGGTAGTGAGGCTGATTTGGATGAAAGAAACCAAACACCTGAGCAGGTGGATTGTGATTGGGTAGCAGGAAATTCAGAATGGATATAAGGCAGCCGACGCCCTTCTGAGTTGCTGGTGATTGCTCTGCTGGATTCTTGGAGACCAGTCTGATTCCTGCTTCCCAAAGATAAGTTTTTGCTCTGCTATTGAACTTATTAGTTTTGGTTTTCTTTACCTTGATTTTTTGAGTTCAGCCATCCCCGGCCGGGGGTGTGCTGGATTCTTATTCCTTGATCAGTGTTCTCTTTTGCTCTGCTTTCAGAATATTCTGTGTTATGAATGAGTCACCATAGGAGGCAAAAACAGAAATGCTAGCTAAGTCCAGAAAACCAGAGAAGTTGGCAGCTATCGGATTGCAGACCCCTGAACCTATCAACACAACTAGCAGTAGCCTTGGGGGGTTCCTACGATGCCCTAGACCCCTCGATCACAGCCGGAGGACTATATAGCCTAAAGACAGAATGGGAAATCTAAACTGCCCCTGAGCAGACCCCAAAGCAATAGGCAGCCCCCAACATATAATGACGGTGAAGCAAGATGAAAATACTAACACAGACAGAAAGATAGACTGAGCAAAGACGGGGCCCAAGCTAACTAGATAGGAAAGGACAGGAAGGCTGCTGTCTGCAATCCGTGAAAAACCCTATGAAAATAAGAGCCAACAAACTGACAGTGAAAAAGGCCCTGAAGACGCTAGGCTTCAAAAAGCTATGTCAGTACTCAGGAATATTCTGAAGACAGAGCAACCGGCAAAAGGAGATTCAGCTCACCCCAGCAGGGAATGGCAGAATCCAGAAAAGCAAGGCAAACAAAAACAAAACACAAATGCTAACAGGCAAAGCAGAAAATTTAGCTTTAGAGGAGCAGGAATCAGACTGGTCTCCTAGAAGTCCACAGAGAAATCACCCGCAGGGCAGAAGGGCGTCGGCAGCCTTATATCCAGTCCGTGACTCCACTCAGCCAGTCATCATCATCAGGCTCAGGTGCCTGATAATCAGGCTCATTACCTTCCTTTACCAGAATAGGGAGTTCACCAGACCTCAGTGACGAAGGGGAAAATGAACTCACAACAGTACCTCCCCCTTGAGGAGGGGTCACCGAACCCTCAACCACGCCACCAGGGCGATCAGGGTGAGCCCGATGAAAGGCACGCACCAATCTTTTGGCATGAATATCAGAGGCAGAGACCCAGGAATTATCCTCCTGACCATAACCCTTCCACTTAACCAAATACTGGAGTCTCCGTCTAGCCAGACGGGAATCCAGTATTTTCTCTACCTCATATTCCATGTTACCTTCAACCAATACAGGGTCCGGAGGTGCCACCCCAGGAACAACTGGTTCAACAAACCTCTTCAACAAGGACTTATGGAACACATTATGGATCTTAAATGTGACAGGAAGAGCCAAACGAAAAGAGACCGGATTAATAATCTCCAAAATCTTGTAAGGTCCAATAAATCTAGGCTTAACCTTAGGAGAAGCCACCTTCATAGCAATATTTTTTGATGATAACCACACCATATCACCAATCTTAAACTGGGGACCAATGGTCCTATGTCGATTGGAAAACCGCTGGGCCTTTTCCTGGGAGAGAGATAACTTATCCACCACTTGGTCCCAGATCTGGTGCATTTTCTCCACCACAGTGTCAACACCTGGGCAGGCAGAAGGCTCCACCTGCCCTGAGGAAAATCGAGGATGAAACCCAAAGTTACAAAAAAAAGGTGACATCAAAGTGGCAGAACTAGCTCTATTATTTAAAGCAAATTCGGCCAAGGGCAAAAATGAAACCCAATCATCCTGATCAGCGGAATTAAAACATCTCAAATACGACTCCAAGGTCTGGTTTGTTCTCTCTGTCTGCCCATTGGTCTGAGGGTGAAAAGCAGAGGAGAAGGACAACTGAATTCCCAGCTTGTAACAGAAAGTCCTCCAAAATCTAGACACAAACTGAACTCCTCTGTCAGATACAATGTTCTCAGGAATCCCGTGCAAGCGAACCACCTGTTGCAAAAACAGGGGCACCAACTCAGAGGAAGACGGCAACTTAGGGAGTGGTACAAGATGAACCATCTTAGAGAACCTATCACAAATCATCCAAATAACAGTCATTCTTTGAGAGAAAGGGCATATCAGAGATGAAATCCATAGAAATATAGGTCCATGGCCTCCTGGGGACCGGCAAAGGCATCAACAACCCACTAGAGCGAGAACAAGATTTAGACGGGGAGCAAGTCCCACAGGACTGCACAAAATTCCTGACATCATGAGACAAGGTGGGCCACCAAAAAGAGCGACTCACCAGATCTCTAGTACCAAAAATACCTGGATGACCAGCCAATGCAGAGCAATGAACTTCAGACATCACTCTCTTCTTCCACTGGTCAGGAACATACAACTTTCCACTGGGACAACGCTCAGGCTTGTCCTCCTGGAACTCTTGCAGAGCAAGTCTCAAATCGGGCGAGATGGCAGAAAGAACTACCCCTTCGCCTAAGATGGTAGCAGGCTTGGTCACAACAGGAGAATCAGCAAAGAAGCTCCTAGAGAGGGCGTCTGCCTTGACATTCTTAGTTCCAGGAAGAAAAGAGACCACAAAATCAAAACGTGTAAAAAACAAGGCCCACCTAGCCTGTCTAGGATTCAAGCGTTTAGCCGACTCTAGGTAAATCAAATTCTTGAGGTCAGTGAGGACCACAACTTGATGTTTAGCTCCCTCCAACCAATGTCTCCACTCCTCAAATGCCCATTTCATGGCCAACAGTTCCCGATTCCCCACATCATAGTTACGTTCAGATGGGGAGAACTTTCGGGAAAAGAAAGCACAGGGATTCATTTTAGATGTTACAGGATCCTTTTGGGACAAAACAGCTCCTGCACCAATCTCAGAAGCATCCACCTCTACCTGGAACGGGAGTGAGACATCAGGTTGCCGCAAAACCGGGGCGGAGGTAAATCTTCGCTTCAACTCCTGAAAGGAAGCAACAGCCTCCGGAGACCAATTCAACACATCAGCACCCTTCTTAGTCAGATCAGTCAATGGCTTGGCAATACTAGAAAATTTTGCTATAAATTTCCGATAAAAATTAGCAAAACCCAAAAACTTTTGGAGGGCCTTCAAAGAAGTGGGCTGAACCCAATCATAAATGGCCTGTACCTTGGCCGGGTCCATTTCAATAGTTGACGGAGACAAAATAAATCCCAAAAATGAAATCCTCTGTACTCCAAAAAGGCATTTCGATCCTTTGACATACAGGGAATTCTCCCTCAAGATCCGGAACACAGTCCGAACATGTTCCACATGAGAATCCCAATCCTTGGAGAAGATCAAAATATCATCCAGATAGATAATCAAAAATCTATCGACAAAGTCTCGGAAAATATCGTTCATGAAGCACTGGAAGACAGAAGGGGCATTAGTGAGCCCAAAAGGCATCACCAGGTACTCAAAATGTCCCTCCGGAGTATTAAACGCCGTCTTCCATTCATCCCCCTGCTTAATGCGGATAAGATTATACGCCCCCCCTGAGGTCAAGCTTGGTAAACCAGCAAGCACCTTCAACTCTAGAGAATAGATCCGAAATCAGGGGTAACGGATACTGATATTTAATAGTAATTTTGTTGAGGGCACGATAATCAATACAAGGCCTTAAAGAACCATCCTTTTTGGCCACAAAAAAAAACCCGGCACCTAAGGGTGAAAAGGATGGTCTAATATGACCCTTCTCCAACGCCTCCTTAATATAGGATCGCAAAGTCTCGTGCTCGGGTACAGATAAATTGAAGAGCCGACCCTCGGGAAATTTACACCCCGGGCTCAGTTCAATTGCACAGTCATAACTCCTATGAGGAGGCAAAGATGCAGACTCATTCTCACTAAATACATCATAAAAGTCCACCAAATAGTCAGGAACATCATGCGACTGAGGAGAGGTGGAAAAAACCGGAGCCTCACTAAAGGCACACCGACAACCCCAACTCACCACAGACACAGATTTCAAATCCAAAACTGGATTATGATTTTGCAACCAGGGAAACCCCAGAACAACGGCATCATGCAGACCATGCAACACCAAAAATCTGCAATTTTCTTGATGGTCTGGGGCGACCCGCATGACCACCTGGGTCCAAAACTGAGGTTTATTTTTCGCCAAAGGAGTAGCATCAATCCCCCTCAAAGGGATAGGCGTCTGCAGAGGTGTCATCGGAAATCCACAACGTTTAGCAAAATCCAAGTCCATTAGGTTTAGCGCTGCTCCTGAATCCACAAAAGCCTTGGCGGAAAATGTGGACAGGGAGCAGATCAGAGTAATTGCCAGAAGAAACTTAGGTTGAACACCACCAACAGAAAACGTGTGTGCAAAGCGTTTCTCTCATTTAGGACAAACAGAAATAATATGCGAGGCATCTCCACAGAAAAAACACAGCTTATTACGCCTTCTGAACTCCTGACGTTGCGCCCTAGACAAAACTCTATCACATTGCATAGGTTCAGACGTCTGTTCAACCGGTGGCAACACCTCTCGTGCAATCCTGCGTTCACGTAAACGCCGATCAACCTGAATGGCTAATGACATAGAATCGTCCAGACCAGAGGGAACAGGAAATCCCACCATAGTATCTTTTACGGCTTCTGACAAACCCTTCCGAAAGAGAGCAGCCAAGGCATTATCATTCCAGGTAGTAAGGACCGCCCACTTTCGGAACTTTTGACAGTACAACACTGCAGAATCTCGACCCTGGTTCAATGCCAACAGGGTCTTTTCAGCCTGATCAATAGCATTAGGTTCGTCATACAACAACCCCAAGGCTTGAAAGAATGCGTTCACATTAGTCAGAATAGGATCATCTGGTTTCAAAGAAAACGCCCAATCCTGGGGATCGCCACGCAGCAAAGAGATGACAATTTTAACCTGCTGCGCGGAGCTCCCTGACGAGTTAGGCTTCAAGGCAAAAAATAATTTACAATTATTTTTGAAACTCAAAAATTTAGATCGATCCCCAAAAAATACATCAGGTGTAGGGATCTTTGGTTCAACAGCATGCGAACGAGCAAGGTAGGCAGAAATTCCCCGCACTTCCGCAGCGAGCTGCTCCACATGATCAGACAATTGCTTTATCTCCATTGAGAGAAAGAAAAATTCCCCCTACGGCCTCAGAGATATAGAGGAAAGAATATACACACTTTTTTTTTTTTTAAACACAATTCTTTCCTGCTATTGAGTACCCTAGGATCTGCGGTATGGCGGGTGATTCTGTTATGAATGAGTCACCGTAGGAGGCAAAAACAGAAATGCTAGCTAAGTCCAGAAAACCAGAGAAGTTGGCAGCTATCGGATTGCAGACCCCTGAACCTATCAACACAACTAGCAGTAGCCGTGGGGGGTTCCAACGATGACCTAGACCCCTCGATCACAGCCGGAGGACTATATAGCCTAAAGACAGAAAGGGAAATCTAAACTGCCCCAGAGCAGACCCCAAAGCAAAAGGCAGCCCCCAACATATAATGACGGTGAAGCAAGAAGAAAGAACACTAACACAAACAGAAAGATAGACTGAGCAAAGACGGGGCCCAAGCTAACTAGATAGGAAAGGACAGGAAGGCTGCTGTCTGCAATCCGTGAAAAACCCTATGAAAATAAAAGCCAACAAACTGACAGTGAAAAAGGCCCTGAAGACGCTAGGCTTCAAAAAGCTATGTCAGTACTCAGGAAAATTCTGAAGACAGAGCAACAGGCAAAAGGAGATTCAGCTCACCCCAGCAGGGAATGGCAGAATCCAGAAAAGCAAGGCAAACAAAAACAAAACACAAATGCTAACAGGCAAAGCAGAAAACTTAGCTTTAGAGGAGCAGGAATCAGACTGGTCTCCTAGAAGTCCACAGAGAAATCACCCGCAGGGCAGAAGGGCGTCGGCAGCCTTATATCCAGTCCGTGACTCCACTCAGCCAGTCATCATCATCAGGCTCAGGTGCCTGATAATCAGGCTCATTACCTTCCTTTACCAGAATAGGGAGTTCACCAGACCTCAGTGACGAAGGGGAAAATGAACTCCCAACAATTCTGAGTGCTGATATAGGGTTTGAAGTCTAGTGACTTCAGGGTCCTTTTTGCTTATCAGTTGTGTTGGTAATATCTTTAGCAGGGTTTTCTCAGATTGCAGACAGCAGCTTTTCTGTCCTGTCCTTTTTAGTTAGCTTGGGCCCCATCGTTTGCTCCACCTATCTTTCTATCTGTGTTAGTGTTTTCATCTTGCTTCACCGTCATTATATGTTAGGGGCTGCCTATTGCTTTGGGGTCTGCTCTGGGGCAGTCAGTTTCTCTCTTTTCTCTCTTTAGGCTTATTAAGATCTCCGGCTGTGACGAGGTGTCTAGGATCACCATAGGAACACTCCACGGCTACTGCTAGTTGTGTGATAGGATTAGGGGTCTGCAATCCGCTATTTTCCAACCTCTCTGATTTTCTGGGCTGAGCTTGTGTTTTGTTTTTTCCTCCTCTGTGACTCAATCATAACATTCCACATTGACATGCTTTAGCATGATAGACTGCAACCTTATTTTGTATATTGTATATGGAAGTAGCTCCTCCTGGTATGCACCTATTCACACTAGTCTGGATGAGCCAGTCAGTTTTTTGTCTTTTGTATATTAGATTACTGACCGAGCACTCCGCCCTCCACCAGGTGATGATTTTAACTACAGCAGGTCCCTACTTACCCATAAATGCAGGCATTGCTGATAGAGGTGTGGGTCGCCCTCCCAGGGCTGTGGGGTACTCGGTACCGGGTCGGTGTCAGCGGGATGTGTCACAGCAGCAGTGAACCAGTCCGTGGTCCTGGGCGCTCAAGTATTAGGGGAGATTTGAATGTTGGAATGTAGTTAATGGAATAGTTCATGACGCCACCTGTGGTGTTAGGCAAGGGAGATGTTAAGCCGATGCTGCATGCAGATCCTCTGGAACTGATGGTATGGTGCAGAAAAGATGTAAAAGCTCCCCACAGGTGAAGCTGTAGTCCCAGTGCAGTGTAGATGTAGTTGTCACGGGGATGTAGCGGTGTCGGAGGGGCAGGAAGCACACAAGACACAGCGGGGTGCAGTTTCTCTACCTTTACTTGACAAATGCAGTCCAGGGTCCTGATTGCAGATGGTACCGGAGTAGGCTAGCCTGGAAGCAACTCAGGGATTCTCTCTCAGCAGATGGGCTGTGCAGTCTCCTTCGCTAGCGCTTATTTGAATGAAGTACTCCTAGTACTGAGTTACACTGAAGTTCCTCTCAATTTTCTTCTACTCGTATGGCAGACAGCTGTAGCTGCTATTCCTCTCCTGGCTCACTGCGTGCTGTTGTGCCTCCGAGTCTTAGATGGGGGTAGGGCATTTACAGACTCCTACTCCTCTGGTGTCTGTTGCAGGATCATTAGCATCCATACAACCGTGGAGACCAGACTCCAGTTCATGCGCTCTCACTGAGAGGGAGCTCTCTTTCCTCAGCTCAACCTCCAGCTTCTTTCCACACGTCTGCACACGTGGACCTCCTCACACTAACTGACCACTCCTTCCTCTTGGCCCTCAGAGAGCACTCCTCCCTTCAATTCCAGTTCAGAGTCCCCCCTGCTGGTCTGCAGTGGAACTGTGTTGCATGTATAGGTTAACTGCGAGAGAGACCTTCACTGCTTCCAAGCCTGGCATTACCCTCCCTGGAGGAAGGCAAAGCCACTGTGGCGGCCATACTCCTGGGGGCGCCACATTCCCCCCTAATGCAGGTCAGCTCTCCTGGGCTGAACAAAACATATAAACATATAACAAATATAGTTGTACAAGATTTTGAAAAATGAAAAATGTACAAAAACCACAAGCTCCAAAAATAGTCCTATGATGACAAGTCCAAGCATCAATGTCCATGGTCCTTTCCTGGGCAAATGGTGAACTATATACAAATTGGTGACCACATAAGTCCAGTGGTACAATGTCCATAAAACAAAACTGGCAAATTCAAAGGAAACTCTTACAGATTACCTGTAGGCACAAAACTTGAAAACCGTTACATATATATATATATATATATATATACACTCACTGGCCACTTTATTAGGTACACCATGCTAGTAAGGGGTTGGACCCCCTTTTGCCTTCAGAACTGCCTCAATTCTTCGTGGCAGAGATTCAACAAGGTGCTGGAAGCATTCCTCAGAGATTTTGGACCATATTGACATGATGGCATCACACAGTTGGCGCAGATTTGTCGGCTGCACATCCCTGATGCGAATCTCCCGTTCCACCACATCCCAAAGATGCTCTATTGGATTGAGATCTGGTGACTGAGGAGGCCATTTGAGTACAGTAAACTCATTGTCATGTTCAAGAAACCAAACTGAGATGATTCGAGCTTTATGACATGGCGCATTATCCTGCTGAAAGTAGCCATCAGATGTTGGGTACATTGTGGTCATAAAGGGATGGACATGGTCAGCAACAATACTCAGGTAGGCTGTGGCGTTGCAACGATGCTCAATTGGTACCAAGGGGCCCAAAGAGTGCCCAGAAAAAATTCCCCACACCATGACACCACCACCACCAGCCTGAACCGTTGATACAAGGCAGGATGGATCCATGCTTTCATGTTGTTTACGCCAAATTCTGACCCTACCATCCGAATGTCGCAGCAGAAATCGAGACTCATCAGACCAGGCAACGTTTTTCCAATCTTCTACTGTCCAATTTCGATGAGCTTGTGCAAATTGTAGCCTCAGTTTCCTGTTCTTAGCTGAGAGGAGTGGTACCCAGTGTGGTCTTCTGCTGCTGTAGCCCATCTGCCTCAAAGTTCGACGCACTGTGCGTTCAGAGATGCTCTTCTGCCTACCTTGGTTGTAACGGGTGGCAATTTGAGTCACTGTTGCCTTTCTATCAGCTCGAACCAGTCTGCCCATTCTCCTCTGACCTCTGGCATCAACATGGCATTTCCGGCCACAGAACTGCCGCTCACTGGATTTTTTTTCTTTTTCGGACCATTCTCTGTAAACCCTAGAGATGGTTGTGCGTGAAAATCCCAGTAGATCAGCAGTTTCTGAAATTCTCAGACCAGCCCTTCTGGCACCAACCTCGTTCAGAGGCACTCAAATCACCTTTCTTCCCCATACTGATGCTCGGTTTGAACTGCAGGAGATTGTCTTGACCATGTCTACATGCCTAAATGCACTGAGTTGCCGCCATGTGATTGGCTGATTAGAAATTAAGTCTTAACACACAGTTGGACAGGTGTACCTAATAAAGTGGCCAGTGAGTGTATATATATATATATATATATATATATATACACAATTTCAACATTTACATTTGCTTAGCTATATACGATATCTGATGGGTGGTATACCTTGTGTAGTGCGGGTAGACCTGCGTAACACTGGTGTAGTGGGTAATGTACTGGATACACTACTGGAGGTTCTATGTAATACAGGGATACTAGATTGTCTAGGAACTCTTAGACTCACCATGGGCATAACAGGCTCACCACTGGCAGGGCAAGGGTTCTCTGGCTCCACTGCTGGTGTGGCATCTGCTGCCTGATTTTCCTGATCTTCAGGATTTTCTTGAGTCACGTCCTCCTGTGCTACCAGTTGGGGAAATGTCAACACGGGCACCACTATTGCATCATTTACTTTAGTCCAATAAGCAGGTAATTCTCGAAGTATGGTGCTGACCTTTTCTTCCTCTATGGATTGGATGTTATCTTGTTCTTCCATTCTGTCTCTTAACTGGTCAGGGCATAATTTCAAATGATCCCTTGATACGGCTGCTGAGGTTTCTCCTCCATCTTTGCTAATAAGACACACCTTGGTATTGTCAAAGTTTGAGGGTAGAATGGAGTAGGGTTCAGCTTCTCATTGGTCATCCAATTTATGCAGTGTTCTCTTCCTTTTGAGGATTGTTCTCCTGGTGACAAGGGAACTGCAGGTGCATGCTGGTTGTAGCGCCTTTCTTGTTTTTGCCTTGCCTGAGCTAGACTCTTTTCCACACATTCTTGTACACTTCTGTACTGTTGTTGTCTTTCTGCATCCCAGTCAGCATCTGTTGACGTTACTTCAGGTGTAAGGACTCCCATGTCCAAATCTATAGGCAGCTTACCAGGTCTTGCTCTCATTAGGTAGGCTGGGGTACAGTTGGTGGAATTCACTGGAATATGGTTGTAGAGGTCTACCAGTTCTGGCAACTTTTCTGGCCACAGATTTCTCTCCTCCAAAGGCAATGTCTTCGCAGGTCAATCACTACCTGGTTCATCTTCTCACACATGCCATTGGTCTGTGGATGATAAGGGGTTGTCCGGATCTTCTTGCAACCATACAAGTTACAGAATTCCTGGAACACTTCCGCTTCAAAGGCGGGACCTTGATCTGTAAGCACTTGCTCAGGATATCCATGTGGTCTACAAAAGTGCTGTTGGAATGCTCTGGCTGCTGTCCTGGCTGATTGATCTTTGACAGGCACAACTACCAGGAATCTTGAGTAGTAGTCCACGATGATAAGAGCATAGATGTAGCCTGAGTGGCTGGGAACCAGCTTCACATGGTCCAGGGCTACCAACTCAAGTGGCTGTTTGGTGATGATCGGCTGTAGAGGAGCTCTCTGGCTGTTTTGATCCTTTCTGCGCAGGTTACATTGTCCACACTCTCGGCACCACTTTTCAATGGCTTTCCTCATACCAGCCCAGTAGAATCTCTCCCGGAGCAATGCTTCCAACTTCTTCCATCCGAAGTGTCCAGCTCCATTGTGGTATGCTTCCAAGACCATTGATGCCTCTCTCTTTGGGACTACTACCTGCCAGACCAGCTCATGAGTGCGGGCACTGATACTCCTCTGACACAGCTTTCCTTCATAGATGAACAGCCGATCTCTTTCCTTCCACACCACAACTGCTGGGTTTCTTCAGGAGCATCCGACTCTGGGCGTGAGTCAGCTTGTGACAGTAGCTCCTTCACCAGGCGGACTGCGGGGTCATCATCCTGAGTTTCTGCCCAGTCATGATGGGACAATGGATTTAGGGTGACCTCTTTCAAGCCAGACGTTCTGTTTCTCACCCCTTGAGCACGTTGGGCCGCAAGTGGCCGGTGGAAGGGAGGCAACTCTATTTCCTCAAGAGCCTCAGGGTCTTCTCCTGCATCCGGCAGATTAGGCATTCTGGACAGCGCATCAGCATTGGCATTCTTGTGCCCTGCTCGGTACTTGATGGTAAATTCATAGTTAGAGAGCCAAGCCATCCATCGCTGCTCCAGTGCACCTAGTATCGCAGTGTCCAAGTGAGTCAACGGATTGTTGTCCATGAAGATAGTAAACTTGGCTGAAGCTAGGTAATGCTTGAACCTTTCAGTGACAGCCCAGACTATGGCAAGGAACTCCAGCTTGAAGGAACTGTAGTTGTCAGGGTTCCTTTCAGTGGGACGCAGCTTCCTGCTAGCGTAGGAGATCACTCTTTCTTTGCCATTCTGTACCTGTGACAGTACTGCTCCCAGTCCCACGTTGCTGGTATCAGTATACAACACAAAGGGCTTGTCATAATCTGGGTAGGCCAGAACGTCATCTCCTGTGAGAGCCATCTTCAGTCTGGTGAAGGACCTCTCCAACTCCTCAGTCCATTCAAATGTGGAACTTTTCTGTTTGGCTTTCTTGGACTGTCCCACCAGGAGATTTTGCATAGGAGTGGCTATTTCAGTGAAGCCTTTGATGAACCTTCGGTAGTAGCCTACCAACCCGAGGAATTGGCGTACTTCATGGAGGTTGCTGGGCTTCGGCCAGTCCCGGATGACTGTGACCTTGTCACACCTTCTGCACTCACCACATGTCCGAGATACTGTACCTTGGGCTTCAGGAGGTGGCATTTGTAGGGCTTCACCTTCAGGCCAAAGTTGGACAAGGCTTCAAACACCTCAGCCAGGTGCTCCAGATGGTTTTCATAAGTCTTGGAGAAAACAATGACATCATCAAGGTACAACAGGACTGTCTCAAAGTTCATGTGTCCCAGGCAGCACTCCATCAGCCGTTGAAATGTTCCTGGGGCAGTGCAGAGCCCGAATGGCATATAGTTGAACTCACAGAGACCCATTGGAGTGGTAAATGCTGTTTTCTCCTTGTCTGCCTCTGCCACGGGAACCTGCCAATACCCACTAGTGAGATCTAAGGTGGAAAAGTAGTTAGCAGTTTTAAGTGCAGCTAATGACTCTTCAATTCTGGGTAATGGGTAGGCATCTTTATGTGTAATGCTGTTAATTTTTCTGTAATCAACACACATTCTCATGGTACCATCCTTTTTCTTTACAAAAACTATTGGAGCTGCCCAGGGGCTACAACTGTCTCTGATGACCCCTGCTTCCTTCATCTCTCTCAACATCCCTTTTGCACATTGGTATTGTGTTGGGGGTATAGGCCGGTACCTTTCTTTAATGGGTGGATGATCTCCAGTGGGGATATGATGTTGAACCCCTTTTGCCTGCCCAAAATCTAGTGGGTGTTTGCTGAATACCCACTCATATTCTTGTGTCACTCTGTAAACCCCATTTTTCTGGTATGAAGGTGTAGAGTCAGTCCCCACCTGCAGTTGCTGGCACCACTCTTCCATCGGCTTCACAGAGCCATTGTCCTCCACCTGATCGGACGAGACCAAAGCCTCTGCTGCCTGCAAAGAGTTGTTATTAACAGTGAGCAGCTTAGCAACTGTGACGTACAAAGGTATTGTGGCCCCCTCGTCCCCATAGCTCAAGAGACGTACAGGTACTCTCCCTTTACGTACAGTTGTGGCCAAAAGTATTGACACCCCTGCAATTTTGTCAGATAATACTCAGTTTCTTCCTGAAAATGATTGCAAACACAAATTCTTTGGTATTATTATCTTCATTTAATTTGGCTTAAATGAAAAAACACAAAAGAGAATGAAGCAAAAAGCAAAACATTGATCAGGTCACACAAAACTCCACAAATGGGCCAGACAAAAGTATTGGCACCCTCAGCCTAATACTTGGTTGCACAACCTTTAGCCAAAATAACTGCGACCAACCGCTTCCGGTAACCATCAATGAGTTTCTTACAATGCTCTGCTGGAATTTTAGACCATTGTTCTTTGGCAAACTGCTCCAGGTCCCTGATATTAGAAGGGTGCCTTCTCCAGTCTGCCATTTTTAGATCTCTCCACAGGTGTTCTATTGGATTCAGGTCTGGACTCATTGCTGGCCACCTTAGAAGTCTCCAGTGCTTTCTCTAAAACCATTTTCTAGTGCTTTTTGAAGTGTGTTTTGGGTCATTGTCCTGCTGGAAGACCCATGACCTCTGAGGGAGACCCAGCTTTCTCACACTGGGCCCTATATTATGCTGCAAAATTTGTTGGTAGTCTTCAGACTTCATAATGCCATGCACACGGTCAAGCAGTCCAGTGCCAGAGGCAGCAAAGCAACCCCAAAACATCAGGGAACCTCCGCCATGTTTGACTGTAGGGACCGTGTTCTTTTCTTTGAATGCCTCTTTTTTCTCCTGTAAACTCTATGTTGATGCCTTTGCCCAAAAAGCTCTACTTTTGTCTCATTTGACAAGAGAACATTCTTCCAAAACGTTTTAGGCTTTTTCAGGTAAGTTTTGGCAAACTCCAGCCTGGCTTTTTTATGTCTCAGGGTAAGAAGTGGGGTCTTCCTGGATCTCCTACCATACAGTCCCTTTTCATTCAGACGCCGACGGATAGTACGGGTTGACACTGTTGTACCCTCGGACTGCAGTGCAGCTTGAACTTGTTTGGATGTTAGTCGAGGTTCTTTATCCAACATCCGCACAATCTTGCGTTGAAATCTCTTGTCAATTTTTCTTTTCCGTCCACATCTAGGGAGGTTAGCCACAGTGTCATGGGCTTTAAACTTCTTGATGACACTGCGCACAGTAGACACAGGAACATTCAGGTCTTTGGAGATGGACTTGTAGCCTTGAGATTGCTCATGCTTCCTCACAATTTGGTTTCTCAAGTCCTCAGACAATTCTTTGGTCTTCTTTCTTTTCTCCATGCTCAATGTGGTACACACAAGGACACAGGACAGAGGTTGAGTCAACTTTAATCCATGTCAACTGGCTGCAAGTGTGATTTAGTTATTGCCAACACCTGTTAGGTGCCACAGGAAAGTTACAGGTGCTGTTAATTACACAAATTAGAGAAGCATCACATGATTTTTCAAACAGTGCCAATACTTTTGTCCACCCTCTTTTTAATATTTGGTGTGGAATTATATCCAATTTGGCTTTAGGACAATTCTTTTTGTGTTTTTTTCATTTAAGACAAATTAAATGAAGATAATAATACCAAAGAATTTGTGTTTGCAATCATTTTCAGAAAGAAACTGAGTATTATCTGACAAAATTGCAGGGGTGTCAATACTTTTGGCCACAACTGTACATCAACTACCCCTCTGGCTGTCAGGACAGTGGGCCTGCTATCAGAATATACTGGTTCTACCAATGCCTGGTAATCTCTCCCTCTAAGACCTATAGCTGCCCGACACCAAACCAACATTTCACATCTGGGGGGTTTTGCTATGGGGAAGGGATCACTCACTCTGACACTGCCAATTTCTCCGCCAGAGAGTTCCACCTGTTGTCTTTGCATCAGGGCTCTGATCTCCTTCTGCAGAACTCGTTGTTCACTGGAACCAGCAGTCTCAGCCACCTGTTGCAACAAGACAATAACCTCGGAAAGACAATTTTCAATTACATTTGTACCAAGAGTCATCATGGGATTACATTCACGTCGATCAATATCCACAACTATCAGACCTTGAGATTTTAGCTCTACCCGACCCACTTTACCAGTAATCTCTTTACATCCAATCTGCAGCAAAGACTGACCATTACTGGCAACTACTGTCAGTTCATCGGTGGGGCCACGGGTAAGTTCAGAATCAGCCCAATCCCGCTTGTAGAGGATATAGGGCATAGTGGTCACCTGGGAGCTAGTGTCCAGCAAAGCGTTCATGGGGATGCCATCAATCACCACAGGGAGAATCGGTCTCCCTCCAACATACTTGGCTCTCCAGTTCTTTGGGCCTGGGGATCCTATTCCTGGGGGTTGGCCCTCTACCCCAGGGGTTGCTCGTTTAAATGACAGTACCTGGCGATGTGGCCTGGCCTGCGACAGTTACGACAGATGGGGCGTCCATTCTGGTCATAGCGATCGTTGGTTCTCCCTCGGAGTGGCGGAATTCTCTTCTTCCGGAGCCACGGGACATCCTCTGGACTGGAAGCCAGCTGAATCTTCTCCTTGGAGGACACTTGCAGGGACTGCACGGTTTTAGTAAGTGCAGCCATACCTTTAGTCAACTCCTGGACTTGAAGACGCAGTTCTTCAGTTGGATTTTTATCCAGGGTCTGTGCATCAGCCTCCACAGGGATGGAAGGAAAAGATGTTGCTTCCTGATGGTAGGTGATCACTGGGCGCCTAGGGGGCGCTGGACGGCTGTCAATGGATTCCTGCAGTACCCGAATAGCCCTGTCCTTAAAATCAGCAAAGTCCAGATCAGGGTTTTGCAGGGTTATGATGCGCAACTGTCCTCTGTGGGTACTGGATAGGAGTCCTTCAATGAACTGCTCCTTTAACAGTTTATCTTCCTCCTTCACACTGTCAGGATCAACTTGCTTAACTGCTCGCAGCGCCTCCTGCTGGTTAAGAGCATAGTCCCTGATACCGTCCTGCGCTCTCTGCTTACATCCAAAGAATCGCATCTTGATTTCAGCTGCAGTGCAGGTGTCAAAGGTGCTTTTTAGCTTGACCAAAATCTTTTTAACAGTCTCTTTGTCAGTGTCCTGCCAGGCTTTTACTTCTCTCTGTGCTGCACCTGTTAGCTGCCCAATCAGGATGTTCACTTTCTGACTCTCGGACAGAGGGTATATTTTAAACAAACTGCACAGTCTCTCTTTAAATTCACTCAGGGTATGTGACTCACCCGAGTACTGCGGTAGCCAGGCCGCTCCCGGAAGGTAGGGCATAGACAGCAGCATTATAGGGACCGCTGTGGCGGGCGCTACTCCTTGCGGTGCTGAGGGGTTGGCGGCGGCATCCGCCGCTGCATTGCTTCTTGGCACAGACATTCTCTTCCCCCTAGTTAACGTTAGCCAGGGCCGGGGGTTGTATGAGCTTACCGGCGGCCGCGTCACAGGCCCGATGCTCCGGGCTGTAGGCCTCAGCTCCTCCCCTTCTCGCACGCTGTCCTCTCTTCCTGCGCGGCACTTCACTTCTTCACTCCATAGCTGTATTTCTATTCAAATTTCATATATTCCACGTTGACATGCTTTAGCATGATAGAGTGCAACCTTATTTTGTATATTGTATATGGAGGTAGCTCCTCCTGGTATGCACCTATTCACACTAGTCTGGATGTGCCAGTCAGTTTTTTGTCACTTCCAGCTATAGCATACGGTACCAGGGCTGGCCTGGGCTGGTACATCAGATGGGGGGCCGGATGATGCATGGAAGGCTCAACCCATTTTAATAGACTTCGTCAAAAAGACTTGTGGCCTAGTGGGAAACCTGGTGACCCTCTGCTAGGACCAGAATTGCAGGAAGAACCTAAGTGGTAATGCTCATGAATGGGCGTTACCACCTTGTAAAGAGGACATTATATACTGAAGAGCTTTCATTGTTTTTACAACTGCATTGTTATATGGTTCATTATTAATTTGCTTTGTTTAATATCAATTGTCTTATAACTACTGTAAATTGCACCGTTTACTGGCTGTTCTTGCCTTGTCATCAGGATGCAACATTCAGTCCATCAGTGTGCTCGAATGTTGGACTTGGTGGAAGGGGACATATGTCAAGGGACTGTCCCTGTCGGGAAAGGAGGAGATGGGGCGTAAATTGAGCTAACGTGCCTCACAGTCGAGGAGAATACCGTGGGCATCCGAGCCTCAGAGAGAAGAGAAGACTTCAAAGATATTGTCTCCATTACTTGGCCTGAATTCAATGGGCCACGCATTCACTGATTGAAGGACATGAGGTTCCAGGTGACCACTATGCCCAAAGAGTATTTCAGTATTCACTTCCCTGAAGTTGCCCACTCCAGAAAGATACACACCATACGACTGGTGGCGGACAACCAACTGCTTATGGGCCCCGTCACACACAGTGATCACACTAGCGAGATCGCTGATTTTGTGACACATCAGCGATCTCGCCAGCGAGATCGCTCTGTGTGACGGGGATCAGCGACCGGCCCCCCTGCCGGTTATCGCTGATCGTGCTCGAGCGGCCTGGGCCATTTTTCAATCGCTGTTCTCCTGCTGGCCAGCACACATCGCTGCGTGTGGCAGCGAGAGACCAGCGATCAGCGACGCTGGTTTCTAATGTAAACGTCGGGTATCCAGGAGCCGCGGCTCCTGGATACCCGCTGTTTACCTTGGAAACTGGCGTACACGCTGGTTTCCAAGGTAAACAGCGGGTATCCAGGAGTCGCGCGGCTCCTAGATACCCGATGTTTACTTTGGAAACCAGCGTGTACGCCAGTTTCCAAGGTAAACAGCGGGTATCCAGGAGCCGCGGCTCCTGGATACCCGACGCTTACATTAGAAACCAGCGTCCAACGTCGTTGGTCCTGATCGCTGGGGCTGTCTATGTGACAGCTCACCAGCGATCAGCCTAATGATGTCCCAGCGATCCCATCCATGTCGGATCGTTGGTGGGATTGCTGGGACATCGTTATGTGTGATGGGGGCTTATCCCAGTGACGAGAGCAGTGTAGATGATTGCACGGGTGTGCGGAAAAGATTTGGGCTGAAAAGGAAAGGTGCTGGTAAAGGAGTCCGGAGGAGGCGGGCCTATTCTAACCCTGGGCATGAATGTGTTAAAAAAGTGGGACAGTTTTTGACTGATTTCCCGGATAAAAACAATTGAACCCTTGCCACCCGTGATACAGCCAGTGAGAAGGCTAGTACTTGTCAGCCAAATTCATAAGTTACCCGCTGCCTCCCAGCACTTCAGCAAAGTGTTGATACCAACGGAAGCCAAGATGACACTGCCAGTGGAACAGACTGTACTCACTATGCCGTTCTTGGCTCATGTATCCTTAGAGGATGTGGACATCCAAATTGAACCGATAGAGGGAAAGGAAGTGATCTCCGTACTATTGGTTGCCTGTACCTTGGCAACTGTATGACAGGGACGCGTATCTGTGCATTGCATCAACTAGAGAGGACCAAGCTTGCAGTTGATGACCCAACAATAAGTGGCTTGAGTTTGCATAATGCTGGAAAATCTCATCAGAGCGGATGATATAGAATTGACGCCTGTAGAGGGAGAACCGTGGACCTTGGCGGTGTCGCTTGATAGTCAAAAGGGCAGAAGCGAACCACTAGCTGGATGTCACCTCTTGGAACAGATGAAGGCCAATTTCACCGAATTCTCCATGAGACAAGTTGGACAAGTTGAACAGTTACTGCAGCAGTATCGGGGAGTGTTTGCATGACACGGAGATGACTTTGGGTGCACTCAGGCTTTTCAGAATGAGATCTCTGCAGGGACCACTGCTCCCATTGAGAGAAGTATTGCCAAATCCCACCTCAGATGCACCAGGAGGTGAAAGAACTGCTGGCTCACATGTTGCGCAATGGCATGTTCTGTGAAAGCCAGAGCACTAGGGCTGCCCCCATTGTGTTAGTTTGAAAGAAAGATGGTATGCTGAGGTTTTGCGTGGACTATTGAATGCTGAACGCGTTTACTATGGGGGTTTCCTATCCTTTACCCAGGATCGAGGAGTCACTGTCCGTCTTGGGAAAGGCTAAGTATTTCTCCTCACTTGACCTGGCTAGCAGCTATTGGCAAGTCCCGGTGGCCATAGAAAATCATTCAAAGACAACCTTTGTCCTCCCTATGGGCCTGTTTGAGTTTAACCAAATTCATTTGGGCCTGACAAATGCACCAGAGACCTTCCAGCGTTTGATGGAGAGAAGCTTGAGTGATCTGAATTTCAAAGCAACTCTGATGTGTTTGGATGACATAATCATTTATTCCTCAATGTTTGAAAACCACCTTATAAGGCTGGATCAAGTGCTGGAGTAGCTTCAAAGACATGGGTTAAAAGTCAAACCTTGGAAGTGTCATTTTTTTTAAGCGGGAAATTGAATATCTGGGACACACTGTGTACAGTGCAATGAGTATACCCCACTACGGAGATGGTAGTTGCAGTACAGAAGTGGCCCACGCCTACAAACCTGAGAGAACTGAAAGCATTCCTGGGGCTAGTTGGATACTACCGCAAGTTAATAAAAGACTTTGCCAAGGTTGCGGCACCGCTCAACGAGTTGTTGTGAGGAACAGCAGGGGGGGCCAAGTGTCAACCAATCCAGATGGTGCCCATAACAAGAGGAAGCATTTCAGGAGTTGAAAATGGCACTGACGAACGCTCCAATCTTGGCTTACGCTGACTTCTCTCAGCCTTTTGCACTATACAACAACAGAAGCCTGTACAGGTTAGGAGCATTACTTGTCCAGGTACAAGACGGAAGAGAGAGAGTGATCGCGTATGCCAGCCAGTTGCTCAGGGACACATAAAAGAATCCGGATAACTATAGTTTGTTCAAACTGGAGTTGTTAGCACTGGTATGGACCATGACAGAAAAATTTGCAGAATATTTATCGGGATCAGAAGTATATTTGCAAATAGATAGCAACCCCCTGCCCACCTAGAGATTATGAAGCTGGGCGCACTGGAGCAGCAGTGGATCGCGAGAATGTCCAAATATTATTGCAAGATCTCCTACCGGTCTAAGTCCCAGAACATGCATGTACATGCCCCGTCACTCAGGCAGGCCCGAAAAAAGATGTAGATGAAGAGCTCGAATGTGATGAAATTGCAGACTTCAGAAGCTCCGAGAGGACTGCAGACTCACTCAGGTTCTGGGCCATTCTAGAGATGAGTGGATACATCTGCAACAGTCTTTTCCGGAGCTGGTGAAACAGAGAAAATGGGTTGCTCTGGGACAAAGGTCTGACCAATAAACTAGGACTGCTTTACCTGCAAGCGCCCTTCAGATCTTAGGCCAGCGAGAGAGGCTCTTCCTGAAAAATGGCCTTCTGCGCCGAAGAAGTCAGCTCTCTCTGGAGTTTGATATTACATGGAATTTGATGATACCAGAAGCATTGGTGGTACAATTGGCAAAAGAAGCTCATGAGAGAGGTGCCCACTTCGGAGTGGAGAAGACCTTTCGGTGGTTGCAGCGAATGTTATACTTGCCCCAACTTCGACAGGAAGTCAAAGGGACTTGTAGAAAATGTTATTGGTGTGAGCTGAACAACCCTCCAGAACAGAGGGCCTCTATTCAGGCTATTTGGGCCTCTGCACCCTTGGAGGTCTTGATGATCGATTACATGATGATCAGAACATCCCACAATGGCTATGACTATTGCTTGGTGATGACTGATCACTTCTCCAAGTTCGCGGTGGTGAACCCCACCCGGGATCAGGCAGCTGAAGCTGCAGTCAGGGCTATCTGTCGGGACTTCACCTGCATATACTGGTGCCGAATCGAATTCACTCTGACCAAGGAACCTGCTTCCAGGAACGAATAATAGACAAGCTGTATCTTATTTACTGGATCAATAAGTCCTGAACTACACTGTATCACCCCAAGGGAATGGAGCCTGTGAACACCTCAACAGGAACCCTTTTACAAATGTTTCAGACCCTGAAAGAGGATAAGAAGATGAAGTGGCCCAAATTCATGTTCAAGATGGTGTGGGTCTATAACATTCAAGTCCACGCGACTACTGGCTAAACCCCCTATATTCTGCTGTTTGGGGTGAAGCAGATGTCAGATCACTGAACTGGAGCTGGATTCAGAAAACCTCTGTCTGAGCAATAGTGCAAGTACCTGAATCCAAGAACACCGACACCGATTTCAGACAGTAAGGAGGTTGGTTGAGCAGAAGCTTTGGTCGACCCCCCCAAACGTTGGGTGAACGGCTCCAGCCAGAGGACAGTGTGCTGGTGAGGGCCAAGCAACCCAGAAGCAAGCTGGATTACTCCTGGGAAGCAGTATCCTACCATGTAGTTAGGAAGATTCACCCAGATAACACAGTCAGTGAGGTCAGGCCTGAAAAAGATGATGGATCATTACCTCGGGTGTTCCACGGAAATATGCAGCGGCCCTGTTCCTCTGAAGCAGAGAAGCATACCAAGGCCAGGTGTCCAGAGAGAGTGGGAGAGTTGCCCCAAAAGAGAGCCTTAGAAGAAGAGGAAGGGTTGCTTAAAGTGCCGTTGAGTTTCCAGAGATGCCGATGCCTATCTCGAATGGGAGAGAAAACAAATCAAGAGTCGACTTGCAATCTCCGGTGGCTGAGTCTCCAAGTACTCCAGACGTCCCACTACAGGAAGTAGTGGGGAAACTTCAAACCCGCAAGTATTCCACTCGCCTGACGACTGGTGAGCTAAAAGGGGGAGAGATGTAAGAGGAAGCAATGAATCCCTTGAAGAGCACTTGCGTGATGTGACATTAGTGCAGAAAGACCGCCATTTGGTGGAAGGGCGAAAGACGGTGGAATCATTTTGTACCACAAGATTTGCAGGGGGCAAGTTCATGTGCTGGACTTGTTCAGGAGACCCACATGACAGAGTTCCTGGATATAAAAGTCCTGTGTGCCAAACCACAGGGGTATTTGGGGTTAAGAACGAGAGCATAGCAGATGTAGGCAAGGGATGGCGCCGAGGCCAGTGTGACAGGCCTCAGCGGGAACCCTACATCACTAAGGTGCCAGTAATCGCCTGACAAGGTCCAGATGGTGCCCAGTGGCACTCAAAGTTCAGAATGCACCAGTCAAGATCCAGAGTCCAGACTGCGCCAGTCAAGAGCAGGATCCACGTCTGATGCATGTCAAGTTCCAAGGAACAGATGACACTTGTCAAGAGTCGAGACCAAGTCCTTTCCCCCCCAGGCTGAGAAAACATCAGCTGACGGTCAATCACCGAAGGCATGTAAGGAGGTTGCCTGGTCTGGAACTAGGAAGGCTGCATCCTCTGTTCAGAGTGGAAGCCTAAGTGAGGCGGACCTTCCCCTGGTGCAGGAGGTAAGGAGCAGAGAGACGAGGCTTCCTGGCGTCGAGGGGGCGGGGAAAGCCTAAGGAGAGCCACCTGACACAGGGGTATAAGAAGGAAAAGAGCGCGCTGCAGGAGAAGTTGGCTCCAAGTAAGCGCAGAGCCGAGAAGAGCTCTGCTTCCCCCACCAGAGAGTGCGGGCCCTGTGACAGGCCGTGCTGTAGCTGTCCAGTATAGGAGCTGTAGTGCTGGGGGGATTAGCCATGCCAGCAGTGAAGAGCCATGCTAGCAGAGCGGAGAGTGCGGAGCTAAGCCAGGTGCCGTACACTATGAGACTGAGTACCGCACCCGCTCTGCCCAAGAGTGACCGCATACATGACAGACCCCTGCATTCAGGTTCATCATTTGTGGACGACCGACTGCTAACTCCCCGCTACCCTCCAGGCTAGGAGGTGACCCCAGTTGAAGGCAGAGACTGCACTGAGTGTGCGATGCAGAGAGATAGACGAACGGCTAGGCCAGAGCCTGACTACTAAGGACTTGTGTACGCCGCGGAGTGAGATCTCGTTCCGGCGGTATCTAACGTTGGACTCAGTACCGTGCCAGACATCGTTTAGGTATGGGAAATCTGCCCGCTATACAGAAACTGCAACAAAATGACCTGCGCAGCTGTTGTCGGTGCCACCGTTGGATTCCCGCCTGTCAGAGACTGCGTTGAGACGACCCGCGCTGCCACCGTTGGAACCCTGAACTTCCTCACAACAGAAGACTACAGTCCGATAAGTTTAACCTCTTTATTACTGAACTCTCGTTCATCCCTCACCTACCCTGCCATGCCATCCTTCCAGTTCTGCCCCATTCCTTACCGTCACCCTACAATCCCTCACTCCCTGCAAGGAGTACATCCCCCTGTAAATAAACCTGTTTAACCCTTGCTCTGCCTCCCTGTGCATGACTGCATCCCACGTTCCTGCAGGTTATTACAGGCACGCAAGGAGACGGCGACCAGAGGAGCACACCTGCGATTGTAGAGGGACAGCGCGAGTGAGCAGGGCCGTCACTTCCAGCTATAACATACTACATTGGGGCTTGCCTGGGCTAAGACATCAGGTGGGGAGGGGGCCAGTTGGTGTATGGGAGGCTCAACACACCTTAATAGACTTTGTAAGATAGACTTGCAGACTAGCGGGAAAACCTGATGATCCCCGTTAGGGCCAGAATTGCAGGAAAAACTTACATGGTAACTCCCGTGAACGGGGGTAACAACCTTGTAAAGAGAACATTAGAGTTACATACCGAAGAGCTTTCCTTGTTATTACATCTGCATCGTTATATGGTTCATTGTTGATTTGCATTGTTTAATATCATCAATTGTCTTATATCTACTGTAAATTACACAGTTCACTAACTTCTTGATTCGTGTTCTCTGTGCGTTGCATCTGGTCACCTGCATTACACAGGCAGGCTCTGATTCATGCTGCCCATGGTTTGATCAGCATGAATTGACTAACAAGTTTATTTTAACCCCTTCATGACCTTGGGACTTTCCGTTTTTGCGTTTGCGTTTTTTGCTACCCTTCTTCCCAGAGCCATAACTTTTTTATTTTTCTGTCAATATGGCCATGTAGAGGTTTGGTTTTTTGCGGGACGAGGAATCCTGAGGAAGAAGTAATTTTGTGCTTTGACACGCATCAAATAAACCACTACCTTTTCACTTATCATACCGGAGTATACGTCTCAAATTCATCTAGCAGCATGGAAACCATCCACAAATATCCCTTTATTTGATGTCTAATGGTCACTGACTGATCCGTGGATCCGCTGCACATTCCATGCTTTTTCTATGGATACATCAGGTTAGTTTAATCTAAGTAATACCTTATTTTGTATATCGTATAAGACCCTATTTGCGCTGATTTCTCCTACAGTCCCTTGACTAGAAACCGCAATTAGGTGGAGGATGCCAGGAAAGCGGGTGGAGTGCATGAAATTGCAGTCAGGCGGCACACGTCAGGAAACCACAGGCTAGCAGAGGATGTCAGGAGATCGCAGGCAAGCAGGTGGAGTGCAGGAAAAGTAGGCAGTTGGAAGACATAAGGAAACTGCAGGCAAACAGAGGATGTCAGGAAACAGCAGGTAAGCATGTGGAGTGCAGGACACCGTGGAGGAGGTCAGGAAACCACAGGCAAGCAGGTGGAGTGCAGGAAACTGCAGGCAGGCGGAGCACATCAGGAAATCACATGCAAGCACAGGACGTCAGGAACCAGCAAGCAAGTTGGTGGAGTGCAGGGAGGTGGAGGATGTCAGTAAACTGTAGGCAAGCAGGTGGAGTCCGGGAAATCGCAGGCAGGTCACAGATAACACCTCAGAGTAATAGGAAAGTCAGTAACCAAGGACACAGGGCAGTAGTCATGGGCGAGGGGCTGCTGTCTCCCACATCCTGGCACCTCACAAGCAAATAATTTCCCATCTGCTGTATGCTCTGTGTGAATTGAATGACACTCACTTTTTGTCCAGAGGACTTAGTCAGCTCTGTGATCCCGGATCCGGTTGCGGCCACACAGTCAACAACGGACACGCTTTCCGTTTTAAACAGTTCAACTTTACTCAGCAGATCAAGTTCTGTCTTTGACACTGCACAATATATTAAGGTGGACAATGCTTCCTCAGCCTGCTCTTTCACTCGCTTTGCTGGCACCTCTTGCCCCTGGGATGTTCCGCCTGGCTCTGCAGCTTCCCAGAATCCCGGTTCGACGTTTATTTGTGGATCCCAGTCCATTCTCCACTTAAAGGAAGAAAGTAAGGCAAGCTCCTCCACACCTTTCTCAGGCCATAGGCCTCAGGCTTTACAGGATGAACCACTAAAATTCGTCACAGCGATCTTCATGCTGCTCTCTTTCTGTCAGTATCCACATGCCTTTCAGCCCTCTCGCCCCGAACTCCTGCTGCTATAACTCTTATCTCCTTTAATCAATACTATCTCCATTTCAATCTAAAACCAGGAAATACTTCCACTTATATTTACCCATGCATAACTGGGGCCATTTCTATCTGTACTGTTACCTTGCTATACCTAACCACTTGCTGATTCTACAATGCTCTCCACTGCACTTCCCAATTCTAACTATACCTATCATACTCTCCTATCCCTATAAATAAAGCCTGATTTCTTACCATAATATTTTCCCTATTCTTGGTACATTAACACATCACTATAGAAATACATTTATGTCATTGCTAACAAAGTACACATGAGTTGTTCACAATAAAATAACTATAAAACCGTATATGTTAGTACTTGTTATAGTCGATGCACCCAAAATACACAAAAAGTGCACCCAATTTAGGAGTGAGGAAAGAAGAGCACATTTGTCCCGGACATACTCTTACAATCAGACCATGGACAGGTGTGTAGCACAAATAAAAAAAAAATCTTCATGATTTTCGCCAGAAAAAGATCAAAGTTTTGGAATGGTCGAGACAGAACCTGGATCCAATTGAAAATCTTTTGGTGACTGGAAGAGGCCACTGTACACAGGGGATGCCCTCGCATTCTGACAAATTGGAGCGTTACTGCAAGGAAGAGCAAGGAAATATAAAGTTAGGAGGGTGATTTTGTAGGGGCTTGGAACTGCAATTTCTCATACATGCAAGTGAGTTAAGACTGCATGGACTGTAAGGCCCAGACCCGAGTTGCGGGAGCCACAATAATAGATTTACAGTAGGCAACTCATTGTCGGTAAAGTGGGGTTCGCCCTCAAGTTTATTAACATAACATGGAAAACCTTGCCCGACATTTATTCTTCCTCTTATTTTGCTAATAATAATATATGAAACACTTCGCATGCCAACACCAGTGCTGCAATGATGGGCATGTCCTTGTAGATCAGACAGGTGCTCATGTGCAGCAAAACCTAACTGGCTGGGACAAGGTCCTTCCATTACCACCAACAGTGACACTGAAAATAAAGGATAACGTTTCTCCTTATTCATTCTCGTCTGGACTATTGTAACTCTCTACTGATCGGCCTCCCTTTTACCAAAATCTCCCCTCTCCAATCTGTCTTGAATGCTGCAGCCAGGATCATATTCCTCACCAATCGTTATACCGATGTCTCTACCCATTGCCAGTCATTACACTGGTTACTCATCCACTCCAGAATCCAGTACAAACTTATTACCCTCACCCACAAAGCTCTCCATGGCTCAGCACCACCCTACATCTCCTCCCTTGTCTCAGCCTACCACCCTACCCGTGCCCTCCGTTCTGCTAATGACCTGAGGTTAACATCCTCAATAATCATAACCTCCCACTCCTGTCTCCAAGACTTTTCATGTGCTTCACCAATTCTTTGGAATGCACTACCCAGGTTGATACGATTAGTCCCCAATCCCCACAATTTTAAGCGTGCCCTAAAGATGCATTTGTTCAGACTGGCCTACAACCTCAATGCAATAACCTAAATATCCCTGTGTGGCCCATTCAATTTTTTTTTTTGTTACCATAATCAGGTTCCTCGCATCATGTTCTCACATGCTTTATGCATTTAATAGCCCTCTGTGTCTGTACTGTTATATACTTAGGCTGTTAACTGGTTCATGCAGCAACAGGACCACCCTATTGATACATTATGGCTGGTCCGAACAATGAAAGCAATTGTTACCATCTACCTTTTGTGTCTCCCTTTTTCCTCATAGATTGTACAGTCATAGCCAAAAGTTTAGAGAATGACACAAATATTATATTTTCACATGATCTGCTGCCCTCTGGTTTTTATGTGTGTTTGTCAGATGTTTTTATCACATACAGAAATATAATTGCAATCATATTATGAGTAGCAAAAGGTTATATTGACAGTTAGAATGAGTTAATGCAGCAAGTCAATATTTGCAGTGTTGACCCTTCTTCTTCAGGACCTCAGCAATTCTCCCTGGCATGCTCCCAATCAACTTCTGGATCAAATCCTGACTGATAGCAGTCCATTCTTGCAAAATCAATGCTTTTATTTTGTCTGAATTTGAAGGTTTTTGTTTGTCCACCCGTCTCTTGATGATTGACCACAAGTTCTCAATGGGATTAAGATCTGGGGAGTTTCCAGGCCATGGTCCCAAAATCTCTATGTTTTGTTCCCTGAACCATTTAGTTATCACCTTTGCTTTATGGCAAGGTGCTCCATCATGTTGAAAAAGGCATTGTTGATCGCCAAACTGCTCTTGGACGGTTGAGAGAAGTTGCTCTTGGAGGACATTCTGGTACCATTCTTTATTCATGGCTGTGCTTTTAGGCAAGACTGAGAGAGAGCCCATTCCCTTGGCTGAGAATCCACCCCACACATGAATGGTTTCAGGATGCTTGACAGTTGGCATGAGACAAGACTGGTGGTAGCGCTCACCTGGTCTTCTCCGAATAAGCCGTTTGCCAGATGTCCCAAACAATCGAAAAGGGGATTCATCAGAGAAAATTACTTTACCCCAGTCCTCAGCAGTCCACTCCCTGTACCTCTTGCAGAATATCAGTCTGTCCATGATGTTTTTTCTGGAGAGAAGTGGCGTCTTTGCTGCCCTCCTTGAGACCAGGCCTTGCTCCAAGAGTCTCCGCCTCACAGTGCGTGCAGATGCACTCAGACCTGCCTGCTGCCATTCCTGAGCAAGCTCTGCACTGCTGGTAGCCCGATCCCGCAGCTGAAACACTTTTAAGAGATGGTCCTGGCACTTGCTGGTCTTTCTTGGGCGCCCTGGAGCCTTTTTGGCAACAAGGGAACCTCTCTCCTTGAAGTTCTTGATGATGCGATAGATTGTTGACTGAGGTGCAATCTTTCTAGCTGCGATACTCTTCCCTGTTAGGCCATTTTTGTGCAGTGCAATGATGACTGCACGTGTTTCTTTAGAGATAACCATGGTTAACAGAAGAGAAACAATGATGCCAAGCACCAGCCTCCTTTTAAAGTGTCCAGTGGTGTCATTCTTACTTAATCATGACAGATTGATCTCCAGCCCTGTCCTCATCAACACCCACACCTGTGTGAATGGAGCAATCACTGAAACGATGTTGGCTGGTCCTTTTAAGGCAGGGCTGCAATGATGTTGAAATGTGTTTTGGGGGATAAAGTTAATTTTCTAGGCAAATATTGACTTTGCAAGTAATTGCTGTTAAGCTGATCACTCTTTATAACATTTTGGAGTATATGCAAATTGCCATTAGAAAAAATGAAGTAGTAGACTTTGTAAAAATTAATATTTGTGTCATTCTCTAAACTTTTGGCCATGACTGTAAGCTTGCGAGCAGGGCCCTCATTCCTCTTGGTATCTGTTTTGATCTATGTGTTTATTGCTATGCTATGCTGTAATGTCTTTTGTCTGAGTAAGTCCCCTCTATAATGGAAAGTCCTGCGGAAAATGTTGGCGCAATAGAAATAAAATTATTATTACTATTATTATTATGGAGAATGTAATGCCAGTGTAAGGAGACTTATAGCCCATACAATTCTCTTCTTGGAAATTAAGGATGAAGGCTGTTATCAAAGCAACCTGAGCTTCTATAACACCTCAGCAGTGCCACAGGCTGATCGCCTCCATGCCACGCTGCATGGATGCAGTAATTGATGCAAAAGGAGCCTTGACCAAGTATTGAATGCATTTACCGAACATACATTTCAGTAGGCCAACATTTCAGATTTTAAAATCATTTTTCAAGCTGGTGTTATAAAGTATTCTAATTTACTGATATAATGACTTTTGGGTTTTCATTGGCTGTAAGCCATAATCATCAACATTAACAGAAGTATACACGTGAAATAGATCACTCTGTGTAATGACTCTATATACGATTCACTTTTTGTATTGAAGAACTGAAATAAATTAACGTTTTGATGATATTCTAATATTGTGAGAAGCACCTGTAAGTTAGCATATGACACTATAAAAACCTATTTTCCAGGTTACAATTTTTCCACTCAAAAATGAAGAGTTCCATAACATATAAAAATATAGTTTTATTGAAACATATTAAAAAGTAAAGTACATAGTGTAAAGTCAAAGAAAAAGGGTACTTGAATTATAGCAGATTACGTGTCGATACAGCAAATTATATGGTTACCCTTTAAAAGACTATTGCTGCTCACAGCAAACCCCACTCCAACGTGCTCATAGTGTGTATGCAAAATGTCCCCCGCACACTTCTCCCCTGCAAAATGTCCCCTGCACACTGTCCTTCTGCAAAATATCCCCCCTCACACTGCCCTTCTCGAAAATATCTCCTCCACTGACCCTCTCCAAAACACCCTACACACACTGCACCTGTGCAAAATTTCCCCCACACTGCCCCTCTGAATAAAGTACCCCCCCACCACTGCCTTCACAAAACTGTGCCTCCTTTCACAATTGTTCCCTCCTTATGTGCCCTCACAGTAACATTAACCCCCTTCCCATTCCCACCTCATCCACAATATGGCATTAATCTTTGTCTCCTTGATGGAGCGCTTATGTCACGGGGCACTGAGGGGTAGACAGGTGATGTGGAACCGGGACCCCTGAACTGCCCCTCAAGCTAAGGAGGTGCCCTGACTTTCCTTAACTTGGGGGTACATTTGAAGGTAGTGAGGCCCAAGTCCCCGACTTGTCCCTATCTCCTGTTTAGTACTGAGCTAAACCAGCAACCCCCTCCCCAGGAGGTGAGACAGGGAATAGAGTGTACTGCACACCACCCAAAGGAAAAAGGGAAAAACACCAAAACACTTATCTTGCTCTGCTGCAGTCATCAGGCAGCAGAGTGAATCCCCGGATAAACTTTTCGCAGTGGCTCAACACCTAAGAGCCAGCTGCGGACGCCGGGCAGTCAGAGTTCACACCAGTTTCAGCAGTGGCTCTTCACCTCAGGGCCTGCTGCTCACTTCACTGTGGTTCGCATCCAAAAGGAAAATGCTGCTATTACCAACCCCTGCTCATAGACCATGTGACCCTATATAGGAAAAAGGAATGGTAAATGATCAGGGGCCAAAAGCTGCTATAACCCCACTGACCACCGGGGGAAAAAGGTAAACTAAAGAAAATATCAGATGTAATGACACTTGTGGCCACCGGGGGCAAAAACCCATATCAAGCCCCCAGAAGCCTGAAAATAAAGGTTTTCATGAGGGAACCCAGACTCTGACACGGATCCAAGAATTGGACCATGACAGCTTAAAGTTGCTGGTGCTGTCTCTGCTCCTCTGTGACACTTTGGTGCTGAGGTGCCAGCGGCAGTGTGATGATGTCAGCATCGTGCTTACCTCATCACGCCGCTGCACATCGGGGCTGTGGCTGAGGAGCGCCCAAGTCCCAAATGTATTCGCATCTGAAAAAAGAAGCGAGTGGTGGTTCCTGGATGGCTCCACAGGCTGCAGCAAAACCTTTGGCTGGCCGCAGGTGGCCTGCCAGTCATATATTGTACAGACCAGCCCTATCCTAAGGTACTAATTTAAAAATGGGGTTATGTGTTTCCTTAACGGGGTTCTCGACTACTTTGATATTATTGACCTATTTGTACAGTAAGTCAACAATATCAGATCAACGAGAGTCCAGAACACGGCAACTCCACCGATTAACTGTTCTTAAATCCGGTGGCAGTCGGATGTACAGTTGATAATGAGTGGAGCTGGAACAGCACAGCTATATACACTGTTTAGTGGCTATTGATGAGAACTACAAATCAGCTCACATTTAAAAGGATTTTCCACTACTCAGAAAACTCCTTCTCAATTACTATGTTCCCCCTCCAGTAAAATAATAACCCCCTGAATTGGCCACAGGGATCATGTGACATAACAATGTCACGTGAGACCCAGGAGAGCCTGTACCGACACCGCTGGAACAGCACCGGCAAAGGAGGTGAGTATAAGTGTTATTATTTTACTGGGGAGAATCATAGGGAATGGGAAAGGACTTGCTGAGTAATGGGCAACCTCTTTAAGTTCTCCATGTTTAAGTTCTCTTATTACAATTTACATAAGGATCATAAAATCCTTAACCCTACAAATAGGAAATATTAAAAAAAATCCAAAAAGATGCACTCACATTTCTTATTCTTTTAATAAAAAGACATAAAATGACTTCTTGCCTATAAGAAGGATATACAGTTAGGTCCATATATATTTGGACAGAGACAACATTTTTCTAATTTTGGTTCTAGACATTACCTCAATGAATTTTAAACAAAACAATTCAGATGCAGTTGAAGTTCAGACTTTCAGCTTTCATTTGAGGGTATCCACATTCAAATTGGATGAAGGGTTTAGGAGTTTCAGCTATTTAACATGTGCCACCCTGTTTTTAAAGGGACCAAAAGTAATTGGACAGATTAAATAATTGTAAATAAAATGTTCATTTCTAGTACTTGGTTGAAAACCCTTTGTTGGCAATGACTGCCTGAAGTCTTGACCTCATGGACATCACCAGACGCTGTGCTTCCTCCTTTTTGATGCTCTGCCAGGCCTTCACTGCGGTGGTTTTCAGTTGCTGTTTGTTTGTGGGCCTTTCTGTCTGAAGTTTAGTCTTTAACAAGTGAAATGCATGCTCAATTGGGTTTAGATCAGGTGACTGACTTGGCCATTCAAGAATATTCCACTTCTTTACTTTAATAAACTCCTGGGTTGCTTTGGCTTTATGTTTTGGGTCATTGTCCATCTGTAGTATGAAACAACGACCAATCAGTTTGGCTGCATTTGGCCGGATCTGAGCACACAGTATGGCTCTGAATACCTCAGAATTCATTCAGCTGCTTCTGTCTTGTGTCACATCATCAATAAACACTAGTGACCCAGTGCCACTGGCAGCCATGCATGCCCAAGCCATCACACTGCCTCCGCCGTGTTTTACAGATGATGTGGTATGCTTTGGATCATGAGCTGTACCACGCCTTCACCATACTTTTCTCTTTCCATCATTCTGGTAGAGGTTGATCTTGGTTTCATCTGTCCAAAGAATGTTCTTCCAGAACAGTGCTGGCTTTTTTAGATGTTTTTTAGCAAAGTCCAGTCTAGCCTTTTGATTCTTGATGCTTATGAGTGGCTTGCACCGTGCAGTGAACCCTCTGTATTTACTTTCATGCAGTCTTCTCTTTATGGTAGATTTGGATATTGATACACCTACCTCCTGGAGAGTGTTGTTCACTTGGTTGGCTGTTGTGAAGGGGTTTCTCTTCACCATGGAGATTATTCCGCAATCATCCACCACTGTTGTCTTCCGTGGGCGCCCAGGTCTTTTTGCATTGATGAGTTCACCAGTGCTTTCTTTCTTTCTCAGGATGTACCAAACTGTAGATTTTGCCACTCCTAATGTTGTAGCAATTTCTCAGATGGGTTTTTTCTGTTTTTGCAGCTTAAGGATGGCTTGTTTCACCTGCATGGAGAGCTCCTTTGACCGAATGTTTCCTTCACAGCAAAACCTTCCAAATGCAAGCACCACACCTCAAATCAACTCCAGGCCTTTTATCTGCTTAATTGAGAATGACATAACGAAGGGACTGCCCACACCTGTCCATGAAATAGCCTTGAAGTCAATTGTCCAATTACTTTTGGTCCCTTTAAAAACAGGGTGGCACATGTTAAGGAGCTGAAACTCCTAAACCCTTCATCCAATTTTAATGTGGATACCCTCAAATGAAAGCTGAAAGTCTGAACTTCAACTGCATCTGAATTGTTTTGTTTAAAATTCATTGTGGTAATGTCTAGAACCAAAATTAGAAAAATGTTGTCTCTGTCCAAATATATATGGACCTAACTGTACACAGGATAAATTAAATTCAATTATTGCTGTTTATTTAATAAAAAAACTAATGTAACATCTTACAACTACTATCCTCTGCCAAAGCTACAAAGCAAAATCCCTTGTAAGTATGAAACAAGAGGTTGCAGCAATACGCTGACTTGGAAGAAGCGCTTAAGGTAACAGGGGATTGGCATGTTTACACTTCACAATACAACCTCTTCTTAAGGCTGTTAAATATTAAGGGGTTAAATGGAGGCGCTCGCCCTTATTTATGGCATTATATGTTTAAAAGACTCCTCTTTCCTTCAAGTCAGCCAGCAGCCTCTCTCCTTACCCTGAGAACAGACAGCCCCTAACATAGAAGAACACGGTGCAGAAAGAGTTCCCGTCTCCTTATTTGGGCAGATGGAGTCATATCATCATAGAGGTTTTTTTTTTTTCCCTTTCTCAAGAACATGCATGGGAAGCCCCCAGCTATAACCACACAGCCAGAGAGGCTGGGAATCATATACTCCCCACTAGGGAGTAGGATGTCCCTGAGCTCCAAGCCAGATGTGGATGACAGACAATATCCTATTCCTTACAAATAGTGCAATATGTATTGGGAGAGAAGTTATATAGAGATACAATCAGGGGTGAGCGTGTCATTCGCGCAGTCGCACAGGGGTCCGAGATGTAAAGGGGCTCAATTCCACCTTCAAAGCAGCAAGCAGCTTCTGTCACAGACACATAAAGGCAGGCTGGGACTGGCCAACAGGAGAGCAGGAGAATCCTCCGGTGGGCCCCTGTGCAGAAGTATCCTCCGGTGGGTCCCTGTGCAGGAGAATCCTCCGGTGGGCCCCTGTGCAGGAGAATCCTCCGGTGGGTCCCTGTGCAGGAGTATCCTCCGGTGGGTCCCTGTGCAGGAGAGTCCTCCTATGGGTCCCTGTGCAGGAGAATCCTCCGGTGGGCCCCTGTGCAGGAGTATCCTCCGGTGGGTCCCTGTGCAGGAGAATCCTCCGGTGGGCCCCTGTGCAGGAGAATCCTCCGGTGGGCCCCTGTGCAGGAGAATCCTACGGTGGGTCCCTGTGCAGGAGAATCCTCCGGTGGGTCCCTGTGCAGGAGAATCCTCCGGTGGGCCCCTGTGCAGGAGTATCCCACTACCCTCTTATATGAGCAGTACTTGGCACAATCTATTTCAATCACTATGTACACACAATGGCAGCATCTTATTAATTTACTAATCTACCCATTTCATTGTTTTACACATTTGTGATTGACGATACTGTCACATTTGCATATAATTGAAAATTGGGGTCCTGGATTTAGTTACTGGAGGGCCCCTGGCACCCCTGTCCGACACTGAATAAAGGGCTGCGGTATGAAGGGCACATTCTGTCTGTATCCACCCCTGTATACACCACTAGATAATGTTTTATGTTTACCTACCTATGTAAAAAGTATTTATTTGTTTACCAAACATTGCTGCATCGTAATATAAATATTTACAGTAACGGTATAATGTTGACTTTGCCCATTAATGTACAGTAAATCTAAGTTTGGGGTCAGGAAAAGGAAACGGGTCTCTATAAATACAGTAAATTAATGTATGTAGATAATCAATGTATACATTAGTGTCTGTGTATGCATCAGATATGAGAAGAAAGAACAATACATGCCTTGTGCTGGTTTAGTTTTCTTTACAGGGTAAAGTTTACAGAACTTTTTTTAAACTCTTGGAAAAAAAAAGTTAGATCCAAAAATTTGCAGCGATGATGAAGTGTGCCTTCCATATCTTCTGCAATGATACAACTTCAGTAGTGTGTTCTATTCCACTGGTAAGTATTCCACTGCCTATTCTGGCAGCTGAGGGGTTACTCTCAATTCCACATCCACACTGTACTAAGGTGCACTGAACAGCCCATACCTAAGAGCAGAGGATGAGCTTCCAAGCCCTCCCTCCAGCTCTCCCCAGGCTGCATCCCTCCCACTGTGGACATGGCTCAGTCTATATAGAGGGACTGCAAACTGAAGGGGAATTTGGACTGTCCCAGCTGTGAGCTGTACAGGTTCCAGTCTCTGTCTTCAAATTCAGCCTCTGCTTAAGTAATTGGATATCTGTAAGTAGGCACTGTTGTTTTTACTATAGGATTCGGCATCATTCTTTTTACAAAATAGTGTAATGTACAAATATGTATGGAGAGAATAAGAAGCGGGCGACTCTGTGGCAGTGAATTAGTTACCAGGCATGGATGTGTCAGGGCAGTACCTGTGCTGAAGCTGAATGTGTCATATGTCATAGGGTTATCAATTATCATAGTCTGTGTTAGGTTAACCTTGCGGTTGTAAAAGTTCAACGCATCATGTGAAAGTGTCAGATTTTCAGCACAATGACGGCTTCTGTTATGGATGTCAAAGTGCAGATGACTAAGCGCAGGTAGATCTTGTATTCATTGTAGAAATAATGGCAAATTCCATTTTTTTATACCTTTTAATATTTTTTTTTAGTTTATTCTTGTTTTATTGGATTTTTGTAAAAAAACAAACAAACATAAGGTCATATATCCAAGGACAGATGTTTTTGTTACAATGTATTCACAACATATACAGAAAATAACATCACTGTTTAGATGTAGCTAAACCACAGAAAAGTCTCTTTTTCCATGCATTAGTCTTTCCAAACTTGATAAACCCTTTCATTGCCACAGCTCATACCGGGAATTCAGCATCCTTGCTTTTAATATAGGATTATCCACTATGCGAGGATGATGTTGCCTGGATAACAGGAATAGCAAGCATCGTTTGGACTCTCACTTTTACTACTTGATGTTTCACTTTACTTTCTTCGGACTGACTTTTTTCCCCGTAAAAGGTATTTGTTATGAATCATTACCATGTCTTCAGGGTAACATGACCTTATATGGGTCCACGCAAAGGACCACCGCTGGCAAACGCCTGTGAGCTCCGTGTCTTCTCATATCCTATTGATAGGCACATATTTAATATTTCAAGTCATTCTAGAAAATAATTCATATTAAATTGTATATTTATACTAAGTCAGCTCCAGATAAGAAGCTTTATATTTTTATTAAGCATTGGCATTTTAAATCTACTTATTTCCGTTTTAACCTTTCAAGGGAAATAGGACATACAGTATAAACATTAGGCTAAATTGAAGAGAAAGGATAAAGAAAAATATCTGGAACTTAAGACAAGAAGGAGAAGGTCTTGTCATTATGTTCTGTGACTTTAGGCCACCAAATATTGAAGGAAGCTGTCATTAGATTCGTGTATCCTGGTCCACGGGCAGCATAGATCAAAGCCTGGTTGTGCAATTGTAATTTCTTCAGAAACACTGCAACGTTTCAGAGTTAACCTGCTTTGAAAAGTCGAGTGGGGACTGTTGGGAGAGACCTATCATTCAATTGGAGCGGGTCAGGGACAAGTCTTCTGGGGATCATATCGGACTAGTCATATCTAACCCTATACGTATGTGTACTTAGTTACACCGCAGCGTTTTAGAGTAAAACACACCGGTGGTTCGGGTAACAAGAACCTATTGACCGTGGACTGTTAGGAGAAACCTATCAATCAACAAGAGTGAGCCAGGGACAAGTCTACTGGGGATCACGTCAGACTAGTCATGTCTAACCCTATACGTATGTGTACTTAGTTAAGCCGCAGCGTTTTAGAGTAAAACACACCAGTGGTTCGGGTAACAAGAACCTATTGACCGTGGACTGTTGGGAGAAACCTATTAATCAACAAGAGTGAGCCAGGGACAAGTCTTCTGGGGATCACATCGGACTAGTCATGTCTAACCCTATACGTATGTGTACTTAGTTACACCGCAGCGTTTTAGAGTAAAACACACCTGTGGTTCAGGTAACATGAACCTATTGACCGTGGACTGTTGGGAGAGACCTATCAATCAACAAGAGTGAGCCAGGGACAAGTCTTCTGGGGATCAAAACGGACTAGTCATGTCTAACCCGATACGTATGTGTACAAAGTTACGCCTCAGCATTTTAGAGTAAAGCACACCTGTGGTTCGGGTAGCATGAGCCTATTGACAGGTTCCCTTTAATTATGCGCTACTGCTGTAGCTCTTCTTTTTCACTGTTACTTATATAGTGCCAACATATTCCGCAGCACTGTACATAGATGTATCATCACTGACATCAGTTTCCTTTTCTCATAAGACTCACACATTTTAGTTATCCCTTGATAAAGACCCCCATAGACATTAAATAAAACTGTGGAACCCACCAAGCTTATGATCTAATGTCCATGGGGCATTCTGACTCTTCCCCATCAGATGTCAAGGGACAGAACGATCAAAGATGATGAACTCTAGTGCCTTGAGATACATGTCCTTGTCAGAGGTGTCTGCAAGTGGCTTGCTCCACACTCCCCATTGAAAATGCCCACATGCTGGGCCACGCATGCATATGTATGGGATAGCTCATAAAAGATAACTGTTGGCTAACCAACACAGGTACCTTAGGAAGCCATATTGACCAGTATCGGTCTGTTTTTGAGGCGTTTTAGATAAACTAAATCCAATCTGGTCTTTTCAAGGATTTATTAGTTTGTATCTGGAATCCACCAGAATTCCCAGTGACACATTGCTGGTTATCACCAGGGTTAGTAACTTTGTCTTTCATCTTTGTTTGTGTTTGAGCCAGACAACATACTAATATGTTTTACATTCCTCCTCTGCAGATCTGCAGATAACATTCTTATTTTCACGTCAAAGTATGGAGTAAGCTGTGCTTTGGTGGGCACTTAGTGTAATTCAAAGGGGCTTTCCAAGTGTAAGTTCCTTCCTTGCACTAATTACTGGAAAAAGTTGAATAGTAGAAATGAATTAAAGAAAAACTACAGAAGACAAAATATCTGTAAAAAACCCAGATAGTTGAAAGACTTTTTCCTCTAGGCTTTTGTTTCCTGATTTATCATGGTCTTGAAATAGTCAAACTACATCATTCATCTACACTGTATCAACCACAGCTTGGTCATAGACATCATGACCAGTAACGAGCCTTTGTAAAGATGATTGTTGCCCTCACGCTACCGAAACCAGCGTTGATTATCAGATGTAGTTTTTGGGTTAAAACCATATATAAAGTCAAATAAAATTACTTGTCATCAGAATAATAAGGAATTCTGTTCCACTAAGAGTTCCTCACAGTCACCCTAGTGATTGGGCTTTCACTTCTTCAGTAATTGGGCTTTTACTGCTTAGGTGGCATTGGCCAACTCAAGGCAGGAGTTTTTATGAAGCTTTACGTAGATAGTCCATCATCCCAAATCTGTACCCTTGTGTTTGTCATCACCTGGTCCTGTAGGCTAATTGTTTCCTTATCACTAGAACCAGGATTTTGATTCCGCTAATTACCTCCTGTACTTTTAATCTCAAGTTCTTAGCTTTCCTTCAACTGTCCTTTTTTCCTTCCTAACCACTCACTAGAATAATACACCCCCCAAAAAATCAGGATTTAGATCCATTAAATGGAAAGTTTGGGGGAATTTTATGAGAACGGACATAACGGTAAATCCTAGCTACCCTTCCTCTTCTAATGACTGAATCCTGCATGTAGTTCATGTAAAATATAATTTATTTATTGTACAAATTTGCCATGTTAGTTTGAATAAACTGAATATATAGATGATAGACTTTAGTTTTACCTTTTATTTTTATTAAGCTTCTCTTTTAACCTTTTTTTTTAGGCGACCTTTAAGTCAAAATGTCACAAAAACCACTGACCGAGGATGAGAAATTCCTATTTTTAGACAAGAACTTCATGAACAGCCCCACAGCCCAAGCAGATTGGTCGGCCAAAAAGCTGGTTTGGATTCCTTCTGAGAAACATGGATTTGAAGCTGCAAGTATCAAGGAAGAAAAAGGTGAAGAGGTTATGGTTGAATTGGAGAATGGAAAGAAATTAACCGTAGGCAAGGATGATATCCAAAAGATGAACCCTCCCAAATTCTCCAAGGTGGAGGACATGGCAGAGCTTACTTGCCTAAATGAAGCATCTGTGCTGCACAATTTAAGAGAAAGATATTTCTCCGGCCTTATCTATGTAAGTCATTGGTGATTATCTTTTTTTGTTATGTGTAGAATTACTTCATGGTGGGATCTTTGTAGATTGTGGGATCTATACATTTTGGTAAAAAAAAAAATGGGACAAAAAACGAGATATAACTGCTTTGGACCCAAAGCCCTGGTACTGAGCTGCTACTGGTCGTTTTCACTTTTATGGTATATTCTAATATAATTCTTCCGTACAATAGACATTCCCTCTCTCCTAAATCAGACAAATTTTGGTATTTGGTCAATGGCACAAATAGTAAAAGAGCACATAGCAAACATAACAACTCGGGGCTGGTTCATAGTACTAGAACTTTCACGTCCTCCCCCAATTCCACCGATCTGTAGAATGTGGCTCTATGGAGCCCTTCAGATGTGAAGCGCATCCTTTTATATTTTATTTTTTTTTATACTGTAACCGAGCACATCGCCGGAGCGAACATGTGCATGGTCATTCTCAACTTCAGAGCCCCCATTATCAGGAAAAGTGGAAGTCCCAGCAGTCAGAACCCAACAATTGGGAAGTTTGTCTCTATCCTGTGGATATGGGATAACTTTCAAACTTGGCACTAACCCTTTAAAAGCTATAGAAAAATGTATGGCAATCATGGATTTCATGCTCCGCTGCCCGACTGCAATTGGGAGACGTCATCAATGAACCGACCAGACTCAATAAATTTTAGTGCCAAGTAACGAAAGGGGGAATGTTGCTTGATGAAGGGGTTTTCCTTAACCCCTTAATGTCCAATGACGGACACAGCATCAAAGCCGGGACATGTCAGCTGTTATGAACAGCTGACATGTGCCTGCAATAGGCGCGAGCGGAATCGCCGTCCGCCCGCGCCTATTAACTAGTTAAATCCTGCTGTCAAAGCTGACAGCGGGCATTTAAATAGCATTTCCGGCCGCCGGGCCGGAAATGACCTCATCGACGACCCTCGTCACGTGATCGGGGGTCGGCGTCATGTTGTCTGGACAACCAGAGGTCTCTATGAGACCTCTATGGTTGTTCCAGGCATATGGCTTTCAGCGTCATCCGGTGGTCGGCGCTGAAAGCACAGCAGTAAATCTGCTACATATGGGCGGTCTGCTCATCGCCCATCTGTAGCAGAGCCGATCGGGTTGCGCTTGCTTCTAGCCTCCTATGGAGGCTATTGAAGCATGCCAAAAGTAAAAAAAAAAAAAAGTTTAAAAATAAAAAAAATTAAAAAAACCTAAAAGTTCAAATCACCCCCCTTTCGCCCCAATCAAAATAAAACAGTAAAAAAAAATCCCACATACACATATTAGGTATCGCCGCGTTCAGAATCGCCCGATCTATCAATAAAAAAAAGCATTGACCTGATCGCTAAACGGCATAGCGAGAAAAAAATTCAAAACACCAGAATTACGTTTTTTTGGTCGCCAAGACATTGCATCAAAATGCAATAACGGGCGATCAAAAGAATGTATCTGCACAAAAGTGGTATCATTAAAAATTTCAGCCTGGCACGGAAAAAATAAGCCCTCACTCGACCCCAGATCATGAAAAATGGAGACGCTACGGGTCTCGTAAAATTGCGCACATTTTTTTTTTCTTTTAGCAAACTTTGGAATTTTTTTTCACCACTTAGATAAAAGAGGACATAGACATGTTTGGTGTCTATGAACTCGTAATGACCTGGAGAATCATAATGGCAGGTGAGATTTAGCATCTAGTGAACCTAGCAAAAAAGCCAAGCAAAAAACAAGTGTGGGATTGCACTTTTTTTGCAATTTCACCACACTTGGAATTTTTTTCCCGCTTTCGAGTATACGACATGGTAAAACCAATGGTGTCATTTAAAAGTACAACTCGTCCTGCAAAAAATAAGCCCTCACATGGCCATATAGACGGAAAAATAAAAAAGTTATGGCTCTGCAAAGAAGGGGAGGGAAAAATGAAAATGCAAAACCAAAAATACCCCTGGTCGTTAAGGGGTTAAGTGGCTTGTTTTTGATCATAAAATAGATCAGCAATCCTGTTCTTATGTCTTCTATATATGTGATTATTGGTATAGTTGTCTTTCTTGTTGCCTGAACTGAAAAGGCCCCCATTCACATTAGGCTAAAGTTGACCGAACCCGCCGATATCAGCGCTCTCCTCCGACAGTCTAATTTGTATAGAGGCCTCCCAACTCTTTCCAGACAGATAATGTTGGGGGACATAAGGACCCGGCATGTCTGCTTTCACACTGATGATCCTTTTGTTCTCGACAACATGAGATGTCTAGTAGCAAATGTCTCATAGAGAACACAGGAGCGCTCAGCCGACCTACTGCTCCTCTGTACGGAGGTGCCTGGAGAGGTAGTTGGTGTACGAACGATCGGTTCAACCTTTATTTGGCCGGCAACTGTCTAATGTCTGTGAGGCTCCAAACTCAGTCGTGGACTTCTATAGTCCGACGTAAGCTTTAGTTTATTTTTACATTTTGTATAAGAACTAACAGCAACCAATGAGATAAAACACGGGAGGGATGTTTAAAGGGGTATTCCCATCTCTAAGATCCTATCCCAGTATGTAGTCAGTATAAGAATAACGATATCAAATACCTTCAATTAGAAATGCAGTATAGTTTTTCTGATTCCCTATGTCTCTTTTCTCATGTGCAGGCATTGCAGGACCGTAGGTATCTATGATTACGACCACTGATATGACAGTTAGCTAGTTGCTAATGGTCGTAACCATGGATACCTAAGGTCCTGCACATGAGGAAAAAGACATAGTGAATCAGAAAAACTATACTACATTTCTAATTGAAGGGATTTGCAATTATTATTATTACTACACTTACTACATATTGGGATAGGATTTTGGCGATGGGAATACCCCTTTAAGTACAGGTTAACCTATAAATGTTTTTTTTAGAGTGAACATAGGAGAACATACAAACACTATGAAGATGTTGCATTAATCCAATATAAACCCTTGACCTCTCGTTCTGTAATATAAGAGTGCAAGCCACTAAGTCACCCATATTCATAAGAACATTTTACTATCTTTTCTACATCTCTACATCTTCCATGTCTTTTTCACATTTCCACATATTTGTTAATAGAAAGTAAGTGAGGGTCATTGACATCCATTCTCTGGGCACTGTTGACATCTGTTGATCCGTCGTCCGCCCGGGTAAAAGGGCAGCTGAGTGGTCTAATACACACATGCTGTGACCAGGGTTGTGCCTGTATCTGTATAGTCCAAAGAGGGGAGCGCATTCGCTGCCTCCAGCTTTTCTTGGCTGTTTCTGCCAGACCTAAAGACAGTGAATGTAGCCACAGGACGCATCCTCGACCACCGCAAAACTCCTACTCACTGGAGTCATCCAGTCATTAGATATGAAAAGTTTGGGACCTCAGGGGCCGTCCCAAGTCATGTAAATACCAATAAGTGTAACAATGTATTTCCCAGCAAAATTACACATCTGATCCTCATTTCATGTTCAGTAGCTATGTTCATCTAGTTTTTGCCTGTGTTCAAAGTCTAGTTTTGTCCACATGGCACAATGGTCATGTTATATAGCATGAAAGCATAGTCGATAGCAATTGTTGCAGTTCAGCTTTCTTGTAGTCGCTTGGTTAAACACAGGAACAGGGTTTCAATGTCAAACAAAACAAACTTTATTTTCTTTCAGAAACTTTACAGCTCCAAAATGAAAGCAGCCTTTCTTCAGCAGAAATGAATAGCACAAACAGTCCTTTCTTCCGCAATATAAATGGGATGGTCTTACCCAGGTGTGGGCAACTAATTTTCTCAAGGGGCCACATGAGAGACAGTGAGTGTTGTGGAGGGCTGAACCAATAGGCTGAAATTAATTCTGCTCAATGTTAATATTAACATATTAATTATAATTATATTAATTGTATAATTCAGTTTTGAGCAGAATTAAGCATGCTGACATCCTTCTATATATCTAATAAGCCTGCACACAGCCCCCCTATATAACGTATAAGCCTACACACAGCCCCTATATACAGTAAGAGCCCCAACAAACCCCCTTTATACAGTATGAGCCCCCACATAGCCTCCAATATACAGCATGAGCCCCCACATAGCCTCCAATATACAGTATGAACCACCACATAATCTCCAATGTACAGCATGAGCCTCCACTTAGCTTCCCATTTACAGCATAATCCCCCACATAGTCTCACAGATACAGCATGAGCCCCACACAGCCTCTAATATACATATTCCGCTCCACATAACTCCTCCCATATACAGCAAGAACCCTACGTAGCCTCCCTTTATATAGTGTGAGCATCACATAGCCTCCCATATGCAACATGAGCCCAACAAAGCCTCCCATATACAGCATGAGACCCACATAGCTTCCCATATACAAGGTAAACCCCGTATAGCCTCCCATATACATAGTGAGCCCCCCACACAGCCCCCTATATGCATACATACATCCCATACACATGAAAAAAAAATCACTGCATACTCACCTTGCTCTTGTTTCCCCAGCACTCTGCCTCTGCTTTCTCTGATGCACTGACTCCAGCTGCCCCTCTTCCACCAATTTATTAACCTCTGTCTGCATCCCCAGGATGCGGATAGCGGTGACGGCGGGTGATAGCAGGTGGCGGCGGATGGACGTCGGGTAGGGGAGGCATGGTGTGGTCCATGGGCCACTGTCTCTGCCCTTTGGCTGTCTTTCCACGGGCCGGACAAGAACACCTAGATGACTGGATGTGGCCCACAGGCCACAGTTTTCCCGGGTCTGGTCTTTCCAATCTCGGTGTTGCCATCAGTAGCAGCTAAAGCAGTTTAAATGCTTTCACCAACAAAAACACCTCTGTTCACCTCCAGCAGAACTCACCCTCTGAGCTGTCTCAGCTGCTTATCATTCAGCTTGTAAGACCCGGACTGTAGTATGGGAATGACCTTTTCCACTCAGGCTCTTTTGGCCACTCCTTAATCCCCTACCTAAAATCCACTTAAGCAAACTACTCAGTAACCTAGTGTTACTGGTACAGACTTCCTGGGATTTATGTCACCAATGCCAGCCACCTTGGTGACACATACACAGTATCAACCACTTTTCCTGAGTCTCTCTTTCACGGTATATGCTAAAACTATAATGCTGGATGACGAGATTATTGTTTATCCAATGTCTTGAAATGTATTGCGTATGTAAATCAAAAGAACTCTTCTGTCATTTTATGCCTGGATGTTGCTGCCCAATCTGATCAACCAAGGTCAAACCCCCCAATCATAATAAATGGGGGTACGAGAGTTGAGAACCACACATACTTTATGGTCCATACATGAGGTCTTTAAACTAATTAAGCCCAAACAAGTAAATTCTTATTCTTTGACCCTGTGGGTCAGCTGTAGCATTGTCTAGACTTTTATATTGATACTTAATGAGACTTGTGGCCAGATACAAGAATACATGCTTCTGTGGACATAATGATTTTTGGAGGTGAATTACCCTAAATTAACTAAATTTTGTAAGACAACACAGACGTTTCTTTATTACTAACATTCATGTTTCCAAACGGGCTCTATTTCAGGAATGTATTTTGCACTTAATGATGATAATAATTAGCAATTAAACTCCCTTTGGAGTCCAAAAATTGGGAGAACAATGAAACTGAATTCTAGTTGTGTTTGTATGGTACTACGGTGTAATAAAAGCCTGGAATGTAATTTAGGACCATTGTTAAATTGTTAAAAGAGTTGTCCGGGCATAGGTAATTGATGATCTATCTACAGGATAGCGCATTAAGAGCAGATTGGTGATGGTCCAACACCCGGCGCAAACAATGATCAAGTGTGTAAGCACTTTGAATGCACCTCCATCCAATGTGTAGCAGCCACTATCGGACGTTGATGGCTCCTGCTGTTTTGCAGTAGCTGGGAATGGCTGGCCCTGGCCTCCACACTTTGAATGGAGCTGCAATGTATGGATCAGCTCCTTTCAACGTTTTTACAACCAGCAGCCGCTGGGGCAAAAAATGTCTAAATGGTGGGAACCATCATCTGATTTAGAGAGATTTAGGAAACACTGCAAAGGATAAGGTATGCAAATTAGCTCCAACAAAACTTTCTCTCTCCCTTTCGAAAGAATCTGTCTTAAAAGTCAATGTCTGGCCATTTACTGAGCCTTGCCACATGACTAATGACATTTGACCAAACAGGAGTGTTATCCAAAAGGAAAATACACCCATCTGCAGACCACTGTTTCAGAGTTTTTGCCTCTCCTGAGAACAGAGCAAGGTACTGGTTGGTAAAGGGTCTTTGATAGAGGTCTAGCAGAGTACTGCTTTTATCTTGTGGAGACCGCTAACTTTTATTGAGCTAGCCCATGCTCTCTGGAAAAAAAATAAGTATATGCTTATAATTTTCCCTAGAAAGTTCAAAGGGTAAAGTTTCTTCTAGTAGAGAGCGCCAAGTTGGCATAGAAGACTTATAGTCCACGCAGTGCTCCCCTGGGAATTGAAATGTCTTTTTTTTAGGAATAAGACCACTTTTGTCCGTGGAGTATGACTGGTATTGCATCCCATCCACGTTAAGGTAAATGGAACTAAACTGCAAAACGAGATTCTACTACATGATTATCTTCGAATCTGATGAGATACTCAAAAAGTTACATATTGCCAGTCCATCTACATGATATTTATTTTAAGACCACAATGGATGAAATTGCTTATGGTCTACATAGTAGGAAGATTTATAGATATACACACTGGGAAACATAGTGGAAGAGGTTTTAGACAACCTGTCAATTGAAAAAGGTCCAGCCTACGGTATGAAATGGCATAGTCAGATAACAGCTAAAAGTAGCCATAAGTAAGGGTGGCCTCTTATTACATATTGTCAAGCTCTTAGTACAGTAAAGTTGAGGCTCTAATGGGGAATAATGGTAATTTTTTATTAATGAGCTAATCTAGTGTCCATATACAGAGGACCATTGAATGCCGAATCCGGAGGCTATACAGCTATATATAATACATGTTGTGAGCTGTAATCCCATGCTCAGGAATGAAGACTGTCTGTTCAGAATTCCCCTTTGCCAGAATGGGCACATCTAGTCTGCCAAGTCACCTGGGTGAAGACTTGTCTGTGAATTAGGCTCTAAGTGCATATACTGACATGCCCGACATTTCATCAAGTACAATAGTATGTCCAAAAGGCAAATTAAATCCAAGACATATCTTCTCACACTGCAGACAAGCTTAACTGGCCATGAAATGAGTTTTCTTGGATTGTCAGTACAAGCGGTAGGAAGGGTTTCCGCAGGAAGGATCTAGTAGAATTACATCATTGAGCACTATATATATATATATATATATATATATATATGTCTCACTTAGTCATTCAGCCTTACCTTAATAATACAAGGTTGAAGATTACTTGTAGATTATGTATACTATATTGAATAAGGAATATATATGGAATAATATTATATGGAATATACTGTATAGTGTATATATATATAATATAGAAACACCTGCAAATCTACTGACACTTATGACCATGGGCCAATTAATTACTCAATCAGCGATGGGACTAAGTTTTTCCTACTAATTTAACTTTTATGTAACACACATGCAGATACGTATATACATATCTAAAACACAATATATAGTTGCAAGTTTTGTACAATGATACACTTAAATGACGTCTGGTCCTCCCAAAATGCCAATTAAACTAAACAAACATTAACACAGGAGACTTAGCCCTATAAAAAAAACTCATACCCAGTGTATACAGTTTAAATTAATATTTTATGTCAGTTTTTTTAATATGCAAATAAGGGCGGATTGGTGCACCCTTGGTGTATCCTCTGCACCATTATGAACCTCCTATTTGCATATTAAAGCCAGTCCCTTATTTTGCTTGACAGTGCTCCATTGGTAAGAGCAAATGCTGTCTAATCAGTTTGAGGGTCTACATCTGTGCACTGACACTGGTAGGGCATAGCGGTGTAAGTGTTGGTGCGCACACACTAAGGCTGTTGATGTGCTCTGATGCTTGGTTCCTGCCTGTACATTGTCCTAAGTCACCTTTTAGGCTATGGATGGTTATATGATGCTATGAGTTTATTGTTACAGATGCGTGTTACGTGCTCCAGTGTCTGCTGGTATTATTACGTTAAGACTGTTAACACCCTTATTCCTATGCCACAGATCCCTGACCCAACTTGTATTTCCTGATAGAGGAGATAAGACATTTTCTATCTCAATTGTTTGTTAAAATTAAGTAAGAGAGAACAAAGATGCTCATTGTTGTAAAGCAAGACAAGACCTGATGGCTGATGTCCTGGTATGTATGTGAGAGTATGTGTATGATGATGGGTACAAAAGTTGTCCACTAAAGAGGCGTTCTACAAAAATAATCATCTTGCATTGGCAAAATTTGTGGCAAGTACCACTTTTGATTTGACGTCAGCACATTACAGAGGACCTCTCACCAGGTCAACAGTGTCAAGGTTTTGTTTTATTCCTGTTTCTCCTTAGTATTCCATTGTTTTCTTCTTTTTAATCCACCATTCAGTTCCATGTTGTTTTCTTTTTTAAAAATCACCATACAGTCACAGAGATATGGGCCTTTTTATTGAGTGCTAATATTTATAGTTTTTAGCGAGGAGATGTTGTTCACAGCCTAATTAATTCGCACCTCACAACCTGTGCACTCGACCCCATCCCATCCCACCTCCTCCCCAACCTCACCACCACACTTATCCCATCCCTAACTCACCTCTTCATCCTATCGCTAACGTCCGGTACCTTCCCTTCTGCTTTTAAACATGCCACAATCACGCCTATCCTTAAAAAGCCAACCCTCGACCCAACCACTATGTCCAGCTATCGCCCAATATCGCTGCTCCCATTCGCTTACAAACTCCTGGAGTTGCACGTCCACGCTGAACTTTCCTCCCACCTCTCATCTAACTTGCTCTTTGACAATCTACAATCTGGTTTCCGCCCTCATCACTCCACTGAGACAGCCCTGACCAAAATTACTAACGACCTACTTACAGCCAAAGCAAATGGACAATACTCTATACTCCTGCTTCTAGACCTGTCCTCTGCATTCGACACAGTTGACCACTGCCTCCTACTACAGATCCTCTCCTCCTTCGGCATCAAAGACCTCGCCCTATCCTGGATTTCCTCATACCTCTCAAACTGCACATTCAGCGTCTCCCACTCCCACACTACCTCCTCATCCCACCCTCTCTCTGTTGGAGTCCCCCAAGGCTGTGTTCTAGGACCCTTACTCTTCTCAATTTATACCTTTGGCCTGGGTCAACTCATAAAGTCCCATGGATTCCAGTACCACGTTTATGCTGACGACACTCAGATCTACCTCTCTGGCCCAAACGTCACCTCTCTGCTGTCCAGAATCCCGGAGTGTCTATCAGCCATATCCTCCTTCTTCTCCTCTCGCTTCCTCAAGCTCAATGTGGACAAATCCGAACTCATCATCTTTCCTCCATCTCACAGATCTTCCTTATCTGACCTATCGATCACAATTAATGACAACATGCTTTCTCCAGTACCGAAAGTCCGCTGCCTCGGAGTAACCCTTGACTCTGCCCTGTCCTTCAAACCACACATCCAAGCTCTTTCTACCTCCTGTTACCTCCAGCTCAAAAATATTCCCAGAATCCGTCCTTTCCCCAACCCTCAATCTACTAAAATGCTTGTGCACGCCCTCATCATCTCCCGTCTCGATTATTGCAACATCCTTTTCTGTGGTCTCCCTGCTAACACCTTCGCACCTCTCCAGTCCATCCTTAACTCTGCTGCCCGACTAATCCATCTCTCTCCTCGCTACTTCTCCACTTCTCCCCTCTGCAAATCTCTTCACTGGCTTCCATTCCCTCAGCATATCCAGATCAAATTACTAATACTGACCTACAAGGCCATCTATAACTTGTCTAGCCCATATGTCTCTGAACTAATACTCCGATACCTTCCCTCATGTAATCTCCGATCCTTCCAAGACCTCCTCTCCTCCACACTTATTCGCTCCTCACCCAACCGCCTCCAAGACTTCTCCCGAATTGCCTCCATCCTCTGGAATTCTTTGCCCCAACATGTCCGACTATCAACCACATTCGGATCCTTCAGACGAAACCTGAAAACCCACCTCTTCAAGAAAGCCTACAGCCTGCAATGACCCCACTACCTCCTCACCACTACTGGAGATATCACCTCAACCAACACCGGAACTGCTGCAACCCCCCAACCAAATGTCTCCTTCCCCACCATCCTGTAGCATGTAAGCCCGAAAAGGCAGGGTCCTCTCCCCTCTGTATCAGTCTGTCCTTGTAAGTTTTTTTACTGTAAGTGATATCTGTAATTTCATAGAATCATAGAATCGTAGAGTTGGAAGGGACCTCCTGGGCCATCTGGTCCAACCCCCTGCTCAAAGCAGGATTCGCTAAATCATCCCAGTCAGATGTCTGTCCAGCCTCTGTTTGAAGACTTCCATTGAAGGAGAACTCACCACTTCTCGTGGCAGCCTGTTCCACTCATTGATCACTCTAACTGTCAAAAAGTTTTTTCTAATATCTAATCTGTGTCTCTTCCCATTCAGTTTCATCCCATTGCTTCTAGTTCTTTCCTTGTGCAAATGAGAATAAAGTTGATCCTTCTACAATGTGACAGCCCTTTAGATATTTGTAGACAGCTATTAAGTCTCCTCTCAGTCTTCTCTTTTGCAAACTAAACATTCCCAAATCCTGCAACCTTTCCTCATAAGACAGGGTTTGCAGACCGGTCACCATTCTGGCCGCTCTTTTCTGAACTTGCTCCAGTTTGTTGATGTCTTTTTTAAAATGTGGTGCCCAAAACTGGACACAATATTCCAGATGAGGTCTGACCAAAGAGGAGTAGAGGGAAATAATGACTTCACGTGATCTAGACTGTATGCTTCTGTTAATACATCCTAGAATTGCATTTGCCTTTTTTGCTGCTGCATCACACTGTTGACTCATATTCAGTCTGTGATCTATTAGTATACCCAAGTCTTTTTCACATGTGCTGTCACTTAGCCCTATTCCTCCCATTCTATATATGCTTTTTTCATTTTTATTGCCCAGATGTAGTACTTTGCATTTCTCCCTGTTAAAAACCATTCTGTTAGTTGCTGCCCACTTCTCCAGTTTATTTAAATCTTTTTGAATCCTCTCTCTCTCTTCTCTAGTATTAGCTATCCCTCCTAGCTTTGTGTCATCAGCAAATTTAATCAGTTTACCCTCAATTCCTTCATCTAAATCGTTGATAAAGATGTTGAACAATACAGGGCCCAGGACAGAGCCCTGTGGTACCCCACTTGAGACATTCTTCCAACTGGATGTGCAGCCATTTACGACCACTCTTTGGGTCCGATCACTAAGCCAGTTATGAATCCACCTAACAGTTGCCTTGTCCATTCCATACTTAGTCATTTTTTCAATAAGGATTGTATGAGAGACTTTGTCAAATGCTTTGCTGAAGTCAAGATATACTATATCTACAGCATTTCCTTGATCCACCCAATCAGTGATACCGTCATAGAAGGAAATTAAGTTAGTCTGACATGACTTATTAGTTAGAAACCCATGCTGACTCTGTTTAATCACTTCATTCTTATCCAGGTATTGACATACATGTTGTTTAATAATTTGTTCAAAGATCTTTCCTGGTATAGAAGTCAGACTCACCGGCCTATAGTTGCCTGGGTCCACCTTCTTCCCCTTTTTGAAGATAGGAACAACATTTGCTCTTCTCCAGTCTTCTGGCACTTCTCCTGTTCTCCAAGAATTTTCAAAGATTATGGAGAGGGGTTCAAAAATTTCTTCTGCTATCTCCTTCAGTACTCTGGGGTGTAATTCATCTGGACCTGGAGACTTGAATTCATTTAGGTTAGCTAAGTGTTTCCTCACTATCTTTCTGTTTATAGATATCCTGGATTCTTCTATTCCCTTAATAGGACAGTGAATAACAGTTGATGTTGCATTTCCTTTCTGAGAGAAAACAGATGCAAAATAGGAATTTAAAAGTTCAGCCTTCTCAACATCCTGTCTTACCATTTCATCATTTTCATCCTGTAAAAATCCTATAGCATCTTTGACTTTTCTTTTACTTTTCTTTGTATGTAACCCCTTCTTATGTACAGCACCATGGAATCAATGGTGCTATATAAATAAATACCGTAATAATAATTATGCAAAACACCCCAATAACACGCCCCATAGGATCCTGTGAGTCACACCCTCCTGTAAAGGTCATAGAAATAGGAGTAAATAAGAGTCCCATATCTTTGGAACTGTATCACAGATTTAAAAAAAAACAAAAAAAAACAGAAAACTGAGGGGAGCAATAAAGCAAAATCTGGCCTCTCTTGATGTTGTGACAGGTCCTCTTTAAATACTCTCATCCTTAACCATGAAACATGCCCACCCAGACCTTGAACAAGCAAGTGATGCTGTCACATCTACTGTACCTTCCATGACTCTAATCTCTGCCCCTCACACACATTCAGTCGGCTGGACTTCTGTTTGACTTTCGCGACTAACCAGGCCCAACACATTCTCCACACATTTGAGTTCACCCTGCCATGAAGCTAGTAAATACCTGAAACATTATAATGAATAGGATGGGATGACTTGATCTTTGACCTCTCTTCGGTAAGAAATGGTCTACCACTAATTTGTCCTCCAACCTACCTATTACTAATAACTGCTTTCCATTTATTTTTCCATTTCCTGCTGTTTGTCTATGTTCTCTCCTTCAGCAGATAGACAAAAGGTCACCTCTCCCTGAATCATTCTGGGACCTTGCGGCAATTTTATCTAAATCACTACTGGGTCGCCCTCCCAGGGCTGTGGGGTACTCGGTACCGGGCCCGATGAGCTTCAGTAGGAGATGTCACGGCAGCTGGGACCCGGCCCGTGGCCCTGGGCACCTATTATAAAGGGGGGGTTGTTGCAGTGTGCTTATGGTTGTGAAAGTTTATGTGGTGTGTGGCAATGGAGATGTAAGCCGACGCTGCAGACAGATCCTCTGGGACTGATGGTGTGGTGCAGCAGTGATGTTATAGCCCTCCACAGGCAGGGCTGTAGTCCCAGAGCAGTGTAGGTGAAGTGACACTTAGATGGTGTAGTGTCAGGCGCAGGGGATGTAGCAGTGCTGGGCAGGTTGGCGGAGAAATAAGTGGAGGACACCAGGGCATGTAGCTCCAAAGCTTTACTCACAGTCTGTTGCAGGTACAGGTGCCCACATCCGTGCCGTGTCAGGAGCTCAGCCATCTTCCAGGCAAGATGAAGTATTCCTTTCCAACACTCCGCCAACATATGTGCCTTTTCTGAACGTCTCCTCTTATAGCGCCTTTGAATGAAGTACTCCTAGTACTGAGTTACACTGGAATTCCTCCTGTCAGATGTTCCTATGAACTCTACTTGTACGGCAGACAGCTGTAGCCTGCTTCGGTGACTCCTGGCTACTAAGTCCCGGCTCACTCTTATGTTGCTGTTGTGCCCTCAAGTCTTGTGTGGGAATAAAGTCGTCACTACTTCTATTCCTCCGGTGTCTGCTGCAGGACCATTAGTATGCGTACAACCTCGGGGACCGGGCCCCGGCCTTGCGCTTAGAACTTGAGAAGGGCTCTCCTCTAACCCTAGTCCTTGTTCTCTTATTCTCCTCACGTTCCGTGCTAATCCTTCTTCCCAATGGAGAATCAAGCTTCCTTTCTCTGTCTCTTTCCTGTGCCAGCAGACCCAGATCACTGTGGCCTGCTGTAGCACTTCCTTCTTCCATCCCTCTCCTGGGGATCTTCTCTGTCTCACTCTCTGCCCTTCTACATCTTCACTCACTGACTGAATGAATGACTGACTGACTGACTCAACTCTTCCCGATCTTTTATGTAAACTAAACTCCACCCACCTCCCAGCACGTTTCGTGTTCCAAACAGGGAGCCACCAATGGGTGCTATGCTACACTCCAAGCAGGGAGCCGCCGAAGGTGCTTTGCTACACTACTTTGTGGTGTGGGGTACAAGTGTTGGAGTGTGGTCAGGTGTCTCCACCTTACCTGGATGATGGGGTTCCACACCTCAGGAGGAGGTGCAGTACCTCTGTGACGACTGAACCCTCAGGGGCGCCACACTACTACTCCTCCAACTGCATGCTATGTGCCAAGGATTCCCTGGACTCCTCTAAGACTTTTTATGCTGAGACCCTCATCCTTAAATAGATGTACCTACTGGTTTATGAGCCTCGCCTCTGGCATCACTGTCCCAGAACTTTACAACTTGCCATGCGCAGCCTAATTCTGCCCACATGTTCTGATGTGAGAATCAGATAACATATAGCTCCCCTCAAACATCAATGGGAACCTCTGACCACTATGTTCCAATCCTCTTCTTTTCTGTTTCCATTTTGTTTTGGTGGCAGGCAAGCCTCTGACATCATACCATCTTCACTGATATGTCTGCCGATATAGGCCACTCTCAAAGACAACAGACCTAAAATATTCCAGGGCAGCTCTCTCCGACAGCAACTAGTAATTAGTTCCCCATTGCCAGACAATGGGCCGAACAAAAATTGGAGAGGGTGGACCTTGACTTCCTTAATCCTGTTTTTTATTCCACCTGGTTAAGAATTCTGGAGATCTGCTAAGGATGTGTAAGTATGTATGTGCAGTGAAAGCAAAAGGATAACAATGTTTTGAACTTTTGACTTTCAGGTTCCATATTTCACCATCCACTACTGCTTTTATCGTGAGACTACCATCATTTTATTGACAGTCATCTTGGCAATCTCAGACATAAATTTGATTTGCAACTATTTAGCATATGATTAGTTATGCAGATTCTTGTCATGTCATTGCATTGTTACTGTTTTGCTCGTGGTGGAGGAAAAATATTTTTCTTCCTGAATACTAGAAAATACAACCTGTTCTCACAATCCCTAATAGCTCAGTGTGTTATTAGGTTGATTCCCAAGTGAAAGGTCACTAGTTCGAAGAGCAACCATTGAAGAAGATTTCCCAAGAAAAGAGAAACAGCATCATCCATCTCATCGATAACAGTCTCTTGGCCACGAAAATTGCCAAGCTGCATCATATGAGCGCCATGACAGTTTAAAGAATACGAAATTAAGTCCGTCCATCCATTCAGAACCCAAAAGGTGGACATCCAGGCAAAATATCGGAGTCAACAAGTTGGCTGATCACAAGGTACCTCAGTTCTGGCGCATCAAACACGGCAGTGGAGGTGGCTCCTATGCTTCATAATAGTGAAATCACAGACATCCATGTAAGCACAGTGCGACGCACGTTACACAAGTCTAGAATGATGGTCCAAAAAAGGTGAAGAAGCCTCAACTTCAATATTGTCATCAGAGGCGTCAGTTCGAGTTTGCAAACAAGTACAAAAAGTGGACATTTATGAAACTGGTGATTTGGACATGAAAGTCAATAGACTAGACTCTGATTGGCGCATATGGATCTGAAAGGAACAAAGAAAAAGGGGGCTAACGGATTGAGAAATTGAAGGAAATGTCAAATTCGATGGATGAAGCCTGATGATATGGGGTTGTTTCACAGCCAAAGACATTGGATACTTGACCAGAATTGATGGTGATACTGAGCTATAGGTAAGTATCCTACAAGATGAGTTACTTCATATACTTAAGTATTATGGGTATGAAAAGGGCGACATAATGTTCCAGCAGGAGAGCAACCAGAAGCATACGTCAAGATTGGTGAAGAAATTATTCAATGACAATGAAGTAGAGGGGCTGGATTGACCCCACAGTCTCCAAACCTCAACCCCAATGAACACTTGAGGGTAGACCTGAAGAACAAGCTGCACACATACCCAGGTGAGGCGACCAGTATGCACCAACTTTGGGAAGGTGTAGAAGATACCTGAGATCAAATTTCGGTCAACACATGTTTGTATCTGATCAAGAGCATGTCCAGAAGGATACTGGCAGTGCTGAAAGCCCAAGACGGATTTACAAAATACTTTAGGAGCAAAGCAGTAACAATGTAGTGACATGAAAAGAATCTGCATAACTAATCATATGCTAAATAGTTGCAAGATAAATTTAAGTAGGAGACAGCCAAGATGATTGTATATAAAATGATGGTAGTCTGAGGTTCAAAGCGGAAGTGGATGGTGAGATATGGAGCCTGAAAGTCAAAAGTTCAAAACATTGCTACCTTTTGCTCGTCACTGTACATGTGTCAATACTACCATCAAACTAAATATCATATTGACCCTAATAGTCATGTTTAATGTGAAATTATCTAATTTCTGAGAGTTCTTGCTTGTTGAATCCACTTTTATGAGATAATTTTCCTAATAGTCGTTGGTCACATATGTTGTTATCCCAAAAGATGAAGCTGTAATCTCTTGGGGAATCTGGCAGCATGTTTCTAGTTTTCCTGCAGCACTCCCGCAGGTAAATTAAAGTATTACACTGTTATCAATTAAATTCATAGTTTTGTCTATGCAGTCACCTTGGAGCACCGGTGTCTAGGTTGACCCTTTGCTATTTGACAGGTGTAGCAATTCTGTAAGTAGGCAGTCTGAGCCTGAAGATGTAATGTCGTGTCACAATTAGGATTTTAGAGATTTTAGCTTAATACTCTTGTACTGAAAAATACAGGAATGAGTAAAATTGTGATTTGGTGCTGAGATCCATAGCACAATGAGAAATACAACCCAGCACCGGTGGAATTCAGAAGCTCTTAACCTTGCTACATAAAATAATGGAAACAGCAAAAAGTATCTGCGTCATGTATTGTCGTGCAGTTCCTCTGCCACAAGCATATTCCCATTTATGTTCTTTCTGTTTCTAAATACCAAGCAAACCATACATACCAGCGCTTTAAACAAGACGTACTTTGTTCTCCTTTTAAGGCCATGCCAAAAGGGATCTTGGTACGACGGTACCCATATGTCAAGATATTTTTTTGCAGGTGCCAGACGATGCAATAACTAATACATTAATATTTCACATACAAATAACATAACTCATCATGTCATATACCTATACATGAAATCGTCACTATGATTTATAATGATGACCTTAATCATTTGACATGAAATTTATATACTGTCGGACACCACTTTTGACTTGAGTTGGGTTCATCTGAGCCTGCTAATATGTCCATCATTGTTTTCATAAATGTATAGGTTTATGTAATCACATAAGGGGGCAGTATGGAAGACTCCGGGGTAACATTCCTAATATATGAATATGCCTCATCTTTGTATTTCAGACATATTCCGGTCTCTTTTGTGTTGTGGTCAACCCTTACAAATCCCTACCAATTTATTCCGAGAAGATCATTGACATGTACAAAGGAAAGAAAAGGCATGAAATGCCCCCTCACATCTACGCAATAGCAGACAATGCCTACAGGAGTATGTTACAAGGTAAGCCTACTGGGTACAGACTATCGTATGTCGTCAGGACCAGAGGGCAAAGTTTATGCTATGTTGTCTTTTTCTATAGTAGTGCCATGATTTCTGCTCATAATTAAGCCGTGATACCTTTTAAACAAACTTTCAGCAAATTTGAATGGAGCTCATTGGCCTGTGATGACATTCATAAGAATTATGTTTATTTTGATGCCAAGTTTAGTGTTAAAGATTACATAATTCTCACTATTACAAATACCCAAACCCCTGGAATGGCAAAAAATGTCTGTCTGAACTGAGCATAAATTTTGGTTGGGAAATGTAATCTTGTAATCATATGTCAGACATGTTAAGATGTCCATGCATCTAAGACACTGGCAGACACAGGCAGAAGAGGGCTCCTGTCCAAGAACAATATATGGGACCGTTGCAACCCAAGAGCACTTAATGCACAACTTCACCCACTTTGGAGGTAGCAATGGGCCCTTTACCTCTTGGGCTCCTTTGCATCTGCACAAGTTGCCCCAATGATATGTCTGACCTTAGATCTTGGATCTCTCCCAACTTCCCCATACCCATGTATGTTTGGCACAGTTAATATTATATGCGTTCTCTATGGGGAGAGTTAATTACTGCCCAGCTTGTATGGCAGTGGACTTCTAGTAGGAGAACAAAGAAAGAAATATAGGAGTTTGTATTCAAGACACCATCTGTCAGGACAGAGTCAGGAGTCCATCATTGACATCAGATTATTACAAAGTCCTCCTGACGTTGGTGGGCATGGATGACTTTAATGTGATGGACAACTTTACTTAGCTCTTTGTCCTCAAACATGTCCATACATATCAATTTTAGGCCATATACTTTCATTTATAGTATCTACTTGCAGCAAAGGGGGCGCACAGCTCAGGCCTGTGGCTCAGCCGTACCAATGTTTGGCCAACACATATCTCATGTGTTCGGCCAGCATCAAAACTGTCGGATTGGGTTCTGTGACCTACTCCAATATTTGAACTTTTTTGTCTTATATCTGAATTTTTGGAAGTTTTTGTGATAAGAAGCAGTGAAGGTCTAGCTTTTTCCTCTCTCTGCATCTATATTAGGTAATTGGCTAATTTCAATGTATAGGTGATAAAATTACACAAACATTTTGACATGTCATGGAGACATGTTAGAAATTTTGATCAATGAGCATCGTAGTACTAAGACCCACACTGATCATTAAAATGTAGGGGTGAAAGGATTCAGCTGAGACCTGCTCTTCTCAAAGACTGAAGATAGCCTCAAAAGATAGACTATGAGCCCATCGTCAACTAGAAAGGAGAGAATGAGCCTTTGCTTTAAAAGAAATGTCAGACCAGTACCAATCAGAACATATGACAAAAGAACTTCTGATGCGTCTTTATGGTATGTCGAAAATCTTGTCCACCGTTGAGTAAATTTTCAGCAATGTATACACCGCTAAGATTCAGCTCTGCTTTCTAGTTTCGGTGGTCATTGCGTAAGTTTTCATACTTGTGGTCATGTGTCTACTGCTTTGCTCACTAGAACTCTGCGAGATACAGCAGAGACTCTCGGTGACACGTGACTCCATACTTGTAGACCACTGGAAATGACAAGCAGAGTCAAATCCTGCATTACACATCGTTAGTATTCGTCAAGCTGCACGTCTTGCCAGAAATTTACTTTGTCGTGGACAACCTCTTGAAGCAATGAGCAGTTGCATGCGCTAGATATATATGGTAAGGTATCCATCCATGCTGGATCTGTGACTTGTTCCCGGTGTCACACAGGACTGTAGAGACATCAAGAAAACTATGTCCTTCTCAATAAAAAAAGACAAGCAGCAGGAAGCCGGCGGTGGTTGTACAGCTCTATTGCCTTTTTTGGTGGTTGGAGCAAACGTTACACAGACATAATAAATCCTTGGGAGCATTTTTGCAGAGCTGCGATGTGAAGATAGCATTCTTAGCTTTATTGGGGGGATGTTCATATAAATCGTGGTCACATTACACCCATGAGATAAGTCACATTGTCAGCAGCTTGGTTACAATTCTGGCCTGTATTAATTTTTTTTAGGGTAAGGAATATTATCTAGAAGGTTTGACCTATAGAATAAGTGCATGGATTACACCAACCATAGAGGATACATTTGCCTTGGTGGTTTGTACCAATTTTGGAGATTTAATTAAATGTCTACGATGAGAATTGAATGATGTTCCCATGACATATATGTCTTCAAATGCACGAGCTGGGCAAATTGTGGCCGTACTACGGGTGCACAAGGGTGTGAAGTTGTAACAGATGGTTGTGGGCTGATTGATCATCCATCCAAGAGCTAAATCGTTGTCATTTTTTTTAAAATTTCAGTTCCTACGCTCTTCCACTCAATTTATTCTGATTTATTTTATTTTACGTATAACCTGGTTGGAATCAGTTTTTATCTATGATGAAAAGTTCTAGCATTTTCCTTTAGATACTCACAGATACAGCGCTTCTTATCAAAGCTGTGTCACATCACATGGATCCGGATAGATCATCACATGGATCCGGATAGATTTACATCCGCGTCTATTGACTGAAAGTAAGCAGAGATCTTGGAAACCAAGTGAAACTGATACAGAGAGTATATTAGAAATTATAATAATAATTTCTCATTATACAAAATAAAGAAATATTAATTTGGGGTCAGACAGGGTCAGCTCAACATCTGCATCTCTATAACTCTGGGGATAAGCAGCTGCAGGAGATTGCTCTGATAAGCTCAGAGGAGGACCCCTCACTGCCATCATCTGTACTCCAAATTAGTACGTTTGGCAACTGAAGACAGGCAAATAAACTGGGGAACAATAAGGTGTTTGGAACCCTCTTACATGCAATTTATTTTTTGTATTAATTAGGATAAATTCGCTAAAAAGTGATTTATGAAGTTTCATAACTTTCAAAGTTGTAAAAAAGTTGTAAAAAAATGATTTAGAAAATAGAAAGTTTAACTTTAAAGCACCACTGCTGTGTTTTTTTTAATTTAATGCAGCTCTGGAGTGGTGCTACTAATGTAAGGCCCCTACACTTAGACTTATACTTACCATCCGCTGTCTTCGGCTGTTATTGGCGCCGCTTTGGTCGGTCTCCAGCAGTTTGTGACCTTCCGGATTTCTACAGTGTTTTCAATACAATTCCATGACATCCTTCTTCTTGCTCTCGGAGACGAGTTTGTGACCGTTACTTCTGACTTTCGGCCAGTCAGAGGTTGCGGTTACAAGATGGCGACGCGGGACAGGAAGGGTGCCGGGAAGAGCTGAAAACAGCAGGTGGTAAGTGTAGTATTATGGACAGGGAACTTAGATTAGTAGCCCTGAAATTAAAAAAATGCTGGAGTGGTGCCTTAAGTCAGTCTGTTAGGCTATATAGAGCACATTTCCATTTGTTAGAATTACCGTACTTATATTTAGATCAGTCTAATAATTCTAATAATTTATTATAGAGAGGCAGGCTTGGTTAGAAAAGGATAGCGTGCCATCACTGTTCCCATTCACCTAACGTAATTTTTAGAATTATGTGGATTCATTGTGGATTCATAATGATTCTAATAGTAATAATACTAACAATAACAATAATTGTTATTATTATTGCATTATTAATAATAATAAAGCAATTGAAACAAAGGAATACTAATAATAATAAATAATAATAATTGAACAACTGAAACATAATAATTATTATTACTAAGATTAATAATAATTATTATTATTATTATTATTGTTATTATGTTTCAATTGTAAACGCCAGTGTAAAAGCTAGTATAATAGTCATAAAAACTAGGTGTGGTTCATTTGTTTTCTTGTAGCTGAGAAGCTTGATATACAGTAGCTATAGTTTTTTATTGACTGGATTTCGCTTGGGCCGTTGTCTATTATTATCCCTACTATAAGTGCTGTCTGTTTGCTGAGAAACTGAAGGATCAATTGAGTTTTCCTGTTAACAAACCACTTTTACAGTTTTGTTCTTGTGTGACACAGAGATAAGATAGACAAGGACAGAAGGAACTCTCTGTTTAAGCGGATAGTATGGAAACACAGTCATCCATTATATACAGCACATTTCATATGTTCCTCCACTGGCAAATATAGGAATACTAGAAGGAGGCCCGATGCTATTGCATCGGGAGGGCGGTAATGTCACGATGGGGGCAGGCTTTGCAGCGTTGAGAATCTCTCCCCCATGTGCTCACCCACCTATCCGCTCTCTCTTTCCCCATGTGCTGACTTCTCCCGTCTGTGCTCTCTTCTTTGACCTGACTACCCCATGTGCTATCCCCCCTTGTCTGCTGTCTCTCTCCTTCCTGTGCTGTGTTCTCCCCTCATGTGTTGTCCCGTTTGAGCTGTCTCACTCCTGTGCTCTGTCTGTCTCACCCCTGAGCGCTTTCTCTCTCCCCCATCTGCTGTCTTCTCCTCTCATGTCATCTCTTGTTTGACCTGTGTTCCCCATAACTAAACAGTCAGTGCACAGCATGTCAGGAGGAATTTCTATTTAAAGGGGTTTTCCCATGAATGAAAGTTCATTTTAAAAATTGTCTGTGTCTGACCGTGTACAGAGCATACCACAGCTCCTGGGCAGGGGAGGAAGCAAAAGACAATACTGACATTACAGCAGGGGATCACAGAGGATACATTTTGTGAGGTAAAATATTGTTTAAAAACAGTCAGTGAATTATTTTACCTCACAAAATGAATCCTCTGTGATCCCCTGCTGTAATGTCAGTATTGTCTTTTGCTTCCTCCCCTGCCCAGGAGTGGTATGCTCCGTACACGGTCAGACACAGACAATTTTTAAAATTAACTTTCGTTCGTGGGAAAACCCCTTTAATGTGACCGGCTTCCTCTGCCTGTAGGTCATCATGCATCTGCCGCCGGGATTAGTTGAATGATTCACTGCGCCTGTGTGGAATTCGCGCAGGCGCAGTGCGACGGTGTTCCGCTGGTGATACCGCCCAAGAGGCTGTGTGAGTGTGCGAGTGTGGGTGTGTGAGTGTGAGAATGAGTGTGAGTGTGTGTGTAAGTGTGAGTGTGTGAGTGTGTGAGTATAAGAGTGTGAGTGTGTAAGTGTGAGAGAGTGAATGTGAGAGTGTGAGTGTGTGTGTGTGTGGCGCGATGGTGTTCCGCTGGTGGTACCGCACAATAGGTTGGTACCTGCAGCAGTTTCCATATTGAGACACCCATCCCTTGGGTGTCCCAATATGGCAGTCGGTGAACTTCCTCCACTTGGAATTCTGAGATACGGTGACATCTGGACAGAACAGTAAATGAAAACATTACAAGGCGATTATATAAATAGATTAGAGATCACAAAGGAGATCTTTGACCAAAAGAAAGTATAAAGCTCTTGAATCGACTACCTAATATTTTTACATATATCCAGTAAGCGACTTTATGACTTTCACCAATCCTGCTGAACATCTTCAGAAAGGTAGGCCTTATTCACATGCAGATTGAGGTCCATAAAATTTACAAGAAGTTTTGCAGAAGTTCTAGTTGAGGAAATATACCTCGTGAGGTCCCTTGAACTGTTTCTGGACAAAACCGTGGGAGTCTTACTCCATGTATAGAGTGCATGTGCGTTTTTTTTTATAATTGAAATTAATAGGTAAAAAGGTGTAATAGTTCTATCTGTAAACTGTTCTGTCAATGGGATGTAATATGGTGCCCCCTTTTATTAGGCTAAAGTGACTAAAGGCTAGGGTCACACGACCGTATTTGTTCTCATCCGAGAGATTCGAGCAGATTATGCTAACCACACTCTGATTAGCGTTAGATCAGAGTGGGATCTGGTCTTCTATCATGTGTAAAGATGGAAAAAAATGTCTCCATCTTCTCCGTTCTGTGAGTCCTTCAAAATCAGACTGCACTTGGCTGTCATCCGAGTGTGGTCCAATTTTGCTGATGGACCCTTTAACTTGCATGGTCAAGTGCGATTCGATTTATGGATGCAACCGTGCAAATTTTTCCTTGGACAGGCTGCGTACAAGGGGAAATGTGCACGTAGAATAACATTAGCCCGAGTGCAAGCAAATGTTTTGTCAGATCGCACTCAGACCAAAAATACAGTCATCTGCAAGAGCCCTATTATTGAAGTGTCTCCATCCTCAAGCATCCTGATCAGTTACTCTGCATCTGACAAATCAAGAAGAAAAGAAAAAAGACCCAGAGAGTAAATTTCTTCCAAATCTGGTAATGTCCTCAGGCAGCCACAGCTGGCAACAATGCAATGGTTCTTTATCTAAGAGCTGGAATTACGTGAGCCATCTATATACAATTAGAAACATCTGCACCACCGCACCGTAGTAAAGCTTCTCTCTGAATTGCTGTTGTTTCAATAGGCCTGAAATATGTATACAAGTTCCTCAAAATCTAATGAAAGGTCTGAATTATTGTACACAAGTTTCTGCCAAATCTGATAACTTCTGCAGGAAGAGCACGCCATGTCAGGAAATCAGATTACGATACGTTTTGATGCCCTTAAAGAAATTGCCTACTACTTGGACAAGTCCTTCTCAATTACTATATTTCCCCAGGTACAATAAAAACAGCCTATATGCACCTCCGGTGCCAGTTGCTGTTCCAGTGATGCTTGAACCTGGCGTCCTGGGGCGTGTATAACGTTTCCATGTCACGTGGCTCCTGCATCCAACGGGCCGTTGCACTCTCATGTAATTCAGACAAAAGTGACATCTGGAAGAAGTCAGGACTTCCAAATATCAGTTGTGTCTGAAGGAAGTGAGAGTCTTAATAACACCTCTTGCTATATTTGGCTTGAAAACGGCCCCATGTGGCCGAAACGTTGCATATACTTACCATCTGTATACAGTAACCGATAAAGAGATTCCTTGGAGGAGAACATCCGATGTCTTGGACCTCTTTGATTTTTGATGATCTGGCAATATTGAGGGGACTTGCACAAAACTGCATGGATCATGGACTGGTGCATGGGAATAGACAATCTTTAAATGGAAGTAGGAGTGAAGTGACCCATTAGGAGCCACAGAGCTCACATGTCATAATGTCATGCGAGCCCCGGGAGACACAGCACTGATATCGTAGGAACGTCACCAGCATCGGCGGTGAGTACAAACTGTTTTTACTTTACAAGGGGGAATGTAGTAACTGGGAAGGGTATGTCCGAGTAGTGGATAACCCCTTTCATGCCCTTTACACATTGGATAATGGTTAGCCATACCCATCAGTTTTGGTGGGGACTGGCCAACCCGTTGTATACGGTGGCTTACTGACTCTCTCCTGACAGATGATGTCAATGAAGAAAAGGATTAGGCAGTTGGAATATTGATGCCTCAACCTCTTGTTTTCAGGGGGAGCTGCCAAAGGAGTCTGATAGACTTTCTCATTTCTCCCTGTTAAAAAGACATGAATGCTCGAAAAAGCGCTCATGTGTGTGTTTAGCTGACAGCAATGGCCAACTTTAGAATTAATAGCGAGTCAGGATCACTTGGTCCTTCCCTTTTCAACCCTCTCTCCATCCCCTCCCCTCCCCTTCCTTATTCTCCCTCCCTATTATTGTTGAAAATCCTTCAATAAAATTATTTGGAAAAGAATTAATAGCGAGCAAAGGAGCGCTATTGTTGGCCATAGACATAACCGATTTTGTTCTTATTTGTCAATTTTATAATAAATGCCTATTCTCTCTGTGCTTTTATCTATAATGAATTAAGCAGATTATTTTTCTTATTAATGTGGTCTGTCCCAGAATTCAAACTCACAACCTCTTGTATGACAGTCAGGAGCTTTGGCAATGAGCCATAAGCTGCACAATATGGTGATATTTTTTTCTGCCTAAAGAGCTAAACAGTATTTTTCTTCTTTACAAGCATATTGTACTGGCACAGCACAGAAGCTTTGGTGATATAGGCGGAAAGTTTGGTTTCGGAAGGTTCTTAGTCTTAAATTGTTGCCAGAATGTAGAGCTCAGCAGGGTGTGACATATTAATGGGGCAATCTGTGCAACTACACAGAGGCCCAATAGATAAAGGGATTCATTTCTACCTCAAAATCAGGTGGAACTGTGCATTATGATGAGCAATTGGACTACTAAGGGCCCATACATTGATCTTGCACAGGGATCTTATCGGTCTGTGTCCGTCAATGTAGCTTAGGTAGGGTGGAAAGTGGTAGGCAGAGATGAAGAAGGAGATGCAACTCTGTGACGGGCACATGCATCGGCACAGGGGTTGGATAGCTAAGCCTCGCATCAACATTCACAAACATTTGGAGAAGGGAGAGCTCGGAGAAAGGAAAACTGATTTGTAATGAGTTACGATGACCAAGATGGGAATAATTCAGAGCAGGAATGAGTTTGATTGATTTCCACAGTATGAAAAGGACCTATTCTGAAGATTTGTTTTGTATAGAAAATGTCGAAAACTGCATGAATATCAATTCCCCCCAATCCATATTTAACAACAATATTGCATTGGGTCGATGATCTACAGTTCTACAATTATCTTGTGAGTCCATCAGTGGATTATATCTGCTGTTTACAGGATTTTACAGGCTCTAAAGGGGCCTGAAAAACATCCTGTCTCTGCTTTGAAGCCGCAAGTAATTTCACTACCCCATAGGGCATTTTTATAGTCATGGATTACCGCAAAATGTATTCTTAAGATCCGTCCGAGAGCACAAAATTATGTTCCATTTTGTATGGAATGTTATATGCTGGCACTTATATGTCCAATAATGTTTCAGCGGCCCCTTTCGCTGTTCCACCAGCTTCACTTCCACGCGCATCTTGACACTTCTTTCCCCACCAGTGTCGTACATGTTGAATGGGGCTGGTTCGTTTCAGCTAAGTTATACCTTCTTTCTAGTCACAGCTGATGCATACACCAAGAAGGGGGCTGACCTAGCTATTAAAAATAGATCCACCAGCCAGCCTCATTCATTATATGAGACACTCTGCACCGAGACCAAAACGGAAATGGTTATGACGTCAGGGATGCTAAAACTGGAACATCGGGAGACATTTAAAAAATAATATTACAAGATACAATTGAATTAACATTTCATATGCGAACATGATATTGTTGTGCTAGACAATTACATTAATTAAATATATGAACGGTATTCAGAAATTGAATACAGGTATGCAGTCATAATTTTATCACTTAGTAAACTTTTATTTTTATTTAGTTATCCTTCAGGAATTGTAAAATTATTATTATTTAATATTATTTATTACCTTATTTTTCCTCCTCCTCTGTGAACACTATATTGTACAGCTGTTTTAATGCCCAGTTCATGCTTCTTTAAAAGCTGCTTTTAACTGCTGCTCAGCAAGATTCCTTCACTATATTATTATATTGTCTATGGCCAGGAATTCCCTTGTGTGTTTAATGGGGTTAAGAGCAGAAAGTCTTGTACATAGAAAGTCTCATACACAGATTGCTCGAATATAGCATTTGGATCAGAAAGTAGCTTCTAAAGGTTCTTGATCTGACCAGTCGAAACAATAATGTAGGAAAGTGTTTGGGAGAGAAGGCAACAAAATAAACTAATGGATTATATTACAAAAATTCATACATTTCCAAAACTTAGACGCTAATGAATAAAAATAGATTATTTACTCTGTGATGAAATCTGTAGGCCACAATCCCCCCATACAGACGTGTATACATGAAAATATGCCTGTCTGTCATCTGACTGTCAACATTTTTTTTCCTGTATGATCCAATACCACCACGTTCCTCAGCGACTGCACTGTATTCCAGAAAGTTGTATGTTATGTCCTGACCCCCTGAAAAAAACTCTTTGAAGTGCCCCAGCAAGGTACGCAAGACGGGTGTCATTCCAGCAGCGCCTGTTACACGTCTTTCCGGCTCCTGCTTTCCAAAACAATTTTGCCCATATTATTTTGTTCCCTGCCATCGGAATTAAACTCCTCTTCTGCGATTTCCGACAGCAGAAAACAAAGCAATATGGGCAGGAGTTGAAAAGACATTCGCAGTTAAGTTTTAGCCTCTGTCTGTCACAGTAGGGAAGGGCAAAGCATGCATGCTTTCAGTAGGGGCGAGGAGGATCAGGCGTCGATGCAATGACACTTTTTAGACCGGACCATCTGAATATGCATACCTCGCTGGAGCACTTCAAAAGGTTTTTTGGGGAAATACAGGGGAGTGAGGACATAATAGACAATAGTCGCTGAGGCAGGTGGTGGTATTGGTTCATACATGAAAAAAACTGTTGACAGGTTCCTTTTAACTTAGTACCCATTGCTCCCTTATGTAATGTTGACAACTGTCACAAAGACCACATATGAGGTGGGACTTGCATGAATCTTCATATCCCTCTTTCCCCTCGGTTCCTCACCCACCTCCCATATTATTTCCTTTTGCATGCAAGTAAACTTTACATGAGGTGTAATGTGCCTATCAGGGAGGGTCCATGTGCCCATCAGGGAGGGTCCATATGCCAATCAGTGAGGGTCCATGTACCAATCAGTGAGGGTCCATGTGCCAATCAGTTGTGGCGCCCCTGAGGGTTCAGTCGCCACAGAGGTACTGCACCTCCTCCTGAGGTGTGGTACCCCACCATTCAGGTAAGGTGGAGACACCTGACCACACTCCAACACCTGCATCCCACACAACATAGTAGTGTAGCAAAGCACCCTTTGGTGGCTCCCTGCTTGGAACACAAAGCGTGCTGGGAGGCGGGTGGAGTTTAGTTGGCACCAAAAGAGCGGGAAGAGTTTAGGATTTAGTCAGTCTGACAGAGTCAGTGGAAGAGTGAAGATCCCCGGAGTGTGATGGATGAAGGAAGTGCTGCAGCCGACCTCAGTGACCTGGGTCTGCTGGCACAGGAAAGAGACATTGATGGAAAGCCTGACTCTCTCCATATGAATGAAGGATTAGTACGGAACGTAAGGAGAGGAGAACTAAGGATTAGGGTTAGAGCAGAACCCTTCCCAAGTTCACAGCGCAAGGCCAGGGTCCGGTCCCCGAGGTTGTATGGATACTAATGGTCCTGCAGCAGACACCGGAGGAATAGAAGTTGTCACCACTTTATTCCCACACAAGACTTGGGGGCACAACAGCAACGATAGTGAGCCGGGACTTGGTAGCAAGGAGTCCCCGAAGCAAGCTACAGCTGTCTGCCGTACAAGTAGAGTTCATAGGAACATCTGACAGGAGGAACTCCAGTGTAACTCAGTACTGAGAGTACTTCACTATAGGTGCAAAAGGGAGACGTTCAGAAAAGGCACATATGTTGGCGGAGTGTTGGAAGGGAGTGCTTCATCTTGCCTGGAAGTTGGCTGAGTCCCTGACCGAGACGGGCCCCTGTTTGCTCAGCAGACTGTGAGTAAAGCTTTGGAACTACATGCCCTGGTGTCCTCCGCTTATTCCTGCGCCAACCCATTCAGCACTGCTACATCTCGGTGCCGGACACTACACTCTCTCCCTTAACACCTATCATCATCTACTCTGCCCTGGGACTACAGCCCTACCTGTGGAGGGCTACACCATCATTGCTGCACCACACCATCTGTCCCAGAGGATCTGTCTGCAGCGTCGGCTTAACATCTTCATTGCTGAACACCACAGGTGGCGTCACGAATCATTCACTTATAAACTTTAAACATCATCATCCACTCTATTCCCTTTTTACAATGGACGCCCAGGACCACGGACCGGGTTGCAGCTACCGTGACATCTCCCATTGAAATCCACCGGGCCCGGCTCCGAGTACCCCGCTACCCTGGGTGAGGGCGATCCACAGTGAGGGTCCATGTGCCGATCAGTGATGGTCCATGTGCCGATCGGCGAGGGTCCATGTGCCAATCAGTGAGGGTCCATGTGCCGATCAGTGATGGTCCATGTGCCGATCGGTGAGGGTCCATGTGCTGATTGGTGAGGGTCCATGTGCCGATCAGTGATGGTCGGTGAGGGCCCATGTGCTGATTGGTGAGGGTCCATGTGCCGATTGGTGAGGGTCCATGTGCCGATCAGTGAGGGTTCATATGCCAATCAGTGATGGTCCATGTGCCGATCTCTGAGGGTCCATGTGCCAATTGGTGAGGGTCCATGTGCCGATCAGTGATGGTCCATGTGCCGATAGGTGAGGGTCCACGTGCCAATCAGTGAGAGTCCATGTGCCGATCAGTGATGGTCCATGTGCCGATCGGTGAGGGTCCATGTGCTGATTGGTGAGGGTCCATGTGCCGATCAGTGATGGTCGGTGAGGGTCCATGTGCCGATTGGTGAGGGTCCATGTGCCGATTGGTGAAGGTCCATGTGCTGATCAGTGAGGGTTCATATGCCAATCAGTGAGGGTCCATTTGCCAATCAGTGAGGGTCCATATAATAATAATAATAATAATAATCTTTATTTATATAGCGCCAACATATTCCGCAGCGCTTTACAGTTTAACAGTTTCAAAACACAAGTCATAAGTAACAACGCTAACAATACAATAATTAAAGCAAAATAAGACGACCCTGCTCGTGAGAGCTTACAATCTACAATGAGGTGAGGGAGATACAGAGTACAGGTGTGTATTTACAATGGTGTATTTACAATGAAGGTCCAGCCATCTTGCGGGAGTGAAGGATGGATGGAGATAGTGAATGGGCTACACACGCACACTTACACAGAGAATGACTTTGATTAGTGAATGTGATAGGCCGCTGTGAACAGGTGTGTTTTGAGGGAGCGCCTAAAACTATGCAGATTGTGGATAGTCCTGATTTCTTGGGGTAGAGCATTCCAGAGGATAGGAGCAGCACGGGAGAAGTCTTGGAGTCGGGAGTGGGAGGTACGGATTAGTGCAGAGGTTAGTCGAAAGTCGGTTGCAGAGCGCAGCGATCGGCTAGGCCGATAGACAGAAATGAGAGAAGAGATGTAAGGGGGTGCCGCACTGTGGAGAGCTTTGTGGGTGAGAACAAGTACTTTGAATTGGATCCTATAATGAATGGGCAGCCAATGTAAGGACTGGCGAAGATCGGACGCGTCCGAGTACCGATTACCCAGATGGACGATCCTGGCCGCTGCATTAAGTATGGACTGGAGAGGGGATAGTCGAGTGACGGGGAGGCCAATTAATAGAGCGTTGCAGTAATCCAGGCGAGAGTGGATCAATGCAACAGTGAGGGTTTTTGTTGTTTCCATAGTGAGAAAAGGGCGGATTCTAGAGATGTTCTTTAGGTGTAAGCGGCAAGAGCGGGCAAGGGATTGTATATGGGATGTGAAGGAGAGATTGGTGTCAAACATAACACCCAGACAGCACGCCTGCTGCCGGGGTGTTATTGTGGTACCACCCACGGAGAGGGAAATGTCAGATTTAGGGAGGTTAGTAGACGGCGGGAGCAGAAGAAGTTCAGTTTTGGAGAGGTTGAGTTTCCATATGCCAATCAGTGATGGTCCATGTGCCGATCGGTGAGGGTCCATGTGCCGATTGGTGAGGGTCCATGTGCCGATCAGTGATGGTCCATGTGCCGATAGGTGAGGGTCCAAGTGCCAATCAGTGAGGGCCCATGTGCCAATCAGGGAGGGTCCATATGCCAATCAGTGATGGTCCATGTGCCAATCAGTGAGAGTCCATGTGCCAATCAGTGATGGTCAATGTACCGATCGGTGAGGGTCCATGTGCCGATTGGTGAATGTCCATGTGCCGATCAGTGAGGGTCCATATGCCAATCAGTGAGGGTCCATGTGCCAATCAGGGAGGGTCCATGTGCCAATCAGGGAGGGTCCATATGCCAATCAGTGAGGGTCCATGTGCCAATCAGTGAGGGTCCATATGCCAATCAGTGAGGGTCCATGTGCCAATCAGGGAGGGTCCATATGCCGATCAGTGATGGTCCATGTGCCGGTCGGTGAGGGTCCATGTGCCAATTGGTGAGGGTCCATGTGCCGATTGGTGAGGGTCCCATCTTCCTATTTGTAGCTTGGAATAACCCTCTAATGCTATCATACATGGAAGGCAGGATTGGGCGAAGCTGAATCAAATATAAATATCATTAGAAGTGCGAGGTTTACAGATATTTTAGGGTCAAAGGATCTAATTTAACAAATGACATATCCTAAAGTATACACGTAAGACACGCTCAGATCTGCTTGCTCAAGATCAAGGAAAATAAACCATAACAGTTCACATCCTTGTTTGCTCTTTCCTCTTTTTCCTGCTACACACAATTTACACACAAAACTCCCACACGCAAAAATTATCTTCAACTGAAGGAATCTGTCCCTCATTAACATTCTTATAACTCTGTGATGATTTTTATCATTTCCATATATTTTACGTGTAAAGGGGTTGTACCAAGTTTGGAAGTTATCTTGTATCCAAAAGGATAGGGAATTATTTTTCAATCGCTGGGGGTTCCGATGGCTGGGACGGCCACTGATCCTGAGAACCAGCGCTCGGAAGAGCTCCATATGAATCCAGTTGTGGTCAATCATGCGCACTACCGCTCCATTTATTCTTAATGGGACTGGCGGTGATAGCCAAGTGCAGCGTTCGGCTGGTCTTCGCCACTTCCATAAGAATGAATGGAGTGTCATGTACATGATCGACCACTATCCAATTCATACTCTCTCTCTCATCCGTGGATAGGGGATATTTTCCAAACTTGGTACAACCCCTTGAAAGAGTTTATCTCATCTTCTTTCTTCAGGGGTGCACCGCTCTTCTGCCTCATAGCTTCCCGTTTGCCAGAGAGCGGTGCACGCCTGAAGCTTGACATTTTGGACTGTCAGCAAGGTTGTACTGCTGGTTCGAAATGAGTGCTCTCCCATGCTGCAGATACGATGCTCTGGTCTTGTACTGCCATTTTGGGACTGCAACGTCTGGCTGACCGGAAGTCATAGGTAACAGTTACAAGCTGTCACTGTAAGTCCATGAGAGCCTCGTTGAGTAGTGACTTCCGGATCGTCCAGCAAACATTGGAGCGATCTGGCAGGTCACAAACTGCAGAAGACCAACCAAAGCGGTGGTCGTAATAGATGAATATGGTGAATAGCAAATGTAATATTAGTGGCATAGAACTCAGATTAGTGACACCACTCCAGCAGTAAAACACAAAAAGATGTTGGAGTGGTGCTTTAAACAATCTCTCCTGACCTGAAGATTACTAAAGTAAAAGGCAGGTTCTTGTCTAGTATAGGTAAAGCTTGAATGGGATTTTCCAAGATTTTTCTGAATTTGCATGAGCAAAGGGATCAATGTAAAATAAAGAAGTGTTTCTTACCACTTACCACTCTGTGGATGCAGCACCACTGCTAATGTAGTCTCTGCCATGACCAGATGTGATAACTCCACATATATTAGTCACCTGACGCTGACCCAATCCGTGACCGCATCAGTCAAGGACTGATGGATTCATCACTTCTGGTCCTTTGCAGAGACCACTCGCTTGTCAGTCTGGGAGAGTCAGGGAATTTGTGTGTAAGTAAAGCATTTATGTATTTTGTAATGGACCCTTTGCTCTCACAAATGTTGAAAAGTCAAGAAAATCCCATTTAATCACCATTTTACAATTCTTTGTGGATAGGAACGTTCATGTCTGGCTTCTGTAACCTACTATAATAATATCTTATAAGACTACTGCATGGAGAATGTAGTATCCAGGATCATATTTGTGTCCAGCCACTATACCGATGTCTCCACCCTGTGCCAGTCATTACACTGGTTGCCCAGGTGCTACAGAATACAATATAAACTTATCACTCTCACCTACAAAGTTCTCCATAGTTCTGCTCCACCCTATATATCCTCTCTCATTTCTGTCCACCACCCTACCTGTGCCCTCCATTCTGCTAATGACCTAAGACTAGCATAAAAAGGAGGTTGACATTTCGAAGTAGACCGTACTGCTATATAAAGAAAGCAGTTTCAGTGGATTAGCAATTTGGTAGTTTTTATTTTTACAGATTAGGCAAACCACAGGCTGCATGAAATAGGGATTGACTTCCTTGCTGTAAACTTTAACGATGTTAGGAAGAAACCTGTCAATAATGCAAAGTCTTACAAAAAAGATGGAGAGGGCCGCCCCCTTGACTCTTCCTGGTGTGTTTTGAAACTATTTTTTTTTCAAGTGCCACAGTGTTGTAGAGCAGAACATAGTTGTTTATAGTGAGGCATCCTGTCTCTTTTTCATGCTCCTCATGGGTGGAGCAATAAGACTCCTGACAAGTCCTCTTTAAAAGGAAACTATCATCAGTAAATTGATTAAATTAGTTCTTTTATGCAAAATGTTGGTTTTTTTAAATAAAAATTAAAAAAAAATTAGTATAAAATGTAATACTTTTTAATAATAATGTTTGCACTGGTCTCTAGACCTTTTTTAGAACTCAACTTCATTTTCTATCAAGAAATAACACATGAACATTAGCCACAATAGTTGTATCGTGAGCTTGTCTTTTTTATTGACACATCTAATGAGCGTGTGTAAAGGTCATTGTATAGGGAGAAGGAGCAGAGCCATGTGTGATATCACCTATTCTGATCATCAGCTGTATATGGAGGTGTCACCTGTCTTTGTAAGTCTGCCTTTGATTATATGGAGTCTTGTTTTAAAAAATATGAGTCTAAAAAAAGTCCCCATGGTCAGTGTTTAAATTACAAGATTATTTTTTTTTTTAATAAAGATTGTGATATGAAAAAAACAATATTACCAATATTAAAAAAACATGGAACACAAATTTCTGATTTAAACAATAGGTCATTTTCTGATGATAGCTTCTCTTTAAATCCAGTCTCTTATAATTAACCACAGTGAACAGTGTCAGACTGAAGAACAGTGGGCCCACCAGAGGATTTGATTCTGAAGGCCCAACTTTCTTATCCACTAAAGAGCCAAAATTCAGTGGTAAGGTTTGCACTATGTAATCTCCTGAAGAAGTGAGGGCCCACCGAAGGATTCTCTGGTACTCTGGTGGGCCAGTCCAACCCTGACAGTGAATATAATGTTCACAGCCGTTCCCAGCATTCTGCCGCCAAGCTCTGAATTACATCCATCTGCAGATTGTATTCATGCACAGTTAGATATTTCATGTTACATAGCAGATTGTGGTTTGCAGTCGCTTTAGTTGTCGTGTTAGCTTTGTTAGAGTATAATTGGCATATATGAAGGACACTTGGGTTAAATTAGTTATCGCAGGGAGGGCGGCCAATGGCGTCCAGGTTTTTGGCAGTATGAGCTGCAGATGGGGGAATTTTACCACTAGACACAATGGAGTATTTGTGGATTTCCTATTGCCAAAGAAAATGGCTAGGTATAAATATGAGTCTTCCTGCCGGGGGGGGGGGGGTCTGCTATGATCTGTTTGCATGTGCAAAGGAGATACAAACTGAACAAATATGAAATCTGTAACCTTGCAGATGGGCAACCAGTGCAATGACTGGAACAGGGTGGAGACATCAGTGTAGTGGCTGGACACAAATATGATCTTGGATGAATAGAAGTATTGTGATACTAGATTTTCCATGCATGCAAAAAAACATGAATTGAAAATACCAATGCCACAATACTAGCAAATAGGTAACAGGTATACTCCTGTAACAATAAATGAAAGCACCAAAGAAAGAAGGAGCAATGAAAACCTCTGTTTAATAAAAATAAAGTATTTTTATTAATTAGATTATTAAAAATCTTTTTATAAAAATTACATCATATAGACAAATTGGAGAAGGACATAGACAGAAACAAATCTGAGGCTACAATATAATGTGTATAGGGACCTGGTAAAAAGACCTCCCAATTTTTATATCCAAGCCATAAATTTTATTTTTATTTTTATTTACTAAGATATATATATCTATGACTATAGCACCAAGTGTACTCTCAAATATATTATGTCCTGCACAAATAGCGTAGCAAACAAGAGTATATACTCATCAAAGCGTCAATAGATTAAAGCCAGGATATAAATAAAAAAGTGTAAAGGGGTCATACCACAATAAGTCCGCTGTGCCGTCAAATAACGCATCCCCAGTTATCTGACGGCATAGCGGACTTATTGTGGTATGACCCCTTTACACTTTTTTATTTATATCCTGGCTTTAATCTATTGACGCTTTGATGAGTATATACTCTTGTTTGCTACGCTATTTGTGCAGGACATAATATATTTGAGAGTACACTTGGTGCTATAGTCATAGATATATATACCTTAGTAAATAAAAATAAAATTTATGGCTTGGATATAAAAATTGGGAGGTCTTCTTACCAGGTCCCTATACACATTATATTGTAGCCTCAGATTTGTTTCTGTCTATGTCCTTCTCCAATTTGTCTATATGATGTAATTTTTATGAAAAGATTTTCAATAATCGAATTAATAAAAATACTTTATTTTTATTAAACAGAGGTTTTTATTGCTCCTTCTTTCTTTGGTGTTTTCATACATTTTCCATGCAGCAGTCTCATCATAGTAGGTTACAGAAGCCAGACGTGAGCGTTCTTATCCACTGACCAGAAGCGGAGAATTGGAAAATGGTGATTAAATGGGATTTTCATAACTTTTTAACATTTGTGACAGCAAAGGATCTATTAGAAAATATATAAATGCTTTACTTACACTCAAATTCTCTGGCTGTGACGTTTTGCCCAATCTGATGCTTAAAGATGGCTCCAATACAAATCTGAATTAAAAAGTGATATTTTTGTAAATCGTGGATTGCCCAGTTCATAGCACAGTTTTGATAGTTAATGCCCTACGTGTGCCGCTATACAGATTCTTTTTCCATAGTCCAGAATCTGATTTAAAGGGATTTTCTGTGCCATGAAGAAAAATCGATGTTTTCTTTGTGCCCTGGACAACCCCTTTAAATGACAGCAGTATCAGTGGCGGTGGAGGCTTTTCCTGTAGAGCCAACGCTCTATCTGGGGAATGATACTTGATAAATATTCCCATTGCCGGTCCCCCATCAGTATTACGGCCTGTTTCTATCCATCTATGGTAAAGCTGCCGATGTCGCCGTGATAAACGTCAGATTATGCTTCAGATTAGGAAGAAGTTGTTGTTTTCAAAATCCTGAGAATCGTTAGATAAGCGATAACAACCAAGCGTCATCCTGCAAATTTACAACACGAATCCTTCTAAATGAAATAAGGAGGAAGCTCCGGATTCTCCTCTGTGACTTTCTAGGGACTGCAGTGTACGGACATCATTGAATTCTGAATGTCAGATCCAGAAAGGGTTGCCAACTTGACTTTTTACTTTTTTTCTCGACAGCTTATCAAAAAAAACCACATTGGAAAACCATGACAAATCATTCTGATTATCAGTGATCCATGTCTACAGTCCATAATTCCAATATGACATCATCCGCAGTCCCTGTGAACTGTAAAATGATGATAATTACAATCAGAATAATGTGTATAAGTTTATTGAGCTTAAAAAAATTCACCTATGCATTAAAAAAAATGTATGGACAGGGCAAAAAAGTGCCCTATTTTTTATGGATTGTCCTGGAATTTCTGAACAGTTGGCAACCCGGGAACCAGAACGGAGATAAAACTGCTTAGAATGCCAGTAGTGAGAGTTAAAGGTTTTTTTTGCAAGGTTTATCACTTATTCAGGGAATAAATGTCTGGTTGCTTGGGGCTTCACCATTGTGACCTACACTGATCACCAGAACAGGGGTCCTGAGCCTCCTCTTTCTCTTTAGTGCATGATCCTGGGGAGGAGGAGTTGTGCGCATGTGTATGTTGTATTGCGCACGTGTACTCATACGTAAAAGCTGTTTACTAGCGGTGAAAATAATGCCATAAGCCCCACAAACATATTAGAAAACTATCTTTCCCGACTGAACTATATACAAGAATGCTCGGCTCGACCAAGCGCTCCTGTGTTCATTATGAGAGCTGCTACAAAACATACGTTTAATATGTATGAGGTCGGGGAAGATGTCAATCTATCATGTCCAATTTCGGATTGCTGATTGCATTTTCCTTCCGGAGATAATCTGCTGGCCAACATTTCAGACAGCGGCTTTCTCGTAGTGGACACAAGAGTACTCTTATACATGGGAAAGTTGGCTGAGATGACTTTCGGCCAAAGCATCATTCGACTGGCAGTTGATGGTTGAGGAAGATGTCGCTGACATCCGATTTCGGACTGCTGATCGCATCGTCCTTCCAGAGTTAACCCGCTGGCCACCATTTCAGCTGGTGGCTTTCTTGTGCAGGACACAAGAGCACTCTTGTATATGGAAAAATTGGCGGAGATTACTTTCGGCCAAATGATCATCCAAAGCATCATTCAACTGGCAACTGATGGTCGAAGAAGATGTCAATCTAACACATCCGATTTTGGACTGCTGACCGCATTGTCCTTCCAGAGTTAACCCGTTGGCCAACATTTCAGCTGGTGGCTTTCTTGTGCAAGACACAAGAGCACTCTTGTATATGAGAAAATCAGTTGATATGACTTTCAGTCAAATGATCAACCAAAGCATTATTCGACTGTCAGCCATGGCATGGCCAACCTTTGCCTTATCTTCCCACTACACCGGTCAACAATATGACCGCACTGCTTCTGCACAACCACGTGGTGCTGACCGGTACATGGGATCCAAGCTTGTATCTAATGTAATAGGGATTTTAGATCTAATCAGTGTATATATGCAATAATTGCAGCAGTTATATTGATTAAATCAGCACATAGCACTGCACTGAGAGGTGATAGAGAAAGGTGATGGAATGGCAGAATAGAATGTCATTGAGTTTTCTTTTCGCTCTTCTACACTGTAATTGAGTGTAATTGTAACATAAGGGATCATTCAGGAGAAATGGAAACAAAGCTTCTTCTAAAAACTGAGAACACCACTGGCATTCACAACATTTTTCTGTACAGTTCTACGTGTAGGCATGATGCCACATTACAGTAAGATTGAATGCACATATATGGTGCGTTGGCCTCTAGCCCATAATCTTGGATATACGATACAGACACCTGGGGATCCTAAAAATGTTTGTTAAAATGTGACTGGATTATGGAAGATCATTTCTGACACTGCGTGGACCCTGTTCAATATTTCTATAGAGCAACTGTTACCTATTTTGTACTAGTTACAATAGATATACAAAAGTTGGGGTTAAATTGTTAATGTCTTCCTCTATTGCGACCAATCGATGCTGATATAAAGGGGTTGTCCACCTTTCGGAATTTTTTCTCTTTCTTAAAGACGTAATTGGGGCTAAAAATTTTGCAGTTGAGTTTCATTAAGAATTTTACACTGTTTGCCTCTGATAGCGTCTCTATTGCACAGTCTATTCCTGACTGCAGAACGTGTTAAAGGGTTTATCCAGGACCTTTTTTTTAACTATGGGCCTATCTACATGCCTGTTGTGCCCGCCACCGATTCACAGGCTTCGGCTGATGTCAAGTCAACAGAGTAACAGCTTATTTTCCGCTCTGCTGACGTCATGCTGGTTGACAGCTTGCTCCCCGCTGCTTAGCTGCAGGGAGCCAACTGTGAATCAGTATGACTTCAGTAGTCACACCTCATCAAAAGAGCTACCCTGAAGAGGAAGAGCTGCTCTATTGACGCTGAACAGCTGAATCGCAGGCAGGAGCGGTAAATGACCGCTCTGTGCTGTCGCCAAGTAGTCATGGATAAACCCTATCAGTGAAAATTCATAATTACGGTAGGCCCATTATGACAGTCTGATGGGGAGTTTGTAACACTTTTATCTGTTTTTTTTTTCTGAGCTGTTACACATCAAGAGTTTAATTTGCAGAGAAACAAAGACCCCGTAAAAACTAAACACTGCAAACATTTTTAATGAAGCCCAATTCTAAAAATGATGTTTAGTCCCAATTACATTAATTTAAGTAAAAAAAAAAAATTGTCTCCAAAGGTGGACAACCTTTTCATAGGGTGAAGCCACTTATTGGAACCCCTTATAGCAACTGTAGCTGTGAGGAACTTCACTTTTAGCTCCTTACTGTGACGACTCCTGGAGTGGACCCTCTGGGTCGTGGCACCAACCCTCCCAGGGCGAGCTGACCTAGTGAAGACCACCCCCTATACAGGGAGTGTCAGGGGCAAGCCCCAGGGGGTGAGGTACCACGACTGCTGGCACCAGGCGGCTGGCTCACAGGAGACACGAGTGAGTGTGTCTGCAGGAATGTGTAAAGCGTGGGCACGGGAACACGTGGTATACAGCGTCCAGGTGTGAGCAAAGCAGGATGCGTGCAAAGGAGCACGGCAGAGCACTGAGTCAGGCCGCAGGTGTGCCAGAAGGTGTAACAGAGTACAGGAGCAGGGTGTGTGCCAGAGGGCACAACTGAGCATAAGACAGAGTACATGATTGGAACGTGTGCCAGGAAGCACAACTGAGTAAGTGACAGAGTACAGGATCAGAGCGTGTGCCAGGAGGCAGACAAGACACAGGGTCCGAGTGTGTGCCAGGAGGCACAACTGAGCATAAGACAGAGCACAGGAACAGAGTATGTGCCAGGAGGCACAGCTGAGAGTAAGACAGAGTACAGGGTCAGAGCGTGTGCCAGGAGGCACAACCGAGTACAAGACAGAGTGCAGGTTCAGAGCGTGTGCCAAGAGGCACCATGGAGTGCAAGGCAGAGTACCCGAATACAGTGCACAGCCAGGCAGGGACACGGCTGACCAAGCCAGGAAGTACAACAATAATCAGGCACCTCCCCTAGGAAGAGGTAGCCTGATATAGCACATGATCGCTAGGGCTTCCGGGTCAAGTCCTCCAGTACCATAGAGAGGACAGACCTGGAGGCCGAACTGAGAGGAGATCGCAAGTGCACACATAACGTGGGGAGACAGGAACCTAGGTACGAGAGGTGCACGTGCGCACCCGGCGGGACCCCCGGAGCAACCGTGGCTCCAGAAGAGATGACGTTGGGACCAAGGTCCCGCCCCCAGGTGAGCGCGGCATGACACTTACCTTGGATGACCCCAGGAATCTATGATTTCAAGAACTTCCCTAAAGACTGGAGGGGTACTTTATATATTTTCTGGAGATTGCCATATAGTGTAGCTCAAGCAATTGTCTATCTGCAAAGAATATACAAATTAGCTCTCCACCAAGAGAAATATATTGCATCTCGATTGTCACCTATTGGAGTTAGATATGTATGTCTGATCCTTTTAACAACCCTGAGAAAATGAGTTGGAAAAAAGCTTAATGGTTGACAGAGATAGAATGAAATTGCTCTACGGTGCATAGATAAGCTAAGTTTTATAGATTTATCAATGTGTTTTGAGATCATACTGATTTCATCAGGTCATGTCCTGATGAGGTCGGATGTGTTGATGAAGATATGGGTACAATCTCAAAACACATTGACAAGTCTATATGGATTAATCTTCTTTAGATATCCTTGCGTCTCAGAGAAATTTAATTCCGCCCTTACGCCAATCACCAAGCTTTTTTTTTCTGACAGATTTTCTTCAAAACAGGGATAACAGAAAACCTCTATCATACAAATGCACTAACCAACAATAGGGAGGAGGATAGGGACAGGGAAGAATAAACTAAATGGGATTACCGACCAGGAGATAAACACACACATACTACAGCAAACCACAGATCACTACAACAACAATTCCACTGCAATCACTTAGCTTTAGCACACAGCACAGGAAGAAGAATCTTTCATAGGAACTTGGCAGGGACAAGAATGTCTGACCATTTTATATAGTGTAGTGCAGCAGTGTCCACGCTGTGCAGTGATGAGGCAGTGACCCAACCAAGTGAAAAAAAATGTATTTAATATCCAAAAAACCTCACACAGTGCACAGCACGCTGTATTCTCCAGATCGCAGCCAGGAAAACAAAGACAGTCCATGACTTGTTGCCGTGAGTGACTACACCGCCGTATCCGCTGAGGGTGCCAGACCTTTTGGCTCCGCTTGGCTCTGTGTTGCCTCACACAGGGAGCGCTCTGCAACCTGACTGCTCTGTCTGCTTGCAAGACCAAAACTGACCCACCCCAAACCCTTCTGCAGGGTTGTTTTTTTCCTCTCTCCTAGATTTTGTGGCCATGGGCCACTGGTAAGATCTGGGCAGGAGGAAACGGATCGGCCCCATTACCTTTCTGCAAACCGTTTCAAAAATAAAAGCCCATACCGGGTTTTCCTGAACAAGTTCCTTGGTCAAATATAACGACCAGGTTCAAGCTTACTTTTATTCTGCCTTGTGACTCACAGGCACCCTGCTGTGACCACAAGGCACTCCAGTGGATCTAATATACTTATATACTTCTGAGCACATCCTGGGAGGACACATACTGACCCTCGCATATGACTCCGGTCACTGCCTCACAATAGGAAGAGGTAATGACCAGATCAGAATCAGCTGAAATGGAGCTGCATGATTCTGACCAGAATACAACGTGTCAAAAGCTGGTGACAGATTTACTTTAAATGGGCGCTATGCAATATTTAATTTCCCCTGTGGTGGTGCTGCAGGGAAATGAAGACATCAAATTCTACCACACAGTCCCGCTGATTGCTGGATCTTTCAGCCCAGGAAGCCCTGGCTGTTCCTTCTAGCAAAAGGAATTGTATGAAGTGAACATTCCCTTTCCCTTAGATTTCATTAGCTTTTTGTTTTTGGACAAGGGACAAAGACAACAACTCCTCTCTTGGGATTTGTTCTTTCCCTGAAACAAAATTAAGTAGTAACCACAATGGATCTGCGATGTGCTAACACGGCCCAAACCTCCAGGATTATCTGGAACCAATATAGCAAATAAATTAATGGTTCTCCAAATCATCTGCTAGCTAAAGTTGACACGCTATCTTACTCTGCAAATATAAGAGAAAACAGTTCTTAGCACATCTGTTATGTCCAAAAAATCACCGCAAATCAGCTGGGACATTTCCATGAAAAAAAAAACCATCATCTGTGACAGTGAGAAAGTCATTTACAGAAAGAAGGAAACATGAGGAGACAACAATGCAGGATAAAAATAGTAAGTACACAAAAACTAGACCCCCGTGGAGAATGAAAACCACCATCCGGTCTGGACAGCGCTCAAAGTCATGGACCCCAGCGGCACAAGATTTGTCCTTCAGAAGTTAGAATTTGATGAATAAATTGCTAGGACATCCCATCAACGCACAAAAAATGCTGTCAGCAACTCTGGGACCCCGATCAGTGCTGAGAATGAGGGTGCCACAGTGATGGGTTAGACCTATGTCCCCTTTCTAAGTTTTTCCTTCACTTGTTCTTAGCCACCTGTTATCCGTCGCAATCCAGCCGCCCTGCCAATCCTGGAGTGCCACAACCGTGAAGGTCTACACCAGTCGTGATTCTTAATTTTCAAGATTGGTGGAGGTCCCAGAAATTGGTTAGCTACTTTGAAAAGGGGACCTTTCACCAATTTTTACCTGTTGAACTGGACACACAATTTAATAGTGGCCACAGAGTGGAATAAAACATTTTTGTTTGTTTTTAATTTCGCCTCTTCGTTGCGGAGATATTAGCAATCAAATTATTTAGCATTTAATGAGTTAACTTTAGTTACGTCCAAGTGGGTGTCTTCAGATACTTTTCACTCAGAGACATGGGCCTGTACTTCTTCTCTGTGTATGAGTTGCTGTCTGTTAATAACCACTTGGATGTAAAGGGAATCTGTCAGCAGGTTTTTGCTATGTAAGCTGAGGATAGCATGAAGCAGGGGTTAAAACACAAATTTCAATGATGTGTCACATGTCAGGCTGTGTGCCCTTATTTAATTACACTGAAGGTTTTATCACCTGGTGATTATCATTGACGAACTATTGCAGCTCCAGCAGCGTGTGCTAGTTCGACTCTGCTCCCTCCTGTAATAAGCAGCTTACTGTCTGCAGACTATGTACATAAAAAGCTTGATGTGGGCGGGGTTAGCTTCCTCAACTCTGCTGCATTGCTAAATCTAAAATATCTGATTGTGTCAGAATCACTGCACCCAGTAAACTAAGTGATACATCGTTGGCATCAGGGTCTCTTTGCCTACATTATCCTGCTCTCAGATGAGGTACCAAAAACCTGGCGTCCGATTCCCTTTAACAAAAGTTAGCTCATTAGGCCTGTTTCACACATCAGTTTTTTGAAATCCGTCAAAATCCGCCGTTGTGCAAAAAAACAGATCCGCCATTTTGCTTAGCGGATCCGTTTTTTTCCCATTGAGTTGCATTACCGGCGGATCTTGACGGTTGGCCATCTGTTCGATCCGTTTTTTTTGCTGATCCGCCAAAATTTTGGCGTCCGCCGACATGCCTGAGCGGACCATGTAACGTTTTTTCGGCGGCCGGATCCGCATTTGACATTGCGCATGCCCGGAGGATTTGCCTTTCTCGGAAATTTAAACCTAAACTCTGTTCTGGCGGCGAAAAAATTCTCTCTCTCTCTCACGGATTTTAACTGAAGCAAAAAACTGATGTGTGAAACAGGCCTTAGTTGTCAAATACTTTGAGTTCTAATATCTCTACAACAAAGATGCAAAATTAAAAAAAAATGTATGCCGCTTAGGCCTGTTTCACATTTCTGTTATTTTGACGGGAGGCAAATCCGCCAGAGCGGTTAAAAACGGATCCGCCTCCGTCATGGGCTAAACAGATGCTAAAGGAGCCGTGTTGTGTATGGATCCGCTGGAGGGGAAATTTAAAGGAACCGCGGCCTGGTAAGGAGAGAGTGAGATTTTTTTTTTCTTTGCACGGCTGTTCTGGAACGCCATTTGGGGTTAAAAGCCCTGCTCCAGCGAATCTGCCGTGCATGCGCAATGTACCAACCAAATGGGAATAGGACAATGAAGAAAGTATACACCCAAAAACAGCACACAACAATCTCCAATAGGAACAGCAATCTCCAATTCAGCACAGCGTCTCTAAAGAGCTAGGAAGCAAAGCTTTCACTGGCAAAGAAGAGAAGGTCTGGCCAGGTTTTATAGGGAGAGGAAATGACCAGGTCAGAAACAGCTGTGAGATGGAGCTGCAAGTTTCTAACCAGCATAGAAAGGGTCTTTAACCTCTTCAGCCCCAAATTAAACGAAAACCATGTAATATGAAACCCAAACACACAGGCTAAATGGAAGACCTGTGATTCACAATGCGTACTGATTTTCTAACCCCAGATCTCCCAGGATGACATGACCCACTCTAACAATAATATTTACTACCTCATTCATGTGCAGTTGGAAAAATGTGTGCAAAATAATGATGTGCCATGCTCAGTACCTACATGAATTGCATGTGCCAAAACAGAGGACTATCCCTCTGAATAGGACAAATCCTCATATTAATCCATTGGCACATCCAAGACAGACAACTGGGTGTCAGACTCAGACTTCGGAGACAAGTCCCAGATATTGGAGATAAATTCATTACACTTCTTCATAATGGAAACATTTGGTAACAATATGGCTGTGATTGACATGGAGGTAACTACATCTGCCAGAGATGCAGCAACTACTATGAGAGGCTGAATGAAGCTTTATTTTTGTGGGTCAAAACAAGGTGTAACTTTTTGGAGATTGATGTAACATCATATCCATCCTAACTGACGTAAAGAATGCTGGCCATAAAGCAGATCTGTCCTTTTATTAAACAGATCTATTAGACCTGATGAGGCTGCTGTACTTACTTTAAAAAAAATATTAAGATCAGCATATTATGAGTTGAGCTACAGTGAAAAAGCTCATGAGTGCAAAGATATTCAGACCTGACAGTTTCAGTTTGACCTCCTGAGCAGAGTGAGATCTCAGCAGCAGGGAGGAGTTACATCGAGGATTTATTAATAAGACTAGTTTAAAAAAATATATATTTTGTTATTTTTACATGAATATTTACAGTACGTTCACCAGTGTCATCAGGTCTAAGAGATCCATTAAATAATGGCGGAAACATATGATCTTAAATTGTGAACATCCCCTCAAAGACCCCGGACTATTGTAACTGGTAGAAAGTGCATAAAAACTTTTCTGTTATCTGTATAGAAATTCTATGGACATTTTACATTAGATTCCCATATAACGTTTGAGCCTAAAATAGAAAAGTATATTCGTTCTAATTGTAATCCTTTTTCTTTTTTTTTTTCAGACCGTGAAGATCAGTCCATTCTGTGCACGTAAGTACAATCCGAATTATTGTCACACGATCTACGTTTTATAATGCATGCTTGATCTACCAAATTGTGTAACATTTTTGATTTGATTTACATTTCTATTTAGTTCATTCTCTTTGCAATTTGTTAACTGATACATATTAATTATTCACATTTCTATTTCTCGAAAGTGTTGCGGCATTTTTTCGACACCTGCCTAAAACTTTTGCAAAGTACTGAACATTCTTGTAGATAGGTTTATAATGTGAAAATTTTCTCTTGAGTTTTGTAAAATGTTTCACTTATGACACGTTCTTCGAACATTAGAAGTAATCTCCATATATATTTTGTACTGTTGAACCATTGTTAGATGTCAAGAAGACGTTCTTACTACTGATGAGCGAACACGCTCAGATAAGGTGTTATCCGCTACACTCTGGAGCTAACCGAGTGTCTCCGGTGTGCTCGAAAAATATGTTCAAGTCCTCGCAGCTGCAGGAATTACCTGTTCGTTAGGCAAGTTGTAGCTGTGGAACAGCGGCGAGACATGCAGCCGCGGGGACTCGAACATAGTATTCGAGCACGTGGAAGACACTCTATTAGCACACTCTATTTATTAGCACATGAGCATGCTCAGATAACACCTTATCCGGGCATGCTCGCTCCTCACTAGTTCTTACTCATACACGACCCCATTGCAAAAACGTATCAAAAACGCTCACAAAAATGCAGCAAAGCTGTTCATATTTTATGCATAATTTTTCCTGCCAACGGCCAGGTTTTGGCAGCAGAAAAATCTGCTGCATTTACTTAATGGCACAAGATAAATCCTGTTCACAATCTATACTTTTCTCATGGCGGATCCCTCTTTATGTTTATTCTGGTTTAATGTCACAGCAAATAAGCAAGTTTCTATGAGTCTAATATTAGCTCAGTTCCATGTTCTTCATAAATCCTATATAATAAAACCTATTTTCCCAGTGGTGGCAGAAATAGCTAAGTGTTCTTAAATAATAATGGTCCTGATAAGTTTGACCATCTGCCTTTTCTTACCATCAATCCATGCACGTAAAACATCAGCAGAATCTGACATGTAAAGCCGGGATCAGAATGTGAAATCTAACATTAGGGCCGAGCTCAGAATGTGAAATATAACATGTAAGGCGGAGCTCAGCATCTGAAATGTAACATGTAAGGCTAAGGCCGAGCTCAACATCTGAAATGTAACATGTAAGGCCGAGCTCAGCATCTGAAATGTAACATGTAAGGCCGAGCTAAGCATCTGAAAGGTAACATGTAAGGCCGAGCTCAGCATCTGAAATGTAACATGTAAGGCCGAGCTCAGCATCTGAAATATGACATGTAAGGCCGAGCTCAACATCTGAAATGTAACATGTAAGACTGAGCTCAGCATCTGAAATGTAACACGTAAGGCCGAGCTCAGCATCTGAAATGTAACACGTAAGGCTAAGCTCAGCATCTGAAATATGACATGTAAGGCCGAGCTCAGCATCTGAAATGTAACATGTAAAGCCGAGCTCAGCATCTGAAATGTAACATGTAAGGCCGAGCTCAGCATCTGAAATATAACATGTAAGGCCGAGCTCAGCATCTGAAATGTAACATGTAAGGCCGAGCTCAGCATCTGAAATGTAACATGTAAAGCCGAGCTCAGCATCTGAAATGTACCATGTAAGGCCGAGCTCAGCATCTGAAATGTAACATGTAAGGCCGAGCTCAGCATCTGAAATGTAACATGTAAAGCCGAGCTCAGCATCTTAAATGTGACATGTAAGGCTGAGCTCAGCATCTGAAATATGACATGTAAGGCCGAGCTCAGCATCTGAAATGTAACATGTAAGGCGGAGCTCAGCATCTGAAATGTAACATGTAAAGCCGAGCTCAGCATCTTAAATGTGACATGTAAGGCTGAGCTCAGCATCTGAAATATGACATGTAAGGCCGAGCTCAGCATCAAGAATTTAAATAGAAAAAAATCCACTTTCCTTTTTTAAAAATTTGTTTCTAGTTTCAATTTGAAAACTGCATCAAAAATATACTCAGTGTGTGAGAATGGCCCTTAGGGCGCAGACAGATAACTAAATTTCTCGTGTGAGGATTGCATCGCAGTGCACGGACTGGCCCGACACCTCTCCTGACTTGAGCGTGACAGCATGAAGTATTTCTATGCAGCTGTCAGGCTTTGGTCAGGAGAGCCGACGGCCAGTCCGAGGATTGTAATGTGATCCTTGTATGAGAAATACGGCTGTCTGTCTGTACCCTTAAAGTTTATATGGCACGGGATGACCAGGTCGGTCCTCTGGTCAATGACTATATGACGTGTTTAGATCAAATACTGAGATTCCTAAAAAAGTGACTCACACGTGTCCCCAATGGAGCCATTGACTATTAAAAGGGAATGGAGATCAAAAGATGCAATGTTGGACTCAGTTTGGCCTCCTTTCCAGCAGTGTACATTTTTTTAGTCAGTCACACAGTCCACTTCATGTGAGGAGAACCCAGCCTTAGATTCGATGTGGTCCAGATTTGGCAGTGCATCTGTTTCTCCCACTTTCACCATAAACATTCACACTTATTTCAATATGAGAATGGGGAATAAGCTACTCCTATAGCAGGTCGCCTATAGCCGATGCGAAAAAAAAGCATGGTTCTATTGATCATGCTAAATTCAGCATGGCTGATCTCTCTTTGCCCCAAGGTCTGCCAGAAGGAAGGCAGCTATGCCCACCACTGCATACTTTAGGCTGGGTCTAGACTGGGCATGTGGCCAAAATATTGTTCTGTGCTGCTGTTACATCGCTTACAACCCTTAAGGTACCACAATTGCAAAAAGTAAGTCGGAAAAAATACAAATAGTTCTGATTCGTCTGCGTGTGTACGTGTCTTACTTGCTTGTCACGGTTGTAGCATGGTGAGGGGCGGTATACGCAGGCTATGCACTGGTCTCCAGCACCCTGACACTTGACATGACAGTGGAGGCCTTGGCTGGGTGTGTGGACTTTGAGGGCCTTACATCTATGAAGGCCGCATGTGACTGATTTTGCTGGTGTGCCAGGACCAGATGTTTTACAGTTCAATGAGGCACACCATCATTCAGAAATAAGCTCTTTAGTTGGTAAGGGTTATATACAAGGGATAGAGGGTACAAAGTCTTATAAACCTTTCCTTTACAACTCGAAGCATTTTCCAAATGGGTCGCCCTCCCAGGGCTGTGGGGTACTCGGTACCGGGCCAGTCTCTCAGAGGGAGGTGTCACAGCAGCGGTGACCCGGTCCGTGGCCCTGGGCGCCCATGTAAAAAGGGTAGAGTGGTGGAATAAAGTTTATGAGTGATTCTTGACGCCACCTGTGGTATTCGGCAATGAGAGATGTTAAGCCGACGCTGCGGACAGATCCTCTGAGACAGATTGTCACGGTCACGTGTGTCTGGAAGCAGCGAGTACCGCAAGGCGAACCCATAAGACACCCGTGACCCTGGATACAGTGCCTCCAGTGGGGCGAATTTAAATAATAAAACGTGCAGCTGGATACGCCGCCTCCAACTGGCGAATTTAGGTATTACATGTTATACATACAGTAGTCTGGAAACCCCTCCTCCAGTAAGGCGAATTTAAATAATAAAGGGGGAACCTGGGTAACATTAACAATGGTGGGCCCTGCAATAGGGAATAGGGAAGTGGAGACCTCCTGAACTTCCCTGAGCCAGTGTCCCTGCACTCCTAACGTTCCCTATGACGGTTCCGCACCGGGCGACACACAGGAACCTAAAAACCCTAGCTCGCCCTGAACCTAAACCCTCACTAGGGAATTGGTCCGTGCGGAAACTAATCCCACCACTGCACTAAACACACATGAGGGAAAATGACAATACAGGGGAAACACCACTTAGCTTTGCTCTGTTGCGTACGCTCCTAGCAACAGAGCCCGCCACCTGTGTGCATTCTCTCCTCCACCCGGATCATCACCATAATCGGATCCATCACTATAGTGCAGCCTTGGAGCAGAGTCCACTACCAGTTGTAGCTGCCCAGTAAACAGAGTAGCAAAGATGAGTCCAGCCTCTGCCAAGAAGTCCAGCATGCTCGAGTCCAACTCCTCTGCCAAGAAGTCCAGCATGCTTGAGTCCAGTCTTCAGCAACCAAGTCCAGCATGCTGAGTGCAACTCTCACCATAGTCGCCACTCCACCAAGCCATGCAAGCACTTCCTGCCGACACCATAAAACTGCAACTCCACCACGCTATGCCAGCCCTTCTTCCAGACCCCAATGTTGAACTCCACCAATCCATGCCAGCCCTTCTTGCAGACCACATAGCTGCCACTCGTCCCCTCTGGCTGGGCTGCGCAGGACTCATGTTCAGCTCCTTCTTTCACCCATGCTTCCTTCCCAAATGACGAACACACAATATCACCAACAGTGACTGAACACACCTGGCTCTCTTTTATAGAGCCTCACACCTGAATTATAATTACGTGCACTAAACCAAAGAAACTAAAGTGCACTACTACTCACCACCACCGGGGCAACTTAGAATGAACGACACCACGAGTAATAATTCTAATGGCCACCGGGGGCAATCACATCACTTTGGCACCTAGCCAAAGGAAAAAAAGTTCACTTATCCATTTAATCTGTCAGATCCACGCTGGATCATGACACAGATGGTGTGGTGCAGCAGTGATGGTGTAGCCCTCCACAGGCAGGGCTGTAGTCCCAGGGCAGTGTAGATCGGTATTGGGGAAGAGGGTGCAGTGTCTGGCACAGAGATATAGCAGTGCTGAAGAAGTTGCAGAAAGAAGGCAAGGACACAGCGGAATGTAGTTTCTTTACCTTTACTTTGTAAGTGCAGTCCAGGGTCCAGACTACAGATGGCACAGGAGCTGATTAGCCTGGGACAACTCAGGAATCTCTGTAAGCAGATAGGTTCTGTAGTCTCCTTCCTAGCGCTTACTTGAGGTACATCCAGTACTGTGTTACACTGAAGTTCCTCCTTCTTGTTTCCTCTCAGATCTACCTCGTATAAAAAGGGAGCTAGAGGAAAAAGATGGCGCAATAGGGTCTTATCCGGGTAGTACTGGGAGTAGAGGATAAGAAATTCACTCACCTTTTCCAGGGGAAATAAAGGCACATAATCGACTGTCAGCTGCTGCACGCCCGAAGGTCCACTCCGTGAACGCCAATGTAGATCCTTATGGATAAAAAGTTTTTTCGGACTCACTGTGCGCTGCTGGACATAATTCAGTCTTACAACATAAAGGGTATTAGCAATTTAATTGCCAACGCGTTTCGAAGTTTCTAATACTTCTTCCTCAGGGGATGACATCCCCTGAGGAAGAAGTATTAGAAACTTCGAAACGCGTTGGGAATTAAATTGCTAATACCCTTTATGTTGTAAGACTGAATTATGTCCAGCAGCGCACAGTGAGTCCGAAAAAACTTTTTATCCATAAGGATCTACCTCGTATGGCAGACAGCTGTAGCCTTCTATCTCTTCTCTTGGCTCACCCGTTGCTGTTGTGGCTCTGAGTCTTAGGTGGGAATAGAGCATTTACAGCTTCCTATTCCTCTGGTTTCTGTTGCATGACCATTAGTATCCATACAACCGTGGAGACCAGGCTCCAGATCATGTGCTATCACTGGGAGGGAGCGCTCTATCCTCAGCTCAACCTCTAGCTTCTCTCCACATGTCTACACTCTTTGCCCTCCTCACAGAACTGACTAATTTCCCTTCCTGGCCCTCAGACAGCACTCCTCCCCCAATTCTGATTCAGAGCTCCCTCTGCTGGCCTGGAGTGGGAACTGTGTTGCATGATATGGTTAACTGCCAGAGAGACCATTCATTGCCTCCAAGCCTGACATCACGCTCCCTGGAGGAAGGCAATGCCAGTGTGGCGACCATACTCCTGGGGGCGCCACACACACAGTATCATTCCTCTGTAGTATACTCCGCGGCTTTCTTTGCCCATTGTTTCTCACCACAACCCAGCTTTAATGCAACAGTCCTGAGTAGCAAGTGTCCTTTACTTGTTCTGCGGCTCCGAGTGCTCATTCCACTGCTGGTGCTCTGGAACTTATTACAAGTCCCACATACTCAGTCCAATTTAGGCCCGCTAACTTCCAGCTTTATAACCTCAGGGTCTTGTGGCTTGGCATCCTCTCCTATGACCTATTTCTGGAAGGCCATTCTGTCTCTTATTCACTCAGAATTCGGATCTTGCTATCCCTTCTATTCAGTCTCTTCTCTATATTAGGGTGAGCCAAGAATGCGGCACTTCACACTTTTGGACCTTTAGGTCCATTCACTATGCACTTCAGGCCCTATCTATCTTCATAACAGGAAACCATCAATTTCGCTTACACTATCCCCTCTCACCATGGTCTAGTCCCAATTATTACTTATAACTGTTCCTACAGTCAAACTACACATCATTAACACATTACACTATACTCATTACACAACACAGTTCACATTACTTCATAATAACATGATTGGTGTTTTCAGGGAAAGGAATGTGACAGCAACAGTCCACCTCCTTACACGGTTACAGTAACTTAGTGGTTGCAATGCGACCCCATTCACTTGCAGCAGTGGCACAGAGCGATCTATGGCCATTCAACCTTCGCTGTTGCCTATTCATCCCCGTCTCCGCAGTGTGCACATTGTTACAATTCTCCTGTATTCCCTGTGCGGTTGGGCGGTGATGTGACTGCATCTATGTGATTTGCAATATGCGGGCTGACTAGTTTCATCTTGTTACCACGGCTGGTCAGGAGACAAATCTCCAGGAGTGGACCCTCTGGACTGTGGCACCGAGAGGCCCCGGGCGAGCTGCCAGGTGGAGCCGACCCCTATACAGGGATCGTTAGGAGCAGGCCCAGGGGTTCGGGTACCATGATAGCCAATACCGAGAGGGGCGGCTCAGGGCGGACTGGAGTAGGAGTGCGGGACTGAAGCGTAGACAATAGAGCGGGATCACTGGAGACTGGACCGGAGTAGAACTGCAGGACTGGAGTATAGACAACAGGACGGAGCAGGAACACGGGAGGCAGGACTAGAGTAGGACTGTAGGACTGGAGTGTGGATAGCAGGATGGAGCAGGAACACCGGAGGCAGGACTGGAGTAGGACTTAAGGACTGGAGTGTGGATAGCAGGATGGAGCAGGAACACTGGAGGCAGGACTGGAGTAGGACTGGAGTGTGGATAGCAGGATGGAGCAGGAACACCAGAGGCAGGACTGGAGTAGGACTGAAGGACTGGAGTGTGGATAGCAGGATAGAGCAGGAACACCGGAGGTAGGACTGGAGTAGGACTGAAGGACTGTAGTGTGGATAGCAGGATGGAGCCACGGAGCACCGGACTGCCGGGCTACTGCAGGGACCACGGAAGGCAGGACTGCGAGGCTACTGCAGGAATCACGGAAGGCAGGACTGCGAGACTGCAGAGAGTACATGAGGAAGCAGGGCCCAGTGTGCTAGCAAACACAACGATCAGGCGCCTCCCTCAGGGGGGAAAGGCCTGATATGGCCCTGTCAGGTCTGCCATTGGTCTGTAGGTGCTTCCGGGTCAGGGCATTGCCGGAGCACAAGTAACAGGAGGGAGGCGCGGCCAATGGCGCATGCGCATTGCATGCAGAGACCCTGTCGGCCGCGAGCCTGTCAGAAGGGATCGCCGTGGCTGTTGGGCGGCGGGGGCTGCGGTGTGGGAGCGGAGGCCGGGTGAGTATGCGGTGGCGGCGTGACACATCTGTTGTCACCGGTAACACAGGGGAGTCATAACAGTGTGCACATTGCGCACTGTCGCAATTCAACAGTCTGCAGTCACATAGAGTTTGTTTTCATTTCTCCTGACATACAGTTAGGTCCATATATATTTGGACAGAGACAACATTTTTCTACTTTTGATTCTAGACATTACCACAATGAATTTTAAGCAAAACAATTCAGATGCAGTTGAAGTTCAGACTTTCAGCTTTCATTTGAGGGTATCCACATTAAAATTGGATGAAGGGTTTAGGAGTTTCAGCTCCTCAACATGTGCCACCCTGTTTTTAAAGGGACCAAAAGTAATTGAACGGATTAAATAATTGTAAATAAAATGTTCATTTCTAGTACTTGGTTGAAAACCCTTTGTTGGCAATGACTGCCTGAAGTCTTGACCTCATGGACATCACCAGACGCTGTGTTTCCTCCTTTTTGATGCTCTGCCAGGCCTTCACTGCGGTGGTTTTCAGGTGCTGATTGTTTGTGGGCCTTTCTGTCTGAAGTTTAGTCTTTAACAAGTGAAATGCATGCTCAATTGGGTTGAGATCAGGTGACTGACTTGGCCAATCAAGAATATTCCACTTCTTTGCTTTAATAAACTCCTGGGTTGTTTTGGCTTTATGTTTTGGGTCATTGTCCATCTGTAGTATGAAACAACGACCAATCAGTTTGGCTGCATTTGGCTGGATCTGAGCACACAGTATGGCTCTGAATACCTCAGAATTCATTCGGCTGCTTCTGTCCTGTGTCACATCATCAATAAACACTAGTGACCCAGTGCCACTGGCAGCCATGCATGCCCAAGCCATCACACTGCCTCTGCCGTGTTTTACAGATGATGTGGTATGCTTTGGGTCATGAGCTGTACCACGCCTTCGCCATACTTTTCTCTTTCCATCATTTTGGTAGAGGTTGATCTTGGTTTCATCTGTCCAAAGAATGTTCTTCCAGAACTGTGCTGGCTTTTTTAGATGTTTTTTTAGCAAAGTCCAGTCTAGCCTTTTGATTCTTGATGCTTATGAGTGGCTTGCACCGTGCAGTGAACCCTCTGTATTTACTTTCATGCAGTCTTCTCTTTATGGTAGATTTGGATATTGATACCCCTACCTCCTGGAGAGTGTTGTTCACTTGGTTGGCTGTTGTGAAGGGGTTTCTCTTCACCATGGAGATTATTCTGCTATCATCCAACACTGTTGTCTTCCGTGGGCGCCCAGGTCTTTTTGCATTGATGAGTTCACCAGTGCTTTCTTTCTTTCTCAGGAAGTACCAAACTGTAGATTTTGCCACTCCTAATGTTGTAGCAATTTCTCGGATGGGTTTTTTCTGTTTTTGTAGCTTACGGATGGTTTGTTTCACCTGCATGGAGAGTTCCTTTGACCGCATGTTTCCTTCACAGCAAAACCTTCCAAATGCAAGCACCACACCTCAAATCAACTCCAGACCTTTTATCTGCTTAATTGAGAATGACATAACGAAGGGATTGCCCACACCTGTCCATGAAATAGCCTTGGAGTCAATTGTCCAATTACTTTTGGTCCCTTTAAAAACAGGGTGGGACATGTTAAGAAGCTGAAACTCCTAAACCCTTCATCCAATGTTAATGTGGATACCCTCAAATGAAAGCTGAAAGTCTGAACTTCAACTGCATCTGAATTGTTTTGTTTAAAATTCATTGTGGTAATGTCTAGAACCAAAATTAGAAAAATGTTGTCTCTGTCCAAATATATATGGACCTAACTGTATCTCTTGTAATAAATGAACTAGCAGTGCAAGAGTAGCTTTCCTGCTTTATGTAATTCCTCTGTTATTCCTCCTGGAAATGTATGAATTAATTATTTGGGTGCTACCATTCCATTTATTAACATGTGTCCCGATAATGTCAATGACAACTGATGGGAGTGTATCAGACTATATAGTGATACACCTCTTTAGGTCAAATGACCCAACAGTCTCAAATGCCATTGTGGCGCCCCTGAGGCTCAGTTGCCACAGAGGTACTGCACCTCCTCCTGAGGTGTGGTGCCCCATCATCCAGGTAAGGTGGAAACTCCTGACCACGCTCCAACGCCTGCACCCCACAACACAAAGTAGTGTAGCAAAGCACCTTCGGTGCCTCCCTGCTTGGAGTATAGCAAAGCACCCATTGGTGGCTCCCTGCTTGGAACACGAAACGTGCTGGGAGGTGGGTGGAGTTAGATTACATTTCAAGGAGCGGGAAGAGTTTAAGTTAGTAAGTCAGTGGTTGATTGAGGAGCTGGAGAGAAGAAGATCCCTAGAGAGAGGGATAGACGGATGGAAGTGCTGCAGCAGATCTCAGTGATCTGGGTCTGCTGGCACGGGAAAGAGAGAACGAGAGAGCAACATAGACTGAAAGCTTGACTCTCCATAGAAGGAAAGTATTAGCATGGAACGTATGGAGTAAAAGAGAACAGAGGACGTGGGTGAGAAGAGAACCCTTCCTATTAGTTCTAAGCGCAAGGCCGGGGCCCGGTCCCCGAGGTTGTACGGATACTAATGGTCCTGCAGCAGACACCGGAGGAATAGAAGTAGTGACCACTTTATTCCCACACAAGACTTGAGGGCACAACAGCAACTGGATAGTGATCCGGGACTTAGTAGCAAGGAGTCCCGGAAGCAGGCTACAGCTGTCTGCCGTACAAATAGAGTTCATAGGAACATCAGCCAGGAGGAACTCCAGGGTAACTCAGTACTAGGAGTACTTCATCTAAAAGGCGCTATAAGAGGAGACGTTCAGAAAGGCACAAGTTGGCGGAGTGTTGGAAAGGAGTATTCCATCTGGCCTGGGGGGTTGACTGAGTCCCAGACCCGGAGGACACGGCATAGAAGCAGGCACTTGTTTGTGCAACAGACTGTGAGTAAAGCGTTGGAACTACATGCCCTGGTGTCCTCCATTTATTCCAGCGTCAACCTGCCCAACACCACTACATCCCCTGCGCCTGACACTACACCACCTAAGTGTCACCATATCTACTCTGCCCTTTGACAACAGCCCTGCCTGTGGAGGGCTATACCATCCCTGCTGCACCACACCATCTGTCCCAGAGGATCTGTCTGCAGCGTCGGCCTAACATCTACATTGCCGAACACCACAGGTGGCGTCACGACTTATTTATTCACACTGAACATTTACAATGGGAGCCCAGGGCCACGGGCCGGGTCACAGCTACCGTGACAACTCCCACTGAGATCCGCCGGGCCCGGTACCGAGTACCACACAGCCCTGGGTGTGAGGGCATCCCAGTATCACCAGCTTTCAATTTACTCATACATTTTCAGGAAGAATAACAGAGGGATGGCTCAATGCCGAATGTTAAGAATTCATATTTTATGGAAAATGCCAATATTTCTTGCATTAATATGTCAGAAGAGCAGATGGGTGAATCGGTCAGGGATCAGTGAGTAGTAATCCCCATTCTCTTCTTTTAGTTTGCTCGTCCATCACACATAGCGCACAAGTGTCATTGTGTATGGGAGCATTTAGCCAGCAATGCCTGGGAGCCTGGTATGACAATTAGGAAGATATGAGGCCATATAAGGCCAGAGAGACGGGATTTCTGAGAATGCCAAGAGATAGGCACTTTGAGCCTGGGAGAAAGGAAATGCAATTCGAAGTAGCTTTGACCACACTGTAACCTTTCAACACTCCATACGCTCCTCTCCATGAAAGAGTTCAGCTTTCCAAAACACAAGCCGCAAGGTACAGCTATGGGGAAAGTCTGGAGCGTTCCCACGGGATCGTATCTATATCACACACAGGGATATATGGTGCATGTCTGCTCCCCATTACATGTCCCACAAGGTTGGCATGAAATAAAGTCATTGTAGGCTGACAAGTAATGATTGTCAGTTTGTCTCCTCTCCATGGTGTTATCAGGATGCCTTATGCACTTTTTTGCAGTTGTTTCTTTTTGTAGCAGTGCCCTTAGCAAGGCAGGCATTGTACCCTTTAGCCCATTAATAATGCCCCTTTACGACTAATAATGGCCCTTTAAAGGGAATCTGTCACCAGGTTTTTGCTGCTTCATCTGAGAGCAGTATAATGTAGGAAAAGAGACCCTGATTCCAACGATGTACCACTTAGTTTACTGAGTGCAGCAGTTGTGGTACAATCAGAGTTTTTAGATGTAGCAGAGTTCATAAAGCTGCCCCTGATCACACCACAGCTTTCTATGTACATTGTCTATAGACAGTGAGCTGCTAATCAGTGGAGGGGGCGTGGCTGGACCAGGGCTTACATGAGCTATAGTCCAGGTAGTGATAACTTCCTGCTGATAAAACAATCATTGTGTTGAAACATCAGAACACAGCCTAATAAATGACATATCACTGAAATCTGTGTCTTTTACCACATGCTGCCCTCAGATTACATTGCAAAAGCCTGCTGACAGATTCCATTTAAAACAAACAATGGCACTGAGTGCCGCTCTAGAAAGTATTAATCCCTCCTTAAAAATAATCATGCCCCCTCCAAAAGTATTATTGTCACTTCTGTGCTTCCCCCCATCCTTCTACACTCATACACAAAATTCCAGCTGTATTGGCATAATGTTGATGCTGATGCAGTTCACAGTGACGCTCATCCAGGATCTTCTGTACCCCCCTTACGAATGTTATGCCCAGACCAATTGTTTTGCCTTTGTGGCGTCCACTTCCCAACTCCCACAAGCCATAGCCATTATGGCCAGATGATTTTTTGTGCAGTTTTTTTTTTAAAGAGTGATTCCCCTAGTTATGTAATTTCTTTGCAGTTGTAACATACACTTTACCCACAAAATAAAAAAAAGCATTCATTATATCATGGGCTTTGCTTTGGGGTTGCTTTAGTCCCTGCTGTACTGAGCATGGGTCGGTGTAAATTCTTAATGTGCAATATTCTTCTTGGTGCACAGTGGCAGTGCGCCCCCTCACAGGTTCTAATTAGCAGGGTTGAGCCAGTAACAGAGCGCATTTTCAGCACACATTTAAGGAGAGAAAATGGCAAGCAGAGACCAATCCCACACCAAAACAGATGTTACTTTAGGGGCCAGGGCTGGTCTCTGCTCACCGCATTCTCTCCTTATAATGCACACTAACAGTGTGCGCTGTTATTGGCTCGTCCCTTTTAATGAGAGCCAGCGAGGGAGTGCACTGTCACTGTGCACGGAAAAAAATATTGCAAAGTAAAAAGGAAGCTAGTATGGGATGTCCCTGATGACGTTTTGTTTCAGGGTGAGGGCAGAGGCTGCAGCAGTGACCACAGCCTCTGCCCCATGACGATATCCCATTTAACTATCCCATGTCATCAAAACGGAAATAGGTAAAAAATAAATAAAGTAGTTAGATTAGAGAGGGAATAGTAGGGATTTTTTTTTAATTAAAGCAAATTAGAAAAGCTATTAGATTATTACAAAAAATAGAGAGACATATCCTTACGATACCATTATGGCTCAAAACAAAGCTATACCCTAATTATCTCCATACAATAGTGAGCCGTTATATACCATTAATAATCTTTACAGGATCTAAATTATAAAAATTCTTGCAAGTACGGTAATTTACTTTTTACATTTTTTTAACCCCTTAATTAAGTGACTAGTTAACCTGATTTATTATATGGATTTGCAGTGATTTTTTTGCCTTACTCTTGGTTTGAAGTTCGTAAAAGAAAAAAAATCAGATTGAAGTTCAGCTAAAATAAATTCAGGAGCCAGATGAATCTGCTCCTTACCTCCCGCCATAAGTGTGTATACAACGTGTAGGATAAGTGTATACATTCATTTCCTACCGAAGGCGAGTTAAACAAACCGTAACTCTGATCTACTCCACCACATAAGTATAACAAAGGCACAGGATCGCAGCCCGCGCTCGCACCTTATATAGAGATCTCAGGCTTTCTTTACCGGAGCTCATTTTTGGACTTATTGTAGGATGAGAACATGGTTATCTGCTCTCAGAGACTTCAATAGACAATGTCCCTTCCCTTGGATGCTTGTAGCTAACGTGCCAACATTTGGGATCTCTTATACTGTTGTGCCTAAAGCTAACATCTCGCCATACCCGAGCCCTTTTTCAAGCGACGCTCCTCCATGCCTCATCCCCTGACCTGCAATTTGTACTTTTTTAATGTTTGTTGTCCATCAAATAATGGGGCTTTCTGGAATATTGCACAAGAAACTATCTGGAAAAGCTGCATCCAGGAGGTTTTGGAAGCAAAACATCAGCCATTCAAGAGGGCACTCATTTTCATAGAATAAAAAAAATGTTAGAGTTGGAGGGACCTCTAGGCTCATCGTGTCCAACCCCCTGCTCACTACAGATGTCTGTCCAGTCTCTGCTTGAAGACTTGCATTGAAGGAGAACTCACCACCTCTCATGGCAGCCTGTTCCACTCATTGATCACGCTCACTGTCAAAAAGTTTTATTTCTAATATCTAATCTTCTCCTTTTCAGTTTCATTCCATTTCTTCTCGTGTTTCCATGTGCAAATGAGAATAAGGATGATCCCTCTACAATGTGACAGCCCTTGAGATATTTTTAGGCAGCTATTAAGTCTCCTCTTAACCTTCTTTTTTGGAAGCTAAACATTCCAAGAGCCTTTAACCATTCCTCATAGGACATACTTTGCATTCCGCTCACCATCCTGGTCGCTCTTCTCTGAACTTGCTCCAGTTTTTCTATGTCTTTTTTTTTTAAATGTGGTGCCCAGAACTGGACACAGTATTCCAGATGAGGTCTAGCTTGTATTCCCCCATCTTTTCCACATTAGTTCTTGGGTCAGCTATTGCCTTTTTTTGTTTAGTGTGAGATTAGTGGTGCTTTTAGACGTCCTGAGTTTGGTCCATCAATGCACCTTAACAAGCACCGATTGACCATATACAAGTCCATCAGGACTTTTTTACTGTCCTCTTTACATTGACTGGTGAACAATGGTGGTGACAGAACAATGGCTGATACTATTGTACCATCCATTCTGTATTGTGTTATCGGCAGCACATCCCCTGTTTCCTGTTTATACAAGGGATGTGCTGCTGATAGGCAGACTTTTTGCTGACATAAACAATCCGATCACCTGATGAACAAGCATTTTGCTCGTTCTGTGGGTGGTCACCACCATGTTTACACGGACCAATAATTGAGATCAAGCATTCCTAAGAACACTTGATCACTGATTACACCTTAGTAGTTCTCTGGCACTGTACTTGCAGTGCTATATTCAAAGACTAACCGTTGTTTTAATTTTATTTTCAGAAATTTCTGCTACACATGGAAATTTATTTTCTGGACTGATCATTCACAAAATTCTCAATTCCCGGGTAAAATGTGTATTCATTGGACGCAGATTTTTATGGCTACTAAGATAAGAGATGACAGTTGGTGATCATAAAGTTCTATGTTGTTTCAAGAGAACTTGCAGCAGGATGTCTGTGTCGGCCTCTAGCTCCTCCCTTCTCCACAAAATGTTAAAAGAACTAACTGCCATCTCCTATCTCAGTAATGGGGAAATCTGTCTTTTCTGAATACAGATTTTACCCATGAATTGCGAGTGAAAAATCAGCCCAGCAGGAGAAAGAAGCAGATTTCACAAATAATATGTGTTGCAAAAAATCTTATTGTCATGTTTTCTAATGATTCATGAAATTAAAAATAAAATGGCGATTACTCTTTGATAAACAGAAGAAGGAACCAAACCCAAAAATGTCCCTAAATCAAGTATATACGGTACGCAGGATGGATCCAGAACTCTTTTGCGGATGACTGGGAATCCTGTTGAAGACGAAGGGCCACAATTCCCTAATTTTTAGAATTTTACGGTAAAGGTTTCTGAATTGATTAGGTAAAGCCCCGTCAGGGATTATTGTAGTATTTCCAGACCTTGTGCCAACTTCTCAGGATCGGGGCTCTTCCCCTGATTTCACATGCTGATTGTGAATAGGAAACTTAAATAATTCCAGTGTCAGCTCGTAAATAAAATGCTTCTAAACTGGGATTATGGGGCATTAAATCTTAGTAATGTATTGTTATAAGGATGATGTTTATTTAGGAGTCCTGCCATAGTCCGAGCCGGCCTTAGAATAGAGCCCTGTGCCGTCCATTCTATTCTATGTATGCCCTCCATATATTGTGCCATGTAGTGCCATATATATATATATATATATATATATATATACATATATATATAATAATAATATATCTATAAAATATAATCTTATAGCTGTAAAATAGGTGCCTACAAATGATAATATCCTACAATGCAATAACGACAAGCAACATAGCAATGAATATTCTGCAGCAAAGTGTACAGTGGCAGAAATGCTGCAAAACTGAAATCCACAGTAATAATCTGGAGCAGAAATTGACATGAAATAATGGTAACAGTCTGAAAGATATTCGTGAGGTGGCAGTACCTTCTAATCTTGGGGTATACATAGATTCCCTTTAACATATTAGACAAATTCTATCAGCAGATTTTGCATTGTAATCTGAAAGCAGCATAATTTGTAGGCTTAGACTCTGATTCCAGTGATATGTCACTTACTGGGCTGCTTGCTAAAGTTTTGATGCAATCACTGATCCAGCAGTTCTCCAAATGCTGAGCTGCATGTAACCGCGCCCACACCACTGATTGGCAGCTTTCCCTGTATACCTTACATAGGCAGAAATCTGCCAATCAGTAGGGAGGGGCAGGGTTATAATAGGCAGAGCAGTATCTAGTCCTGTAATGATAATCTCCTGCTGATAAAACACTGATTTTATTGAAGCAACCCAATAAGTGACACATTGCTGGAATCAGGTTCTCAGCCCCTACATCATGTTGCTCTCATATTACATATAAAATCTGCTGAAAGATTCACTTTAAGAGGATAACAGCGCTTTTACTGGTGTGGAGGTACAATTACATGTTAACTGCATGATAAAATCAGGCCATACAGAACTATTGTACGTGTGCGATTCTTATACATCTACATAGACTATGGAATAAATATTGCAATGATTTAATGATACAATATTAGATAATAGTGAGAACTACTGTATAGAAGAACTCATTCCGTTAAATCCCTGAGGCAATTGATTTTAACTATGAAGAGGTCACCTTGGGTTAATTATGGCATGATTTGTGCACTTGGAGTGGAAGGTTTCCGTAGATTATCTTCTCAATCTGACAGCAAGACTAGAGGAAATTGAGACAAATCATTACTATAATAATCAGCAGATAACCCTTAGCCATATGACTAGGGATCACTGATGCTGCTTCACTTTAATGCTAATAATCTGGTATTAATATGAAACCATTTGTCATCTAAACACAATGAACATAAATTATGTAGCTGCCAACACTGATTCAATTAGATAGGAAGCAATTACAGTCTGAATATTGTTATCCCACATTCTCCTCCATCCTAGAAATATTTACGGATTGTAATAAGTATAGATGGTAATTCTAATTAATACTCCAAGACCAAATGATCAATACTGGCGTTTTTGATGCCAGTCTGGAAAAAAAGTTAGCTGGTATAAGATGTATCAAGTTCATTAAGAGGTACATGCCTTTTAATTAATTTGGCATATCCTTTGGAAATTCACAAGTGCCAAAAGAAGAAATCTGCTTCAGTCATGAGTTTGAGTAGGGCTCCAGTCATGTACCTGAGAAGTGCTCCAGTCATGAGCTCGAGTAGTGCTCCAGTAATGATCTTGAGTAGCGCTCCAGTCATGAGCTCGAGTAGTGCTCCAGTAATGATCTTGAGTAGCGCTCCAGTCATGAGCTCGAATAGTGCTCCAGTCATGAGCTTGAGTAGGGCTCCAGTCATGAGCTTGAGTAGTGCTCCAGTAATGAGCTTGAGTAGTGCTCCAGTCATGAGCTTGAGAAGTGCTCCAGTCATGAGCTTGAGAAGTGCTCCAGTCATGAGCTCCAGTAGTGCTCCAGTCATGAGCTCGAGTAGTGCTCCAGTCATTGGCTTGAGTAGTGCTCCAGACTCATGAGCTTGAGTAGTGCTTCAGTCATGAGCTTGAGTAGTGCTCCAGTCATAAGCTTGAGTAGTGCTCCAGTCATGAGCTTGAGTAGTGCTCCAGTCATGAGCTTGAGTAGTGCTTCAGTCATGAGCTTGAGTAGTGCTTCAGTCATGAGCTTGAATAGTGCTTCAGTCATGAGCTTGAGTAGTGCTTCAGTCATGAGCTTGAGACGTGCTCCAGTCATGAGCTTGAGAAGCACTCCAGTCATGAGCTTGAATAGTGCTCCAGTCATGAGCTTGAGTAGCGCTCCAGTCATGAGCTTGAGAAGTGCTCCAGTCATGAGCTTGAGAAGTGCTCCAGTCATGAGCTCCAGTTGTGCTCCAGTCATGAGCTCCAGTTGTGCTCCAGTCATGAGCTCGAGTAGTGCTCCAGTCATGGGATCGAGTAGTGCTCCAGACTCATGAGCTTGAGTAGCGCTCCAGTCATGAGCTTGAGTAGTGCTCCAGTCATGAGCTTGAGTAGTGCTCCAGTCATGAGCTTGAGTAGTGCTCCAGTCATGAGCTTGAGAAGTGCTCCAGTCATGAGCTTGAGTAGTGCTTCAGTCATGAGCTTGAGTAGTGCTTCAGTCATGAGCTTGAGTAGTGCTTCAGTCATGAGCTTGAGTAGTGCTTCAGTCATGAGCTTGAGACGTGCTCCAGTCATGAGCTTGAGAAGTGCTCCAGTCATGAGCTTGAGTAGCGCTCCAGTCATGAGCTTGAGTATTGTTCCAGTCATGAACTTGAGTAGCCCTTCTGTCATGAGCTTGAGTAGTGCTCCAGTCATGAGCTTGAGTAGTGCTCCAGTCATGAGCTCGAGTAGTGCTCCAGTCATGAGCTCGAGTAGTGCTCCAGTCATGAGCTCAAGTAGTGCTCCAGTCATGAGTTCGAGTAGTGCTCCAGTCATGAGTTCGTGTAGTGCTCCAGTCATGAGTTCGAGTAGTGCTCCAGTCATGAGCTTGAGTAGTGCTTCAGTCATGAGCTTGAGTAGTGCTTCAGTCATGAGCTTGAGTAGTGCTCCAGTCATGAGCTTGAGTAGCCCTTCTGTAATGAGCTTGAGTGGAGCTCCAGTCATGAGCTTGAGCCAGTCATGAGCTCGACTAGTGCTCCAGTCATGAGCTTGAGTAGTGCTCCAGTCATGAGCTTGAGTAGCCCTTCTGTCATGAGTTCGAGTAGTGCTCCAGTCATGAGCTTGAGTAGTGCTCCAGTCATGAGCTCAAGTAGTGCTCCAGTCATGAGCTTGAGTAGTGCTCCAGTCATGAGTTCGAGTAGTGCTCCAGTCATCAGTTCGAGTAGTGCTCCAGTCATGAGCTCGAGTAGTGCTCCAGTCATGAGCTCGAGTAATGCTCCAGTCATGAGCTTGAGTAGTGCTCCAGTCATGAGCTCGAGTAGTGCTCCAGTCATGAGCTTGAGTAGTGCTCCAGTCATGAGCTTGAGTAGTGCTCCAGTCATGAGCTCGAGTAGTGCTCCAGTCATGAGTTCGAGTAGTGATCCAGTCATGAACTCGAGAAGTGCTCCAGTCATGAGCTCGAGTAGTGCTCCAGTAATGATCTTGAGTAGCGCTCCAGTCATGAGCTCGAGTAGTGCTCCAGTAATGATCTTGAGTAGCGCGCCAGTCTTGAGCTCGAGTAGTGCTCCAGTAATGATCTTGAGTAGCGCTCCAGTCATGAGCTCGAATAGTGCTCCAGTCATGAGCTTGAGTAGGGCTCCAGTCATGAGCTTGAGTAGTGCTCCAGTAATGAGCTTGAGTAGTGCTCCAGTCATGAGCTTGAGAAGTGCTCCAGTCATGAGCTTGAGAAGTGCTCCAGTCATGAGCTCCAGTAGTGCTCCAGTCATGAGCTCGAGTAGTGCTCCAGTCATTGGCTCGAGTAGTGCTCCAGACTCATGAGCTTGAGTAGTGCTTCAGTCATGAGCTTGAGTAGTGCTCCAGTCATAAGCTTGAGTAGTGCTCCAGTCATGAGCTTGAGTAGTGCTCCAGTCATGAGCTTGAGTAGTGCTCCAGTCATGAGCTTGAGAAGTGCTCCAGTCATGAGCTTGAGTAGTGCTTCAGTCATGAGCTTGAGTAGTGCTTCAGTCATGAGCTTGAATAGTGCTTCAGTCATGAGCTTGAGTAGTGTTTCAGTCATGAGCTTGAGACGTGCTCCAGTCATGAGCTTGAGAAGCACTCCAGTCATGAGCTTGAATAGTGCTCCAGTCATGAGCTTGAGTAGCGCTCCAGTCATGAGCTTGAGAAGTGCTCCAGTCATGAGCTTGAGAAGTGCTCCAGTCATGAGCTCCAGTTGTGCTCCAGTCATGAGCTCGAGTAGTGCTCCAGTCATGGGCTCGAGTAGTGCTCCAGACTCATGAGCTTGAGTAGCGCTCCAGTCATGAGCTTGAGTAGTGCTCCAGTCATGAGCTTGAGTAGTGCTCCAGTCATGAGCTTGAGTAGTGCTCCAGTCATGAGCTTGAGAAGTGCTCCAGTCATGAGCTTGAGTAGTGCTTCAGTCATGAGCTTGAGTAGTGCTTCAGTCATGAGCTTGAGTAGTGCTTCAGTCATGAGCTTGAGACATGCTCCAGTCATGAGCTTGAGACATGCTCCAGTCATGAGCTTGAGAAGTGCTCCAGTCATGAGCTTGAATAGTGCTCCAGTCATGAGCTTGAGTAGCGCTCCAGTCATGAGCTTGAGTAGTGTTCCAGTCATGAACTTGAGTAGCCCTTCTGTCATGAGCTTGAGTAGTGCTCCAGTCATGAGCTTGAGTAGTGCTCCAGTCATGAGCTCGAGTAGTGCTCCAGTCATGAGCTCGAGTAGTGCTCCAGTCATGAGCTCGAGTAGTGCTCCAGTCATGAGCTCGAGTAGTGCTCCAGTCATGAGTTCGAGTAGTGCTCCAGTCATGAGTTCGAGTAGTGCTCCAGTCATGAGTTCGAGTAGTGCTCCAGTCATGAGCTTGAGTAGTGCTTCAGTCATGAGCTTGAGTAGTGCTTCAGTCATGAGCTTGAGTAGTGCTCCAGTCATGAGCTTGAGTAGCCCTTCTGTAATGAGCTTGAGTGGAGCTCCAGTCATGAGCTTGAGCCAGTCATGAGCTCGAGTAGTGCTCCAGTCATGAGCTCGAGTAGTGCTCCAGTCATGAGCTTGAGTAGTGCTCCAGTCATGAGTTCGAGTAGTGCTCCAGTCATGAGGTCGAGTAGTGCTCCAGTCATGAGCTCGAGTAGTGCTCCAGTCATAAGCTTGAGTAGTGCTCCAGTCATGAGTTCGAGTAGTGATCCAGTCATGAACTTGAGTAGTGCTGCAGTCATGAGCTTGGGTAGCCCTTCTGTCATGAGCTTGAATAGTGCTCCAGTCATGAGCTTGAGTAGTGCTCCAGTCATGAGCTTGAGTAGCCCTTCTGTCATGAGTTTGAGTAGTGCTCCAGTCATGAGCTTGAGTAGTGCTCCAGTCATGAGCTCAAGTAGTGCTACAGTCATGAGCTTGAGTAGTGCTCCAGTCATGAGTTCGAGTAGTGCTCCAGTCATCAGTTCGAGTAGTGCTCCAGTCATGAGCTCGAGTAGTGCTCCAGTCATGAGCTCGAGTAATGCTCCAGTCATGAGCTTGAGTAGTGCTCCAGTCATGAGCTCGAGTAGTGCTCCAGTCATGAGCTTGAGTAGTGCTCCAGTCATGAGCTTGAGTAGTGCTCCAGTCATGAGCTCGAGTAGTGCTCCAGTCATGAGTTCGAGTAGTGATCCAGTCATGAACTCGAGTAGTGCTCCAGTCATGAGCTCGAGTAGTGCTCCAGTCATGAGCTCGAGTAGTGCTCCAGTCATGAGCTCGAGTAGAGCTCCAGTCATAAGCTCGAATAGAGCTCCAGTCATGAGCTCGAGTAGTGCTCCAGTCATGAGCTCGAGTAGTGCTCCAGTCATGAGCTTGAGTAGTGCTCCAGTCATGAGCTTGAGTAGTGCTCCAGTCATGAGCTTCAGTAGTGCTCCAGTCATGAGCTTGAGTAGTGCTCCAGTCATGAGCTTGAGTAGTGCTTCAGTCATGAGTTCGAGTAGTGCTCCAGTCATGAGCTCGAGTAGTGCTCCAGTCATGAGCTTGAGTAGTGCTAAAGTCATGAGCTCAAGTAGTGCTCCAGTCATGAGCTCGAGTAGTGCTCCAGTCATGAGCTTGAGTAGTGCTCAAGTCATGAGCTTCAGTAGTGCTCCAGTCATGAGCTTGAGTAGTGCTCCAGTCATAAGTTTGAGTAGTGCTTCAGTCATGAGGTTGAGTAGATTTCTGCTATAATTTGTGCATCTAAACGATAGTGAATTTTTCATGCCGTGGTTGGCCATGTGTCCATCATCTTTGCATCCTCATCCCGCCAATATTTAATAAAAGTTTCTGCAGCATTTTTGCCTAATCAAGCTTCGTGCAAAACATTTGCAACTTTTATGCACCAGAAGTACGGTAATTAAAAATAGTGATTAAAGTAAAATCTGCCTCATCAGTAAACTAATAAAATGTGTCCGACAAGAAAACACGAAGGTCTTCTTATACAAAGCAGTCTAAAGTCATGGCAAAAAGTTTTTAGACAGATACAAATTAAGGTTTTCACAAAGTTTACTGCTTCAGTAGATCTTTTTGTGATATTTCTATGGTTACTCAAGTACAATTTTAAGCATGTTATAAGCTTTTACACTCATGCAAAGACTTTATGCAAAGACTCAATTTTTTATTGTGTTGACTCTTATTTTTCAAGACTTCTACCCTTCGCCCTGGCAGCTGTATATCAGCTACTAGGCCCATTGTTGTCTAATCTTTGCTTGGATTTTATCACAATTTCTGTACTTTTGTTTTGCCACCCACTTTTTGACGCTTGACCCCAGGTTCTCAATGGGATTGAGACAGACTCAGACTGGCCCATAGGAGAACAAGGGAATCCCCCGGAGGGCCACTGTGCAGATCTGGGCCTCCATCCCCACTGTATGGGCAGTACTTGGCATAATTCACTTGATTCACTCTGTACAGAAAAAAAGCAGCATCTCATCATTCGTTACTTAAACTTCTACTTTTCTTTTATATTATGAGATTTTCATTAACTCTTAAAAAAAAGCAAAACTTTTAGCGCCTGTTTGTGTCACGCGATGGGGAATATGTTGGTGATGTATACATGAAGATATTTTAAAATTTCGATCACAACCAATCAATGTAATAATGGGACTATGGGACCTACTCTTTTAGTTTCTCCCCTGATTGGATTTTTGTCTTCTTATTTTAGAGGTGAATCCGGTGCTGGGAAGACAGAGAATACCAAGAAGGTCATCCAGTACCTGGCCGTGGTGGCATCATCACACAAGGGAAAGAAGGACACCACCATCACTGTAAGTAGCGTCCATTAATAACAAATCACTGATGTCTAAAAGCCAACGATGGCTGGTAATACTCAGAAACTCTCCATAGGGTGGAGTCTGTTAAAGAAACGTTGTATCGCCGGCCATTTGTTCTCCTGCCAAGTATCTGACATGTTAAGAATACACAGCTACATTTCAGTTCTGGTGTTTATATGTAGCGAAGACTTTGTATATTATATACTATGTGTTGTGACCCGGCACAATCCTGAGCGTGTCGCGCTGACAATGTCACTTGGATCATCGAGTGAAATATTCTCCCACTAAATGTCATTATTTTCTCTAAATTGTTTATGGAGAGGCTTAGGAAAATGCAGACATGAGGGTTTTATTTTGGCTTAGTATCGAAAATTGTAACATTCGATATTGAGAAAGTAACCCATTAGTGTCGTAAACATGTATCCCCAAAATAAATGTTATATAGTTCTCAGGCTAGATGTTATACTAAGTCTGTCAGCACAAAATGACTGTTCAACCCAAGCCAAGAAATTGTGCACATAGAAAAAAATCACCCCCCCGACGCGCGTCAAATGCAGGAGAAAGAAAGTGATCCATCTTCCAAGAAAATTCTGCATCATTGGTATGGCCAAACAGCTAAAGTCGTTGTTAACTTTCAATTACGTTTATACCCTGGGTGCAGTTTGTTGTAAAACAGAAAAATATTTTCTGTACTCACCTTCTCCAGGTCCATCGGTGAGTCTCTACCGCTGATTCTGGACCCTGGCATCGGATGCGGTGCTGACGTCACATCAATAGAGCAGTATCCGATCAGTGAGCTCAGAGGCTCTGAAGGGGGCGCTCCGTCTACACTGGTAGAGCCACTGAGCTCATTGATTGGCTGCCGCACCGTTGCGGTGGTGTAAGTGCCGCAGCCAATGCAAGACATGCGGAGCAGCAGTCAGGGTAGATACATAAAGAAGTTGTCCGCTACTTGGACAACTTGTCATACCCCTCGCTTAGCCCTGATAAAATAATAAAGCCTATACTCACCTTCCGTGCCGGTGCCATTGCCGCGGTGAGAGGACTTGTGATCCTGGGGCTCCCAATCTGTTGTTGTAATACGCGACGCCGGCGCCCAATTAGCGCTGGCCTCACTGTCCTCACCTTCAGACAAATCGAACATGAAGAGGAAACTGGGCTGCAGCTGATCTCAGACTTCCTCTTCATGCTCAAGTCGACAGGAGGCCGGGACAGTGACGCCGACTGATTGGGCGCCAACGTCACGTCTCACAACAGCAGCACCGGAGCCTCGGGAGAACGAGTGCTGACACCATGGGAACGGTGCCGGCACGGTAGGTGAGTTTAGGCTTTATTATTTTATCAGGGCCAAACATTTTGATCAAGAAGGGATTGTCCTAGTAGTGGACAACCCCTTTAATTAAAGAGATATGACCCCTTTAAGTACACCTTCTTACATACTTGATTTTGCATCTATCTCTGCGCTCCTGGTCATTCTTGATTGACATCTCTTGCTCTACAGTAAGGAGCCATAGGAGGGCAGACATAGGTGGCAACAAAGTAGGTGAGAAGGTGCACTGAACTGTTTGACCACGCCAAGGGTGCACTGAGCAACTGTGCTTGGTTTGAACAGTCACTTTGTGCTGACAAACTCGATGTAAGGGAACAAATCCATGGCTTTTCTGCAGGAATTTCGAGACAACTTGGATTTTAAAACCTGTATCATCTTTACTATTCCCCCTGGACATATAAATGAGGCATATCATACATGCAGGGACTTGTATTATCACATGGATGGGCTTTGGCTGACCCCCCCCAAACTGTGCCTCCATCTTTGTCAGCAGGTCTCCATGGTAATGAGTAGGGAACCCTCCTCTAATATGTCTACATGCCTTCATGACACAATGGCTTAAAAATAAATTGTAACTAAGATTGAATGTGTCCACACTCCTTCAAATAGAGAAGAAGTGAGTAGAAATAGTAATATACGAGCAATATATTGCTGCCTCAGACCTTAAAAGGTTATCTCCATCCTTAGGAGTTATCATCTGCCTTGTCTAAATGAAGTGGCGTCCGAGCATGCGCACCACCACTCCATTGATTCTCTGAGGGACTGATGGAAATATCTGAGTGCTGTATTCAGCCATCACTGGCACTGCTGTAGAGAAAGAATAGAGCCGTGATGCGCATGCTTGGACGCCACTTCATACAGATAGGCTACTTCAAAGCCCCATTCCTGCGATCATTTCTTGGACCCCTGAGGATTAGTACATTATTAACTATTACATGCATAGGTCGTAACGTCTGACATGGTAATAACTCCTTACAGCACCACTAGCAATTTTTTTAAATTTCAGCATTGGAGTGGCGCCACTAATTTAACATCCCAGCCCCTAGTCTTGTACTCAACAGCCGCCGTCTTCAGCTCGTCCCAGCATCACTCTGGTTCTGTGCCGCCATCTTGTGATCACAACTAATGATTGACTGGAAGTCAGAGGTAACGGTCACAAGCTCTCAGTGGGAGTCTCGATCTGGCCTTGTTCGGGCTCTCATAGACTTAACATTAAAAAGTGATGGTCCGCCCAGAAAATGATGGAGCGATCCGGCAGGTCACAACCTGCAGAAAACGTCCGGAGCGGTGCTGAAAACGGTGGAGGATAAGACTAAGGGCAGGAAACTTATATTATTGGTACCACTCCAGCCCTGCAATAAAATAAAATGCTGGAGTGGTGCTTTAAAATAGGGAAAGTTATCACCTATCCATTCTTGCTGATCAGTAGCGGGGTGAACGATGGGACCCCACTGATCCTGTGAATGGAGTTAGGGTAAAAGGAGAAGTGTTGGACCCCCACCAAAGCCCCACCTGAATGTATTAGTGACCGATCATGCACCCCACGACTACATTAATTCTCTGTGGGACTGCTGGAAACAGCTGAGCGCCGTATACGACTTTCTCCGGCAGTCCTATATAGAATTAATGGAGCGATGATGCTCTGCTCCATTCAGACTGGGGGCTTCTCGGGATCAGTGGAAGCCCAATCAGTTGGACCCCCACCGATTACCACCTGAAGTTAGGAGTAACCCTTTTAATACTATATTTAACAGAATTTTCTGATGCTAGAATTGGGCCAGTTTCTGTATTTCTTTTTTCTTGTATCGTTTCTAATACTTTCTTAAAATAGGGGAAAATAATGTGTTCGCTGCCATTTTTGTATCTGACGTTTGTTTTACCACATTATTCAACTACAGCAAGGCCCGTCTTTTGCTTACGTGAGTAAATAGATTGTGCAGTGTGCGTGTGTGATAGCACCGAGTGAACTTCTGCATGCTATTGTTGCACCCTCAGACCCAGCGGTGGACGAGATGATGATGGCGGCGGTGATATCATGTCATATCACGGCAAAATGCAACAATAGCGCTCGTGTTTGACACAAACCAGTCCAATGAATGAGCTTTGACTCGTGGCGAACTGGGATTGTTCAGCAGGGAAGTCTAAAAAAAAAAAAAAAAAAAAAAAAGTAAAATCTGCAAGTGGCATAATGTAATGGGCAGAAATACAGATTAATCTCGTACCATATTAGCAGTAACTCCCAGTTGTAATTATTTCTTATAGACGTGGCTGACAATCACTGATCGCAGGTCAAACCTCGTACAATCCTTTGTGTGTTTTTGATACTTCTTGGTTAACATTTCGACTACACTGAGTGTACCCAGCAGCTTGAATTTGGAAAGTCATCGAACTGAAATAAACATTTAATGGACCCAGCGTGAATTTGTAGTGGGATCGCAATATGGCGTGCACCTTCTATACTGAGACTTCGCTTTGCATGGCTGCACGATACTCTGCTCGCCACTATTTCTGGTTGGTTGAAACTATTAACATATATTCAGCAGATTACAGTAAAATGTATTTTTGGAGGGGATGATGATCCGCTTCAATATTAATTATAGGAAAAAAATATATATTTATGGGGCTGTGCACATGTCCGATTTTGATCAAAGTGTTGATTCAAAATCATAAATGCAAGTCTATGGATTCGAGGAAACCATTGGATGCACTCGGATGACAACCGAGTGCAGTCCGTTTTTCACAGACTGACAGAATGGAGAATACGGAGAAACATTTTATTTTTCTCTCCACCTCTGAGAAAAACAGAATGGATAATTTTTTTCCCTCCACCTCTGAGAAAAACTGATCCCACTCCGATCCAGTTCTGATCAAACTCCGATCACAGTTTGATTCGAAAAACAGCACAGTTTTTCTCGTATGGCGAGAAAACGGTCATGTGCACCTACCTTCAGAGTGTGTGGAAGCTATCTGTGGCCCCTAATTTGTGCTTTGGGATGTTTATATTGCTCATCTAGTTCACACTTTTTAGGATATGGTCACCTTTGGGGCCGTTTTTTTTTTTTTTTTAATAAAATGCATGTATTTTGGGCTAAAAAAAATAATTTTTACAATTAGGTTTCTTTAGAAATGTTTCCTTGTTTGGATTTTAGAGTCTTTTTGTCCTTGCACGTTGCTGGCTACAGAACGAGCTAACTGAGAATCTATCAGGGAGCTTGTTAAAACATGGAATTTGTAAGGCCACGTTCACACGAACATTGTAATGTCAGTATTTTACATCAGTATTTGTAAGCCAAAACCGGGAGTGGAACAATCAGTGGAAAAGTATAATAGAAACCCGTCACCTCTTCTGTATTTCTGTATTTATCGCCCACTCCTGGTCTTGTATTACAAATACTGATGTGAAATACTGACCAAATACTGAACATGTGGTAACTCTGTTACCTGTCTTTTTCTGAACTCCTGTGTGCTAATTTACAATTAATGTTGAACCGTACTTTCATGTTGTTAAATCAGCTGAGAAGAGCTCAGAAGACATATATTGGAATTAGTCAGTAACAGCTCACTGATGGATTCTGAGTTAACTCATTCTGCAGCCAGGAGTATACAGTGCAAAACAGAGGCTAGAGAAACCAAACCATGCAAAAAGTTTTAATGAAACCCAAATGCAATACTTATTTTTAACCCCAAATACAATAATTAAAAAAAAAAAAATGCCCTTGAAGGTGTTATTTTTTTTTTTAGTATATGGTATTATTTTGAATCTTTTGTAGATTGTGTGAATAGTGCCCACAATTTGCCGTATGTGCTAAAGCTCATGTGTGATGAGTTACACATGGATTACATTATGACAATGTGCGCATTACAGAAGAGTTACAGCTTCTTTTTTATTTGCGAGTCATTCGCTCATTTTATGTCCTTGCAATTAAAATACTCAATGTGAGCTTAACACCGACTGTCCTCTCTTTCCATAAATATGTCATATTCTCATCCGGCATTAATGCCGCTGTTCTCCTGAATCCGGTGTTGTTTTTCTTTTGCTCCTGCGCCACTCCGTTCCTGAGATATGGCCCCTTCTTCCTCGCACATATGTGTAATCTTGTTAGCTAAGGGGGCGGGCATCTCTTTTCAGGATCACACCCCCTTGGCTAATAAGACTAGATTTATATACAGTGTGCACAAAGGAAGAGGAGACTGTATCGTGGGGCTAGAGAGGCACCGGAACATAAAATAACCAACACCGAATTCAAGAGAACAGTGACATTTGCACCGTATTATATTTATGGCAAGTGACAGGTCCTCTTTAATATATTAGTAGCTGCATATGGCTGGTGCTTCTATGCACAAATTGATGCTCCTGGGTTCAAATTCTAAATTTGTTAAAAGGACTAATGCCCAATTGCCATTGATATTACTGATGGGTTTCTTATGGGGTCAAGTGGTTTCAAGCACCAGTCCCACATGCCCTTTGGCAACTTTGCACCCCCCTTAGCGGTTCCCCCACTGCAGTAATTACACAATGAGTCCAATCGGCAGACACAATGAAAAAATACCGCCCATAAGTGACGTATGATAAATATGGTACAGAGCAGGGGTGGCCAGCTAATGGTGTTTGGTGCCATGATGTTGGCTAGATGGCATTCAGGAGCCTCAATCATGCATGTGCCACTGCACCATGTTAACCCCACTCCTTATTATAGTTGCCACTCCTCCCAAACTAGTTATAATGACAATTTGGTATTCTTAGCCCCCCACATAGGTGACCCCCACATAGTCCGCACAGCACACGGGAAACACATAGCGGTGTCATCCTACAAAAAATGGTGCCAGCAAAGAAGTAACATGCCAGAATTACCGATACAGATAGGGTGAGAAAGGTTCAATCAATTCGGCTTCTTGGCTAATGTTTAAAAGGGTTGTCTACTTTTAAAAAAAATTAATTAAATAACATTTTAATTAATTTAGTTAAAATTAAAAATAAAGTACACCCACTTTCAATTCTACGGTTATACAACATGATAATAATCATAAAAAAGTCTAGTCCTTAGAAGGTCTTAAAATTAGGTAAATACAACCTCAGATGAACAACACATGAAAAATATTGTGTCATTCTTTATTCAACAAAAATATAGACCAAAATGCAGAATGTGAAAAATTTAGAACACCCTTACTACTGCCATAGGAATAAAAAAGATAATTGTTCATCACCACCTTTATAAAAGCAGAAGTTTGGGCAGTTTACTGGTCAGGTGTGGGTTAACACAATGCCAAAGTTTAAAGACATCAGCAATTGTTGCAGTCCATAAATCTGAGAAGGGTCATAAGACCATTTCCAACCAACTTGGAGTCCATCATTCGATAGTGAGAAAGATTATTTAGAAGTGCAAAACATTCATGACAGTTAATAATCATTCCAGGAGTGGATGTCCGCAGCAAATTCATCCCTAGGTCAGACTGTGCATAGCTCAGAGAATATTTAAAAAAAAAAGAGCTACAGCTCAGACTCTAAAGGCCTCATATAGCATATTAAGTGTTCAAGTTCATGAAAATATAAGTAGAAAAAGACTGAATAAGTATGGCCTGTTTGGAAACATTGCCAGGAGAAAGCTTCTTCTTTTTATTAAAAAAAACATGGCAGCATGGCTAAAGTTTAGAACAAACTACAGTACTTCAGGAACAAAGTCCTTTGGAAATAAGTGACAAAAGTAGAGATGGTTGGCCATAATTTCCATACAAAGCTTAGCAACACAAATACGTCATACCAACTGTAAATTGACCCAATGTTTGCTCAATTATGACACATTGTAATTCATTATGTGTTTTTGTTCATCTTTGGTTTTGTCTACTTAAATTTACATTGTCCAGAATTTTTTTTTTATTATTATGTTCTTCAATGAAATCTTAAAGAATTCAAACGGTTTGGTTGTGACTAATATATATGTATGTATGTATATATATATATATATATATATATATATATAGACATTACTAACTTTCTTGAATAAATGAAGCTGCACTGATCTCTCCGTTTCACTCCCTGCCTTGGGTCCCAGCAGTTTCAATCCTCCACTCAGCAGTGAGTTTACAGCATCAGTCCGTCATCAGTGCTGTGTGTGAAGGAGATTGGCCAATCCAGTCCCCCTGCTAACACACCACTACTGCTGGACCACCACAGTTACCATCTCTGCTGGGATGCAGGACTTACAGTAAAATGGGGACATCAGGGCAGTGGAGCATTGCTTATACAAAAACATTAGTAAGTTATGTGCATATAAATCAGGAACACATATAAACCTAAGTTTGGCAACAAAGGGGTGGTCCGAATTCCAAATTAATTTTCATCCTAAATCCCTATCTATTTAGTGCCATTATCTAAACTATTTTCTAATATATAAGAATTAAAAATTTTGTATCCTTCCCTGTCTACACTATCTAACTACTTTTATTTCTTTTTATTTGCTTCCATTTTGGCGATACTTTGTTTGAGAATCCCAGTGCATGCTGGGATACTTAAACAAAGCGTCATAAGGGGGCAGAGGCTGCGGCCTCTGGTTCAGCCTCTGTCTCCTTCTTGAAATGAAGCATCATCAGTGACACTTGTTTTAGGGGCTGGGCGAGTTTTTGCTCTGTCACTACGTGCGGTGCACATTGACAGTACTCTATAAGCCAGCAAAAGAATGCACTGTCAGTGTGCATTGTCAGAATACCCGGCGTGCAGAGACTCAAGACCCCACCTCTATAAGCTGTGTATGCTGACACCTCTCACTGACAGTGCTTTCAGTTGCCGGCTCATTACTGCTGATCTGAGCCGGCGAGAGAGCACACTGTCATTGTGCACATCGCACAGTGCACATTGTGTAGGGACTAGCCCAGCCTGCGGACACTGGTTCAACCTGTGCCCGCTCCTTGAAATGAAGCGTCATCGGCGACACTTGTTTCAGGGCCTGGGAGAGTTCCTGCTCTGTCACTACGTGCGGTGCACAATGACAGTGCACTATCTCACCGACTGAGATCAGAAGTAATAAACCGGCACTGTCAGTGTGCATTGTCAGAATACCCGGCGTGCAGAGACCCCAGAGCCCCACCTCTATAAGCTGTGTATTCTGATACCTCTCACTGACAGGGCTCTCAGTTTCCAGCTCGTTACTGCTGATCTGAGGTGGTGAGAGAGCGCACTGTCATTGTGCATATTGCACAGTGCACTTCGTGCAGGGACTAGTCCAGGCCCTGAAGCAGTGACTGCAGCCACTGCCCCTAATGACGCTTTGTTTGAGTATCCCAGCATATTCTAGGATTCTCAAACAGAGGAAGGAAAAAAAAAGAAATGCGGTTAGATAGTGTAGTAAGGGAAGGATATGGAATTTTTAATACAAGTATATTAGGAAATAAATTAGATTATGGCAATGAATAGATAGGGATTTAAGATGAAAATTAATTTTATTCTGTGTCATTTTGCATTCATTTTTTTGCTAGCACTAGGAATTAAGAAAAAAAGCACACGTACATGCATCACACCACTAGCCGTGCCTTTATTAATTCCTTTGACCTCAGTCTGCATGTCGTGCTGTGTACACATTTATATCCTTTTTATACTGCTTGTGTATCTGTGCATGCAAAATCAATGATAATATTACAAGACATTGATTTTTTTCCCTGTTGCAGGCTAAGTATTGCTGCAATTCGCATTATTGTTTGCCTAGATTGTGGAATGCAGTAGCAAATATTCAGAAAAGAAAGGGTTAAACGATGCTGCTTCACAGCTCGGTGATTACATCACAACATGGCACAATGCTATGTATAGGGCAGAAGATAAGAAAAAAATAGATTATGGATGTTTATTTTCTGATTTTAATTTTTTGCCAAAAATACCATTCCTTCATCTGAGAGCTGGTGCCAAATTGAATCAGGGCATCTCAGTAATGATCCGTAGCAGATGCTGTGCTTGGTCTTTGATCTATGAACATTACAGTACTTACTGTATCATAGCAGCCGCTCGAGGTTTCATGCTACAATAGAGTTGTTAATTGCAATCCGCCAGCACATCAAGCGATTCCCTCAAAGGAGAAAGTAACCTTTGAGCACCCATTAACGTTCCTATATTATAGGTATTCCGGGGTTCTACTCTTGACCTACGTTGCATGAATGTATACATCATTTTCATTTCTTGATTTCTATCCATCACACTGATTGCTATGAATTTCAGGGAGAGCTGGAAAAGCAGCTGCTTCAAGCTAATCCCATCCTTGAAGCATTTGGTAATGCCAAAACTGTGAAAAATGACAACTCATCCCGATTTGTAAGTATCAAGCAAGAAAGTGCATTGGATCTTTTTTTTTTTTTGCCAAGGTGTTTAGAAAAAAAAGTTTGCTCTCTATGTCCAGAATGTCCGGAAATAATGAAGTTAGTCTTAGTGATTTTATTTAACACTCAACCCTGATCTTGTCAGGGCCCTGTCAGCGCCGGCAGTCTGCCACGGCTGAGCAGGGTGACTCACCCACTTTGCGAGGGAGCCCAGGGGTCAGGTGCCACGGGGAAGCTCAGGCAGACGGGACCTGAGCAGCACGGTGAGAGGGGACGCTGAACTAGCAGAAGGCAGAAGGACCTGCGATCATGTGACCCACGTCACAGGAGGGGGTGGGGCTACCGCAGAACACCGCTGGGAGACAGTAGACCCGGGGGTATGTGGTGGTGACGCGGGAGTGTGAACTCAGGTCAGACAAAAATAGGGGTCATACACGGAGAGGGCTGCACGGTACAGGAGGGGCGAGCAGAGAATAGTCAGGACGTAGCCAAAGGGTCATACACAGAGATAGCAGAGCTGTACAGGAGGGACAGGCAGAATTCGAAACGGGGACAGAACCAGATCAGAACCAGACAACAGTGACGCAGCACAGGCACAAAGCACAGACACAGGTACAACAGGGTCACACACACTCGGCGGAGGGTCAGAGTATAAGCAAGAGGAATGATCCTACAATGAGGCTATAAAAAGCATCCCAGAATCCCAGAGTGAGGCCGTCCAGATTAACCTCTGAACTACCTAATCCCACAAGCTAGGCAAACCATGACAGATCTGGTTTCAGAGGCTCCAAAGTAGACCATTGATGACTTAGGTACAACTTTGCTGCTCTCCTTTGCTCTACATACTTGTCTACTTCAATGTAAAGTAGAGGCAGAATTGGTAATATTAGATTAGCCCTAACTCCAATTTAGAAGCTTATTGCCCTTACTTCAGTAATGTATTATTTGTAGCCCGTGACATACAGACGTTACCTTCTCCATTACAGTGCTAGTCTAACATTATTTTGGATGGAACAAAATTTTGAGTAAGGCCGGGGTAACACTTATGAGAAACTCGCCTGAGTCTCACGTCTCAATACCCGGCACTGCCGCCAGCACTCGAGACCAGAGTGTGCGGCTGCATGTATTTCTATGCAGCTGAGCGCTCCGGTCCGAGTGCCGGCGGCAGTGCCGGGTATTGAGACACGAGACTCGTGAGAGTTTTTCGCAAGTGTGACCCCAACCTAAGATGCAATCTAAAGAAACTCTTCAGAGATCGAGCACTGTAACTCAAAATAAAGGCTGCCAGAAGAAACCTTACATAGATCCAGTGTTATCAACCAGCAGTAGAAAACCTAAGTGATTCACTACAATGATCCATACAACTCACAAAGACGACTAAAAGGAACTCTTTATAAAGACAGTACTTTTTAATAAAATCAGAAAAAATAGCACTTAAGGTCAAGGGCTCTTAAACTTTTACTACTTGGGCTTCACAACCCATTGACAAATTCCATGACAAATTTAAAATAAGGTATGAAACTAAAATAGGCACAGAAAGAGTCAAACGCCACAAACTAGGGAGCTCTGACACTTTGGGTAGTATTATTTTCCCCTTGCGGTATACTACAACTATGTAGTATGCATGTCAGTTGTAGTATGCCCCCCCCAAAAAAATCACTTTTATGTTTATATATTGTATATATTTTTTGATTGTTTACATAACATTGGATAAAACATTTTGTAACAATCTTTTTTACTCTATTTCTATTATTTGTCCAGGGTAAATTTATTCGTATCAACTTTGATGTTTCTGGATTCATCGTTGGAGCAAACATCGAAACTTGTATCCTTCTCGGTCCTCTAGAGAAGAATGCAGCCTGTTACATAAACACATAGGTCTGAAATGTCTAAGTAAGGGAAATATCCACAGGGAAAAAGATATAAACATCTAGAGACGTGGACACTGTTTACAGAGACACTAAATTTTCAGTTTCTTCTATTCCAAGAGTTACTTTGCCTAGCGATGGCCAGAGCCAGAAGATTCTTTACTTGGAGTTAAATCATCCTGTCTCGACATCTCGGTTCATACAATACAATCATTTACCCTTTTGTTATAGCGTAGATTTTTATCTAAAATCCTAGTCATTTTAGTAAAAAAAAGGAAATAGAAAATCATTGCAAAATCAGGAAAAAAGTAATTCAATTTCATTTGTAGGCTTTCCTACTATTCCGAGACCTCTTTCTGTACCTTCCTAGGACCTAAGTAATTCAGCCCTTAAGTCACTTTTAATATAATTCACACCTGACTAGCAAGGAAATAAAGTCCATGTAGCACCTGATAAGGGTTATCTAAGATAGAGGATAAGTGTCTGATTGCTGAGGCTCCTACTGCTAGAATCCCCAAGGAACACAAGAACATTGGGCCTCTATGTCCCCAATTTGGTGGTGCGGCGGTCATTCATGCGCGTTAATACTTTTTTAAATGTCCATAGCCAAGGGTTGTCCCATTCTTGTGATCAGAGGAGGTCCCAGTGGAGGGAACCCAGATGATTACGCACATATCGCCTACGGATAAACTGTAACCTCAACAGGTTGGAGGATCCAACGTAGTAATTTGACTGTTGTGGGTCTCCTGATGAAGAAGTTTGCTAACTTCGAAACGCGTTGAGAATTCTGAAACCGCATATGAGACCTTTATTGTGAACACAGACCCAGCAGCGCAGATTTACCCACTTTTCCCCACATCCAGTGTCTCAAACAGTCCAAGAGAGAAGATGGTATGTGTAAGGCTTTAAGTCAATAATCCCTAAACGTTGGCTGCAGTGCTGGATGGATTGCGCTGAAATGTTTGGTACTGAAGTTAAATAACAGCAGGCTACTCCATATAAGGGCTAATAGGATTTTGGCATAAAGTGACACTGTATAAACAAGCACTATATTCCATCCACTTATCATTAGACATGGTTTTCTCTAGATGCTGTGTTTGGTTCTTTAATAAAGAAACAGATTTGCTTGAAAAATCTCGTGCTATCCGGCAAGCTAAAGATGAGAGGACTTTCCACATATTTTACTATATGATCCGAGGATCTAAGCCTGAATGGAGGGGTATGTAGGGTGCATGCATGGCCATCTGTCCTATCCAATAAGTCCTGTAACCCCATTCATAAAGACAGGGTATATAGGGTGCGTGCATGGCCATCTGTCCTATCCAATAAGTCCTGTAACCCCATTCATAAAGACAGGGTATGTAGGGTGCACGCATGGCCATCTGTCCCATCCAAAAAGTCCTGTAACCCCATTCATAAAGACAGGGTATGTAGGGTGCACGCATGGCCGTTTGTCCCATCCAATAAGTCCTGGAACCCCATTCATAAAGACAGGGTATGTAGGGTGCATGCATGGCCATCTGTCCCATCCAATAAGTCCTGTAACCCCATTCATAAAGATAGGGTATGTAGGGTGCATGCATGGCCGTCTGTCCCATCCAATAAGTCCTGTAACCCTATTCATAAAGACAGGGTATGTAGGGTGCATGCATGGCTGTCTGTCCCATCCAATAAGTCCTGTAACCCCATTCATAAAGACAGGGTATATAGGGTGCGTGCATGGCCATCTGTCCTATCCAATAAGTCCTGTAACCCCATTCATAAAGACAGGGTATGTAGGGTGCATGCATGGCCGTCTGTCCCATCCAATAAGTCCTGGAACCCCATTCATAAAGACAGGGTATGTAGGGTGCATGCATGGCCATCTGTCCCATCCAAAAAGTCCTGTAACCCCATTCATAAAGACAGGGTATGTAGGGTGCACGCATGGCCGTCTGTCCCATCCAATAAGTCCTGGAACCCCATTCATAAAGACAGGGTATGTAGGGTGCATGCATGGCCATCTGTCCCATCCAATAAGTCCTGTAACCCCATTCATAAAGATAGGGTATGTAGGGTGCATGCATGGCCGTCTGTCCCATCCAATAAGTCCTGTAACCCCATTCATAAAGACAGGGTATGTAGGGTGCATGCATGGCCGTCTGTCCCATCCAATAAGTCCTGTAACCCCATTCATAAAGACAGGGTATGTAGGGTGCATGCATGGCTGTCTGTCCCATCCAATAAGTCCTGTAACCCCATTCATAAAGACAGGGTATGTAGGGTGCATGCATGGCCGTCTGTCCCATCCAAAAAGTCCTGTAACCCCATTCATAAAGACAGGGTATGTAGGGTGCACGCATTGCCATCTGTCCCATCCAAAAAGTCCTGTAACCCCATTCATAAAGACAGGGTATGTAGGGTGCACGCATGGCCATTTGTCCCATCCAATAAGTCCTGTAACCCCATTCATAAAGACAGGGTATGTAGGGTGCACGCATGGCCATCTGTCCCATCCAATAAGTCCTGTAACCCCATTCATAAAGACAGGGTATGTAGGGTGCACGCATGGCCATCTGTCCCATCCAATAAGTCCTGTAACCCCATTTATAAAGGCAGGGTATGTAGGGTGCACGCATGGCCATTTGTCCCATCCAAAAAGTCCTGTAACCCCATTCATAAAGACAGGGTATGTAGGGTGCACGCATGGCCATCTGTCCCATCCAATAAGTCCTGTAACCCCATTCATAAAGACAGGGTATGTAGGGTGCCCGCATGGCCATCTGTCCCATCCAAAAAGTCCTGTAACCCCATTTATAAAGGCAGGGTATGTAGGGTGCACGCATGGCCATTTGTCCCATCCAAAAAGTCCTGTAACCCCATTTATAAAGGCAGGGTATGTAGGGTGCACGCATGGCCATTTGTCCCATCCAAAAAGTCCTGTAACCCCATTCATAAAGACAGGGTATGTAGGGTGCACGCATGGCCATTTGTCCCATCCAAAAAGTCCTGTAACCCCATTCATAAAGACAGGGTATGTAGGGTGCACGCATGGCCATCTGTCCCATCCAATAAGTCCTGTAACCCCATTCATAAAGACAGGGTATGTAGGGTGCACGCATGGCCATCTGTCCCATCCAAAAAGTCCTGTAACCCCATTTATAAAGGCAGGGTATGTAGGGTGCACGCATGGCCATTTGTCCCATCCAAAAAGTCCTGTAACCCCACTCATAAAGACAGGGTATGTAGGGTGCACGCATGGCCATCTGTCCCATCCAATAAGTCCTGTAACCCCATTCATAAAGACAGGGTATGTAGGGTGCACGCATGGCCATCTGTCCCATCCAAAAAGTCCTGTAACCCCATTCATAAAGACAGGGTATGTAGGGTGCACGCATGGCCATCTGTCCCATCCAATAAGTCCTGTAACCCCATTCATAAAGACAGGGTATGTAGGGTGCATGCATGGCCATCTGTCCCATCCAATAAGTCCTGTAACCCCATTCATAAAGACAGGGTATGTAGGGTGCACGCATGGCCATCTGTCCCATCCAATAAGTCCTGTAACCCCATTCATAAAGACAGGGTATGTAGGGTGCATGCATGGCCATCTGTCCCATCCAATAAGTCCTGTATCCCCATTCATAAAGACAGGGTATGTAGGGTGCATGCATGGCCATCTGTCCCATCCGATAAGTCCTGTAACCCCATTCATAAAGATAGGGTATGTAGGGTGCATGCATGGCCGTCTGTCCCATCCAATAAGTCCTGTAACCCCATTCATAAAGTGTAATGATGTATAGTAGGTTTCTATGAAGACAGTGGCTAGATGATAGAGTCACAGACACAGGTATACGTGAAAGTAGTTTGTATTAAACAAGCAGCACAGAACAGCACAGGTGCTGGCGGAGCCAGACAATGACAGCAGTGGTAACAGCAGCAGAACTCAGTCCAGTAGATAGCAAGTTGTACACCAGCACTATGTAGATGTAAGCAGACACAGTCTTAAGGATGCAGGCAAGGACAGTCACTTAGCCCTCTCCCTTGCGGGAGGGGAATCTTCGGGCACAGTGCAGTGGCAGAGAAAGTCACTAGGTAATTGATACGTGAGTGCTGTAGTAGCGGTGAGCGGTGGAGGCAGAGCTGGAAGGAGCCTTCAGGCAGACACCGTCAGAAGGTCCAGGCGGCGGCAGTTAGGCAGCAGGTAATCCAGGTGGATTCAGCAGGAAGGAAGGAGGTAGCACAGCGTGCAACTCCCAGCTAGCAGATCAGGTACAGGACGAGATATACAAGCAAGGTAGTCACGTCCAGGAAAGCTATTTAAACCCGGCGGGCGGGACCAACAGGCGGTGATGTCACAGGAACCAGTATGGCCGAATGAAGCCAGGCTTAAGGGCAACAGTAAGGGCAAAGTCCGGAACACAGCAGAATAGGAACGATGCTTACATTATTCCCCCCTTAAAGAATGTCCTCCGGACAATCTTCGACCAGGCTTGTCCGGGTACCTTAGATGAAACTGCTCCAGCAGCCGCGGAGCACAGATATTCTCCACCGGTTCCCAGGAATTCTCCTCGACAGAGTATCCTTGCCACTTGACCAGGTATTGCAGCTTCCTTCTGAAGATCCGTGAATCCAGAATCTTCTCCACGACATATTGTTCATGTCCATCAACGAGCACTGGAGCTGGAGGAGAGGAAGTACGCCCTGGGAAGGAATTTGGTACAACTGGCTTTAGTAGGGAAACATGGAACACCGGGTGAACCTTCCAGGCAGGGGGTAATTTCAGACGCACCGCTACCGAATTCACTAGAGCCACGATCTTGTATGGCCCTACAAACTTCTGCCCAAGCTTGACAGTCGGTGCCCTCACCCTCAGATTCTTGGTAGACAACCAGACCGTATCTCCCACCCTATACACCGGAGCCGGCCTCCTGGTACGATCTGCTGCTCTCTTATACCTCTCCTGCGCTGTCGTCAAGGTGGTCTTCAGAGCTTCCAAATTCTGCTGTAAGAAAGAAAGATGGTCAGACACAGCAGGCACTGCAGCCTCCTTGGGGAACTGCGGCAAGATGCTTGGGTGGTAACCCTGATTAGCAAAGAACGGTGACTGCTTAGTCGAGGAGTGCTGCGAGTTGTTATATGTGAACTCTGCCAGGGGAAGCAGATCTACCCAATCGTCCTGCAGATGACTTAAGTAGCAACGGAGGTACTGCTCCAGGGTCTGATTCGTACGTTCCGTCTGTCCATTGGTCTGTGGATGGTAAGCCGAAGACAGACTTACTCTAATATCCAGAGCCGCGCAGAAACACCTCCAGAACCTAGACGTGAACTGCACCCCACGATCCGAGATCACCTCATCCGGGACTCCGTGCAGACGGACCACCTCTTGAATCAACAAGTCTGCAGTCTGTTTTGCTGTGGGTAATCCAGCGCAAGGGATAAAGTGTGCTGCCTTAGTGAGGCGGTCCACGACCACTAGAATGGTGTTCTTACCCTTGGAGACCGGTAGTTCAACAATAAAGTCCATTGAGATGGATCTCCAGGGACGAGATGGTATAGGCAAGGGTTGTAACAACCCGGAAGGGGACGCACGAGGCGTCTTGAACCGAGCACATACCTCGCAGGATGACACGTATCCCTCCACGTCCTTCCGGTACGAAGGCCACCAGAAGTACCGAGCCAGGAACTCTTGGGTCTTCGTTATTCCACGATGTCCCCCAATCTTAGAATCATGGATCAGTCGGAGGACTTCAAGTCTTGTCACCTCTGGTACATACAGCCGATTCTCCTGTAACCACACTCCTCCACTGAAATTTAGGCTTACTTCGGGGGTAGGTTGCTTTAGCAACGGATCTGCTGCGTATGCTGCTTTGATCTCAGACAGAAGATCCTGATGATGGATTGCAGAGATGAAATGAGCGGGAGACACAACAGTACTAGGAGACGACTCAATCACTTCCTCAGGAGCAGCAATCCTAGATAGCGCATCTGCCTTACCATTCCGTGCCCCCGACCTGTAGGAGATGATGAAGTTGAATTGGTTTAGAAACAAGCTCCAACGTGCCTGACGTGGGTTCAAACATCTTACGGACTGCATGAATTCCAAGTTTCGGTGGTCGGTAAGAACTGTAATCGGAGTTGAGGACCCCAGCAGCAAGTGTCTCCACTCCTTGAACGCCGTCACAATCGCCAGTAACTCCTTGTTCCCTATGTCATAGTTCTTCTGTGCCGGGGATAGCTTCTGAGAAAGAAAGGCACAAGGATGAAGAACTGCCTTCTCACCTCCTCTCTGTGACAACACTGCGCCGATGGCGACATCCGATGCGTCCACCTCAAGAGTAAAGCTCAGGTCTGGGTCTGTATGTCTTAAGATGGGAGCCGACACAAATTTGTCCTTCAGCCGTGTGAACGCCTCCTGGGCTTGCGGAGTCCACCGGAACGGTACCCCCTTCTTAGTCAGTTGGGTGATGGGTGCCACAATCTCAGAGAAGTTACGGATGAAGCGCCTATAGAAGTTGGCGAATCCCACAAACCTCTGAACTTCTTTCACCAATCCTGGCGCTGGCCACTCCTGGATCGTTCTGGTCTTTTGATCGTCCATCTGGAGACCCTGTGGAGAGATGACATAACCGAGGAACTGCACTGTTGCCCTGTGGAACTCGCATTTCTCCAATTTGATGTAAAGATGGTTATGCAGCAGGCGTTGCAGCACTGTCCTCACGTGGAGCCGATGTTCCTCGAGATCACTGGAAAAGATTAAAATGTCATCGAGATACACAACCATAAATACATCAAGCACATCTCGGAAAATGTCATTAACAAAATGCTGAAAGGTTGCAGGAGCATTTCGTAGTCCGAACGGCATGACCCGTCACTCGAAGTGTCCATAACGGCAGCGGAAGGCCGTCTTCCACTCATCTCCAGACCGAATTCTCACGAGATTGTAGGCTCCCCGAAGATCCAGTTTGGTGAATATCTTAGCCTGCTTCACCCTCTCCAGTAGTTCAGAGATTAAGGGTAGCGGGTGCCGATTCATGACCGTTACCTTGTTTAAATCACGGTAGTCCATGCAAGGACGCAGACCCCGGTCCTTTTTCTTCACGAAGAAGATTGGTGCACCCGCAGGAGAAGTAGACGGTCGGATGAAGCCCTTGGCGAGATTCTCGTCGATGAAGTCCTTCAAGGCCTCTAATTCAGGACCAGACAAAGGGTAAATACGCCCGAATGGGATCTCCGCCCCAGATACCAGTTCTATCGGGCAATCATAAGGCCGGTGGGGAGGTAACATATCTGCCCTCTTCTTGTCACATACCTCTGCCAGATCCTGATACTCCGGTGGTAATTGTCCCTCAGTCGTAGCTACTAGCTTGGGGATAGCAGCGACCTTAGGAATAGCGGGGTTGCTGTTAGAACTTGGAGGGAACTGCACTTCCCTGGTCTCCCAGTTGATGCGAGGATTCTGAACCTGGAGCCAAGGTAACCCCAGGATAATAGGGAAGTGAGGAGAAGATATTAGTAAAAAGGACAAATGTTCCACATGTTCCTCTCCAATGCATACCTTCACCGACTCAGTCTCCATGGTTACCGGTCCAGATGTAAGTGGCGACCCGTCTACTGTCTCCATCAAGACTGACGACTCCCTCTTCACTGCCCTGATTCCATGCTTCCTTGCAAACGCGAAATCCATGAAGTTCCCACTGGCCCCGGAGTCCAACATGGCGGCGCTCTCGACACACCGACCCTGGAAGCAGATCCTCAAGGATAGGTAATAGTGGGAATTCTTCTTAGTAGCGAAGTAGGAGGAAACGACGGATGTCATCGAGATCACCACTGCGTTCAATGGAAGAGATGCCAGCGAATTCATATCGGCAAAGTCCAGGTCTCTCTGATTGTCTCTGCCCCCCGAATTGTTCAGATCTAGGACGCAGGACTCCCCCGCCTCGGAGTTACAATCAATGATAGCTGTAGCCGTCTTACGTCTCCTGACTGGACACTCGGAGATGAAGTGACCGGTCCCCCCGCAGTAGAAGCACAGGTTTTCCTTAAAGCGATGCTCCTTGCGGGCATCAGGAGGATTTCTACGTACGGCATCCACCTGCATCGGTTTGGGCTCGGGCTCGGGATTCCTCCTGCTGGTGACATCTCTGGAGGGAGAAGAGAACGGAACAGTGTTATTAAACCGTAGATCAGACCAGCGCTCCTGTCTGCGCTCGGAGAGTCGATTGTCAATGCGGATGCAGTGATTGATGAAGTCCCCAAGAAGCACGGGCGAGTCCCCGCGTGCCAGTTCATCCTTAACTGCCGTAGACAATCCCCTGCGGAAGATGGCCTGCTTGGCTGCCCCGTTCCAGGTGGTGTCTAAAGCCCATCTACGGAAGTCCAATGCATACTCCAGCACCGAACGCTTCCCCTGCCGAAGGGTCAGCAGCGTCGTCTCAGCAGTATTAGCTCGGTTCGGGTCATCAAACATCTGCGTCATTGCGGCAATGAAATTGTCCATAGAGTTAAGCAGAGGGTCGTCGGTCTCAATCAAAGGGTTGGCCCACGCGAGCGCCTTACCAGACAGCAGCATGACTATAGTCAGAACTTTGGAGCGTTCAGTAGTGAACTGTGGGGCATGAGCAGCAAAGAAGATCCGGCACTGGTTCAAAAATCCTCGGAATTTATCCCTCTCACCAGCGAACCGGAAGGGTGGAAGCTTCGGGAAGGTCGGTGTAGTATCCCGGGCAGCACCTGCTACCTGCGCGGCTGGGGCCTGTTCCAGAGCAGCAATCCGATCGAGCTGCATAGGAATCGCTTGCTCCAACGCCAGAACACGATCACCCTGAAGAGGAGCTGCCTGTTCCAGCGCCGTAATCCGATTTGCCAGTCGTTGCAACTGTGCCTCTGCTGCCCCGGCGTTGTGTTCGATACGTTGCTCCAGCGTGTCCAGCTGGGTCCTAATGCCTGCCACATCCTGCCGTATCAAAGCAAGCTGCTTGCTTACACGTTTCTCCAGGGACTCTACACCTGCGGTCTCCATATTGGTGGCTTGTATATCCTGTAATGATGTATAGTAGGTTTCTATGAAGACAGTGGCTAGATGATAGAGTCACAGACACAGGTATACGTGAAAGTAGTTTGTATTAAACAAGCAGCACAGAACAGCACAGGTGCTGGCGGAGCCAGACAATGACAGCAGTGGTAACAGCAGCAGAACTCAGTCCAGTAGATAGCAAGTTGTACACCAGCACTATGTAGATGTAAGCAGACACAGTCTTAAGGATGCAGGCAAGGACAGTCACTTAGCCCTCTCCCTTGCGGGAGGGGAATCTTCGGGCACAGTGCAGTGGCAGAGAAAGTCACTAGGTAATTAATACGTGAGTGCTGTAGTAGCGGTGAGCGGTGGAGGCAGAGCTGGAAGGAGCCTTCAGGCAGACACCGTCAGAAGGTCCAGGCGGCGGCAGTTAGGCAGCAGGTAATCCAGGTGTATTCAGCAGGAAGGAAGGAGGTAGCACAGCGTGCAACTCCCAGCTAGCAGATCAGGTACAGGACGAGATATACAAGCAAGGTAGTCACGTCCAGGAAAGCTATTTAAACCCGGCGGGCGGGACCAACAGGCGGTGATGTCACAGGAACCAGTATGGCCGAATGAAGCCAGGCTTAAGGGCAACAGTAAGGGCAAAGTCCGGAACACAGCAGAATAGGAACGATGCTTACATAAAGACAGGGTATGTAGGGTGCACGCATGGCCATCTGTCCCATCCAATAAGTCCTGTAACCCCATTCATAAAGACAGGGTATGTAGGGTGCACGCATGGCCATCTGTCCCATCCAATAAGTCTTGTAACCCCATTCATAAAGGCAGGGTATGTAGGGTGCATGCATGGCCATCTGTACCATCCAAAAAGTCCTCTAACCCCATTCATAAAAACAGGGTATGTAGGGTGCATGCATGGCCATCTGTCCCATCCAATAAGTCCTGTAACCACATTCATAAAGACAGGGTATGTAGGGTGCACGCATGGCCATCTGTCCCATCCAATAAGTCCTGTAACCCCATTCATAAAGACAGGGTATGTAGGGTGCATGCATGGCCATCTATCCCATCCAATAAGTCCTGTAACCCCATCCATAAAGGCAGGGTATGTAGGGTGCATGCATGGCCATCTGTACCATCCAAAAAGTACTCTAACCCCATTCATAAAAACAGGGAATGTAGGGTGCATGCATGGCCATCTGTTCCATCCAATAAGTCCTGTAACCCCATTCATAAAGACAGGGTATGTAGGGTGTATGCATGGCCATTTGTCCCATCCAATAAGTCCTGTAACCCCATTCATAAAGACAGGGTATGTAGGGTGCATGCATGGCCATCTGTTCCATCCAATAAGTCCTGTAACCCCATTCATAATGACAGGGTATGTAGGGTGCATGCATGGCCGTCTGTCCCATCCAATAAGTCCTGTAACCCCATTCATAAAGACAGGGTATGTAGGGTGCACGCATGGCCATTTGTCCCATCCAATAAGTGCTGGAACCCCCATTTATAAAGACAGGGTATGTAGAGTGCATGCATGGCCATCTGTCCTATCCAATAAGTCCTGTAACCCCATTTATAAAGGCAGGGTATGTAGGGTGCATGCATGACTATCTGTCCCATCCAATAAGTCCTGTAACCCCATTTATAAAGACAGGGTATGTAGGGTGCATGCATGACTATCTGTCCCATCCAAAAAGTCCTGGAACCCGATTCATAAAGACAGGGTATGTAGGGTGCATGCATGGCCATCTGTTCCATCCAATAAGTCCTGGAACCCCATTTATAAAGACTATTGGTGTAGTTTTACCCCATAGCAGATTATATTCGGTAACAATTGTTTATGTGTAGAGTTACAGATGGCTTCTTGGGGAGTCATACACAAATTGAGAGGCAAATATTGATTATATAAACCTTAAAAATACAGCACATCCCCCTCGACATGTTTTGCCAAATTCTTGGTGTCATCAGGGGTTTGTCTCATATGCCTTTGTCCCATCACCTGAAGATGCCGAGAATTCAGTGAAACATGTCAGGGGGACATGTGCTGCATATTTAAGTTTTATGCAATCAATATTTGCCTCTCTATTTGTGAATGACACCCCGGGGTGCCATCTCTAACACTACAGATAAGAAATTGCTACTGAATATGATCTAAACAAAAGTAATTTCTCTATATGACATATATGAAGTGTGTTAATCAATACCCAATTTACTGTATACATTTTAATTCAATTCGATAAAGGTTACGTTTTAGTGAGGGGGTTATATCTAGTGGGGCTTTGCCCTTTTAGGTCAACTAATGTCCACCCCCCACCCGTCCCTCAAACTGTGCATAAATGTATCTCCAATTGGAAATTCCCACATTGCCTTGTTTCTTTTTTTCAGAGGAGTTACTACTAGAAGATTTTGGAAATTATACCTTCTTTTCCTTTGGTTATGTACCCGTCCCTTCTCAGGATGATGGAGATATGTTTCACGAGACTTTGGAGGCGATGGAAATCATGGGATTCACTGAAGAGGAACAGTTAGGTAAGAGATCATCCCAACCTACTCATCTACACCTTCCATAAGATCTAACAACTTTGTAGAAATGGCACCTTACAATTATAAGTATCATTACTCCTTAACCCTTAAAGGACCAGAAGGCCACATCTAACTGAGCATTTATGGAAATGGCCACATCAGTGCAGTTGTCCAGCTGCTTCGAAGTAAAATATCTTGAACTAACCCTGACATCAGAATTTAGCAATTATAGTAAGTTGTTCTCCTTTGAAGTCTCCAAAATGACCAATTAAACCAATCTTGTGCATATGAAGCACTCACCCTTAATATTAAGGCTGGCATTCTTAATATTGTAGGCTTTAACCCCTTCCCCTTTAGTGCAATAGTCGGAACAACGTAGAGAAGGTCAGATCTTCACTGTAGCAAAAGCGATGGTGGTAATGATGCTCACAAGTGATGGTCCACTAACGAGCTCGTTAAAGGAGGTGTCTTACAAATGCTCGGGGTCAATTCCTTAGTCTGGGAAATGAAGGACTGAGAAAGTGTTGGTTTATTACAAATTCATATTGTTTTGGGTTTTTTTTTCAAAATGGCAGCAATGATGAAGGTGGTGTCTTCTGTCCTCCAACTTGGTAACATTGTGTTCAAGAAAGAAAGAAACACTGACCAGGCTTCCATGCCAGACGACACAGGTATACTAATAATGACCTTAAAGACTTCCTGTCATTTTGATCAGTTTCTGCTTTCCCCCCTTACAATGTTCCTTTTTCCCATCTACTCCATCCTGGATGACTTGCCAGCAGTATGAGAAGCATGTCAGAACTATATGTGCTGGGACTTCCTTGACCTGGCTTCCCATCATGTATTGTATCCAACTCTTTTTGAATCGAATAGGAATTTTGACTGATCCGAAACCCCCGCCTCTCTCAGATGGCCCGCTGATTGCAGGAGCTGGGCAAAGACCCTCACACACTTCCTGCAATTCCTCACACTGTCTCTACTGCTAGAGATAGAGTTTACAGGACAGCGGGCAGTGGACCGCAAGTTAGGAGAAATTAAGACTCACTCACTTTTTAGTTATATTTTTGCACAAAATATTAATTTTTGGAAAACTAAGTGGCTGCCATTTCGGATTTTGGATACATTCGCTCACATTTGATAAGCGCTCAATCGCTGGGGTTGAACCACTGGGACCGTCACATTCATAAGAACAGCAGTCTCATGAAAGGAGTAGCAGCTAACTATGGTCACCTCTGGCCCAGTGATAGAAATAGTATAGCCCTTAGCCATTTAATTCAGACATGATTTACAAGTAGTCAACATTTCATGAAGGACTTACATATATTAAAGAAGCTCTCCTCCTCCCATCAAAAGGTTTATCCTCGTAATATATTACAATCATCATATTATACAGTACTGTATACTTACAATTTCGCCCTTCTTCCCAGTAAAATTCTTCTTTTTTCCATTAGGTCTATGACTTCACATCATTAAAAACTGACTAGCTGAATCCATCTAAGTTTTATATAGAATGTCTTTTTTCCCCCCTGCATGAGTCATCATTAGAACTACAATTCTACATCACTGCAACGGGAGCAGCTTGATCAGGAGTTGAAGAGGGGGATGACTCATGCAGGGAAAAGAGACCTCCTGTTTCTACATAGAGCAGAGAAAAGGAAAGAATTAACTGGGTAGAAAGGCGAAATGAGCAATTGTAAGTGCACAGTGCTGTATAATATGATGGCTGCAATATATTAAGAGGATATAAACTTTGTTGAGTATCATGCTTTAATGCTTTTCAAACTGCCCACACACCAGCAGTTGGCAGGTTGCTGCTGGGAGGGCATTTTTTGGCAGGAGGGATACCATGCCAAGGGCTTTATCTAGCTCTTGCAAATTCAGGAGAAGTAACAGTTTTATAATGAACTAGAGGTATGCCCAATGCTATCGCATCGGGAGGGAAGTGTGTGTGTGTGGGGTGTGTGTGTGAGTACATGTGTGCACGTACGTGTGTGTGTGTGTCCCGCATCTGCCTGCCCACCCACCTCCGTGCAGTCACAGCCGGCAGGAAAGAGGGTGGTTTGCGGCCTGTGCTGGAGATGTGAGTACATGTGTGTGTATATGTGAGTACGTGTGTGTGAGTATGTGTGTGTATGTGAGTACAAGTGTGTGTGTGAGTGTGGGTGTATGTATGTGTGTGCATTTGTGTGAGTTTGTGTGTGTGAGTACGTGTGTGTGTGTGAGTACGTGTGTGTGTGTATGTGAGTACGTATGTATGTATGTGAGTATGTGTATGTGTGTGAGTACGTGTGCGTGTGTGTATGTGAGTACGTTTGCATGTGTATATGTGAGTACGTTTGCGTGTGTATATGTGAGTACGTGCGCGTGTGTATATGTGAGTACGTGCGCGTGTGTATATGTTAGTACGTGCGCGTGTATATGGGAGTACGTGCGCGTGTGTGTATGTGAGTACGTGCGCGTGTGTGTATGTGAGTACGTGTGTATGTGTGTGTATGTGAGTATGTGTGCGTATGTGAGTACGTGTGCGTGTGTATGTGAGTATGTGTGTGTGTGTGTATTTGAGTATTTGCGCGTGTGTATATGTGAGTACGTGCACGTGTGTATATGTGAGTACGTGCGCGTGTGTGTATGTGAGTACATGCGCGTGTGTATATGTGAGTACGTGTGTATGTGTGTGTGTGTGTGTGTATGTGAGTATGTATGTATGTGAGTACGTGTGCGTGTGTATATGTGAGTACGTGTGCGTGTGTATGTGAGTATGTGTGTGTGTGTATTTGAGTACGTGCACGTGTGTATATGTGAGTACGTGCGTGTGTGTATATGTGAGTACGTGCACGTGTGTGTATGTGAGTACATGCACGTGTGTGTATGTGAGTACGTGCGCGTGTGTGTATGTGAGTATGTGTGTGTGTATTTGAGTACGTGTGCGTGTGTATATGTGAGTACGTGCGCGTGTGTGTATGTGAGTACGTGCGCGTGTGTGTATGTGAGTACGTGCGCGTGTGTGTATGTGAGTACGTGCGCGTGTGTGTATGTGAGTACGTGTGTGTGTGTGAGTATGTGTGTGTATGTGTGCGTGTGTGTGTATTTGAGTACGTGTGCGTGTGTATATGTGAGTACGTGTGTATGTGAGTACGTGTGTGTGTATGTGAGTACGTGTGTGTATGTGAGTACGTGTGTGTATGAGTATGTGTGTGTGTATATGTGAGTAAGTGTGTGTGTGAGTACGAGTGTGTATGTGAGTACGTGTGTGTACGTACATGTGTGTGTACATACGTGTGTGTGTATGTGAGTGTGTGTGTGTACATACGTGTGTGTGTGTGTGTGCATGTACATGGTGGGCAAGCAGCGGCGGCAGGTTCAGTGGTGAGGGGGGTCCTGGCGGCGGCCAGCCATCAGGAAAGACTGCGGCTTGCGGCTTGTGCACAAGCCGCAAGCCGCAGTCTTTCCTGCCAGCTGTGACGGAGGTGGGTGGGCAGGCAGCGGCGGGTCCGGCGGGGGGCTCCTGGCAGCGGCCAGCAGGAAAGACTGCGGCTTGCGGCCTGACGGAGGTGGGTGGGCAGGCAGGGGCGGGTCCGGCGGGGGGAGTCCGTCGGCGGCGGGTCCAGCAGCGGCAGCGGCGGGGGGTCCGGCGGCGGTGTCCCGCTGGTGGTACTGTGGAAGGGCCTGGTACCACCAGCGGGTGCCATATTGAAATACCCATCACTTGGGTATTTCAATATGGTGGTCGGCGAACTTCCGGTCGGCGCGGTGGATTGTGGGATTCGGGGACATCCAGACGGAAGTGGATGACGGACAATTTAAGGCAATTATATATATAGATTAGATTCATATTTAATTTTTCTCATGAGCAACAACCAATTCTGAGACTACAACATCATGTAATGACTAGTGAGGCTCAGTAGAACAAACATTGAGAATCCCTGCTGTATCTATACTTTACCCTATATTTATACTTGTACCTGTTTCCAATGATAATAAAGATGGTTTTACTGAATGACAATTAGGTCTAATTATCTGTAATTATGACTTCATGTTTTGCTCTTTAGCTGCCCAGAAATGCTGCCATTTGATGGGAATCAATGTAACAGACTTTACAAGGTCCATTCTGACTCCTCGTATTAAAGTGGGAAGAGACCTTGTGCAGAAAGCTCAAACCAAAGAACAGGTAATGACTTTCACTGATTACTGATCATTAATATTGATCTTGACCTTCATTTATTCCTATTTCAATGTACAGTTGTGGCCAAAAGTATTAACACCCCTGCAATTCTGTCAGATAATACTCAGTTTCTTCCTGAAAATGATTGCAAACACAAATTCTTTGGTATTATTATCTTCATTTAATTTGTCTTAAATGAAAAAACACAAAAGAGAATGAAGCAAAAAGCAAAACATTGATCATTTCACTCAAAACTCCAAAAATGGGCAAGACAAAAGTATTGGCACCCTCAGCCTAATACTTGGTTGCACAACCTTTAGCCAAAATAACTGCGACCAACCGCTTCCGGGAACCATCAATGAGTTTCTTACAATGCTCTGCTGGAATTTTAGACCATTCTTCTTTGGCAAACTGCTCCAGGTCCCTGATATTTGAAGGGTTCCTTCTCCAAACTGCCATTTTTAGATCTCTCCACAGGTGTTCTATGGGATTCAGGTCTGGACTCATTGCTGGCCACCTTAGAAGTCTCCAGTGCTTTCTCTCAAACCATGTTCTAGTGCTTTTAAAAGTGTGTTTTGTGTCATTGTCCTGCTGGAAGACCCATGACCTCTGAGGGAGACCCAGCTTTCTCACACTGGGCCCTACATTATGCTGCAAAATTTGTTGGTAGTCTTCAGACTTCTTAATGACATGTGCACGGTCAAGCAGTCCAGTGCCAGAGGCAGCAAAGCAACCCCAAAACATCAGGGAACCTCCGCCATGTTTGACTGTAGGGACCGTGTTCTTTTCTTTGAATGCCTCTTTTTTCTCCTGTAAACTCTATGTTGATGCCATTGCCCAAAAAGCTCTACTTTTGTCTCATCTGACCAGAGAACATTCTTCCAAAACGTTTTAGGCTTTTTCAGGTAAGTTTTGACAAACTCCAGCCTGGCTTTTTTTGTCTCGGGGTAAGAAGTGGAGTCTTCCTGGGTCTCCTACCATACAGTCCCTTTTCATTCAGACGCCGACGGATAGTACGGGTTGACACTGTTGTACCCTCGGACTGCAGGGCAGCTTGAACTTGTTTGGATGTTAGTCGAGGTTCTTTATCCAACATCCGCACAATCTTGCGTTGAAATCTCTTGTCAATTTTTCTTTTCCGTCCACATCTAGGGAGGTTAGCCACAGTGCCATGGGCTTTAAACTTCTTGATGACACTGCGCTCGGTAGACACAGGAACATTCAGGTCTTTGGAGATGGACTTGTAGCCTTGAGATTGCTCATGCTTCCTCACAATTTGGTTTCTCAAGTCCTCAGACAGTTCTTTGGTCTTCTTTCTTTTCTCCATGCTCAATGTGGTACACACAAGGACACAGGACAGAGGTTGAGTCAACTTTAATCCATGTCAACTGGCTGCAAGTGAGATTTAGTTATTGCCAACACCTGTTAGGTGCCACAGGTAAGTTACAGGTGCTGTTAATTACACAAATTAGAGAAGCATCACATGATTTTTCGAACAGTGCCAATACTTTTGTCCACCCTCTTTGTTATGTTTGGTGTGGAATTATATCCAATTTGGCTTTAGGACAATTCTTTTTGTGTTTTTTCATTTAAGACAAATTAAATGAAGATAATAATACCAAAGAATTTGTGTTTGCAATCATTTTCAGGAAGAAACTGAGTATTATGTGACAAAATTGCAGAGGTGTCAATACTTTTGGCCACAACTGTAAATTAATGTGAATATATGTCCTTCTCATAACCTATAAAATATTTTACTCATTAAATGTGGCCATAGACATTGGATAAAAGTTGATCTGAGAATCTCTGCTGGGTCCCCAAACAACACCTATCTAATATGGAGAGATGATACATAATCCAACTGTTCTGAAAAGATGTTGAGAAAGATTACCACCTTGAAAATGAAATTACTCAACTTGTCAGGAAGCCAGCCATGAACACTCTACTGCAACCTTTTGTAGTATACGTTTGCTGTGAAATTGCCCAATAGCTTGCCTAGCAGCAATAGTAGTCGTTTAATGGTCCTTCAATCGTCAGTCAATTGGGCGATTGTCCTGACTATTGATGGCAGAGGTGAGATATATTCTTGATTGTCCTGACTATTGATAGCAGAGGTGAGATATCTTCTTGATTGTCCTGACTATTGATGGCAGAGGTGGGATATCTTCTTGGTTGTCCTGACAATTGGTGGCAGAGGTGGGATATCTTCTTGATTGTCCTGACTATTGATGGCAGAGGTGGGATATCTTCTTGGTTGTTGAACATATAATCCCTATAAAAAACTATTTTATTTCATGATATTAAAAAACACCATTTTCCCAGTGAAAAAAAGTGGCAAATGCCACAATACAGAAAAAAGACCTACACTGAGATGCTGCAAAAACCCTACATTAGGCCTCTCTGATACCTTCCTATCCATGGATGTTGGCACCCTAAAGATCACTATTTTTTGGCACCCCCACTCAACGAGGACTATCCCTCGCTCCCCTACCAGTCCCTGATATCACAGATGTGAAAACAATATCCGATAGTGCAGAGATGAATAGTAAAAATGCCCTAGAGATAATGCAAGCTGTCTCAGAAAAAAATACCCATAAAAACAAATTACCACAACATGACAATCAAAGGTCCACCATATATCCGTATTAGATTAGATATGCCCTGACAATGGAGCATACATAGAGAAAAAAGATTAGAAAAGTGGCCACTTATCATGCATGGTGTCACCCCAACGCGTTTCCCCGCACCAGCGGTTCATCAGGAGGCATAGAAGATGAATATGATGTCCGTCATGTCAGATATCAAGATGCAAAATGATGTTTTTTTAATATCATGAAATAAAATAGTTTTTTATAGGGATTATATGTTCACCTGCTTTGATTAGTGATGCCTACATTATCATTATTTTTCTCTTATATCTTCTTGGTTGTCCTGACAATTGGTGGCAGAGGTGGGATATCTTCTTGATTGTCCTGACAAATGGTGGCAGAGGTGGGATATCTTCTTGATGGTCCTGACAATTGGTGGCAGAGGTGGGATATCTTTTTGATTGTCCTGGCAATTGATGGCAGAGGTGGGATATCTTTTTGATTGTCCTGGCAATTGGTGGCAGAGGTGTGTTATCTTCTTGATTGTCCTGACAGTTGGTGGCAGAGGTGGGATATCTTTTTGATTGTCCTGGCAATTGATGGCAGACGTGTGTTATCTTCTTGTGATGACAGAGGTGTGTTATCTTCTTGATTGTCCTGACAATTGGTGGCAGAGGTGGGATATCTTCTTGATTGTCCTGACAAATGGTGGCAGAGGTGGGATATCTTCTTGATGGTCCTGACAATTGGTGGCAGAGGTGGGATATCTTTTTGATTGTCCTGGCAATTGATGGCAGAGGTGGGATATCTTTTTGATTGTCCAGGCAATTGGTGGCAGAGGTGTGTTATCTTCTTGATTGTCCTGACAATTGGTGGCAGAGGTGGGATATTTTCTTGATTGTCCTGACAGTTGGTGGCAGAGGTGGGATATCTTTTTGATTGTCCTGGCAATTGATGGCAGAGGTGTGTTATCTTCTTGTGATATCACAATCAATCTTCATGATTGTCCTGACAATTGGTGGCAGAGGTGGGATATCTTCTTGATTGTCCTAGCAATTGATGGCAGACGTGTGTTATCTTCTTGTGATGACAGAGGTGTGTTATCTTCTTGATTGTCCTGACAATTGGTGGCAGAGGTGGGATATCTTCTTGATTGTCCTGACAAATGGTGGCAGAGGTGGGATATCTTCTTGATGGTCCTGAAAATTGGTGGCAGAGGTGGGATATCTTTTTGATTGTCCTGGCAATTGATGGCAGAGGTGGGATATCTTTTTGATTGTCCAGGCAATTGGTGGCAGAGGTGTGTTATCTTCTTGATTGTCCTGACAATTGGTGGCAGAGGTGGGATATTTTCTTGATTGTCCTGCCAGTTGGTGGCAGAGGTGGGATATCTTTTTGATTGTCCTGGCAATTGATGGCAGAGGTGTGTTATCTTCTTGTGATGACAGAGGTGTGTTATCTTCTTGATTGTCCTGACAATTGGTGGCAGAGGTGGGATATCTTCTTGATTGTCCTGGCAATTGATGGCAGAGGTGGGATATCTTCTTGATTGTCCTGGCAATTGATGGCAGAGGTGTGTTATCTTCTTGTGATGACAGAGGTGTGTTATCTTCTTGATTGTCCTGACAATTGGTGGCAGAGGTGGGATATTTTCTTGATTGTCCTGACAGTTGGTGGCAGAGGTGGGATATCTTTTTGATTGTCCTGGCAATTGATGGCAGAGGTGTGTTATCTTCTTGATTGTCCTGACAATTGGTGGCAGAGGTGGGATATATTCTTGATGGTCCTGACAATATCTTTATCTAATGGGTTTCCAAACCTTAAGAAAATTTCATTTTTCTGTCTTTAAGAAAGTCTTCACTTTTGACTGATTAATACAGAATATATTGCTCTCTCAGGAGAACTGATCGAAACACTAATTTTTCAATTTTGTTTCTAAATAGGCTGACTTTGCAGTTGAAGCTTTGGCAAAGGCAACTTATGAACGTCTCTTCCTATGGTTGCTCGGTCGAGTCAACAAAGCTCTAGATAAAACCAAGAGACAAGGAGCTTCTTTTCTGGGTATTCTTGACATTGCCGGTTTTGAAATATTTGAGGTAAGAAAAATGAGAGGATGTAGAAAATATAATAGACTCAATAAGATTTTGAAAAATCAGACGTGTGATGATATTTCTAAGCCAACAAGACATTGAAGTACAGTCAGTAGTTACTCTAAGAGCAAATATTTCCTTGCTCGATGGGATATTGATTTTCCTATACTGATCAACATTTTTTTATTTTACTATTGTAGGTCAACTCGTTTGAGCAGCTCTGCATCAACTACACCAATGAAAAACTCCAGCAGTTGTTCAACCACACTATGTTCATTTTGGAGCAGGAAGAATACCAAAGGGAAGGCATTGAGTGGAACTTCATTGACTTTGGTCTAGATCTGCAACCATGCATAGAACTCATTGAGAGGCCTGTAAGTAATTTTGTAAGATCTTGTATAATTTTTATAGCGCAAGAGGAAAAGGGTAATGTAGTCTATAAACTATTATTTATTTTGTTATAGAATAACCCACCCGGTGTGTTGGCTCTTCTGGATGAAGAGTGTTGGTTCCCCAAAGCCACTGATGTCTCATTTGTAGAGAAACTGTTCGCAGAACAAGGGAACCATATTAAATTCCAAAAACCCAAGCAACTGAAGGTTAAAACCATCTTCACCCTTGTTCACTACGCTGGAAAGGTACAAGGATTATATGATGACCTGGAAACATCTGATGCCAATTTGCAAAAAAAGACAAAAAAAAAATTGTTGTCATCTCCTATAGGTGGATTATGATGCCACTGCTTGGCTAACCAAGAACATGGACCCCTTAAACGACAACGTGACTTCATTATTGAACCAGTCATCAGATAAATTTGTTGCAGATCTATGGAAAGACGGTAGGATATGGCTTCTGTCACTGTATATTGCACGTTCCTAAGAGCTTGTCCATTCCTTATATCCATTTTTATATAAAAGGTGACAGTTATTACAATCCTATCTGCCTTTTCTAGTTGACCGTATTGTGGGGTTGGATCAGATGGCAAAAATGACTGAAAGTTCCCTACCAAGTTCCTCAAAGACCAAGAAAGGCATGTTCCGTACGGTCGGCCAACTATACAAGGAGCAACTAGGCAAACTGATGACAACACTGAGAAACACAAGTCCAAACTTTGTCCGTTGTATCATTCCAAATCATGAAAAACGGGTAAATATATATTATATATACATTGACTGGAAATGTTTTAGCTTTACAAGAACGTTACCTATGTAATTTTGTCAATCTGCAATGTTGAATCCTTGTAAGTAAGAGATGCTCTTTAGAAGCCTTGGCTGATAAGTGAGAGTCTTTCACTGGGTGCTGCCTATATTTACTGAGATTATTTATTATTTCTAAACCAGAGAACCCAGTGAATGTTCCACAGGAATATAGATGTCTACTGTCATCCCAGTCTCTTAAATGGAATCTGGCAGCAGGGTTTTGCCATTTAATCTGAGAGAATCATGATGTAGGGGTAGAGAACCTGCTTCCCGTGATGTGTTACTTACTGGGCTGCTTGTTGTTACTGCAATATAATCAGTGTTTTATCAGCAGGAGATTATCACTACAGGACTAGTTGTCTCATGCATTGTAGTCCTCTTATTCTGTGTAACCCCGCCCTCACCACTGATTAGCATTGTACATAGCTGCCAATCTGTGGTGTGGGTGGGGTTATAGAGAGCTCCACATTCAGAGAACTGGTAGATCTGCAGAGTAAATAATGATTTTATCAAAACTACAGCAAGAAGCACAGTAAGTGATCCATCACTGGAATCAGCGTATCTGCTCCTATCTTAGGCTGCTCTCAGATTACATAGTAAAAACATGGAGACAGATTCCCTTTAAAGGGAACCTGTTACCAGATTTTGAGTATCTAAACAAATACCATCAATTTTATTTACTCCATTACTTCAGTCAACAAACATGTATATCATGTACTGTCCCGCCCTGTATATCCCCAAAAATACCATTCAAATTTCTCCCACTATGTATGCAACATAGTATAGTCCGGTGCGATCGGCATCATCGCTGCGGTGACTGTGCCTCCTGTCTTTTTTTTTAACCGCTGTCCTTTGCCTCTGATTATTGTGTCATCCACATAACACAATGTAATCTCGCACCTGTGTACGCTCGCACAGGCACACTTTGCTCTGCCCTACAGAGGGCAAAGCTAAGGACATCAATGTGCATGTGCTGTAATGATGACTCTCAAGAGGATGTGTGCCTGTTGAGAAATCTAGTTGCGAATTATTCATATTTTTTTTCTTTTTGCATATCAGCTTATTTCTCCGATTTTGTGTCTAATGTTATAACCGTCTCTTCAGTCAGGAAAGCTCGATGCCCATCTTGTTCTGGAACAGTTGAGATGCAATGGTGTCTTAGAAGGCATCAGAATTTGCCGGCAAGGATTCCCCAACAGAATAGTATTCCAGGAGTTCCGTCAAAGGTAAGTCCCATGAAAACATAATTTTTGCATAAACAGTGTAACTCTGGTGGGTCTGATCCCACTGCACCACGAGGGGCATAACTAAGTGTCTATCGGGTATTCACTATAGCCTCTGATGGTGAGGATAGGCTGGGCCGCCGGTAGACACCAGGTACCAATCCAGGGCAGTCTCCCGAGTCAGAGACTCAGGTATAGAGTACAAGTGGGCAAGACAGAAGCATAGTCAGATGGTCCCAGTTTGGGGTAGGCAACACAGGTTCAGAATTCGTAGCCGAGGTCAGGAGCGGAAAGATCTGGATAAACGAGAAGGCAAGCTGGGCCAATAACATGTGGTACAAAACAGGAATCTAGAGACTGAGCTACCAGGAACCTAAGTTCAGGTGAGAAATGGAGGGGGAGTCGAATGATGGCAGGTTAGAGGCCGGGGAGGAAGATTTCTGCTGGACAGAACGGATACAGTTTCTGCAGGGTTCAACTGCTCTGCACCATGACTCACAACCAGCAGAGCTGGAAGAGAAGCAACAGGCAGCTCAGAGCGATGGTCAGGTACTGGGTGAAGCAGAGCAAAACATGCGGTGAATAGGGTGGCGCTTAGGAAGTGTGCGAGTGGCCGGCGTAACAAACAGTATCATAGAATAGTAAAATAGGCTACACAGTAATGAAACCCTGCAGAAAATCTATAACTAAAGAGGCTCCTCGGCTGGGCTCCATACATTTGTGGGTTAAAAACAACATGTAACCTTCTAATCTTGATACTTGCATGTCTGTGCCGAAGAGTCTAAGGCGCATGCCCATTAATACATTTGCTTCATTGTTGGCTGTCTGTGTGCCAGAATTGGAAAACTAAGAGTCAGTGATAAGCGGTCATAGAGGAGCGCTTAGGAAGCAACCCAGGGGCAGACAAAAATGTCAGGTCTCCACCGCAGCTCCAGCCAAAAACCTCCAATGGAGGATAGGAGCAATGAGAAAATGGAAACGGTCTTAGAAGCGCAGGAAAGAGACTCAGACAAGAGACAGGGGTTAAACCACAACGCGTTTCGACGGAGGATCCGTCTTCATCAGGTGGAAGTATAAACTTCCACCTGATGAAGACGGATCCTCCGTCGAAACGCGTTGTGGTTTAACCCCATCTCTTGTCTGAGTCTCTTTCCTGCGCTCCTAAGACCGTTTCCATTTTCTCAGCAGAATTGGAAAACTAAGCCTTCCAATTTTTGACTTACGGTATGTTACAGTAAATCTCCAATACCCATTAGTTTTTGTGAAACCATCAGCCTTTTTCTTGACACTTTTGAGAAAAGTCACAAACCTTTTCAATTTTTCTACAAAAATGGTTTGCTCCAAAATTTACATTTTGTTACATCATAAATGTGACAAATGTTTCTATCCTGAGTGCATTTAATAGTGGCACACTTCAGCACTAAAGTCATTCTCATGTCCTTGCATTCATTATGACAGATATGAAATCCTCGCTGCTGGATCTATCCCTAAAGGCTTTATGGATGGTAAACAGGCTTGTGTGATCATGGTACGTAAAACACAGAGATGATTAAATATGCCACAGTCTCCTCATATTGCCTTCATGTGTCCAATCCTGGTTGGTGTATGGGTATAAAAATATGATTATTACATTTATATGTATTGTTTTTATAAAAAAGTATAACATATGGAATAATACGTCCACAATAAAAAAGTGGAGTCGATGCCCATAGCAAACAGTCTTTGAAAAATGAATGCTGCATACTCATTGATTGCCAGGAGTAACTACACCTCTTCTCCTTTGAACCTAATTTTTTTTATAGTTTAACAGTTTGTCTTCTAAAATGCACTGAACATTTTATGAGAAGTTGAAATGTTCCTTATGTACTTAAAAAGGATCTGTCACGTGCGCAAATAAAGAGATAAATAACTCTTAAAAATCCATGAGCTGCTCTGATCGTGACGCTTTTTTCCATTTTGCATTGCATCTCTCCATAGCAGAGATATTGAAATTTATTGCTTTTGGAGCACAGTATGGGAAATCTCTGCTTGTAGTGCAACTGTGTGTTTTTTCAAAGTTTTCAGTGGGGGAATATGCTTTCACCCTTTCCATACCACAGCTTGATGGTGGGTTGCCCTCCCAGGGCTGTGGGGTACTCGGTACCGGGCCCGATGAGCTTCAATGGGAGATGTCATGGCAGCTGGGACCCGGCCTGTGACCCTGGGCGCCCATAGTAAAAGGGGGTTGTTGCAGTGTGCTTATGGTGGTGAAAGTTTATAAGTGATTCGTGACGCCACCTGTGGTGTTCGGCAATGGAGATGTAAACTGACGCTGCAGACCGATCCTCTGGGACAGATGGTGTGGTGCAGCAATGATGTTATAGCCCTCCACAGGCAGGGCTGTAGTCCCAGGGCAGTGTAGGTGAAGTGATACGTAGATGGTATAGTACTTCTATTCCTCCGGTGTCTGCTGCAGGACCATTAGTATTTCAATGTGAAGCAAAAAAGGAGAAATATGCAGCACTCACCGATATAGCTGAAAAACTGTGCGTCTTTATTTCACATAAATTCCATCAATAGTTATGTGGACATGCAGGACGTCCTGCATGTCCACATAACTATTGATGGAATTTATGTGAAATAAAGACGCACAGTTTTTCAGCTATATCTGTGAGTGCTGCATATTTCTCCTTTTTTCGCGTCACATTGAAATATTCATGTTTTTTCATGCAAGCACTTCCGTTTTTTGACTGAAATATATACTGCAATACTTCAGATAAATAGCTCCGTCTGTTAATGTGGTGATTTGTGTGCCCTAGTATGCCGTTCATCTGTTTGCTCTTTGCTAGGACCATTAGTATCCATACAACCTCGGGGACCGGGCCCCGGCCTTGCGCTTAGAACTTCTAGGAAGGGTTCTCTTCTAACCCACGTCCTCTGTTCTCTTTTACTCCTCACGTTCCGTACTAATCTTGCTTTCTATGGAAAATCAGGCTTTCAGTCTATGTTGCTCTCTCTCTTCCTTTCCTGTGCCAGCAGATCCAGGTCACTGGGATCTGCTGCAGCACTTCCATCCATCTATCCCTCTCTCCGGGGATCTTCTTCTCTCTCCAACTCACTAACCAACTGACCTCTAATCCTAAACTTTTCCCGCTCTTTGTAATGTAAACTAACTCCACCCACCTCCCAGCACGTTTCGTGTTCCAAGCAGGGAGCCACCAATGGGTGCTTTGCTATACTCCAAGCAGGGAGCCGCCGAAGGTGCTTTGCTACACTACTTTGTGGTGTGGGGTGCAGGTGTTGGAGCGTGGTCAGGAGCCTCCACCTTACCTGGATGGTGGGGCACCACACCTCAGGAGGAGGTGCAGTACCTCTGTAGCGACCGAGCCTCAGGGGCGCCACAATGGCATTTGAGACTGTTGGGTCATTTGACGAGCTGTGATTGGCAAAATGTGACAGTTGTGAAAGCACGTGCCCCAAGAGAACACTTGGAGGTTTTAGGTAGTTCACTACAGAATAAACAAATGTCAATATTTCTATCAGCAGGATAGGGAATAATCTGCTGATTGTTGGGTGTACAAACACTGGAATCTCCAGCAATCTCAAAATTGGGCTCCAGAACCCTGAGAATGGGTGTCTTGAATGGAAGAGAAGTGCGCATACTCAACCTACGCTCCATTTATTGTCTACAGTTCTGTTGGAAAAATCAGAATACTGTGCTCAGCTACTTCTGATAATCCCATTGACAATGAATGGAGCAAAGATTTTCCCTGTTCTCAGGTTTCTTGGGTTTGGAGGTCCCAGCAACAAGTTATTACCTTAACCCAATGATAAGGGAATGACTTGCGATTTTGAGAAAGATTAGTACAGAAGGTCTTCAAGCATACAGTAAAAGTGTGTGCAAAAGCATTATCAATATAAAGAAGTAATATAAACTTTTTTTAATGTTTTTGTCAGATCAAAGCCTTAGAACTTGACCCCAATCTGTACAGAGTGGGCCAAAGTAAGATATTCTTCAGGACAGGCGTCCTTGCTCACCTGGAAGAAGAACGAGACTTGAAGATCACAGATATAATCATTGCTTTCCAAGCTCAAAGTCGTGGTTATCTTGCAAGAAAGTAAGTAACAGTGAGAAAAAGCAATTGCAAAACGAGTAAAGACTCCTTAATGGCGTGGAGAAGACGAAAGACAAATCACTTGACATTATAATGGCCCGTCTAGCACATTATAGCTATTTTCCTCTACATTTTCTGCTACTTGTCATCAATGAGGAAAAACATTAGCATTCAATTACTTTGTATTAGATTAAGCTACATCAGTTCATAGATTAAAACACAAAATAATAGTTTGAAGGCAAAAGATGAAGAAGAAGAAGGTAGGAGCCTAATGTTTGAAAACATTTCTCCTTTTTCATTTGTCTTAACTTGCGTGGAATGGTGACTAAGGAGTTAGGTTCCCATTATGCTCCCATTCACATTAGACTAAATTTGGCTCCCTATAGAAAAGACATGAACACTTTCCCAGTCCTCATGTATATGGGGGAGTTGATCGAGATAACTTTGGGCAAAGTGCTAGCATGTACAGTGTGCAAAAGTTTTAGGCCGGTGTGGAAAAATTTTTACAAAGGAAAAATGATTTCAAGTATAGAAATGATAAAAATAAACTATTATCAGTTAACCAAACACTAAGGATTGAATAAAAGAAAAATCTAAATCAAATCAATATTTGGTTTTACCACACTTGGCCTTCAAAACAGCATCAAAGCATCACTTCTTCTATATACAGTTGCAAACAGTTTTTGATGGAATTCTGCAGGGAGTATGATCCAAACTTCTTGGAGAACAAACCACAGATCTTCTGAGGATGCTGGCTTCCATAGATGCTTCTATCTCTTCATGTGATCCCACAAAGATGTGATAATGTTGAGGCCATGCCTCTGTGGAGGCCATATCATCAGTTCCAGGACTCCTTGTTCTTCTTTACACTGAAGATAGTTTTTAATGACATTGACTGTATGTCAGTCGTTGTTGTTCTGCTATCGGTTAAAAAATAGCAATGATCTTAGGGTGTTCACATTTGCTCCATTTCAAGCCCCTGTCCCGGATTACTCCCAAAATGCCTAAAATAAAGCAGAACTTACTACTCTATATTGTCCGATAAATTGATGGCCACCATGTGTCGCAACTGAAAGAAGCCACAGGCTCAAAAAGGCTGCCTTGAACAGTCTGGGCACAAGCCACTCCGTCTGGCAGATTCCAGAGGTACCCCAACCTTTACTCTTTAACCCCTGGTCTTACAATGGGGTCCAGTCGATTTTTTGCACAGAAGGGCTGCCATCTGAAGGAACGATTCAGAGGCAGGTAGGGTTGTCAAGCAGAGTCAAAGTCAAAAGGTCACGTCAGGGACAAAATCTTAACGCAAAACCCTAGTCAAAAGTCAAGCCAAGGTGAAAGAACTGGAATAATCAGAATAACATACAGGAGCTCAGCACAGCAGTATTCACTAGGACAGAAATGCTATTGACTGGAATTGGAGTCAGAACTTCAGAGGTTTAAATAGCGGACTGCCTCATCCAAGGATCTTGGGAAGGAGTGATCAAAACCTAGACCAAAATTAACACTATGGCTCCCTTATAAAGCAGCAACAAAAATCCCATGGAAAAAACAGGACTGGCTCTGTCACGCGTCACAAGCAACAAAGGCGTGCTGCCCAGCGACCAAAGCAGAGACAGAGGAGGCACAAATCGGCACAGATGCTACTCTATGGCAGGATCCCAACAGACCCCATTATAGTTGTTAGGGTCCATTAAGCATGTTTTGGTGTCCGTCATCTGGCATTCCCTTAATTTGTATAACTACAGCATGGAAGATGATAGAATCTGCAACTCACTTTTTGTTAGGTGTATATTAATATATTTAATGATAATTAATATATTTACACCTATATGCCAACGATCAACCCCAAATTAAAGGAAGGAGTAAAGAGCCAAGATAAATATCCAATATAGAAAGTGTTCCCAATAAATCAATTAAAAAATATATGGATTATTAATAGTTTGTTAGTGATAACATGACACATAATAAGATAAACGTTATCAGCAATAAACTATTAATAAACTATATATTTTTTTGTTAATTGATTATTTATTGGGAGTAATTTCTACATATGATATTTGAATATTGATCTACATTACAATTTTGAATGTCTTCTCAATGTGTTTCATATTCATAGGGCTTTTGCAAAGAGGCAGCAGCAGTTAACTGCAATGAAAGTCATCCAAAGAAATTGTGCTGCTTATCTGAAACTCAGAAACTGGCAATGGTGGAGACTGTTCACTAAGGTAAAATCTTCACTTCTGAAATGTCTGCAGCAAGGATCCCCATAATTACATACTAATTGCTGGTCTGCTGGAATAATATTTACTTGTATAACTAAAATGCTCATTCATCATATATCTCTTGTCAGGTGAAACCTCTACTGCAAGTCACCCGCCAGGAAGAAGAAATGCAAGCCAAAGATGAAGAACTTGTAAGAGTCAGTGAGAGGTTCCACAAAACAGAGATCGAATTGAAGGAGATTCAGATGAAACATATCCAGGTATATGGAAGCCAGGACATGTTTTACGACACCTTGTCCATCTTAGTCAATCCAAGAAAATATCTAATATAAAGGTAATTCTTATGCCATGGTTATATTGTCCTTGCCCAGTTGACAGAAGAGAAGAATCAACTCCAAGAGCAGCTTCAGGCTGAGACTGAGCTATTTGCTGAAGCCGAAGAGATGAGGATACGACTGCAAGCCAAGAAACAAGAACTGGAAGAAATTCTCCATGAAATGGAGGTCAGAATAGAAGAAGAGGAAGAACAAACCCAACAACTCCAAGCTGAGAAAAAGAAGATGTTGCAGCAGATGCAGGTGAGGCATCATTTGTCATCTCGTGTCGCCGTGGCTCAGTGGTTATCACTGTTGATTTGCAACCTTGGAGTCCTGACTAGAGTTGAGCGAATTTGTTCGGATTCGGTGGCCAAATCTGAATTTGCCATATTCGTGCCATATTTGTGCCATATTTGTACTCTATTTCTGCCGATTGTATGTTTAATGATTGGTTCCGAACATATTCGGTAATTTCTACTCCAGCTAATGACATTCGGCTGTGTTTGACGAATATTGCAAAAAACAATATTCGCTGCCGATCGAATTCGGAACCAATCCCACCAAGGACAACATCTGTAAAGAGTTTGTGTGTTCTCCCCGTTTTCGTGTGGGCTTCTTTTGGGTTTTCTGGTCTCCTCCCACACTCCAAAGACATACTGGCGGGGAATTTAGGTTGTGAGACCCAATGGAGACTGTGTAGATGATTCATATAAAGGGCTTTGGAAATTAATGTCAATGTATAATCAAATAACTAAAAATTTTGGTTTCCACTTTAGGACCTGGAAGAACAATTAGAAGAGGAGGAAGCAGCCAGACAGAAGCTACAGCTGGAGAAGGTGACAGCAGAAGCCAAGATAAAGAAATTGGAAGACGATGTTCTTTTAATGGACGATCAGAACAACAAGTTATCTAAGGTATAAACATAGGGAGACACTTTAACCTTATATAAAAATCAGCTTTTACCTTAATAACAAATGTTAATATACTTTTTTAAAAAATAGGAGAGAAAGGTGCTTGAGGAGAGAGTCAACGACCTTACATCTAATTTGGCAGAAGAAGAAGAAAAAGCAAAGAACTTGACAAAATTAAAAAATAAACATGAATCTATGATCTCAGAACTGGAAGGTTAGTAAATGTATTGATCACTTGTAAATATATATATATATTTGGTGTCCTAGGGTCCTAGAAAAGTACACATTGGGATCCTGCAAGTGGTGTCCATCACCTTTAGGACTTAGGGGGTCTACACCACCTACCCTTCTTGATGATCGTCCAGCAAACATCATACATTAAGATGCCTTAGACCTTAGATCCAGCTACAAGTGATTATTACATACTGGTAAAACGTATAAACTAGCGCTATATAGATCGTGCTTAGGCCATACCATAACAATGAAAATGCTGAATAGAAGAATAACATTTCAACAGCTTCACCCTTTATGACCTCTTTTTCTACTTCCTTTAGTGCGTCTAAAGAAAGAAGAGAAAAGCAGACAAGAGCTTGAAAAGGTGAAGCGAAAGATGGAAGGAGAATCTAGTGACCTTCATGAACAAATTGCCGACCTGCAAGCACAAATCGCTGAGCTCAAGCAACAATTAGCCAAAAAAGAAGAGGAGTTACAAGCTGCTCTCGCCAGGTGACACAAGCTGGTCAGGCGAGAAGGACAATGTTTCCGGGATGATATAATACAGTATAAAGATGAACTCCGAGGGGAGCGGGTCGGAAAGTGTTAAATGTAGTAGTAAAGTAGCTACAGTACATGAAATATTTCCAGGTGTTATAGCAGTAAATCATGGAAATTACAACATTAGATTTATTTAGGATGGAGAAGCTATACGTGGCAAACCTGAGTGACTGTTCCCAACGTGTCTCTAATATAATTTTTATCATTTCAAGGTTGGAAGATGAAACCGCCCAGAAAAATAATGCTTTGAAAAAAATCCGAGAGTTGGAAGCTCATATATCCGACCTTCAAGAAGACTTAGAATCTGAAAGAGCAGCGAGGAACAAGGCAGAAAAGCAAAAGAGAGACTTGGGTGAAGAATTGGAAGCACTGAAGACAGAGTTAGAAGACACTCTCGACAGCACAGCAACGCAACAAGAGCTCCGGTGAGTGTGTCAAAAAATCCTGAAAGTAGAGAAATTATTTAAAATTATTTAAAAAAAAAAAACAAAAAAAACTTGAGGAATTCTGTGGTCGAAGAAACAAATGGGGTGACTCCATTATCCTATAAGTAGGAGCCCCATTCCTGCCAATCGGGAATTTAGGGCATATACTAAGGCTATGTCATAAGGGCCTATAAATGGAATATTGTGTTAAAGTGTAACTGTCGTTTCAGAACTTGCAGAAGAAAGTCTGTGTCTACATCTAGCTCTCCCCTACCCATGTATAGAACCTTATGAGCACCAACTGTCATCTCCTATCTTTTTATCAGATTTTACTCATGAATTAGATTTCAATGTTCAATTCAAAAGGATAAAAAAAGCATATTTCTCCAATAAGATATAATACAAAGCTTCTATTTTCATGCGTACTATTGTTTTATGAAAAAAAAAAAAATTAACATGACTTTTAATCTTTTAAGAAACGCTGTAACTTTCTAAGCAGTGCCTCCATAGGCAAGGAACCCATGGGCACTGCACTAATGCCTAAATGGCCAGTCCACTTGTTGCAATAATTTACCTGAATTTCCAGAAATTATGAATATTAAAGGTAGTTTTATCATTGTCTAAATACTTAATAAATGTAGGCCATCATAAAAAAAACCCCCACTGTCCGTTGGATGTGGAGACATGTATGGTCAGTTATGGGGACCAATATCCATAGTGCGTAGCTTGCATAATGAAGATTGATTGTAGTCTCATAGTCTTCATAATAAAACTACTTAATTGCAGAGCGAAGAGAGAACAGGAGGTTACAGTACTGAAGAGGGCATTGGAAGAGGAGACAAGAACACATGAAGCCCAGGTCCAGGAGATGAGACAGAAGCACACTCAAGCTGTTGAAGAGATAACAGAACAACTGGAACAAGTAAAAAGGGTAAGAATTCTTCATTATTAGGAACAATTAATACAATATATATTAGTAAGACCATCATTAATGTCATATTTTTCTAATATACAGGTCAAAGTCAACTTGGAAAAGAGCAAACAGGGTTTGGAGAAGGAGAACTCCGAGCTCACGGTAGAGATCCGATCATTAAACCAGGCAAAACAAGATGTAGAGCATAAGAAGAAAAAGCTTGAAGTTCAGTTGCAAGAGCTGCAGTCTAAGTATACCGAAGGAGAACGAGCCAGAAATGAGCTGACAGAAAAATCCCACAGAGTACAGGTACAGAACGTTACCAAGCTTGGAGCTCACTTTGAACGTCACTTTTCACTATTATTGCTTTACTGATCTCTTATATTTGTAGGTGGAACTGGAAAATGTCACTGTCCTCCTCAGCGAAGCAGAGACAAAATCCATTAAACTCTCTAAAGATGTTGCCGGATTATCATCACAGCTCCAGGACAGTCAGGCAAGTGACGGGTATTAAATATATCAGTATTAATTATTTCTGTTTTCCCCAAAATACACTACTGTTCAAAAGTTTAGGGTCACTTAGAAATTTCCTTATTTTGGAAAGAAAAGCACAGTTTTTTCCAATGAAGCTAACATTAAATGATTCAGAAATATGCTCTATACATTGTTAATGTAGTAAATGACTATTCTAGCTGCAAACGTCTGGCTTGTAATACAATATGTTCATAGGTGTATACAGGCCCATTTCCAACAACCATCACTCCATTGTTCTTATGTTATGGTACTTTGTGTTTGCTAACTGTGTAAGAAGGCTAATGGATGGTTGAATACCCTTGAAAACGCTTGTGCAAGTATGTTAGCACAGCTGAAAACTGTTTGGCTGATTAGAGAAGCTATAAAGTTGACCTTCCTTTGAGCTAGTTGAGCATCCGAAGCACTACATTTGTTGGTTCCATTAAACTCTCAAAATGGCCAGAAAAAAAAGAACTTTCATGTGAAACTCGACAGTCTATTCTTGTTCTTAGAAATGAAGGCTATTCCATGCAAGAAATTGCCAAGAAACTGAAGATTTCCTACAACGGTGTGTACTAACTACTCCCTTCAGAGGAGAGCACAAACAGGCTCTAACCAGAGTAGAAAGAGAAGTGGGAGGCCCCGCTGCACAACTGAGCAACAAGACAAGTACATTAGAGTCCGTAGTTTGAGAAATCGACGCCTCACAGGTCCTCAACTGGCAGCTTCATTAAATAGTACACGCAAAATGCCAATGTCAACGTCTACAGTGAAGAGGCGACTCCAGGATGCTGCACCTCAGGGTTGAGTGGTAAAGAAAAAGCCATATCTGAGACTGGCAAATAAAAGCAAAATATTAATATTGGCAAAAGAACACAGACATTGAACAGAGAAAGATTGGAAAAAAAGTGTTATGGACAGACGAATCCAAGTTTGAGGTGTTTGGATCACACAGAAGAACAATTGTGAGACGCAGAACAAATGAAAAGATGCTGGAAGAGTGTCTGATGCCATCTGTCAAGCATGGTGGAGGTAATGTGATGGTCTGGGGTTGCTTTGGCGCTGGTAAAGAGGGAGCTTTGTACAAGGTAAAATGGATTTTGAATAAGGAAGGCTATCACTCCATTTTGCAACGCCATGCCACACCCTGTGGACAGCGCTTGATTGGAGCCAATTTCATCCTACATCAGGACAATGACCCAAAGCACACCTCCAAATTATTCAAGAACTTTTTAGGGAAGAAGCAGGCAGCTGGCATTCCATCTGTAATGGAGTGGCCAGCGCAGTCACCAGATCTCAACCCCATTGAGCTGTTGTGGGAGCAGCTTGACCTTATGGTACACAAAAAGTGCCCATCAAGCCAAACCAACTTGTGGGAGGGGCTTCTGGAAGCATGGGGTGAAATTTCTCCAAATTAACTCAGCAAATTAACTGCTAGAATGCCAAAGGTCTGAGATGCTGTAATTGCTGCAAATGGAGCATTCTTTGATGAAAGCAAAGTTTGAAGGAGAAAATTATTATTTCAAATAAAAATCTTTTTTTCAAACCTTGTCAATGTCTGGACTAAATTTTAAATTCATTTGGCAACTCATTTGATTACTAAAAGTACGAGTTTTCATGGAAAACACAAAATTGTCTGGGTGACCCCAACCTTTTGAACGGTAGTGTTATGTTTTAATGATCTTTCCGGTATATATAGATTAACAGACTTGATTTTGTAGGAGTTGCTACAAGAAGAGACTCGTCAGAAGTTAAATGTGGCCACTAAGCTCCGTCAAGTAGAGGATGAAAAGAACAGTCTCCAAGAACAACTAGATGAAGAAGCAGAGGCCAAGCAGAACCTTGAACGCCACATCTCCACACTGAATATCCAGGTAATTGTCCTGTCATTTGATTGTTATGGGGTCACCTGGTGAGGTAGATTCACCAAGCTGCAGGTCAGGGTGAAGAACGTAGACGGAAGGCTCTCACAGTGGGCAAAACTTTCCAGATGACAAATGGAACAGCAAGAATCAGGGCAGCAGGTAGACAAGTAATGGAGGGAACACATGAAAATACAGATCCAGAAATAACACACACAGGAACTGAAGATGTATAGTCAGTTCAGTACTTACAACAGCGTTTGTAGTGTGAACAAGACCAGAGAAGGGTGTCTAGATTCTTGCCTGACAGATAATCTCAGGGCAAAGTGGAATTTTATCTGCAGATCCTTTTGTTCTGAGTGGAGATCAAACACCACCAAAGGTGTCTGACTGTGGCTTACTCCACTCTTACTATTGAAACAAGACAACCAAACCAATAGTTCATGTGTATGAGGTGATCAGGAGGAATAGTTGTCATTAAACAGCTGTTGAAGGATTGTGGGTACCTACGGTGTAAGGAACAAATGTTTTGGGTCTTAATGGGTTTAAAATTTACTTGTTCTTCCAATTCAGCTGTCAGACTCCAAGAGGAAATTGCAAGAATTTACTTCCACCATAGAATCAATGGAAGAAGGCAAGAAAAAATTCCAGAGAGACATTGAGTCCATGACACAACAGTTTGAAGAGAAAGCCGCTGCTTTTGACAAATTGGAAAAGACAAAGACTCGCCTACAGCAGGAGCTCGATGACTTAATAGTTGATTTGGATAATCAGCGCCAACTGGTGTCTAACTTGGAGAAGAAACAGAAGAAGTTCGACCAGGTTGGTCGCATTTGGATGATACTGACATTTATACTAGGTAATGATTTCATAGATGGTGTCTGACTATTCATTTTATATTGGCAGATGTTGGCAGAGGAGAAAAACATATCTTCAAAATATGCAGATGAGAGAGACAGAGCTGAGGCAGAAGCCAGAGAGAAAGAAACCAAAGCGTTATCACTCGCCAGAGCTCTTGAAGAAGCCTTACAGTCCAAGGAAGAACTTGAGAGAGTTAATAAACTACTGAAGGCTGAGATGGAAGACTTGGTCAGCTCCAAGGATGATGTAGGCAAGAATGTAAGTAGTTTCGAATATGTTGTTGTTACCAAAGAAAATAACTTCTGAAATGTTGTCAGATTATCTCAAGCCACAAATTACACACAGTTAGGCTGAGAAATCCTATAAAGGTAAATGACAAAGACGTGTTTTCTCTACTAAGGTCCATGATTTGGAGAAATCCAAGAGAACCCTTGAACAACAAGTTGAAGAAATGAAGACACAGCTGGAGGAATTGGAAGATGAGCTCCAAGCGACAGAAGATGCCAAACTTAGACTCGAAGTCAACATGCAAGCCCTTAAAACACAATTCGAGAGAGATTTACAAGCTAGAGATGAGCAGAATGAGGAGAAGAGGAGGCAGCTGGTCAAACAGGTAATCAGAAATATGTATAAACGTATAGTAATAATCATCATTATCACTATGCAAGCAGTCTTCAAAGTTTATTTATTCACACTTTCTAAGGTTCACGAGTACGAAACAGAACTGGAAGATGAACGGAAGCAGAGGACAGCAGCAGCTGCATCCAAGAAGAAATTAGAAGTTGATATCAAAGACTTGGAAGGACAAGTTGACTTTGCCAACAAAGGTCGGGATGAAGCCATCAAACAACTGAGGAAGCTGCAGGTCAGCACAATTAAATAGACAATTCCAAGAAGCAAAATGATACACAATTATTTTACGACATTTCATAAAACATGTCCTTATACGAAGGTTCCAAGTGTGTGTATATTAGTATTAATACATTTTATTGTCTCTCGTAATAATATATACAGAAAGATATAACATACATAAATACATTTCAGGCTCAGATGAAAGACTTCCAGAGAGATCTAGATGATGCTCGTGCAGCACGAGAGGAGATCTTTGGTACTGCTAGAGAGAACGAGAAGAAAGCCAAGAGCTTAGAAGCTGAACTTATCCAACTACAAGAGGTAAGAAATAAGATAATAATTAACCGAGATGAAACCATAAGGGGAAAAAGACAGTCTCAGAACTTCATACATGGCAATTACTCCATTAGGATTTGGCTGCTGCTGAGAGAGCAAAAAAACAATCCGATTTGGAGAAAGAGGAACTTGCAGAAGAACTTGCAGGCAGCGCATCAGGAAAGTAAGTGAAAGCCTTCAGGACGGAAAGAATACAAAAAACCATAATCATTCTAATACTTACTGTATCACAATAATTTACATCCTTCATTTCATGTCAATAGATCCACTCTCCTGGATGACAAGCGGCGTCTGGAAGCCAGAATCACACAGCTGGAGGAGGAACTGGAGGAAGAACAGAGCAACATAGAAGGCATGAGTGACAGGATGAGGAAAGCAGTGCAGCAGGTAGGTATCAGGATGGTAAGCCTACGTTTTATAATATTGGGACTGGCTTTTATAAGTTCTCTCTATCTTGGTTTGCAGGCAGAACAACTTAACAATGAACTATTGGCTGAGCGTAGCACTTCACAGAAGAACGAGAGTGCACGCCAGCAGCTGGAGAGGCAGAACAAAGAGCTCAAGAGCAAACTGCAAGAAATGGAGGGCACCGTCAAGTCCAAATTCAAGTCCACGATCTCTGCAATGGAAGCTAAGATCGCTCAGCTGGAGGAACAGCTAGAACAGGAAGCCAGGTATGTTGTGCGTCCAACGTCTTTGAAGATATCTGCTTCAGTATGCAATCTATAACACAGTATTCTATAATAATGGCCCCTATAGATATACGTAATTCTAATACTACAATCCTTCTGTGGTAAATGCTAATTGCCCCATATCATGGAAAAGATTCCTTTCCAACCCTCTATCCCCCGACCCCCCAAACTGCATATATTGTGTGGTTGTGGGGTACTTCTTTGAAATGAAAGTCAATTAAGATCTTTATGTTTTGTATCTGTTGCTGCATTCTTGAGAAATTGGTGTTTTAATTCACAGGCAAATTGAGGTTTAAGTGCTAAGGTCGTGACAGAGCACTTCCTGAGCCTCTGCCTCTCCAGGTTATTTCCCTGCCCAGCACCATTTCCTTAGCTTGATTTACAGCTCACGGTCTGTGGGATGTCAGACTCCAGGCATGGAAATGAGACAGAGAGCTACGAAGCAAGCTAAAGAGGCTGGTAGCAGCTGGGGAAACAAACTGGGTAGGCAGCAGCTCCTTAAGTGTTCTGTTACACCCATAACACGTAACACATCTTTTACATATGTATGAAATTGCCAATTTCTTGGAAAAGCAGCAACAGACAAAAAGATATAAATGTGTCAATAGATTTACATTTCAAAGACCTTCACGGTCTGTATGGTTTTGGGAAGTTGATCTTACTGACTGATTCCCTTTAATCCTTGTCATGCACACTTAACATGAATTTGACTTCACACCTTTCAGAGACAAACAAGCATCACTGAAATCGATAAAACAGAAAGACAAAAAGCTTAAAGAGGCTCTTCTTCAAGTTGAAGATGAAAGAAAGCAGGCCGAGCAGTACAAGGAACAGGTAAAGTCATTTCAACAAACTGGATATGGAAAGCATAAGAATCTCGGTCCGATATATATTATAATTCCCCTAAGTGGATGAAATGAAGGCTAGAACTACAGTTCCTTCTTCATCTGAAAGTTAAAGCTCTGCAGCATCTGATCAGATCACAATTTCTAGTAAAGACTTGATCCTCACTTTTACCACTTCCCCTGGAAGGACCATGCTGCAGTCACTCTATACCACTTTGTCATTTCACCCATCCTCAGGGGTGTAACTATAGTGGGTGGAGAGGTAGCAGTCACACCCCTGCCTTGAGGCTAAGCTCCTCCCATAAGGTCCCTTTGGTCCATATGAGAATACCAATACTATTATAGCTGGAAACAATTGCATTGGGATCTATGAGCTTCGAGTTATTCCACTGCCACCATATTGTACAGATCATAGCGTATACATTTCATGCCAATATGTTCTAGAGGGTATGTGTATCTCAATTATTTCATATTTTAGGCCGAAAAGGGAAATATAAAACAGAAACAACTGAAACGACAGTTGGAGGAGGCTGAGGAAGAAACACAACGTCTCAATGCTAACCGAAGGAAAATACAGAGGGAGCTGGATGAGGCCACTGAGAGCAACGAGACACTGACCAGAGAGCTCAGTGGACTTAAGAGCAAACTCAGGTACGGTCATTATACAAGTACCCATTAAAGACTGAATATGTACGGAAAATGAATTCTCAATATTCCGTAACAAAAAAAAATCAAAATAACTACAAGACAGATTTTCTTGCCCCTTAGTAATGACCAGGCTGTGTTAAAAAGGTACCTGAAATAACAGATCTAGAGAGGCGGAAAAATGCCAGAACTAGTAAACCCTTCACGAAAAACAGTCACAAAATAATGTAGATACTTCCATAAATATAATGAGGTCATATTCACACTAAACTTTTTGGGGGTTTTATAATGGAAACTCTCCAAATCCTCCTCAAAAACTTTAGCTCAGTTTCTGCTCCAAAAACTTTACAAAAAGTCAATGTGCACACACCCTGAGAAGAGTGGTTCTTGTGCCACTACAGACTGATGTATAAATCTCAGTACCAGTAAGGCTATGTTCGTAAGGATTTCTTTTCTTAGGCAAAAGGCACTTCTGAAAAACTTTTTCGGGTTTTTGAAGAGTTTTGGAAATTATTTTACAGGTTTTTGACTGGACAGTGCCTGGTTGGGGATGGATTCCATCAGCAGTGACTTCAAAGAAGTGACTTGTTATTGTTTTTCCCATCCACCAAGTGTTTTCTTCATTTCTTGGGGGAAAAATGCTTCAATAAGCCCTAAGATGAACAGCAAAGTAAATTTCCCTTAGAAATTATTTAAAAAGACGTTTCCAAGCCTCTATGAAGGCTGGTCTTGAGGAATATTTTGGAGCAGATCCGATTCAAAAACTGTGTGAATATAGCCTAACAGTTAAACCCTGTTAGAATGAAAACTGTCAACTGGAGACTTTGGGCCAACTCTTTTTTTTTTGCCTGCACTTTTTTTTTTTTAACTTGACTTGAAGAAATGTCTAGATAAATATGGCCGAGTTCAGGCTCTTATGGACATCTTTGAGTTTATTGAATTGAGAAAAATCCCCAGATATAAAAATTCCTATGCGTTTCTAAAGGATGGAATCTCCAGCGCTGGACTTCAGTTAAAAATACATCATTTATTGTAAATTCTTAAAATAGAACAGAAAAAAGTATGGATAAGGACATACAGGCAGATGGGGTCTCTGGTGGTCTCCAACCAACGCGTTTCGACCTAGAGGGTCTTACTCATGGTTCACCATGGTGAACCATGAGTAAGACCCTCTAGGTCGAAACGCGTTGGTTGGAGACCACCAGAGACCCCATCTGCCTGTATGTCCTTATCCATACTTTTTTCTGTTCTATTTTAAGAATTTACAATAAATGATGTATTTTTAACTGAAGTCCAGCGCTGGAGATTCCATCCTTTATTTTGCTTCAGTCAACACCCCTGATCAAGGTGACTCCGTGCGCAGGAGGATTATGGATCGCAACCGAGACTGGTGAGCTGACCTCCCTTCATTTTCCCTATCCTTCTATAATTATGCGTTTCTAACGCACTAAAAAAGCATGAAAACCACACGACTCTGTCAATAAAGTTTTTTCAAAGGCAAAATACCAGGAAGTATCAAAAGCAAAGCAGCTTTATTTGAAACAAGAGACAAAAACTGAAATCTCAAAAACACGATAATAAAACATGTAATAAAAAAAAAGTCCATAAAAAACGCAATGAAAAAAAAAACACAACCTAATTTACCGACTAGGTTCAGAAATTCTGTAGAAAATCTGAAACATCAAAAATTCACCAAATACTTATCATAGGATTGTAACCCTAAAATGCAGCGGCAGTGGACCGCTTTTCCATTAATTCAGTATGTGGCTGCCCTTGGCTTATTTCAGCACATACATAGAGAATGAACGGAGTAACGGTCCGACATCCAACTTGCCGAACCATTTTGTAACGGAGCCATCAATTCCCCGTTTTGCCAATTAGTGCGGCAGCTGGATCTCCACCGATCAGTATGTTATCGCCTATCCGGTGGACTTATCGTTGGACAAGTCCTTTAAAGAGTCCCATATAGTAGAATAGTCCTTACATGGCACATCTATTAGCGGTGTGGGAGCTGGGATGAAAGAGACCCTGAGTTAGATAGCAAGCAGCCAGGTTTTTAAGGACATATTTATTATTCCAGATTTTGACCACTTAAATCCCTTATTAGACCGCATTATCAGGGGATTGGAGTCTGCCAGTATGCCATGCCAAAGTTAGCTAACTTCTTGTCATTTACATGACCTTGTATGGTAAAAAACATTGGGCTTTAAAATTAGTAAAGAATGTCGGTGGAGTGAAATTCTACAAAATATTAACATGAAGCTGGAAGGCTATTCTTCTGGGTCCCTATCATTTTGCCGTAGTTTTGACTGGCTTGGTTTGGTTACGCGAGGCCCCTCTAGTGGTGGTAGTAAAGGGGTGGAAATGCTCAGCTTGGTTCTGATCTGGAAGACTCTGCTCGGCTCTTCCAACAAGGTTGGCGAAACCTGTCGAAAGCACTCAATCAAGCCTTTTCATTACATCGATCACTTGGAGGTCACTCCAAACCCAGACCCCCTCTAATCAAAATATTGGATATATCGCCGTAATATTAGAGATCAGATAAAAATATACCTTTGTGATGTTGACGCCTTTGATTTGAATTTTTGAATTTTTTGTGTTATGGTGTGCTGGTATAACAGCTGCAGACTTTCTATTGCAGAGGGACACAGGATACCACGCAATGACTAAGCAGGTACCAACGCCTTCAATTTTGCAGCTTCTCCTAAATGGGCGTATTTACACTTTATTCTTTTTTTCCTTGGAAAGACACATTGAATGTCTCAGTTTCAACTGAAAACAAAAAAAACAAAAACAAAAAAAAGTAAAATAAAAAAAAAAAAAATGGAACAAAATGGAACGAAAAACATTTTTAGTGGCATGAAACATGCAATGTGTCTTCAAACATCCACCCTTTTCCTGCAAAATCTGAAGGCTTGGACATCTATGTATGGATATAATCGAATTCTAAAAGACGACTAAACAAATAAAAAAACTAACGTCCCCACCCAGATAAATATAAAGTAGACAGTATATTGCACTCAACTAACTTAACACACCTCAGTCTCTCCATGGTCATGTGGAATGTGTCCGTCATGCATGATAATGAGCACTATATGTCAGCATTAACTGTACTTTATTTTATTATTGGAAAAAAATGACATTTGGGGTATTTTCTGATGCATTTTTTTAAATATGTTTTTTAAAAAAAAACCTAAAGCTGTGATACAAAGGTTAAAAACTTAGTTTAAAATTAGAATTTTTTTTTAAATTGAATTTTAAAATATAATTTTAAAATCTTTTAAAGGGGTTGTTAACTTTCTTTATTGGGGAGAGGGGGGTTTCAGCATTTTACGGAGATTCCTGTTGCCGGAACCAGTGGTGACTGAGAATCCACATGCTCAGTTTCACTGTTCAGGGGACGATGGTCCATCCCCAAAAAGATTTTTAACAGAAACCGTCCAGCGTAGCCTACTCACATTACTGATCACCACCACACCGGCCGGCTAAGGTTCTTCTGATGTCTCCGTTCTTCTTCATCCAGTTGGGTTGGGCATGTGACCACTACAACTTACTAGCCACAACAGGGTGGTCACGTCCATAAGGCCAGAACAGGCTGTACCGAGCTATACATATAGATTTTATCATTCCCAAATTTTCTATTTCCAAACCGAAGTATCAACCTTTCGAAGTTAAACTCAGTTCAACAACCACTTAGCAAGTAATGGTTGCATTTTGGAAGCCATTCTCCTGTACTGGGATCAGATGCCCAGGATGCAATCTCCTACACCGAGGAAGTACTGTCAACGATTATATATATTTATATATATATATACTGTATATATATATATATATATATATATATATATACACATATATACATACACTGCTCAAAGAAATAAAAGGAATACAAACAGACTGTCGCAAATGGAATAGTATATATACACGGTGTATATATATATATATATATATATATACACGGTGTATATATATATATATATATATATATATATATATATATATATATATATATATATATTCTCTATCTATGGCCATCTATTGGAAAAATGGTGGAGCATACATCACCCACCATCCATGAATAGTCATACACTATACATATATTATCTTAGTGACTCTTTCCATCCATGTGATGAACAGGGAGAAAATGAAGATTAAAACGGTTTCCCCAAAAATAGCAATTTATTCCCGGTCCATAAAATTTGGATCTCTTGCTGATTGCTGAGGATCTGACCATTGAGAAGTTCAGTGATAAAGAGAACGGGTTTCTGGAAACCAGAGATGGGACCCTATAAAGCCTCAGCATTGAAGGGAGCAGAAGGTCCTTCTTCAATGTTCAACCTCGACTCCATTCATGGTCTATGGTAATGAAAGAAATTGCCAAGTCCTCTATTTCCATCAGTCCCATTACAAACGAACGGAGCGGAGACTGAACATGTGAACTTCTACTCCATAAGGACAAAATCCATTTCCGAGGTTTCATGATCTCAGGATTGCTAAGGGTTGCTGAGATCGGACCTCCATTGGTCAGCAATATGAATTGAAGGAGAACTCACCACCTCTCGTGTGTGAAAGTTACCCCAACAGGGCAGCCCAGCAGTGATTTGGGGGTTCACTGAATGTTAGAAATGCAATGCACCCCATTCAGAAACTGGACTACTGTAAGCAATGATAGGCGTCTACCAAAGAGACTCTGGGGCATTTTGTGGTGCCAGTGTAGATAACGATAATCAGACTAAAAATGGATTTGATGCATAATAATACTTGACCAGGAATGTTAATATTATTATAAGCCACAATGATAGGATATTCTGCTAATACCTTATAATATTAACTGCAAGCAACTTTGCATGGTCAACGTAGTAACATGACTATCGTCAAAGGCAAACTGCATGCAGAACGTGAATGTAAGGACGTGGCTGTAACTTACTGGACTAAATCTGTATCATCTAAGGTCATAGTCATTTCTACACTAATCCTTCTTATTACAGGATAATCCCATCTGATGTCTGTGCCATGTATCTGCTTTCTCCATTGCAGATACATATATTTAAAGGAGATGTCTACCACAAAATGAATCGCATTAATGATTTCTGTAATTTACATTAATAGCACATAGAGATTTTGTACATTAAATGTAGCCATCACACATAGCACCTTGAAGGATGCTGCCATTACGAGGGCATCTTTTTTTAAATACCATCAAGTATGTCCTCCACTGGATCAGACATACTTTAATGGTATGGTCTCCATGAACAGTCACCTTTCTATTAATTTGGCCTGAAAAAGGCAGACCTTGATCATTCATACCTGTCACCTCCAAAAATGCTTTTCAGCTGCAGATATAGGGGCAATCTAAAGATAAAAAAAAACAAACTTTTAAATCATGTCTGTCTGCCTTACTGGGCTACAGGGAGAAAATGAAGTTATATTCTCCCTGCAGCTGCTCGCTTCCAGTGATCGGAGGAAGTAAAGTCACCGCTCAGTATACAGTGAGTGCGGTCATCACTCCCTGGCACATTGATTGACAGCCTCCTTTGCAGCATGTGTGCAATGTGTGTGCAGAACAGGCTGACAATCAAAGTGCCGAGGAGTGATTACAGTGTTCACTATTGTCGTGGAAACCCCTTTCCTGGAAGAGCTCATTTGGGGTGAGACCCAAGGATTCTTCAGATCTACCAGTGTTGGTCAAGATAGCAACCAGGAATTGGAGACAAGAACATACACAGCCATGTCAGCCAGCGTACAAGGCTTGTCAGGTCTCAGGTACCAAGACAGAGGTTTTTATTGTACCCACAGAAAAGAGGAAGGTACAGTACATTACCTCCAAAAGGATATGTAAGCTAAAAGAAAAAGCTACCTGACTTCTGAAGACTGGCTTATACCATCTTCCGACAGCTCTTCAGTAAGCCAATATCCTGTTCTGTTGCTTTTACGAAAAAAACGTGTACTGAGCGTACAAAAACACGGAGATATTAAAGCTGGAGATATGTATAAATTATTTAAATGATAATCCAAGTAAGATATAAAATATTAACCATAGCACTATATATAGTGAGCAGTGACTGTATCAGCCCTGGAAGCAAGCGGCTGCAGGGAGGATATAACTTCATTTTTTCCCTGTAGCTGCTGCTCCAGTAAATTCTGTTTACCTGCAGATTACCCCTATATCTTTAGGAAAATAGCAGTTTTGGAGGTCACAGGTTCAATTCAAAGGGGTCATTTCTATTTTATCACTTAAATGTGTTTCTTTGTGTAATAAAAACTTGTACAATTGTTGAACCTCGGAAAAAGATGTGCCGCGGTCATGTAATAAAATAAATATTGTCCATACATTTCAATTTATGACGCTTCCTTACAAAATTAGGACCTTTCTCAAACAATCATAAAACACACACGAGCTACTGTATGTATTTAAACAGTAAAAATGATAAAACATACTTTTTTATTATTACATTATTTATAATGTATAACTTACTTTTTACTTAAATCTTTGGCGAAACATCACAAAATAGAACAAAGCTTCAATTTTTTTTTTGTGCGTTTCTAAAAAGATTTACAATTAAAGTATAGGCAATTTTTTGAGTGCAGATCACTTCTCCAATACTATCGAGGAGCGGATCTTTTTCACCTCTTCTGGCAACTGCCGTGATAAGCTAGGACTATATTTGTATTTCTGCAGACGTATACGGTAAAAACTTATATAAGCATGTTCCATTTGTCGACCTTTGTCTGGCTAATTTTCGACATATACATTTAACATCTCCTTCCATGACTGTAAAGTATACATTTTTTCCCCCACTTGGTTTAGAAAGGTCCACTACTCTGGATTTTGGAGCACCAACCCTGTAGGGAGGTGCAGTGGGTCCAGAGAAGTAACACTTTTTTTTCAAACCAAAGTTATTAAAAACTTGGATAATTATTGAAAGGTACTGCTATACATTTCAATGTATTTGCCATTGAAAATAATGTGGAAAAAAACTTTTACATCTTTTTATGCGTTTTTTTTGTGGGAAAAAAAAAACAGGGTCAACTATTTTTCTGCGTATTAACCCCCCAAAAAACAACTGATGTAAACTTGACATAACTTAATCAAAAGCACTTTTTTACCGTGTCATACTCTGCTATGTAATGAGAGCAGCATGATGTAGGGGCGGATATCCTGATTCCAGTGATATATCACTTACTGGACTGCTTTGTGCAGTTTTGATAAAATCCCTATTTTATTTGATGTAGATGTACAGCTGTGCGTAACCCCATGGACATGCTTGATTGGCAATTTCCTATGTACACTGTCAGCAAACTGCCAATCATTGATGGGGGGAGGGGTTACACAGATTAGCGGGATTGCCTGGCACGCAATACATCGTTAACAGTGATGATCTCCTGCTAATAAAACACTGATTGTATTGAAACTACAAACAAGTTTTTGAAAAAGTGACTTATCCGTAGAATCAAAGCAAAATAGACTGGCACCACTGGGATAGTATGGCACTGTGGTATATACCAAAAACAGAATACATAAAAAGATAGGAATTGGTGTAGAAAAGCAAATATCCCTGGAATCAGGCTCTCTGCCCCTATATCATGCTGATATCAGATTATACAGAAAAAGCCTTGTAACAGATTCCCTTTAAAACCACAAGGAATAAATAGAGGACATATTAAGAAATACAACTTTTCATTATTCAAAGAGTATGACTTATTAGAAAAAATGAAATACCCCTTTAAAAAAAAAATTGTCACCAGGTGAAAAGTAGCAAGTTTTTGCTCTTATTTTACTCCTGCTGCTTCCCTGGAGTATTCCATTTTTGTATTTTTTTTTTTTAAATACATCCCACAGTTCTAGAGATATGGGCCATTTTATTTGGTGCTAGTTTTTATGGTCTTTGCAAAGGGGTGGTGTTCACAGGGTAATTATGCAGTGGAGCCTAAAGACACGCCCAAGAGGAACCAGTGAGCCACGCCCCTTTTGGGGAAAACACTGAAAAATAGCCCTAAGGAAAAAGGCCTATATTCCTGGAACTGAATGGTGAATTAAAAAAAACAAACAAACAAAAAACCCATATGGCATACTCAGAAGAGCTACGGGATTAAAATAAGAGCAAAAATTACCCACTTTTGATCTGGATAAAAGTACGTTTTAAATGTGAATGAACACAAAAACATTTATGCCCAGATTCTTTAATACATCATAAACACATTTAATCATTTCAATTACTTTCCTATTTTTCTGATCAGTAAAATCCATTAACAAATTTGACATCCCTTTAAATATTTATGACGATCGTTCAGTATGGTATCTCTTCTATTATCTAACAGCAAATCATAAAATAGCCAGCCAATGTAAAACAGGTCTAACTGTTCTTCTTGCATCTGGCAGGCGTGGGAATGAACCATCATCGTTTGCCCCACCTAGACGATCCGCAGGAAACAGGAGAGCCGTAGAAAACGCAGCTGACGGATCCGAGGAAGATGCTGACTCACGAGATGCAGATTACAACGGAACGAAAGCAAGTGAATAATCCTACTCCTTATCACATCACGTGCCTTTGGACTGTATCACAACTCTATTTATCCCCCTTCAATCCATGAGATTGTTCCCAGCTGCACTGGCAAAAAACAAATTCTCTCTAATGCACGTGCACCAACATGGCGCCCTAATACTGCAGCGTGGAAACCATGCAGAAGGTCCAACCACTACTGAAAGGAAGAAGTCTACTCTCCCTGCTGCACCAGCCTAGTTAAAGGGCAGCACCAGCCTAGGTAAAGGGTCAGCTCCCGGTGTGTACTTTTAGTAGTGAAGGGGAGCTGAACTTCTAAGTCACCATTGGGCAGCGCCAACCAATGTCTGCCCAATATAAGCTGTACCACACTGGTGGTATTGGGCAACCCAAGAAGACTACTCAAGGTTAACTATTTGACTCCATCATTCACCAGTTGATGCAAAGAAAATGTTCTCTCTCATTTCTCCGTTCTTTTATGATCCAGTGTGCCACCTATCGGCTATTATCTCAACATGGCATTTTTTTTTTAACTCTTCATGCACCAAGTGCCTTTCTGTTCACCGGTATTAAGCATAAACTCAGATGTATTACACTGTTTATTTGTGCACCCTGATCGTGCTAAAGCCACCTCCACTCAGAAAATTCTACAGCACAAAAATACATAGTATGCGACCTCCTTTATTAGTTGCTCATATTCAAGGGGTAGGATGATTGAGAGTTTCTTTGGTTTCGACAGCAGTGGACTCTTAATCCACCATCCTCCGTTGTGTTACTAATGTCTATTTAAATGCAATAACTTTTGATTTGGCTTCTCTAATAAAATTCAGTTTTATTGCAAACGCAATTGGTTGGGCCTGTTTAATAAAGTAACATTAAAGGAATGGTTATAAAAAAAAAAAAAAAATCATAATATGGCACATAAACAGATTCGGAGAATATTACACTCTTAGGCCGGGGTCGCACTTGCGAGAAACTCGCACAAGTCTCAATACCAGACACTTGGACCGGAGCATTCAGCTGCATAGAAATACATGCAGCTGCACACTCCGGGGTCCCAAGTGCCGACAGCAGTGCGAGTTTCTCGCAAGTGTGACCCTGGCCTTATGGAGTAAGTCAGACACAAAAAATACATATCGAAAAAACGATTTTTTTGGGGGGGAACTAGAGCAGGTTGCTGAATAATCTTTGCATACCAGATTTTCCTGGCTGCTTCGCATATTTTGAATGATGCCCAGTTGCCTACGACGCAAGTTTTTGAAGAAGACAACTCTTCAGGAAATCCCTGTCTTCTTTGTCACCTCTTTGGTCGTATATAAGAGAAAAAAAAAAAAAAGTAAGAGGGTTGTCCTGTCTTGGGATACAAATCTGAAGTCACTCTATGTGACAGCAGACTTGTGAATCCTCGCAGTGCGCTCACTGTCAGGAGGCTCTAGTGGCGGGAGCGGACGGGCCAAAGTATAACAGCTAGTGATGAGCGAGTATACTCGTTGCTCGGGTTTTCCCGTGCATGCTCGAGTGTCCTCCGAGTTTTGGCGTGCTCGGAGATTTAGTTTTCGTCGTCTCAGCTGCGTGATTTGCGACTTAACCTAAGAAAGCACCCATACCGGAGTATGTGACATATTCACATTACCAAACTTAAGGTATGTGCACACATTGTGGATTTGCAAGTGATTTACAGTACAATGTTATTCTATGGGGAAAAAAAATTTGCTGTGCACATGCTGCGGAGAAATCCGTGCGGAAACGCGGTTTTTTTTTCCCACAGCATGTCTATTCTTGTGCGGATTCCACAGCGTTTTTACACCCATTCCACTATAGGAATCTGCAATAAATCCGCAGGAAATCCGCATAAGAAACAGGTGGATGCCGACTTTTATTCCCCACTGACTTGCATTGGGGTCGGGTTTCAGACGAAACTGCCTTTTTTTTGCCATAGTCGGACCAGTTTCATCCGAACCAAATTTTGTTTCATTCGGCTTTCACGAAACCCGATCCGACCAAAGTCGCTCAACTCCAGTCTCCATTCCTTGCACGACAGCTAGTTAACAAAAAGTACACCGATGTAGAGCAACACAGTAAGGATATGTTCACACAGGCTTTTTTTAATGTATCTTTGAGTGGAGATTCTTCTCAAATACTTTGGCCCTGATTCAACGAGACCGGCATTGTTCACGCTGATCTAGGTGAGGGGGTGTGCTGGGCGTCAGAGGTGCCATATTTATTAAGTAGCGTGTACCTCTTAATGATTCAGGTGTATCGGAATAGCATTGTGTGCTTTGTCACAAATCTTACTCCAATCCATGACTGGAGTGAGATTTGTAGCTTAAGACATGCTGTACAGCTGCATTAGAGGCACTGTGGCGTTCTGCCCACTTTGGAGAGTGGGGTGGTTTGAAGATGCTGCGTACAGTATAAGTCAATGGGAAAAGCTAAAAAGATGCCTGGAAGATGACCAGACATTTTTTTTTTTTTGGAGTGTTTTGCCATGGCTTTTGCTTAGAAAAAAGAAAAAAATTAAAATTAAATAAAGCCAATTTGATATTCATTATTCAATGGAGCGAAAAAATACAACCAGAAAAATCACAAAATTAAAAAAAAAAAAAAACACTTAGGCACAACACAATAGATGCTACAGGGAAAAAAAATCCAAGATTTCCTGAAGCGTCTTTTGCTTTAAAAAAAAAAAAAAAAAATCCTCTAGCTTGCCCTAGCTTAAAAGACATCACCAAAAACTCCATCAAGAGACTCAGTGTGAACTAACCATTAAAAAAAAAAAATGTATAAGTTGTGAAATCAAACTAAAGTAACATTTAAACAAGATAAATAGCACAGACAACTTTTTCTGAAAGAACAAAAGTAGTTTTTATACAGAAGTTTAATTTGTGAAACATGCAAAAAAAAAAAAATAAAAAAAAAATAAAAATTATTATTTATTTTTTTAAACACCATTATTATTGCTGTCAAAGAAGGTTTTAGTCATCATGGTTAATTAAGTCTTTCACATATACTTTTCCTTCTATTCTGCATGAATACACGGGAATATTGTATAGGATGTCCCATAGACTTTCCTTGGCTCTTTCATGTCTCCGCCATCACTCTGCCTAGTTACTGAGCAATGCAGGGATCATGTCGGCAGCAGGTGATCTCTGCATTGTTTGATCATGAGGAGTCATTATTTCAGGCTGTAAAATCAGTAAAGTAAATTATACAAAAATCTGCTTTATTTTGGGTCAAATAAGAACCAGTGGTAATGCTGTATAGTCATATATTCATTATAGAAGAAAGGCGTAAACTTACAAGTGTACGTATCCATAGACGTGGCTTTGACAGTTAGAACCTCAAAAAAAAAAACAAAAAAAAACACAAAAGAGCCAATGCTTTCCTGGCAGGCTCTATTCATATAAATGGTTTATATTATAAAGTTACGGCTTTTTACATGACAGAACAAGTTTAGAAGCCCCTTTATAAAAAGCTTTACAGAAAAGGAAACAAATCCACTGAAACGAGCGGTGCAGTGCAGGCATCACGGTGCTAGAACGTCAGTAATCTATATAAAGTAGTGAAACATAAAACAAACCACAAGGCAAAATAAGCGAGTAATCAAATGGAGACTGACGGCCCCAAAATGTTTTTCGCCCCTATACAAACCCTCCGTGCCCTATACATGTTGGTGGTTCAGAGCCTGAAATATCACTCCTAATTCAGAAGCAGAATGGCGTGGCCAAGGGCTCAGGGCACCAGTGTACCCCCTCAGTTTGTATTTTGGGAATTTTATCTGCTGCCAAATGACAGCAGATAATTGCTTGCCCTTGAATTCTGCCCGCGTATTTGAGCCCAACCACAGGAGCACTGATGCGAGTGGGTGCACTCGCCTCCCTGCGGACGTTGTTTGTCACACGGATACACCCCCAAAGTGTAAAGAGCGATCGGCTTTAGAGAAAAGGCACGTAGACAGTAGCCCCCCCCCCACAATCTTCATGACGTACTGAAACCATGTGTGCATGGACAGAGTCAAGTGATGAGTTCAGGCAGCGCTTTCATTTGCTAAGCAAGTGCATCAATCAAAAGCGGTGAGCGGGAGTGGTGGTGGGTTGCCAAAAAATGCAAAATGAGATTTGTATAGATGTTGTGAGCCCTTGACAATGCAAGGAGGGCCCTGAAGACCCCTCATTAGCTATTTTCTCGTGCGCTGTACCTATAAAGTGCTAGTATGATTTTTTTTTTTTTTTTTATATCACTGTTCAGTTGGTTTAAAGGGAATATGTCACCAGATTTTGCTACCTAATCTGAGAGCAGAATAATGCAGGGACAGAGACCCTGATTCCAGCAATGTGCCACTTTACTGGTTTACTAGTCCTCCAATGATCTACTGCTTATAAATCTGTGATTTTAGCAGAACTACACTAAGCAGGAATCAGGGTCTCTATCAATACATCATGGTGAACTCCGATTAGGTGGCAAAAGCCTGGTGACAGATTGCCTTTAATAAACATTTTGGGGGCTGATGGACTCCCTTTATAATGTAACTAACGGTCAGTCAGAATAAGAGGATGGAAATGCTTGAATTACTACTGAAAGAGCTGCAGCAACTAAGATCACCAAGCTCCATCATTCTACTCACTGATGAGTTCCCAAGGGTTGGACCACCAGTGATCACACACACATAGCTTTCCAGAAAACCCTCAACATGACTTCCACAAATGTTCAATCCAACAGTGCCCACATCTCCTAGAAGACACTGTTTAGTCACATACTTGATTCCATCTTCCCAAAGGAGAACAAAAAGCCTTAATAAGATAAAAAAAAATGCCCAAAGGTGAATGAGGACGGATCTGTGCGATCACAGTGCTCGACCACCATAAATGGTCCCAGGAAGTTATGGAGTGAGGTGCCTTCATGATCAGCTGAGGTCTCCATTAAATCTTCTACACACAGTCCAGATTAATTTCTTGTCATGATTAAAATACCACTAAAAAAATCATTAAGTCTCTATGGCGGCAGTCTCTACAGTATCATCTTGACTATTCCCTGAGGCGAGTGCATGGACTGGACAGGTACATTTTGGGACGTGGATCCAAACTCTAGTCGTTTAATGAACCTGCGGAAAGAAAGATAGATTAGATGTTAATGGAAATAAAATATATACAAAAATACATCCAAAATAAATATTACCCCAGACGCAGCCATTTCATGCCTTAAAGTGACAGCAATATTATTTTTAATATAAATCCAATGAGCCATAACTTTTTAATGTTTCTGTTAACCGGGTTGACCACTACTTTTATATTGATGACCTATCCTTGGGATGGTTAAATCATCAATACCAGATTATGGAGACAGATGACGTCCAGTAGCGTCACCGATCAGCTCCGGCTGTATACCCGCTGGGTACTGCTGAAAATAGAATGAAAAGTGTCAATTAACCTATGATCTGCTGGACATACTGTTCATTTGACAAAAGGCGCTGCTTCCAGTGCCCCCTTTGTTTTATCAATAGGGCAGTAATACCAGCAGATGAATCTATGGAAATGATAAAGCATTTCCTTGGGTGAAAGCAACACTGATTATCCAATAGAAGAAAAGTAAAACAACAAAAAAAAAAAGCAAATAAAACTTGTCAAGTGTCAACATATTAATTTAACACTTTTCAGTCTATAAATGTATAGGCTTGTTTACAATGTCCTGATTGAAGTAAACGCCTTAAAATGTGAATGGTTATAATGGAGAACATTATTCTTCTTCCAACAGATTATACACAATGACACCTACCCCTTCTCTGCAGGGCTCATGATGGGCATGCTCAACCTGTTTTCCCTGCAGTCTCTAGTGTTGTTTACATGAGCCAATAAAGGTGCCATGGCTCGATTAGGAGACTGTTCATATACAAAATGTTTGCAAGAGGCCAGCTTGGACTCCAATGCCTGTGGATAGAAAATGAGAGCACTCAAACATCCATAATAAATAAAATTCACTGGAGGGAGGGGAGAGGCGAAAGAGGGGAGAGGCGAAAGAGGGGAGAGGCGAAAGAGGGGAGAGGCGGAAGCTGAAAGAGGAGGTAGTCTCCCACTTCGCTTTTGCATTTTAAACAATATGAATAAAAATGTTGATAACTCACTGTACTCGTATAGCAACTAAAAGGACATGGCCAATGTAATAATGATCGAATATTAACACTGTGAACATCAGGGCTTCATATATAGTGTGCAAGAATGTGGCACAAATTAGCACTTAAACAAAAAAAAAAAAAAAGCGAAAAGCCGAAAATTTTTCAGTGAGCTGTACCTGGTACTGCAACATATACATTTAATGGAGCAGAGCTGAAATATATCAGTTACAGCCCATGGCAAGAGTAGAGCCAGTTTTTGAAAAACAAGCAGACCCTTGTTTGTAATTGTAAACAATCCCTTTAAAAGGTTACTCAATAACAACTTGACTTCCTGCTTGGAGGACCACATTTCAACAGCTCCTCCAAAGCTGAACTTTGCAGTAAACAGAGATAGGCTTTAAATTGAGACAGTAGCTTACCCCAACTTTTCTAAGAAGATCCCCTACAATGTTCAATGCCGATATCCTTGCCGATGGCGTGAGTGGAGTGCCCATTGGTGTACCTCCGTAACCATCATCAAAACCTGGAATTGAAGAAGTTAATGTGTGACGTCAATGATGTGAAAACATGGCTTTTCAATAATGATTATTAGCTAAAAACCCAGATATTTCCTGATGACAATGAGATTGATCTCAACTAGTGCAAGACAAAAAAAAAAGGGATGAATGATTGTCTGCAATCATATGGCCCTTTATTATCCAAAAGGCCTTTGCAAAATATGGTAATGTGATCAGCGGCAGCTTCTCCATTTTTCACTTGCACTACATCTGATAACTCTACCCATTACGTTTATACATTTGAAGCATTCACCATATGCAAATTTGCATATATGATAATCCATCCAATGGGAACAAACATTTGGGCAAGTTGAAATTTGAAAAAAAAAAAAAAAAGTGGAAATTCAGATGTCCTCAAACACATTAGACCAGAAATTAGAGGGCTCTTCCATCCAAGAACTTGGACTGTGATGCCTTATGGCCTGCTCTCGAGGATCACTACTCCACAGGAACAAATTCCCTAGAATGAAGCCATGATGGCGGGTGCGTCTAGTTCAACTTACTTTTTCTGATTTGCATTGGAGAGCTCAAACCCGAGATCGACCCCCTGTGACCCCCAGGAGTTGACGGTACAGACATGGAAGCTTGGACGGCCGTGTCTATGCGTTCTCTTTCCTGGAGAGCACTGGTGCTACGTTTAATTATCTCCTGCTTCTGCTGAACGGCTAGCTCTTGTCGTAAGTCTAAAAGTCACAGGAAGAGAAGATGAGGAAAAATTCTCCCATCGCCGATGAAATGGACATAACACTTTATAATTAAAAGGGGTTATGCACTGAAAAGTAGGAACGCTTTGACGGTTCCCCAATGTTAATCACAAGTAGCTGGCATATGAATGCTGGAACCAATAAGTGACCAAAGTAGTCATATGTCCTAATACTGGCATCTCTGATGAGCAACTGGAACGGCGAAACTAAACGGCTCCCTATGGCTCCTTTTCCGAAGGGCTGCCATGGCAGCCGGAGGGGCGCCTGCTGAAGACCAATATATCTGCCAACTTTGTCCTTATAGGAGAATGTAATTTTGGTTATATACTGAAATCCTATAGGACTGCGGTATATAAAATGAAAAATCAAAAGAACAGGTCCAGGAAGGGGCAAAAAAAAAAAAAAAAAAGAAAACCCTGTTCTAAATACAAACTCCCCCAATTGATTAAAAAAAGAAAAAAAAAACGAAAAAAAAAACATATGACCTCATGATATCTGGAAACGTTCGATTAAAATAAAATGTTAATTAACCCTTAGGCAATAACATTTTTTTGGGTAGTTACACTTCCCCAAAATATTGTAATTAATAGAAGACAAAACTAAGCAAAAAAAAAAAAACCTTGTTGGGGGGGAGGAAGTTACATGTGAAAACAGCAACACGACAGAATTACTACGGTAATTACATTTTACCACAACAAACCACGAATGCCATCGCCGTAATAGCCAGGACATGGAGAATCTGTGTTACCAGATCATTTTTACAGAAAAATAAAGAAACAGAGCTCCCTCCCCTAAACAAAAATTGCCAGAATTTAGGTTTTTCAGACGTTTTGGCACATTACAATTATTTTTCCCAATCTTCCAGTATGGGAAACAGAATGGTGCTGTTCAAAACTACAAGTCGTCCCACAAAGAACAAGTGCTTGTGCCGCCATATTGGCTCCGAATTAAATCGTTATGTTTCTTGGAAGAAAGGTGAGGAAGAATAGAAATGCAAAAATAAATAAAATAAATTTAATAGCCCAGCCAGGAATAGGAATAAACCAAGCACCAAAGGAAATGGCAAGTGCTCCAGCGCTGGATCGTCAGAGGTCTCAAGAATGCACTGCGGAGTAACAGCTCACCTCGTGTTTCATCCTTTAGCCTCTGGATACACTCCAGATCATTTTCCTTCTCATCTAGTTCACTTTCAAGAAATGCGTTTCTCTCAATTGCTTGATTTAAGCGTAGCTCAAAATCCTCCAAGGAAATGATGGTTGCTCTGTGGAAAGTTGCAGGTAAAGGAGGCAAAGTGAGCACAAGACCAGAGGAAGTGGAAAATTTCAGAATAAAGCATCCAGACAGGAAGATGTCACACAGTGATGGTGATATAGGGTCTTTCCTTTTATATTTTTTGTATTAAACAAAAAAAACCAAAAAAAAAAACCAGGGACGCAGATCTCCTAGGCTGACCTATGTAGAGGAACAGCCGGTGAGCATTTTCAAGACCAGCTCAAGAAAATATTCATACAGAATTATAAAGGCTGACATGGATTTTACAGTTTGCTCAACAACATTTAGACAAGCCTGTGAAATACTGGGAGAATATAGTCTGGTCAGATGAGACCAAAACTGAGCTCATTTGGATGCTGCAATATACACCATGTTTGGAGGCCAAAAAGCACTGCATATCACTCCAAAAACACCATACCAACAGTGAAGTTTGGAGGTGGGAACTAGAGTTGAGCGACTTTGGTCGGATCGGGTTTCGTGAAACCCGATTGAGGCTATGTGCACACGATGCGATTTTTAAGCGTTTTTGCCGCAATTTTCGGCGAGAAAACTCTGCGAAAACGCTTAAAAATCGTGTACAGAACGCACCCCATGCATTCCGCACATGCTGTGCTAATGCTGCTCTTTTTTCCGCGGCGGAATCGCATCGTGGAAAAAAATCGCAGCATGCTCATTCTTTTGTGCGGAATCGCAAAGAATTGCCGCGATTCCGCACCCATAGGAATGCATGAGAATCGCTGACTTCCTGCATGTGGCTATGCCCACCATGCGGGAAGTTAAGCGTCTCATATGCGGTTGGTACCCACGGTGTGGAGGAGAGGAGACTGTCCTCCAGGCCCTGGGTACCATACCCCTGTAAAAAAAAGAATAAAAAAAAAAAAAAAATCGGTGTATATTTACCTTCCGGCGTCCCGCGCTGCATTCCCGGCCTGAGCGTTCCCAGTAATGCCTTGCGGCACGGTCCTGTAATGACGTGGTCTCGCGAGATCGCTATAGCAACGCGAGACTACGTCATCACAGGTCTCGCAAGGCATTAGGCTAAGTGCACACGTACCGGAACTCTCGCGGAAATTACCGCGAGAATTCCGGAATTCCAGTCCGCGGGAAAATCGCATTTTAAATTCCCGCGATTTTCCCGTGGAAAAACTAGCATTTTGCAAGCGTATTTAGCTTGCAAAATGCTAGCGTTCTCCAAGCGATCTGTAGCATCGCTTGGAGAACTGATTGACAGGTTGGTCACACTCGTCAAACATAGTGTTTGACGAGTGTGACCAACTTTTTACTACTGAGGCCGCCTATGCGGCATCAATAGTAAAAGATAGAATGTAAAAAAAAAAAAAGTGTTATTCTTACCCTCCGACATCCCGCGCATCCGTTCCCAGTAATCCTTTGCGAAAATGCCCGCGATGACGTCAGTTCTCGCGGGATCGCGACGTCTCACGGTAATTCGCGATGACGTCGCGCGAATGACCGCGAGACGTCGCGATCCCGCGAGAACGGACGCCATCGCGGGCATTTTCGCAAAGGACTACTGGGAACGAGAGCGTGAAGAGAAGCGGGAAGACTGCGCGGGACGTCGGAGGGTGAGAATAACAATATTTTTTATTTTTAAATTCTATTTTTTACAGGGATATGGTACCCAAAGCCCGGAGGACAGTCTCCTCTCCTCCGGACCGTGGGTACCATCCGCAAATGTTCTGCTTACTTTCCGCATGGTGTGCACAGCCACATGCGGGAAGTAAGCGGAACAATGCATTCCTATGGGTGCGGGATCACCGCGATTCCGCAAATTAATGAGCATGCTGCGGTTTTTACAGCGAAGCGATTCCGCCGCGGTAAAAACCGCAGCATTAGTACAGCATTGCGGAATCCCATAGGAATGCATGGGATGCTTATTTTTCGCGGCAAAATCGCGCAGTTAAAACCGCCGCAGAAACGCGAAAAAAACGCCACGTGTGAACTCAGCCTTACTGGGAACACTATGTTTGACGAGTGTGACCAACCTGTCAATCACTTTCCAAGCGATGCTTCAAATCGCTTGGAAAGTGCTTGAATATCGCACGCAAAAATCGCGGCATAATCGCGGTGAAATCGCGCGGAAAAAAATGCGCGATTTCTGGGAAGGAGTGCGGTTTTTAGTGAGCGTTTTAAAACGCTACGTGTGCCCACAGCCTGAAACTGGTCCGACTAGGGCAAAAAAAGTCGGAGTTTCATCCGAAACCCGACCCAAATGCAAGTCAATGGGGAATAAAAGTTAGCATTGAGCGGATGACAATCATCCACTCAATGCCGACTTTTATTTCCCATTGACTTGCTTTGGGGTCGGGTTTCGGACGAAACTCCGACTTTTTTGCCCTAGTCGGACCAGTTTCATCTGACTCAAATTTTGTTTCATTCGGGTTTCACGAAAACCCGATCCGACCAAAGTCGCTCAACTCTAGTGGGAACATCATGGCGTGGAGCGATGTTTCAGCATACGGCACTGGCAAACATTATATTATTGAAGAAGGAAGGATGAATGGACAAATGTGGAGACATTCTTGATAAAAATCTGCTGCCATCCACCAGGATGAAGAAGATGAAATGAATGTGGACATTTCAGTAAGACGATGATCCCAAACACACAGCCAAAGGAAAAGCTCAAGTGTTTCCGAGAAAGAAAATAAAGCAGCTAGAATGGCCCAGCCAATCACCCAAATCCAAAACAAAATTTATGGAAGGAACTAAAGATCAGAGTTCATAGAAGGCGCCCACGGGGCAATCAGGATTTGAAGAGTGTGTGTGTGGAAGAATGGGTCAAGATCACACCTGAGCAATGCCTGCGACTAGTTTCTCCATACAAGCGGTGTTCTGAATCTGTCATTACCGACAAAGGCTATTGTACAAACTATTACCGTATATACTCGAGTATAAGCCGACCCGAGTATAAGCCGACCCCCCTAATTTTGCCACAAAAAACTGGGAGAACTTATTGACTCGCGTATAAGCCTAGGGTGGGAAATGCTCCATAGATTATTCCCCCATATGGTGTCCTCAGAAGTAGCTCCATAGATTATTCCCCCATATGCTGCCCCCATAAGAAGCTCCATAGATTATTCCCCCATATGGTGTCCTCAGAAGAAGCTCCATAGATTATTCCCCCATATGCTGCCCCCATAAGAAGCTCCATAGATTGTCTTTTTTTTATTTTTACATGCAGCAGCAGCATGGGGGCAGCATATGGGGGAACATACTCACCCCTCCGTCGCTGGGTGTCAGGTGCCGGTGTCACTGCTGGCACCTGAGATACTCACGTGTCCTGCGTCCATGGCTGCTCACCGCTATCTGCCACGTCATCAGTCAGTGACGTTCAGACTGCAGGGGGCGCGGCGCGCACTAACCACGTCACCGCGCCCTCTGCTGTCTGAAGTCACTGACCGATGACAGACAGCAGCAAGCAGCCATGGACGCAGGACAGGTGAGTATCGCTATACTTACCCGTCCTGACGCTGTGTCTTGAGCCCCCAGCGTCTCCGCGCTCTCTCTTCCTGCCTTCAGCGGTCACGTGGTGCCGCTCATTAAAACTCACGAATATGCGCATATTCATGAGTTTTAATGAGCAGCACCACGTGACCGCTGAAGGCAGGAAGAGAGAACACGGGGAGAAGCTGGGGGCTCAAGACACAGCGTCAGGACGGGTAAGTATGACCTGACACCCCCGCCCCCCCTCCCCCTCTGACCCCCTTTGTATATGACTCGAATATAAGACGAGAGGGGGACTTTCAGCCCAATTTTTTGGGCTGAAAATCTCGGCTTATATTCGAGTATATACGGTAATTACATTTCGGTAAGCGAGTTCAATACCTTTTCCCTGTGTCATTTCTCATTATTATGCATAATTTAATTAATGGCCATCCATGGGTCGATTTCTTTGCCTGTGTGGATTGGATGGGTTGTTACCAGCATCTAGTGAGAATTTCATGTCAATAGCACCTTTAGAAATATATTTACTTACAAAATTGGTGACGTGCTCAATCCTTAATTCACCCGCTGTGTATATAAATGAATAAAAGTTATATCTGTTAACCAAATCTATAGTGAAATTATCTTAAGCATGTCTAGTTCTGATGACTCTAAATTCCCCAACCTGAGGTTAAGCACTGACACTTTTTGCTTTTTTTTTTTTTCTTTTTTACAACGGCTGCCAATTCGCTTTATAAAAGAAAAAGTTATATATTTTTGATTTTGGAATTTTTTTTTTTTTTTAATCTGAATTGGTAACAGGTAAAATTGAGGCAGATGGTAACCAATCATTTTAGCAATAATGGTACAGGTAAGCAGCACTACTAACCTCTTTGCTCTCTCCAAGTCATCATTCGCTTGCTCCAGTTCTCGGATATACTTCTGCAGTTGATCTCGGACCGCTCTGGTTTGGGAAAGTTCGTTCTCCAGTGTACAGATCTGTGTGTAACTTGATGCATGGTGCTCCTCATACTTTCCCTGATGAGAAAATGTTTTTTTTTTTGTTTTTTTTTTAAAAGAACACCCTCACTTTTTTTTTTTTTTTCCTTTCAGCTCCATAATTTGAAGTGTATATCTCCCCCAAAAAACAGTTCCGGAGCAGATATTCTCAGAACTCTGCATAGTGCCAGGCACTTCACTGGCAGCTGAGCTGCAGCATGTGAGAATGGATACGAGTGCTTCACCGAACCGATGTTTATAACCATCCTTGGGATCAAAATATATTTTTTCGACAGAAGTGATTTTTGTACCATTTTTTCCACATATCATGTGCTTTTCAAAGGATAGTCTTAGAACCACACAATGTATAAGGAGAAAAATGGCACAAAAATACATTTCACTTTAACACAATGTACTTTTAAATGTACCGGAAATATTATAATAAAAAAAAACAAAAAAAAAAACAAACCACAACAAACCACCAAACAAGTCTGTAGATGCCAAAACAAAGAATGATACTGGTCCAATAAACAAAAAAAACAAAAAAAAACAAAAAAAAAAACACACAACACACACAGCACATTGCATGTGGTGAGCTTTTAGATTGAGCAAAAAGATTTGCAAGACTCAGGTCCAACAGCAACATCAGGTGTCCATGGTTGTTGGACCAGAGCACTGTGTACCAATTTCTCACCTGCCGGCTTCCCTCGCACCTCTAATTAGTATGTCCGATGCATGGCCACTGAACCAGGGTTCTGCCAATCTTGTTGCTGAAATCTAAAAAACAGCCTTAAAAAATGCTCATTTTTTCAGAAAACAGTGAGCGCAGTTCATCAAAGCCAGTATTCTGGGGGTAAAAAGCTTTGAAACGTAGCATAATGCTGCGGTAACTTGAGACTGCGCTACAATTTTGTGACTTTTGGATTTCTCCTGCAAAGTGGATGGAGCTGCGGTGGGGCGCAGGAATGGCAACCGCCACTCATTAAATACACGATAAGTGGCGGTGTTCCCTATGCCACAAATCTTACTCCAGCAGACATTGGAGTAGGATTTGTGGTGAAGCACACACCACTCATGTGATGCTCCCTATTTATGAAGAGGCTTGCACATCTTTATGAATCAGGAGCATCTGACTCCAGAACAGTGGTTCACGCCGGTCTTGATGAATCAGGCTTTGTGTGTGAATCCAAATTTATTGCCTGGACAACCTGTTCTGAATGCCTATGTTTCCGCTACTAAAATAACACTACTTCTCACATCTGGTGTTGCTCCAGCAGTGTTGGCACTGGCTCTCCCAGGGCTCTCATGACATTGTTATGTCACGCGATCTCTGTGGACAATCAGCGCTGGCTTTACACCCTCCAATTCAAGATGTCGGGAGGAAGTGAAAGCTGCTGCTGCTCACTCCCTTCCTCCAGATGCCAATTACACCTGTAGGATGGCAGAATGAAGCCTGTGTCGATTGGCCATAGGAATGACATGACATATGTCACATGAGCCCCGGGACAGCCAGTGTTGACACTGAAGGTGAGTGTAAGTGCAACCCCTTTAAGGAGTTTTTACCTTAGCTGGTCAGTACAAGATCATGAAGTGGGGGATGGATTCTAAGTTACTGTAGATACCTTTTTGCATCAGTTTAGCTTAGTTGGGGGACATAGAGCCCTTGGTTATTAACCGCTGCCACTATGAGAGACACTAAGGGGCCAATTCATCAAAGTCTTAATGCCAGGAAGCTTTTGGTGTTTTTTTTTTTTTTTTGACAGTTTGACAAAGCTTTGCCAAAATGTGCGGAGCTGGAAAATGGTCACACCTGTCTGTCAATTAACTGAAAAAAGCTCACACTTTGGAGGCCAGAAATGTTACTCCAGTCCCTGACTGGAGCATTATTTCTGGTGCAGCACATGGAGGTGAATACCACTTACTAGAAGCGCCAAATTCATTAACTGGTGTGCGCCTCTTAATGATCTCAGAGCCTTCTATTTCGGCAAAACTGGTGTAGCATCAGTGAGCTTTCTTTGGACATGACAAGTTAACTTTAACAACTCTTTGTCCGCCTCAAAGTGGCAGCAGCTACAACCCACACTTTTAAATTAAAGCAATACAATGTAAAATTAACCCTTTAAACGGGTGCACGGAGACAGAGCAATGTCATTCGATTTGGGCTTTATATAAGAACTCTTAACTGGCTCATGGATTTAACCTCTGTGTAACAAGTATTATCCATGCACCAGAGATCCAAGCTACACTGCGTTACTGCTCAGTGCCAGCCGGTGCCACGCGGGATGGAGTCGCTACCGCACAATACCCTTTTGTCAAGGAGATTTGTGAAGTCTTGTGTATTTACAATTTGCATCGGACACAGAAAGTTGCTTTATGTCAAGGCTACTGTCATGTTTAGAACAATTTAAATTGCTCAAATGCAGCTGAAATAATAATGACAAAAAATTGCAAAAACTGGGGATTTAACCATATTTCAGCGCTGGAAAAACCAGGTAGAAACGTGAGTAAATAGGGAAGAACCTAATGCCGCAGCCAGAGGTGCAACGATAATGGTCACAACATGGCTCCACAGAATCAGGAGGATCAGAGTTATTTTCAGCCGAGTGTGTGTCCTCCGATACATATTAGGCTAAAAATCTATGCAGTGCAGAGAGACATCAGCTCCCTGCACCGCAATCACTGCCGGTCAATCAGGGGATGGCAGTTGACATCAACGTGCCCATCGCAGGTGGCGCATGGCGTCCCTGCACATCTATGAAGAAAAGCACCAAAATGGGAAAAAGTCATTACAGGATGGAGGTGCAGGACAAGGGGACATTATTACAGAATGGGGACATTAATACAAGATGGTGGCAAGGATGGAGGATAATATTACAGTATGTCTGAATAACAAGCTGGTGGAGGTCCATAGAACTCTAGTCATGCCACTAGCCGCAGCGTTTCAGAGAAAACGTGCTGCCAGGTTCTTCTAAATGTAATGACAGGTTCCCTTTAAAGAGAACCTGTCAGCACAATTTTACATGGAGTAGAGCTATCTATGGCTTTATAGCGGCTTATCTCCCCCCAATAAAGAGGATACTTTTTTTGCACAGATACAATGTGCCAATCATGAGTACTCTAGAGTAAAACCATATGCAAATCAGGCTGGACATGCACTAGGGGACCTGACAGTGCACTTTCAAAAAATCAACATGCCCCCAGTGCACTTCCAACTCGATTTGCATGTGGCTTCTACACTAGATTACTTATGACCATTATAGAATAGAATACTAGAGGTGAACAACTGGCTACGACGGTGGTGCAGGCAGCAAGGATTTGGATTCTTGGACCATGGCGTCAATTACCTCTACGATGGACTTCTCGCAAGAGATGGGATACACCTCACAAAACCTGGGAAACACACATTCGCCAGAAGACTTGCCACACTCATCAGGAGGGCTAGAAGAAGAGGGGATGGGAGGAAAAACAGCAGACAAGAACATGCAGCAGAAGGACAAACTAATCAAGGATACTAGACGTGGTAAAGAGGACCCAAGACAGGGTACTCAGAAGGAAGCTAAGAAAAAGGAAGCAAAACTTCTTTCCTGCATGCTGACCAACGCAAGAAGCCTGACCAATAAGATTGAAGATCTGGAGTTGGTAATGTATGAGGAAAAATACAACATGGTTAGACGACAGCTATGACTGGGCGGCTAACTTGCAAGGATATAATTTGTTTAGGAGGGATAGTAAAAAAAGGAAAGGGGGTGGAGTCTGTCTATATATAAAGTCCACTTTAAAGCCCACACTAAGAGACGATATACAAGAGGGAAATGAAGAGGTGGAGTCTCTGTGGGTGGAGATACAAGGAGAGAAAAGTAATAAAATCCTCATAAGGGTTTGTTATAAGCCACCAAATATAACAGAAACCACTGAAAATGTATTATTGAAACAAATAGACAAAGCAGCAAATCACAATGAGGTGATTATTATGGGGGACTTCAACTACCCCGACATAGACTGGGAAACTGAAACCTGCGTATCTCAGAAGGTAAACCAATTTCTGTCAGTGACCAAGGATAACTATCTGTCACAACTTGTGCAGGGCCCAACTAGAGGGACAGCCCTTCTGGACTTAATTTTAAGCAACAGGCCAGATAGAATAACAGACGTACGAGTCGATGGGCACCTAGGGAACAGTGACCACAATATAATACAATTCCACTTGTCCTTCAGTAAGGTGCCCTGGAAGGGGGTTGCGAAAACGCTGAATTTCAGGAAAGCAAAGTTTGATCAGCTTAGAGAGGACCTTCACCAAATTGATTGGGACAATGTCCTCAAAAATAGGACCACAGAAAATAAATGGGAAATATTTAAATCAGTTTTACACACCCACTGCGAGCTAGCCATACCGTACAGAAATAAAAGGGTAGGAACAGGAGAACACCAATGTGGCTAAATAAGGATGTAAAAAGGGCAATAAATAACAAGAGCAAGGCATTTAGGAAGTTAAAACAAGAAGGCAATGAAGAAGCATTAAAAAATTATAGAGAAAAAAATAAAATGTGCAAAAAACAAATACATTTAGCAAAAGTGGAAACTGAGAGACTCATTGCTAAGGAAAGTAAAACAAACCCCAAACTATTCTTTAATTATATAAACAGTAAAATGATTAAAATTGATGGTGTCGGCCCTTTACAGAACAATGAGGGTGAAATCATAGAGAGCGATGTGGGAAAAGCAAATGTTTTAAATACTTTTTTCTCAACAGTGTTCACACAGGAAAAGGATTTGCCAGGGGAAATGCAGAGTGATAATGTAAACTCCCCATTAAGTATTACCTGCCTAACCCAGGAAGAAGTGCAGAACCGCCTTAGTAAGATTAAAATTGACAAATCACCAGGCCCTGATTGCATTCACCCTCGGGTATTAAGGGAGTTAAGTAATGTGATAGACAGGCCTCTATTCTTTATATTTAGAGACTCTATAGAAACAGGGTCTGTTCCTTTTGATTAGCGGCAAGCAAATGTGGTACCAATATTCAAAAAGGGGTGTAAAAGGGAACCTGGAAACTATATGCCGGTAAGCTTAACAGCGGTTGTGGGTAAAATTTTTGAAGGGTTTCTAAGGGATACCATTATGGAATATCTCAATGCTAATAAATGTTTAACTCCATATCAACATTGATTTATGAAGGATCGCTCCTCTCAGACTAACCTGATCAGCTTCTATGAGGATGTAAGCTCTCAAATGGACCAAGGAGAATTATTGGATGTCATTTATCTCGACTTCTCTAAAGCATTTGACACTGTCCCACATAAAAGATTGGTAAGTAAGATGAGAAAGCTTGGGCTAGGGGAAAATGTGTGTAGATGGGTAGGTAGCTGGCTTAGTGATAGAAAACAAAGAGTGGTTATTAATGGGGCATACTCAGATTGGGCCAGGGTTACTAGTGGGGTACCACAGGGTTCTGTATTGGGCCCCCTACTATTTAATATATTTATTAATGATCTAGTGGATGGCTTGCACAGTAAAATATCAGTATCTGCAGATGATACAAAACTATGTAAGGTAGTTAACACAAAGGAGGAAAGTTTGCAACTACAGACAGATTTGAGTAAATTGGAGAATTGGGCTGAAAACATGGATTTTTGTGAGTACTCACCGTAAAATCCTTTTCTCCGAGACGCTCATTGGGGGACACAGAGACTGTGGGTGTGTGCTACTGCCGTCTGGAGGCTGACACTAGGCATACAAAAAACAAGTTAGCTCCTCCTCCTCCGCATACACCCTCGCCCCTATAGCGGGCGGAAACCAGTTTAGTGCAAAAGCAGTAGGCGGACATACAAAAATTAGCCTTAATGCAATAAATCATATGTCTGAAAAAAGGATCACCCTGTCTTAAACAAGAAAATATGTTAAATAATAAGTATGAGCCAACCGGCTATCAGGGCGGGTGCTGTGTCCCCCAATGAGCGTCTCGGAGAAAAGGATTTTAAGGTGAGTACTCACAAAAATCCATGTTTCTCCTTCGTCTCATTGGGGGACACAGAGACTGTGGGACGTCCTAAAGCAGTCCCTGGGTGGGATAAGGCTGTGTGCACACGCTGCGGAAAAGGTGCGGATTCATCCGCGCGGATTTTGTACAATCCGCAGGTGAAACCGCAGGTCAAAAGACCTGCGGTTTTACCTGCGGATTGCTCTGCGGTTTTGCCCTGCGGTTTTTCATCTCCTCAATGGAGGAGATGGCAAACCGCAGGAGAATCCGCAGAAAGAATTGACATGTCAATTCTTTCTGCGGATTGAAAACCGCAGATAATCCGCGCGGAAAATTCCGCACCGTCTGCACTGCGGTTTTTGATTCCCATAGGGAATCATTGTACTGTACACCGCAGCAAAATCCGCAGCGTGTGCACACAGCCTTACACTCACCGATCCAAGCCGCATGCTTTCCTGTTTAAAGGTGTGCCACTGCTGCTTGGAGAATTTTTCTGCCCAGGCTCGCATCTGACGAAGCCTGAGTATGCACACTGTAATGTTTACAAAAAGTGTGCAGGCTGGCCCAGGTTGCTGCCTTGCATATCTGTTCTGCCGAAGCCTGGTGCCGAAGCGCCCACGAGGCGCCCACTGCCCGAGTAGAATGCGCCCTTACTCCAGCTGGAACTGGCGTGCCTCTAATACGGTAAGCCTCCTGAATGGTTAGGCGAATCCATCTGGCTATGGTTGACCGTGAGGCTGCGAGGCCCTTCCTGCGCCCTTCGGGGATCACAAACAACGAATCCGTCTGGCGGAAAGGTGCTGTCCTCGACACGTATCTCCTGAGAGCTCTTACCAGATCCAATGTGTGGAGCGCCTTTTCCACCCTGTGAACTGGCGCTGGACAGAAAGAAGGCAGCACAATGTCCTCATTAATATGGAACGAGGACACCACCTTTGGTAAAAAAAGGTGGCGGAGGCCTAAGGACTACCTTGTCCTTAAAAAAGGTCAGGAAAGGGGCTCTACAAGATAACGCTCCCAACTCCGATACTCGCCTAATGGATGTTATGGCTACCAGGAACACAACCTTTCTGGATAGATATGCCAATGAAACATCCTGTAGTGGCTCAAACGGAGCCTCCTGTAGTACCGACAGGACCAGATTAAGATCCCAGGCCTCCAATGGTGCTCTGAAGGGAGGTACTAAATGAACGACCCCCTGCAGGAACGTTCTGACCTGCAAATTTGTAGCGATCTTTCGCTGAAACAGGACCGACAGGGCCGATATCTGTCTTCTAAGGGAACTTGGCGCCAAACCTGCGTCTAGGCCAGACTGAAGGAAAGCCAGTATGTTGGGCACAGAGAAGGACAATGGCGGAACCCCGTGTTCCCGACACCACTGGAAGAAAACCTTCCAAGTGTTATAATAGATCCTTGCCGAGGCTGGCTTTCGGGCCCTTACCATTGTCGCGACTACCTCGCGCCCAAACCCCGCCTGGGTCAGCACCCAAGATTCAATGGCCACGCCGTCAAACGCAGGGCCCTAAGTTCGGGTGGCAGATCGGTCCCTGGGACAGTAAATCTGGTCGTTCCGGTAGCTGCCATGGTACGTCTGCGATGAGCTGTACCAGATCCGCGTACCATGCCCGTCGGGGCCAATCCGGGGCCAGCAGAATTGCCGGAACCCCCTCTGTCTTTATCTTCCTGATAACCCTGGGGAGAAGTGGCAGCGGCGGGAACAAGTATGGGAGCCGAAAAGGGTTCCAGGGTATCACCAATGCGTCCGCTGCGATTGCTTGCGGATCCTGAGACCGGGCGACAAACACGCCCACTTTGGCGTTCTTCCTGGAGGCCATCAAGTCCACGTCTGGTGTTCCCCAGCGCTGGCAAATCTGCTGGAACACCTCGGGATGTAGTGACCACTCCCCGGCCGTGATGTCCTGCTGGCTTAGGAAATCCGCTGCCCAATTCTCGATGCCTGGAATGTGAACCGCTGAGATCATCGAGTGGGTCCTCTCGGCCCAGCGGAGGACATGTCCCACCTCGCGCATGGTTGCCCTGCTGCGTGTGCCCCCCTGGTGATTCACGTACGCCACTGCCGTGGCGTTGTCCGACTGAATCCGAATCGGGTATCCTGCTAGCACGTGTTGGAACTGCTGCAAGGCCAACCGTATTGCTCGAATCTCCAACAGATTGATAGGGAGACGAGCTTCCTGAGGCGACCACTGCCCCTGTGCCGTGTGGTGGCGGAAGATTGCTCCCCAACCGGAGAGACTCGCATCGGTCGTGATCACTAACCAATGATCCGGAGGAAAGGGCTTTCCCTGCAGAAGCGACCGATCGCGTGTCCACCATCGAAGGGTCTGTCGGACCTGAGAGGACAACCTGCACGGGTGATCGAGTGAGAACGGGCTCCTGTCCCAAGCCGCTAACAGGGCATGCTGCAGGGGGCGGAGATGAAACTGAGCAAACGGGATTGCTTCCATCGCTGCCACCATCCTGCCCAGGACACCCATCCCGAATCGGATAGTATGGAGGCCTGGCTGTTGAAGTCTTCGAGCTCCCTGTCGGAATGCCCGAGCCTTGTCCTGAGGGAGAATTACCAATCCCTGGGAGGTATCGAATATCATCCCTAGGAAAACAATCCTCTGGGCCGGCGTGAGGAATGATTTCTTCCTGTTGATCATCCATCCTAGACGAGACAAGGTATCCAGTGTGATGGTGACACTCTCCTCGCACGCTGGACGGGACGGGCCCTTTACCAGAAGGTCGTCCAGGTATGGCAACACCACAATGCCCCGGGAGTGAAGAGTGGCCATGGCGACCGCCATCACCTTCGTGAATATTCTGGGGGCCGTGGCCAAACCGAAAGGCAGCGCCACAAACTGGAAGTGCCGTCCCTCGACCGCAAACCGTAGGAATCTCTGATGCGGGGGAAAAATAGGGATGTGTAAATATGCATCCTGAACATCGATTGAGGCCAGGTATTCTCCCTTCTCCATGGAGGATATAACCGACCGGAGGGACTCCATGCGAAAATGCCTGACCCTGATGAACCTGTTTAGTAGCTTTAGGTCCAGAACCGGCCTTACCGCTCCATCCTTTTTGGGGACTGCGAACAGGTTGGAATAAAACCCTTTGGTTCTTTCGCTCCTTGGCACCGGAACGATGACCCCTTTGTGCTGCAGCACTTCGATGGCCCCCCGTAATGCCTCTGCTCGAGACCTTGACTTGGGAAGCCGGGAGGGAAAAAATCGTGTTGGCGGACTTTTTATAAACTCTATCTTGTACCCGGAAGATATCAGCTCCGTCACCCATGCGTCGCGTGCCACCGCAGCCCATATGTGACAGAACCGTTGCAGACGACCGCCAATCCTGCTGTCCTCAGGTACCGCACTTCTCGAGTCATTTTGTAGAGGGCCTCTGGGACCTGGCCCCCCTTGATCTGGGCGGACGCCCTCGCATCCTACCCAGCGGGTTGGTCCTGTAGGTGACCTGACGCTCTGTCATGGTTATAGCGCGCAGGAGCGGGGGTACTGGCCGTTGCCGTCCACGCGGGTGCGCGAAATGCCCGAAAACGCGCCTGAGGCTGACGAAATGGCGTCCTTGTCTTCTGTTGTGGGAGAAAACTACTTTTACCCCCTGTTGAGTCCGAAATGAGTCTATCCAATTCTTCCCCAAATAGTCGGTTACCCTGAAAGGGAAGGGAAGTCAAGGATTTTTTAGACACCGAATCAGCCCGCCACAGCCTTAACCACAAGGCTCTCCTAATGGCGATTGCGTTTGCTGCTGCAAGTGCTGCGCTATTAGCTGCATCCAAGGATGCATTAATTAGATAGTCACCCGCCATTGCGATCTGACTTGTTATCTCAGCCACCTCTGCTGGCAACTCCCTATCCTGCAGGATCTCATTTAAAGAGTCCGACCAGGACATCATGGCTTTGGCTACCCATGTTGCCGCAAAGGAAGGGAAGAGTGCTGATCCTGATGCTTCAGATACCGAGCGCGCTAATCCCTCTATGAGCCGATCCGTGGGGTCCTTGATGGCCGAACCACTAGGCACTGATAACAGGGATCTCGAGGCCAGGCGGGATACCGGGGGATCCACCGCCGGAGACTCTGTCCATTTTTTACAGAGCTCTGGCGCAAATGGATATCTTGATCCTAGCGTCTTCTGTCCTGAAAAACGCTTGTCTGGCCGTTCCCGGTGCCGCTGCACTATATCCTCGAACTCAGGATGAGTGCTGAACACTCTCCGCGGCTTCCGGGCCTTTTTAAAAGACACCTTATGCCCTGCGGTTAGGATGACCTCATCAATACCCAGAGTCTGGTTGACAGCCTCAATGAGACTGTCCACCGTCTCCCGGCACCCTGGGGTGTCCAGGTCCAAGGATTCTTCCACATCCTCTACTGAGCTCTGCTCGCTCCCTGAAAGGGGTGACGGCGAGCGTGATGCCACACTCGCAGATGCTGAAGCACCGGAGGGGCCTGGCGACACAGTATGGGTTCCCTTCCTATGTGCCTGCCTAGAGAGAGTGCGGCCCCTGCAGGCCGGCGGCTCATGTGAGGAGGCAGAACCCTCCCAACCAGACGAGCCGTCATCTCTACCCCTATCCGGGGCCTGAAGGGTCTCAATTGCCTTTGTTAATGATACCATAGACCGAGAGAGGGATACCGCCCACTCTGGGGGTTCCGGACCCCTGGGCTCTGCTGCGGGGGAGGGCTCCTGGGCGCGTTCGGTGACACAGGTTTCACATAATTTACTGGTCTGCGCTCGTGGGAATCTAACCCCACAGGAAACGCATGCGGCATAGAAGGATGCGTGCGCTTTACCTTTTCCAGACATACTGCTGGAAAAAGGCCAAAGAAAAAAAAAATTTATATATATATATATATATATATATATATATATATATATATATATATATATATATATATATATATATATATATATATATATATATATATTTTTTTTTTTTTCCCTTTTTCAAGGAGGGCGAATGCGGAGGAGAGGGGAGCCCTATATGCCCTAGCGTGGCCTTCAGGCCGGGGTCACACTTACCCCTCTGTAGTCCTTTTCCCGGCTCCTGCCGTGGGAGGCCCCTCCAGCTGCGTTGGTGGCGGTCTCCGGGGACTGCCGCGCTTTGCGGTAAGCTCCTGCGGCCTACCCCGGACTGCCGTCGGGGACTCCATTTTATCCGGCGCCCGCCCTGCCAGGAGGGGGGCGGCGCCGGAAGTGACGCCGACGGACGCCGCACTGAGGGCGGGACTTCCGCCCGCGGATCAGGCCGGAGCCGCGGCCTAAATTACGATACCCCCCGCCCCGGATCCTGTAACGCCGATACCGGGGACGGGGGGCGCCAAAGCGACGCCGCCTAAGATGCGGCCGGAGCGCTGCCGCCCACTTCCGCCCGCGGCCTAGGCCGAAGCCGCGGGCTAAATTAATGGCGCTACCCACCTGGGGTCCAAACGCCGGGCCCCAGCGACGTTCTCTCCTCCACCTCCTGTGCAGCCACTGCCTGCTCTGCCCCAGGTATTGGGGGGGGTTTTGGGGGGGGTGGTCCACCTGACTCTGCGCCCAGGGCCCTCCGCACCTGCTAGTCTCCTTCTTGGACGGTGCAGGCACCCTAACTCCGTCTGCCCTGTAGGGGCGAGGAGAGGGACCGTCCGCCGCCGTGCAGCACCGCCGTCAAGCGTTGGTGGAGCAGTGGGGGCGCACAGACTAGTCTTGTGCCCGTGTGCAAGCCCATGGTTTCCATACCTAGGGGTGGACAGGGCTAAGTCTGGCATAGTGTCCCACGTCGCGGGAGAGGAGACGTGGAGGGACTCTCGCACGTAGCCGCCCGTTGCTGGTTTGGGGAAATCGGATCCTTTCTATAAGATGCGTTGCCCCTTCTCGTCTTCAAAAAATAACAAACACGAAAAATAGATGTCTGGGGAAAAGTCCCAGAGGTGTCCCTCGGTGCGGGAAAGGATACGCGGAGCGATGCTCAACGCGTGCTCGCCCGTTGATGGTTTGGGGAGATCGGACCCTTTCTATAGGATCCGTCGCCCCTATCTCCTCTTCATAGTGAGAACCGAAAAAGAAACCTAGTCTGGAGAAACCAGACTGCGTGTGCCTCCAAAGACACTAAGCAAAAAACTGGTTTCCGCCCGCTATAGGGGCGAGGGTGTATGCGGTGGAGGAGGAGCTAACTTGTTTTTTGTATGCCTAGTGTCAGCCTCCAGACGGCAGTAGCACACACCCACAGTCTCTGTGTCCCCCAATGAGACGAAGGAGAAAAATAGGTATTAGACCTACCGGTAATGATGTTTCCAGGAGTCCATCCTGACAGCACCATGGAGGACGTCCTCCTCCTCCTCCTTACAGGGACAGGAAAGCACACGAGAGGTTAAAAGGCCATGTCCCACCCCCTTTCCCTCAGTGATTTGACAAGTACCACAAGGTGGATGATGCTAGTAATGGTTTAATGAAACAATCATATTACAGCATATGACATAATACAACATAGTATAACATAACAGGGAGGGAACTACCCGTGCTGTCAGGATGGACTCCTGGAAACATCATTACCGGTAGGTCTAATACCTATTTTCCAGGACGTCCACCTGACAGCACCATGGAGAGTACCAAAGCACCTCCTCAGGGTGGGATTACTGCCTGGAGAACTTTTCTCCCAAATGCGGTTTGTTGGCCAGCTAACACATCTAGTTTGTAGTGTTTGCAGAATGTATTAAGACTAGCCCAGGTTGCCGCTCGACAAATTTGATCAACTGACGCCCCCGCCCGCTCGGCCCATGAGGCCGATACCGCCCTCGTAGAGTGGGCTTTTAAGGAATCAGGCGGGCTGGCGCCTTCAGCCTGGTAGGCATCCGAGATTACTGAGGTAATCCAACGCGCGATGGACGCCTTAGAGGCCTTCTTCCCTTTATTCCTACCTCCAAAGAGAACGAGCAGGTTCGGGTCGACACGCCAACTATTGGTGGCCTCTAGGTATTCTATAACTGCGCGCCTCACGTCTAGCGAGTGGAGCCGCCGCTCCTTCTCATTTCGGGGATTATCGCAGAAAGAGGGTAACACTACCTCCTGGTTCAGATTTCTTGTAGAGGCTACCTTCGGGGTAAATGCCGGGTCTAACCTTAGGATTATACTATCCTCTCTTATCTGGAGGTATGGATCCTTAGTGGATAGGGCCTGGATCTCCCCTATTCTTTTGGCCGTGGTAATGGCTACTAGAAAGGCCGTTTTACGAGTGAGAGCAGGGATGGTTATCTTCTCACTAAGGGCGAAAGTGTCCGAGCAGAGGAACCGAAGTACCAGGCCCAGGTCCCATGGCGGGGTGAGCTGCCTAATTGTGGGGCGCAGGCGCTGTGTGGCTTTTATAAACCTTATCACCCAGGGATGTGCAGCTAACTGATAATCGAAGAAGGCGCTCAAAGCTGAAACCTGGACTTTTAGAGTGCTGGGCTTGAGGCCTTTATTAAAACCTGCCTGCAGGAACCCTAGTATGTTAGGGAGATCAGGGGGTGCCTGCCACGAGCTCGGACTTGCCACCCTCCAGACAGAATCTTTTCCATATCTTCCGATAAATTGCCGACGTCACTGGCTTCCTGCTGGCCTGTAGGGTGGATATGACCTGCTCCGACAATCCTTTTGCCTTCAGGATGTCCCTCTCAGGATCCAAGCCGATAAATGGAGTCTTGCTGGGTCCGGGTGGTGGATCGGGCCCTGGTGGATGATGTTCTCCCACAAGGGCAGCTCGACTGGATCTTCTACTGCCATGGCTCCCAGAAGGGAAAACCAGCTTCTCCTCGGCCAGTATGGCACTATCAATATCACTCTTGCGTGGTCCTCGCGTATCTTTCTGAGCACTGCCGGTATGAGGGCCAGTGGTGGGAACGCATAAGAGAGGGATTCTCCCCAAGTCTGACTCAGGGCGTCTACGCCTTTTGGATGGTCCATCGGATTTAGGGAGTAGAATCTGGGAACCTTCGAGTTCTTCCGGCTTGCGAAGAGATCTATACTGGGGTTCCCCCAGCGCTGACAAAGCTGGTCGAAGATCTCTACGTTCAATTCCCACTGTCGGGTGGATCTGTTGTCTGCTCAGGTAGTCTGCCACTTCGTTTTGGGAACCCTCTAGATGTACCGCGGTCACGGACCGAACTGTCCGTTCTGCCCACGTGAATATCTTTTCCGCCAGTGCCTGTAGTGGTTGATGTCTGGTTCCTCCTTGGTGTTTCAGGAATGCCACTGTCGTTGTATTGTCGGATAAAATGCGAACATGACGACTCTTTAGTACCGACCGGTTTCTCCGCAACGCTTCCCAGACCGCGAAAAGTTCCTTGAAACTGGAGGATCTGGCCTTGATGCTTGCTGGCCACTTCCCCTGGAAGATCTTCCCTTCTATGTGGGCTCCCCATCCCCACGCACTTGCGTCTGTGGTGACTACCACGTATGGAGAGGTTGTCCAATGCACGCCCACCTGAAGGTTCCTGGCCTGTAACCACCAGCGAAGGGACTCCTTTACTCGTCCTGAGAGCCTTAGGGGTTTGTCTAGCGACGCCTGACTCCTGTCCCACCTCGCGAGAATCTCTCTTTGTAACAACCGCGAGTGGAATTGGGCCCAACGGACGCACTGGATGCAGGCCGTCATGAGGCCCAGGACCTCCATTGCTTCCCTTATGGAGCATTGACGATTCAACAGGCCTCTGGTTCTGGCCTGAATGGACTTCTGCTTCTGCTTGGGTAGCCAGGATATTCTGTCGGCTGAGTCTAGGAGGACTCCCAGGAATACCTTTTTGGTGTCTGGTGTGAGGTCCGACTTCTCCCAGTTGATCACCCAGCCCAGGAACTCCATCACAGTAGTTGTTCGGATCCTGTCTCGGATGAGCGCTTCTTTGGATCTTGCCACCAGTAAGAAGTCGTCCAGGTACGGCACAATCACAATACCCTGATCTCTCAGGTAGGCCACCACCTCTACCACCAGCTTTGTAAAGATCCTGGGAGCTGAGGCCAGCCCGAATGGAAGACCCTGGAACTGGAAATGGCAGGTCCGGGCTGGTGAACTGATCGCGAACCTTAGTAGGCCTTGGGATGAGGGATGAATAGGAATCTGATAGTATGCCTTTTTTAGGTCTAGGGTGCACATAACTGCGTCCCTGTCTATCAGAGGAATTGCGGATCGGATTGATTCCATCCGGAACCTCCTGTATCTGACCCAAGCATTTAGTGGCTTCAGGTTTATGATGGTGCGGGCCTCGCCGGATTTCTTTGTGATTGCAAACAGGGAAGAGTAGTGCCCTTTCCCTCTTTCTGACGGTGAAACTGGTATTATGACCCCTGAGTCTAACATGGCCTGAAGATCCGACCACATTGCGGAGTCCTCCTGGACGACAGTGGGGGCAATATATCTGTCGGGGGGAGGAGAATAGAGCTCTATCCTGTAACCTTCCCTGATGGTTCTGAGGACCCACTGATTGTTGGTGACTCGTGACCAGTTTGCTGCAAAGTGGCGAAGTCTCCCCCCAATGCCTATGGCGTCATTGTCTCCTCGATCTAGATGTCGATGCAAATGGGGGACCTCTGTTCCTCCCACTTTGGCTGAAGGAGCCTTTGTAGGAGCTTCTATTAGACCTCGCCCGGCCCCTAAACTCTGACTGTCCTCTGAAGAAGGAGCCTCTCCGAAAGGACTGGGACCGCCTGGGCTTTTCTTCCGGGAATCCCTTATTCTTATCGGACACCAGCTCAAGGATATTATCCAGGGCTGGACCAAACACCCTCAGACCCGAGAAAGGGATGGCACATAACTTTGCTTTAGAAGGGTTATCCCCCGACCAGGATCTAAGCCAGACTGCTCTCCGGGCCGCATTAGAGAGGGTGCTGTTTCTGGCCGCAAACCTAACTGATTCCGCCGACGTATCCGACAGGAACGCCGTGGCTGATTTCAAGAGAGGAAGAGATGCTAGTATCTCTGACCTCGGGGTCTTGTTGGTTAGGTGTTCCTCCAACTGCCCCAACCACAGGAACATAGACCTAGCCACCGAGGTGGCTGCTATGTTGGCTCTAATCAGGGCCGCCGACGTCTCCCATGCTCTTTTTAACAAGACGTCCGCCTTTCTATCCATCGGGTCTCGAAGACCGGATGAGTCCTCGGCTGGGATAGCCGACTTCTTAGTAACCTTGGCGACTGGGACGTCGATCTTAGGGACTTCTTCCCACGCCCGAGTTTCCTCGGGATCGAAGGGCAGTCTATTTTTAAAGTCTCGGGAGAGTGTCAACCGACGCTCTGCTTCTTTCCACTACTCCAGGATCATTGCTTTGATGTTCTCGCTTACAGGGAACACCACCTGTTTGCGGGACACCAGTCCTCCAAACATTAAGTCCTGTCTGGACTGTGGCTTAGGGACTTCTTCCATCTGCATGGTATTTCTGACCGTGTGTACCAGCTCGTCCGTATCCTCCAGTCTGAATAGGTACTTTCTGTTCTGCTCCTGACTATCCCCCAGGATCTCGCCTTCTTCCTCCTGATCTGAGTCCCGGAAATCGGATTCCTCGCTAGGGCTCGCCTCTGATACTGGGACTGGTTCCCACCTCGGACGCTTGCGACTTGGCCCAGGGCTGGGGGATCGACGCCGGGTTGTAGAGGCCTGAATCTCTTCCCTTATCAGCGACCTCATTTCGGAAAGTAGAGATGGCTGTTCCTCGCCTATGACCCTGGAGGTACAGGGACCGCATAGGGTCTTGCTATAGGTGTCTGGCAGCTTTACTCTGCACACCGGACATCTGACTGATTTGGAGGTGGCTTTCGCCGGGTCCTTCCCCGAGAGGGACTCTGCCGGGGTTCCCTTTTCCTGATAACATAAGGGGCACCTCATCAGATCTGGGCTGTGGGGACGGTTGGGGAGGGTGGTCTGCGCTATGCGCACTTACCCCTCCACCAGATGCAGTGTTGCCTTCCATCCCCTGGCGTCCGATGCAGTCACACAGCCTGGAACGACCTGTGACGACTCTGGAGAACGCTGTGGTCCAGGAGCGCGCGCGCCCTTGATTTGAAACCGGCTTCTGACGTCACCGGATGTGACGCTGGTAAGCCGCGCCTCCACTTCCTGCCGGGCATCCGCGCGCGACCCCGCTCGGCGCGTGCAGGGAGCCGCCTCCCCGCCTGCTATGGCGCTCCGGCCTCCAATGCCCAGCCGTCGGCGTCGTCCTGCGGGTACTCGGCCCGCCGCGGCCGATTGCGCCCACTTCTGTCGGTGCCCGCACGGCCAGCCGCCTGCGGGGAGCCGACCCGTCCTGGAGCCGAGAGCCCCCCAACCGGGAGGACCGGCTCCCTCCAGGAGCGTCGTCCTGCTCCTTGCCTTTGGAGCCAAGGGACTCCCCACCGGGAAGTTTCGGCCCCGGGACCTCTTGACAGGGGAAGGATTGGACCGGCCGCACGATCCCCTGGGCCCCTCCGGTAAGCTCTCGCGTGTCCCTCCGTGCAGGGACAGGAAAAACACTGAGGGAAAGGGGGTGGGACATGGCCTTTTAACCTCTCGTGTGCTTTCCTGTCCCTGTAAGGAGGAGGAGGACGTCCTCCATGGTGCTGTCAGGTGGACGTCCTGGAAATGGCAAATGAGGTTTAACACAGATAAGTGTAAGGTTATGCACATGGGAAGGAGAAACAGATGCTACAATTACTTACTAAATGGGAAACTGCTGGGGAAATCAGACATGGAAAAAGACTTAGGCATCTTAGTCAATAAGAAGCTAAATTGGAGTGCCCAGTGTCAGGCAGCTGCCACCAAAGCAAATAGGGTCATGGGATGCATTAGAAGAGGTCTGGGGACACGAGATGAAAACATAATTCTCCCTCTGTACAAATCACTCGTCAGACCACACTTGGAGTATTGTGTGCAATTTTGGATGCCAGTGCTCAAGAAAGACATTACTGAACTTGAAAGGGTTCAAAGGCGGGCTACTAAAGTGATAAATGGAGTTGGTTCACTACAATACCCAGAAAGGTTATCAAAATTAGGTCTATTTACTCTAGAAAAGAGAAGACTTAGGGGAGACCTAATATATATATATATATGTACAAGTATATCAGAGGGCAATACAGAGATCTCTCCAATGAACTGTTTGTACCAAGGACTGTGACAAGAACAAGGGGGCATTCTCTTCGTTTTGGAGGAAAGACAATTTCTGCACCAGCATAGAAGAGGGTTCTTCACGGTAAGAGCAGTGAGGCTCTGGAATTCTCTTCCTGAGGAAGTGGTGATGGCCAACTCACTGAATGAATATAAGAAAAGAATGGATGCTTTTCTTGTGAGTAACAGTATAGAAGGTTACGAATAACAGATTATAGGTAGATGGTTGACCCAGCTTAGGGGAAGGAATTTTTTCCCTATGGAGAAAATTGGCTTCTACTCTGTGGGTTTTTTGCCTTCCCCAGGATCAACAATGCAGAACAGCTGAACTAGATGGACATAAGGTCTTCCTTCAGCCTTCAAAACTATGTTACTATAAAAAAGGAATCATTTTTATTATGGAACAAGACCCCTTTTCGGACAAACACTTTTTATAAGATGTGTAGTAATTGCTCATCCTGGAAAAACAACACCACCTTAAAGGGGAGGCCCAATACTGGACAAGCCCAGCTTAATCACGCCAGTGCTTCTTGTAAAATAAAATCAGTGTGCGGAAAATTAATCCGTGTATGGACTTGACCCAAGATGATATTCTAGGACAATGATGTCTATAGAACTGACCCAAAAGACAATTCTCAGTAAAGTTGAAATGCTTTTCTCTCACCCTGATGGTTTCAAGTTCCATCCGTAATTTATTATTCTGAGTCAGGAGGTCTCGGTTCCTGCTCTCCAGCTGGTGGAGTTGTGTTTCCAGCTCGGCCTCATATTCACGACTTGCCACTTGGAATTCTTCAAGTTCTTCCTGAGCTTCCTCTGAACTAAAGCACAAAACAAAATCTACGCGTCCATCAACCTGCTATTAGGGACCCAGCAATCGACACGCAAGAGTCACTTACCATTTCTTATATTTCACTGTCAGATCTTTCCAATATTCTTTCTCTTCTTCTACAGAAATAAAGGTCTCTCTCTCCATGGTGTTGATTTCATCAGCACATCCTACGCCGCAAAACCTGAAACAATTCATATATAGAAAAATATATATATTTTTTATAATTATTAGACATATAGTACATTAGCCCCTTACCGAATTACTCAATTTGAGGCTTAGGCTGACGAAACGCAGTCAGCTGAATGATCTCTTCCGGCTCCTCCATGCACAGGAGCAGCTGGCTCGGCCCAAGGTTCCTGTGTTCTCTATGCGCGATGAGCCAATGACTGTCATAGGAACAGCACAATGACTGGCTCGTCGCTCATAGAGAACACAGATTAGGCCCATACAAACAAGAAAAAAAGCTGTAGTTACCTATGCAAAATGGAGAAAAAAAAAAAAAACCTCACAAAAAACCGCCCCATTTTTATACTCACCTGCTGCACTGGCGCCATTCCGGTGATGTTGCCACAGAGTTTCCCAACGTTCGAGTGACAGTTATGCCACGTGAGTGCTGCAGCTAATCAGCAGCTGCTGATGGGCCGCTTTGGTCACACTTCTCTCGGACATCAGAGGAAGTGTGGGCAAAGCAGAGTATCAGCAGCTGCGGATTGCTACACCTTGTGAGTGCTGGGAAAGTGTAGACATCACTGAAATGGTGCCAGTGAAGGAAGTGAGGGTAAAGTTTTTTTTACATTTTACACAGCATTTAAGCAGGGGTTTTATAGTCCGTGCACAGCCTCTTAACTTTAGCAAATTCATTTGAAAGTTAATAAATTAAAGGGTTGCTCCCCTTTAAGAAAATCTCTAAACTCTCAAAAACTCTGATTGGCTGCAGTCCTACTGTTGTGAAGTCACCACTACAGCCAATCAAGAGAAAGGTACAGCGCTGGACGCCAGTTATTACATTTCTACCAACTCCATCCGAAACTAGCTCTAACTCCAAATCCAGAACCCTATTCTGACTGACCTGAAAACTACCCCTGACGAAGGACACCACCAAAACGCGCATTGGGGTGGATGTCACCCAGCTGCAGGTTTCTTATTACCTCTATTTACTCCAGTAAGTGCAATCATTACTTGGGTCTTGCACCAGTACTCTTTTCTCATAGGACACTTTATGATATATGCATTTTGATAGACATGCACATGATATTTGTCCTTTTATAAATGTGCCCATGTGCAGTTATCTATGGAATCATGCACTTACTGTTATGGAATAATTACTTCCTATTCATGTACCTTGGTTTTTATATTTCTGGGTGTGTGTCCGTTTTCGCAATTTTTGCATACCCACCTGTTACCTCTTAAAATTTAATAAAGAATTTTGCATTTTTTAACCCTGACTTAAATGATCAGTTGTTTCATCTGACCTGCAATCAGCCAGACTAGTAAAAGCCATAAAGAGGGTCCTAGCCGACAACTAAATATCCCTTGAGCCCCTTTATTTGCGTTCATGATTTCCCCACCAGCTGAACAAGAGGAGGACAAAGGTTCCCCCTCTATAAGCCCTGTGATCTCCATTGAACATGATGTAAAAAGTGGTGATCACAGATTTCTCTGTTGGGTCATTCCATTTCATGTGATCCAAATCTGATTTTTTTTTTTTTACCCGACATCTTAGGGTATTTATTTTCTTTGTTTTTTTTTTAGCGCTACTTTAGGCTACTTTCAGACTTGCGTTCTGAGGCGCAGCGCCGCCACTAAGCTCCGCCCCCACCTTCTCCGGTCAGCTCCTCCTATGGGCACATGACGCTCCGTGCGACCGGCGTACCCTATATTTAGTGTTGGGTACGCTGGCATGTTTTTACTGGCGCATGCGCCCTTTAGACGCTGTGCTGATGTGCGCCAAACGCAGTGTTGCATTTTTGTGCGCTCGGCGCAGTGCAAAAAGGGCGCATGCGCCGGCAAAAACATACCAGAGCACAGCCAGCGTACCCAACGCTAAATATTGGGTACGCCGGTCGCATGCAGCGTCATGCGCCCATAGGAGGAGCTGACCGGAGGAGCCGCGGCCGGGGGCGGAGCTTAGCGGCGGCCCTGCGCCTCATAACGCAAGTCTGAAAATAGGCAAAGTGAATTAAAAATAAGAAGTTTTGAATTTTTATCTTCATTAGTTCATTTTTTAGCATATCTCGGGCTAGAATTAAAATAAAGAGACGGGAGAGGAACCATTTTGTTCATAACAGTATGGGCTTTAACCCCTTAGCAACAGAGCCAGTTTGCAGCTTAATGACCAGGCCAATTTTTACAATTCTGACCACTGTCCCTTTATGAGGTTATAACTCTGGAACGCTTTAATGGATCCCGCTGATTCTGAGAATGTTTTTTCGTGACATATTGTACTTCATGTTAGTGATAAAATTTCTTCGATAAGTCTTGTGTTTATTTTCGAAAAAAACAGAAATATGGCGTAAATTTTGAAAATTTTGCAATTTTAAAACTTTAAATTTTTATGCCCTTAAATCAGAGAGATGTGTCACACAAATTTCTTAATAAATAACATTTCCCACATGTCTACTTTACATCAGCACAATTTTGGAACCCAAATTTTATTTTTTGTTAGGAAGTTATAAGGGTTAAAAGTTGATCAGCGATTTCTCATTTTTACAACAAAATTTACAAAACCATTTTTTTTAAGGGACCACATCATATTTAAAGTCATTTTGAGGGGTGTACATGACAGAAAATACCCCAAAGTGGCACCATTCTAAAAACTAGACCCCTCAAAGTGCTCAAAACCACAGTCAAGAAGTTTATTAACCCTTTAAGTGCTTCACAGGAACTAAAGCAATGTGGAAGGAAAAAAAAATAACATTTAACTTTTTTTTGCAAAAAATTTACTTCAGAACCAATTTTTTTTATTTTCACAAGAGTTAAAAGAGAAAATCAACCACAAAATTTGTTGTACAATTTCTCCTGAATACGCCGATACCCCATATGTGGGGGTAAACCACTTTTTCAGCACACGGCAGAGCTCGCAAGGGATGGAGTGCCATTTCACTTTTTCAACGCAGAATTGGCTGGAATTGAGATCGGATGCCATGTTGCGTTCGGAGAGCCCTTAATGTGCCTAAACAGTGGAAAACTCCAACAAGTGACCTCATTTTGGAAACTAGACCCATTAAGGAACTTATCTAGATGTGTGGTGAGCACTTTGAACCTTCAAGTGCTTCACGGAAGTTTATAACGTAGAGTCGTGAAAATAAAAAAATCCATTTTTTTCCACAAAAATGATCTTTTCGCCCCCAAATTTTTATTTTTACAAGGGTAACAGGAGAAATCATACCCCCACAGTTGTTGTGTGATTTGTCCTGAGTACGCAGATACCCCATATGTGGGGGAGAACCACTGTTTGGGCGCATGGGAGAGCTCGGAAGGGAAGGAGTGCCATTTTGCAATGCAGACTTTGATGGAATGGTCTGCGGGCATCATGTTGTGTTTGCAGAGCCCCTGATGGGCCTAAACAGTGGAAACCCCCCACAAGTGACCTCATTTTGGAAATTAGACCCCCTAAGGAACCCCCAAGCGCTTCACAGAAGTTTATAAACGCAGAGCCGTGAAAATAAAAAGTCTTTTTTATTTCCACAAAAGCGATTTTTTAGACCAATTTTTAGACCCCCAAAGTTGTAAATAGTGGAAACCCCTCAATTCTTGCTCTACCCCTAACCCCAACCCTAATCCTAGTTCTCCCTAACCCTAGCCCAAGCCCAACCCTAGCCCAAGCCCAACCCTAGCCCAAGCCCAACCCTAACCCAAGCCCTAACCCTAGCCCAACCCTAACCCTAGCCCAACCCTAACCCTAGCCCAACCCTAACCCTAGCCCAACCCTAACCCTAATGGAAAACTGAAAAAAAAATATTTTCTTTATTTCATTATGTTTGCCTATATAAAGGAGGTGATAAACAGGGGGGGTTATGTACTATTTTTTTTATTTTGATCACTATGATCGTTTATCATAGTGATCAAAATAATGAATGGAATCTGCCAGCCGGAGCCGGCAGATTCCCGGGGACGTGGGACCACCAGGAGGGAAGTGAGGACCACGGAGAGGTACTGGGGGGGTTCGGGGACCCTCTTTCTCTCTCCTCTGATGTGCGATCACATCAGAGGAAAGAGAAATTTAATGCATAATCGCGGCTTTTTTTTTTTTTTTGCGGTTGCCGTTATAGGGTTAATAACGGCGATCGCAAAAGCAGGGTCGGTAAAAACCGACCGATTCATGTTCTCTGGGGTCTTGGCTACCCCCGGCTGCTGAGACCCCGGAGAAAATCCGACACTGGGGGGGCGCAATGTACTTTCTCCACAGCGCCGTGAATTAACGGCACTGTGGTTTTAGTACCCTCAATTACTGCCGTTAAAAGGCGTATCGGCGGTCGTTAAGGGGTTAATTCGATATGTCACAACGACTACATTTGTTGATATTTTGTTTTTGAGGAGTAAAATTCTCAATTTTGCTGGGCGATATCAGGAGCTGCTGCGGGTTGATGCTGCGTAGTTGTGCCGCGTCCAAGTGTTACAGCATTTCCTAGGAATCCCATGCCCACTATGCGACCACAGAGATCACCTGTGGAGACGGACATGCGGCGCGTCTGACAGACCGCAGAATGTCAGACATGTGCTGTTTATACCAGGGCTGTGGAGTCGGTAAGCCACAGTTGCGACTCCGACTCCTGGATTTTATCAGGCTCCGACTCCGACTCCTTCATAAATGGCCAATTCATAACAACAAATTTACTGTTGTAAAATATTAAACATCGTGCTTATTCAGTTTCTCACCATCATATAAGTAATCAGACCACTTAGAGCAAAAACTACATTTATTAGAATACAATTAGAATATAGCAAATAACTTTTATAAACTTTTCTAAACTGTAAGTAAATATGCAATAAACACTTTTATGCAGTTAATAAGAAGAAATCTATAAATTTGTCCTCAGAAAAAGTATTGCCTCTGTCAGATCCTCCTTCATGGATGCCCTCAAATCTGATCTAATTATTTTGAGAGCAGAGAACAACCTCTCTACACTAACTTGTGTTGGTGGCAAAGCAGTAACCACTCGGGCAACATCTCTGACAATGTCAGGATACAGAGGAATCGCTTGTTGCACTGTTATTTTTGATGATCGGTCAAATTTCTCAATTTCTTTTAGTGCACATGAAAAATTCTGCTGAAATGTACTGGCTGTGTTCCTTGATGGGGATGACTCTTCTTCTATGCGGGAACGCTTTGCACGGTCCTTGTGATCCAAATATTTTTCGAAATTAAATTCTTCATCAGTTGATGATGAGGGTGAAGATGTGGCAGGACGACCAAATTCTTCTTGTTCCTCCTGACTGTTCTGCAACCCTTTCATCCTTACTGCTATTTCAAACAGAGCTTCTTTTCCTTTACTTAGCTGTTGATCATCTAGAAGAATGCGATGCATTGGGTCTACATAAACAGCTGCCAAAAGAATGTTATTTTGTAATAGTAGCTCCTCTCTCCGTTTCATTGATGTAGCAATGCCACTTGCAATTAACCCTCCTCTTTGGGACAGGCGAAACATCAGGTTCTTCCACTCCTTTAAGAAAATACCTGGAGTTAAGTCCTCTGCTTGTAATTTTTTAGTCACTGTAAATGGGTGCTCTAGTTATTTTTCCAGCTCAGTCACCTGATTCCACTGACTTTCATTTAGCGTCAGTTGAGGGTTAGCCATGTCTACAAGAAAGGTTTTCAGTTCAACCAAGCGCTGAATCATTAAGTACTGCCCCATCGTGTGGCTTGATCAATAATTGCCCCTTTTCCAGCACGTCTCTTCAAAATTGAGTCAACTTTAGGGGTTCTGGCAACAGTAGCCAATTTTCTCACCTTGCCAATCAGTGCAGCAGCATGTCCTTCTTGCAGACTGTCTCTTATAGCCAGCTGTAGCGTATGCACAACACAGCGCATGTGATGAATGAAATAACATATTGACACAGTTTCAACAAGATCATCTAAACTATCATGTTGCTGTTCATCTGAAGCAACTTCAGTTTGCTCCTCAGTTACAATACTGTGTTCCTCTATTTCAAACATTTCTGTGTCTGTGGACCCAGAATGTTCTTCTAGCTGCTGGTCACCATCATTACTCTCATTCATTAGCTTAATAGTACTTATCATATTTGAAGCATTGTCAGTTACGACAGAAAGAACTTGCTCTTTTTTAAGTTCATAGTCTTGCAGAACCTTTTCCACCAAGACCTGGAGAAACTCACTGGTGTGATGAGCTGTGGTGTCTTTTACTGCCAATGTCTTGGTAACTATTTCATTTTTGTCACAAACAAATCGGACATTGATGGCAAAATAGTTCACTCTGTGACGTGTGCAGGCATCCATTTTAAGAAACAGAAAGCGTCCCTTGAGAGTTTTTCTTTAAGTTCTTCCTTTTGTTTAAAAGCTTCTTCGATTACTAATTTTTTAATACTCTCTCTCTCCAGAGAAACACCAAGCTTGCGGGCCATTTCCCCATTCAGACACATAAAAGCTGGTCGTGAAAATAATGAAATAGGCACACTATCCTTTACAACAAGCTCTATGATGTTTTTTAAATGTATCTACTGTCATTGTCACAGTAACTTTGTCACTGACAAAATATCTTGCAACTGATGGCTGCAAAGTTCTCTGCTCCTTTGTTTGGCTGGAAGAGCTGGGCACTGGTTCATTGGTTTGGATGCAGTCTTTCTCATCCACTGCTTTCAGTACTTCTGGATGAAAGCGCTGTAAATGTCTCTTTAGATTAGAAGGTCTGGTAGGAGCATTTTTATCTTTGCCTGAATATGCACTCATCTTGGCTTCACAGCATTTGTTTTCGTCTGGATCATTTGTCATACACTGACAGACATAATGTTTTCTATCTTGAGTGATGGTGAAATGTTCAAATACAGCTGATTTAATGTGATGCTTCTTTGACATTCTCAGGTTTTTAATTCTGCATTCACAATCCAAATGACAATTGTTTTTCCTAAAAACAATTGTACAAAATTATTGCCAGGTCGTACAACTGATATAGTGGTCAGTAATACTGTTATTATTCCTCATGTACTCACAGTTAACTGATGCAAAGTTTGTTGAAAGGATAATACTTCTTACAGTCTTCCTCTTCTGAGTAGCAGGCAGCTGTGAGATGCTTGGAAGACGCACACCTAGTATGATCTAGTCTAGAGGAGGAGCTTTACTACTAAGAATTTGCAACACATTTTCACTTTCAGTTTCATACATTGTAAGTAGGGGGGTTGGGGCAGCATGAGGTTAACCAAGTATAAGATTAGATAAGGGCAGTGGAGAACAGTGACACACAAGAAGTAAGAAATGTCTCTATCTCCAGCAGAACTGCTTATCACTGTTGTTCATAGTTTGATAGAACATATATATTTGAGTAACATTTATAAAATTCATATGAAAGTTAAATTATGAAAAATTAATACATTTCTTTTTTAAAGCTGGAGTCGGTACATTTCTACCGACTCCAACCAAAACTAACTCCGACTCCACAGCCCTGGTTTATACGTTATACCATCTTCCATGGCCTCTTGAAAATGCTTTAGTATTTAGCCTTGAAGAGCCGTTACTGGAAAACATTTCTTCCAGATATTTAGGTAACAGATTATTTCAGACACATACTTTGTAATCACCAAGGTCGGACTCGCCGATCTGAATATCTTTCATCTCCTTCAATCCTAAGCGTAGTGTCGTGATGTGCGGTTCATACGCACACTGAGCGTGCACACTACCACCAGCCAGGTCACAACTCTTAGGTCGCAGGTCAGCACATTTTGAAAATCCTATTTTGGCAGAAGTGGAGTTTAAAGGGAACCCGTCAGCAGGATTGTGCACAGTTACCTACAGACAGTGTCAGGTCGGCGCCGTTATACTGATTACAATGATACCTTGCATTATGAACATCTAATCAGAGCACCAAGTGAAGACCCCCCGCACAGGGACACGAGCAGATCATTAACAAAAAAATGAAAATAAAGATTAAACAAGAACCACAAGACGGATTTCATCACCAAGTATTACAGTAATCAGTATAACGGCGCCGACCTGACACTGTCTGAAGGTTACTGTGCACAATCCTGCTGACAGGTTCCCTTTAACAAACATACTCTTGTGACACATCGGGTGAAAACCTGTACAGTACTGAGCAGACTGGTGGTTTTTCCATTTCTCTATCCTGGTTATGAGGAGAAATGTACAGGCATGCAACTCAAAGTCACATTTTTTTTTCTCAAAACTTTGAAAATGAATAATAATAAAAAAAAAAAAATAAAGTATACAGATTTTGTAATCCTACGCATTTTGCATTCTCTAACACACTATTACTAGAGACCAAAATCTCAGAAGAATTAAAAATACAGAGAAAAATTGCATTGGTTCATTTGAAACGGAACGAGCTTGGTTGGTGCTGGCAGGGGTGTGATAATGGCAGCCATCCTCCGGCCGGTGAATGCACACGTGACCCCCACTACGCAGGAACGGGACCCAGCTGTCGGCTACACGGACAATGCAGTACATGATGGACAAGTGACAATCACCGCCATCGACTATGGTGGGAAGCGCCGCACCAAATTCTCACGTCAAATGTGACGGCTTTTCTTTTTGTATTTAGGGTTAAAAAAAATAAAAAACCTTTCTGTAACTGACTTTCGTTAGACATTTTGCAGCCTTTTCTTTCCCGACATGTTCAATTTTGAAGTATCTCTATGATCAAGTCAGCAGCGACAATGTCAGGAAAAAAAGAGGAAAAGTGTCAGAAGGAGATCGCCACCTGCCACAGACAGCGCGGCACAGAGACTGGGAAAGGAAACAGGGGAAAACGTAAAAAAAAAAATGCAAAATTTGTATTCCCCATTAAAAATAATAATAATTAAAAAAAAGCTACAGGGAGGACAATCCCTTTAAGGCTAAGTTCACACGTAGCGGAACTCTCGCGGAAATTACCGCAAGAGTTCCGGAATTCCATTCCGCGGGAAAATCGCATTTTAAATTCCCGCGATTTTCCCGTGGAAAAACTAGCATTTTGCAAGCGTAATTAGCTTGCAGAATGCTAGTGTTTTCCAAGCGATCTGTAGCATCACTTGCAGAACTGATTGACAGGTTGGTCACACTCGTCAAACATAGTGTTTGACAAGTGTGACCAACTTTTTACTACTGAGGCCGCCTATGCAGCATCATTAGTAAAAGATAAAATGTAAAAAAAATAATAAAAAAATATTGCTATTCTCACCTTCCGGTGTCCCGCGCAGTCTTCCCGCCTCTCTCCACGCTCCCGACATCTTCCGGTCATAGTAATCCTTTGCTAAAATGCCCGCGATGACGTCTGTTCTTGCGGGATGGTGATGACGTCGCGCAAATGACTGCGAGACGTCGCGCTCCCGCGAGAACAGACGTCATCGCGGGCATTTTAGCAAAGGATTACTATGACCGGAAGATGTCGGGAGCGTGGAGAGAGGCGGGAAGACTGCGCGGGACACCGGAAGGTGAGAATAACAATATTTTTTATTTTAAATTCTATTTTTTACAGGGATATGGTACCCACAGCCTGGAGGACAGTCTCCTCTCCTCCGGACCGTGGGTACCATTCGCAAATGTTCTGCTTACTTTTCGCATGGTGGGCACAGCCACAAGCGGAAAGTAAGCAGAACAATGATTCGGCAAAATTAATGAGCATGCTGCGTTATTTACTGCGAAGCGAATCCGCCGCGGAAAAAACCACAGCATTAGCACAGCACTGTGGAACCCCATAGGAATGCATGGGATGCTTATTTTTCGCTGCAAAATCGTGCGGTTAAAACCGCTGCGGAACCGCGAAAAAAACGCCACATGTGAACTCAGCAGTGTATAAAGAAAGCAAGCGTCATCATAAGTCACGTGTGCAGAAGCAGCATGTGTAGTGGACCAAGGATAGCACCTGCAGCAGGGGCCACAAGCTCCCCCTTCCGGCCTGTCATAGTTATTACACCGCAGGGCTTTATGCCCCAGCTCTCTGGCTGGCAGCTTACAGGAGGACTTCTTTAGAACTACAACTCCCAGCATGCCCCCTTTCTAATGCTGAAAGCCAGTGAGTACAGGGAACTGCTGAGGCACGACACGTCCCGTCCCAGGACCATCCGTGGCCGCCCCTAGGCAGTGTCCGGCTTACCTATCACCGCGCCAGCCTCAAGGACCGTCCGCCGCCGGTAGCCGCGCACTACACTCCAACTGCTGCTGCTGCTGCCTAGTGATGTGTCGTTCGTGAACGATCCGTTACAAAGAGCCGGCTCCCTGCTCTGAAGGAAATGAGCCGGCTCTGCAGGGTGAATGAGCCGTTTTGGTTTTTTTTTCTGGCGCCTGGAAGCAGTGACTCCTGACTGTGACTCGTCTGGGGGGAGGAGCGGTCAGGAGAGGAGGAGCTGTGGATAAATGCACGTGAGTTAACCCTTCAGTCCCAAATATCTCCTGCCAGTTCCTCCATGGCATATATAGTGTGTGACTGTGTAAGGCTACTTTCACACATCAGTTTTTTGCCGTCAGGCAGGATCCGGCTTTTTTTAGAAAAAACGGATCCGGCATAAATTTTGGAGCACTGTAGAAACGGATCCGTTTTTTTGCTGGATCCGTCTCTGTTCCTGGCGGCTGGCCAATTGGATCTGAGCATGCGCAGACTTAAAAAACCCGGATCCGGTGGCTGGATCCGTCTTTTTCTGGATCCGGCGCATTCCGGCGCCCATAGACTTTCATTGTAGCAAAAAGCTGGAAGCGTCGGATCCGGCGCTTCCGGCTTTTTCGCCGGAGACAAAAAACGTTACAGTAGCCGTTTTTTCCAGACGCCGGAATGAGACAAGTTGCCGGATCCGGCAAAAAACGGATGAAACGCAATGCCATCCGGCACGATCCGGCGCTAATGCAAGTCAATGGGGAAAAACCGGATCCGGCATTGCATTTTGCCGGATCCGGTTTTACAAAAAAAAGCCGAATCGCGCCTGAAGGCAAAAAACTGATGTGTGAAAGAGGCCTAAGAGGAGGGACGCAGCACATTGTCGTCATCATCATCATCTGCAATGACCTGTGCGTTACCTTTAGTCCCGAATAACGATCCACTTTCCTGTCCCCTCCTCCCTAGCGTATACAGACAGTATATGGTGTGTGTAGGAGGAGAGGCTCCGCACATTGGTAGATCATCTTCTCATAGTGTTAGGCCGGGATCACATTGCGTTTATGGCCCTGCGTTCAGCGGGATCGTTACATAGCGGCACTAACGCTGTAATGGATGAGGTAGCGCCCCCATTGGCCGCAATGCTACTAACGCATCCATAATCGGCCTGATGCGTTACTTCCTGGCGCCCCCTGGAGCGCGGTCTGCAGCATTTGTGGGGGCGTCATGTAGTAACCCATCAGGCCGATTTTGGATGCGTTAGTAGCATTGCGGCCAATGGGGGGCGCTACCTCATCCGTTACAGCGTTAGTGCCGCTATGTAACAATCCCGTTGAGCGCAGGGCCAGGAGGATTCAGGACAACACTGCCGGGAGGAGGAGAGACGGCGGCAGGTGTTGCTGCTAGCAGCTTACACTCACTTGTGAGAGACGCACGTGATTCTCGTGCAAGTCTCACGCATGGAAACCTGGCGCTGCCACCAGCACTCGGACCGGAGCGTGCGGTTACATGTACTTCTATGCAGCTGCCCCCTCCTGTCCCAGTGCCGGCAGCAGCGCCAGGTTTTCATGTGAGAGACTCACACAAGAATCGTGCGAATCTCTCGCTAGTGAGTGTGAGCCCTAAGGGAGGGGAAGTAATATAAAGTGATTTTAGGTAAAACCTGTGGAGAGATCTCTGGCCAGCCCCAATCATTATATAGGGTGAAGCTGGTGTCACACTTGCATATTTTGCAATCCATGTGAAATTGGCTGCACACGGATTCGCTTTCGTCTCCATTGACTTTCAGTGGTGACGGATGGGACTGTGCATCCAGTTGTCACCGTTTTCCCACAGATCGCTGTGTCTGCATATTTTATAAGATGCACAAAAACGCAACTTGTTGCAGTTTTGTGTCATCTGAAAAACACGCAGGCACAGGGAGACGCACGGATCCGCGGCTACACGTCTGGAATTAACATGGAGCTCTATGGGGCACGGATCCAGGACAACACGGGTCCGTGTGCTTCCGTGTGCAGGAATCCGTTCTGCGGCACTGAGCATGCTCGGAAGCGAGGCATGTGCTGTATGGGACCAGTCTGCAGACATAATATAGACTGCTGCTCTGTCATACAGTGATCTTTCCTGCCTCACTAGAAGGGCTAGTGCCCTGTGCTGTGGTAATGATAATAAAATGTATTGGGAGCATGTATGGGGGCGCCTGGTTAGGGGCTGCGTTCACACTAGTGCAGGGGCAGACATAGACTGTAGTGGGCCCCTGTGCAAGAAATTTTTCGGGCCCCCCCTTCATAGGGCAACAAAGTTATTTCTTATTTGTTATCTAATATTGAGTCTATGCAGGGCTGGATATAATATCTGTATAATGTAACCCCCCATAGAATATAATGCAGTCCCCCCCCATATAGTATAATGCAGCCCCTCCATAGAATATATGGCAACCCCCTCATAGGATATAATGCAGCCCCTTATATAGTATAATGTAGCCCCTCCATAGAATATAATAAATATAATACAGCCCCCCTATAGAATATAATAGAGCCCACCTCCCATAGAATATAATGTAGCCCCCCCATATTATATAACACAGCCTTATGGAATATAATATAAAATGTACCCCCTTGGTATATAACACAGCCGCATAGTGTATAGCCCAGCAACACATGGTATAGAACCCACCATGGTATATAGCCCACCATGGTATAATACAGCCCAGCATGGTATATGGCCCCCCCAGAATGGTATAATACAACCCAGCATGGTATGATACAGTCCAGCATGGTATATAGCCCCCCTAGCATGGTATGATACAGCCCAGCATGGTATATAGCCCCCCCAGCATGGTATAATACAGCCCAGCATGGTATGATACAGTCCAGCATGGTATATAGCCCCCCCAGCAAGGTATAAGACAGCCCAGCATGGTATATAGCCCCCCAGCATGGTATAATACAGCACAGCTTGGTATATAGCCCCCCAGCATGGTATAATACAGCCCAGCATGGTATATAGCCCCCCAGCATGGTATCATACAGCCCAGCATGGTATATAGCCCCCCAGCATGGTATGATACAGCCCAGCATGGTATATAGCCCCTCCAGCATGGTATAATACAGCCCAGCATGGTATATAGCCCCCCAGCATGGTATAATACAGCCCAGCATGGTATGATACAGCCCAGCATGGTATATAGCCCCCCAGCAAGGTATAATACAGCCCAGCATGGTATATAGCCCCCCAGCAAGGTATAATACAGCCCAGCATGGTATATAGCCCCCCCCAGCATGGTATAATACAGCCCAGCATGGTGTATATAGCCCCCCCAGCATGGTATATAGCCCCCCAGCATGGTATGATACAGCCCAGCATGGTATATTGCCCCCCAGCATGGTATGATACAGCCCAGCATGGTATATAGCCCCCCAGCATGGTATAATACAGCCCAGCTTGGTATATAGCCCCCCAGCATGGTATGATACAGCCAGCATGGTATATAGCCCCCCCAGCATGGTATGATATAGCCCAGCATGGTATAATACAGCCCAGCATGGTATATAGCCCCCCAGCAAGGTATAATACAGCCCAGCATGGTATATAGCCCCCCAGCAAGGTATAATACAGCCCAGCATGGTATATAGCCCCCCCAGCATGGTATAATACAGCCCAGCATGGTGTATATAGCCCCCCCAGCATGGTATATAGCCCCCCAGCATGGTATGATACAGCCCAGCATGGTATATTGCCCCCCAGCATGGTATGATACAGCCCAGCATGGTATATAGCCCCCCAGCATGGTATAATACAGCCCAGCTTGGTATATAGCCCCCCAGCATGGTATGATACAGCCAGCATGGTATATAGCCCCCCCAGCATGGTATGATATAGCCCAGCATGGTATAATACAGCCCAGCATGGTATATAGCCCCCCCAGCATGGTATAATACAGCACAGCTTGGTATATAGCCCCCCAGCATGGTATGATACAGCCCAGCATGGTATATAGCCCCCCAGCATGGTATATAGCCCCCAGCATGGTATAATACAGCACAGCTTGGTATATAGCCCCCCAGCATGGTATGATACAGCCCAGCATGGTATATAGCCCCCCAGCATGGTATGATATAGCCCAGCATGGTATAATACAGCCCAGCTTGGTATATAGCCCCCCAGCATGGTATAATACAGCACAGCTTGGTATATAGCCCCCCCAGCATGGTATGATACAGCCAGCATGGTGTATAGCCCCCCCCAGCATGGTATAATACAGCACAGCTTGGTATATAGCCCCCCAGCATGGTATGATATAGCCCAGCAAGGTATAATACAGCCCAGCATGGTATATAGCCCCCCAGCATGGTATAATACAGCACAGCTTGGTATATAGCCTCCCAGCATGGTATGATACAGCCCAGCATGGTATATAGCCCCCCCAGCATGGTATGATATAGCCCAGCATGGTATAATATAGCCCAGCTTGGTATATAGCCCCCCAGCATGGTATAATACAGCTAGCATGGTATATAGCCCCCCCAGCATGGTATAATACAGCACAGCTTGGTATATAGCCCCCCCCAGCATGGTATGATACAGCCAGCATGGTATATAGCCCCCCAGCATGGTATGATATAGCCCAGCATGGTATATAGCCCCCCCAGCATGGTATATAGCCCCCCAGCATGGTATAATACAGCACAGCTTGGTATATAGCCCCCCCAGCATGGTATGATACAGCCCAGCATGGTATATAGCCCCCCAGCATGGTATGATATAGCCCAGCATGGTATAATACAGCCCAGCATGGTATATAGCCCCCCCAGCATGGTATAATACAGCACAGCTTGGTATATAGCCCCCCCAGCATGGTATGATACAGCCCAGCATGGTATATAGCCCCTCCAGCATGGTATAATACAGCCCAGCATGGTATATAGCCCCCCCAGCATGGTATAATACAGCCCAGCATGGTATGATACAGCCCAGCATGGTATATAGCCCCCCAGCAAGGTATAATACAGCCCAGCATGGTATATAGCCCCCCAGCAAGGTATAATACAGCCCAGCATGGTATATAGCCCCCCCCAGCATGGTATAATACAGCCCAGCATGGTGTATATAGCCCCCCCAGCATGGTATATAGCCCCCCAGCATGGTATGATACAGCCCAGCATGGTATATAGCCCCCCAGCATGGTATGATACAGCCCAGCATGGTATATAGCCCCCCAGCATGGTATAATACAGCCCAGCTTGGTATATAGCCCCCCCAGCATGGTATGATATAGCCCAGCATGGTATAATACAGCCCAGCATGGTATATAGCCCCCCCAGCATGGTATAATACAGCACAGCTTGGTATATAGCCCCCCCAGCATGGTATGATACAGCCCAGCATGGTATATAGCCCCCCAGCATGGTATGATATAGCCCAGCATGGTATAATACAGTCCAGCATGGTATATATCCCCCCAGCATGGTATAATACAGCACAGCTTGGTATATAGCCCCCCAGCATGGTATGATACAGCCCAGTATGGTATATAGCCCCCCAGCATGGTATGATATAGCCCAGCATGGTATAATACAGCCCAGCTTGGTATATAGCCCCCCAGCATGGTATAATACAGCACAGCTTGGTATATAGCCCCCCCAGCATGGTATGATACAGCCAGCATGGTATATAGCCCCCCCAGCATGGTATAATACAGCACAGCTTGGTATATAGCCCCCCAGCATGGTATGATATAGCCCAGCATGGTATAATACAGCCCAGCATAGTATATAGCCCCCCAGCATGGTATAATACAGCACAGCTTGGTATATAGCCCCCCCAGCATGGTATGATATAGCCCAGCATGGTATAATACAGCCCAGCTTGGTATATAGCCCACCAGCATGGTATAATACAGCACAGCTTGGTATATAGCCCCCCCAGCATGGTATGATACAGCCAGCATGGTATATAGCCCCCCAGCATGGTATAATACAGCACAGCTTGGTATATAGCCCCCCCAGCATGGTATGATACAGCCAGCATGGTATATAGCCCCCCCAGCATGGTATGATATAGCCCAGCATGGTATAATACAGCCCAGCATGGTATATAGCCCCCCCAGCATGGTATATAGCCCCCCAGCATGGTATAATACAGCACAGCTTGTTATATAGCCCCCCCAGCATGGTATGATACAGCCCAGCATGGTATATAGCCCCCCCAGCATGGTATGATATAGCCCAGCATGGTATAATACAGCCCAGCATGGTATATAGCCCCCCCAGCATGGTATATAGCCTCCCAGCATGGTATAATACAGCACAGCTTGGTATATAACCCCCCCAGCATGATATGATACAGCCCAGCATGGTATATAGCCCCCCAGCATGGTATATTACAGCCCAGCATGGTATATAGCCCCCCAGCATGGTATGACACAGCACAGCTTGGTATATAGCCCCCCCAGCATGTTATAATACAGCCCAGCATGGTATATAGCCCCCCCAGCATGGTATATAGCCCCCCAGCATGGTATAACACAGCCCAGCATGGTATATAGCCCCCCCAGCATGGTATGATATAGCCCAGCATGGTATATAGCCCCCCAGCATGGTATATAGCCCCCCAGCATGGTGTATATAGCCCCCCAGCATGGTATGATATAGCCCAGCATGGTATAATACAGCCCAGCATGGTATATAGCCCCCCCAGCATGGTATATAGCCCCCCAGCATGGTATGATATAGCCCAGCATGGTATAATACAGCCCAGCATGGTATATAGCCCCCCAGCATGGTATATAGCCCCCCAGCATGGTATAATACAGCCCAGCATGGTATATAGCCCCCCAGCATGGTATGACACAGCACAGCTTGGTATATAGCCCCCCCAGCATGTTATAATACAGCCCAGCATGGTATATAGCCCCCCCCAGCATGGTATAACACAGCCCAGCATGGTATATAGCCCCCCCAGCATGGTATGATATAGCCCAGCATGGTATATAGCCCCCCAGCATGGTATATAGCCCCCCAGCATGGTGTATATAGCCCCCCAGCATGGTATGATACAGCCCAGCATGGTATATAGCCCCCCAGCATGGTATGATACAGCCCAGCATGGTATATAGCCCCCCAGCATGGTATGATACAGCCCAGCATGATATATAGCCCCCCAGCATGGTATGATATAGCCCAGCATGGTATAATACAGCCCAGCATGGTATATAGCCCCCCCAGCATGGTATATAGCCCCCCAGCATGGTATAATACAGCCCAGCATGGTATAGCCCCCCCAGCATGGTATGATATAGCCCAGCATGGTATATAGCCCCCCAGCATGGTATATAGCCCCCCAGCATGGTGTATATAGCCCCCCAGCATGGTATGACACAGCACAGCTTGGTATATAGCCCCCCCAGCATGTTATAATACAGCCCAGCATGGTATATAGCCCCCCCAGCATGGTATATAGCCCCCCAGCATGGTATAACACAGCCCAGCATGGTATATAGCCCCCCCAGCATGGTATGATATAGCCCAGCATGGTATATAGCCCCCCAGCATGGTATATAGCCCCCCAGCATGGTGTATATAGCCCCCCAGCATGGTATGATACAGCCCAGCATGGTATATAGCCCCCCAGCATGGTATGATATAGCCCAGCATGGTATATAGCCCCCCAGCATGGTATAATACAGCCCAGCATGGTATATAGCCCCCCAGCATGGTATGATATAGCCCAGCATGGTATAATACATCCCAGCATGGTATATAGCCCCCCCAGCATGGTATATAGCCCCCCAGCATGGTATAACACAGCCCAGCATGGTATATAGCCCCCCCAGCATGGTATGATATAGCCCAGCATGGTATAATACAGCCCAGCATGGTATATAGCCCCCCCAGCATGGTATATAGCCCCCCAGCATGGTATAATACAGCCCAGCATGGTATATAGCCCCCCCAGCATGGTATGATATAGCCCAGCATGGTATATAGCCCCCCAGCATGGTATATAGCCCCCCAGCATGGTGTATATAGCCCCCCAGCATGGTATGACACAGCACAGCTTGGTATATAGCCCCCCCAGCATGTTATAATACAGCCCAGCATGGTATATAGCCCCCCAGCATGGTATAACACAGCCCAGCATGGTATATAGCCCCCCCAGCATGGTATGATATAGCCCAGCATGGTATATAGCCCCCCAGCATGGTATATAGCCCCCCAGCATGGTGTATATAGCCCCCCAGCATGGTATGATACAGCCCAGCATGGTATATAGCCCACCAGCATGGTATGATACAGCCCAGCATGGTATATAGCCCCCCAGCATGGTATGATATAGCCCAGCATGGTATATAGCCCCCCAGCATGGTATAATACAGCCCAGCATGGTATATAGCCCCCCAGCATGGTATGATATAGCCCAGCATGGTATAATACATCCCAGCATGGTATATAGCCCCCCCAGCATGGTATATAGCCCCCCAGCATGGTATAACACAGCCCAGCATGGTATATAGCCCCCCCAGCATGGTATGATATAGCCCAGCATGGTATATAGCCCCCCAGCATGGTGTATATAGCCCCCCAGCATGGTATGATACAGCCCAGCATGGTATATAGCCCCCCAGCATGGTATGATACAGCCCAGCATGGTATATAGCCCCCCAGCATGGTATGATACAGCCCAGCATGGTATATAGCCTCCCAGCATGGTATGATATAGCCCAGCATGGTATAATACAGCCCAGCATGGTATATAGCCCCCCCAGCATGGTATGACACAGCACAGCTTGGTATATAGCCCCCCCAGCATGTTATAATACATCCCAGCATGGTATATAGCCCCCCAAGCATGGTATGACACAGCACAGCATGGTATATAGCCCCCCAGCATGGTATAATACAGCCCAGCATGGTATATAGCCCCCCAGCATGGTATGACACAGCACAGCTTGGTATATAGCCCCCCCAGCATGTTATAATACAGCCCAGCATGGTATATAGCCCCCCCAGCATGGTATATAGCCCCCCAGCATGGTATAACACAGCCCAGCATGGTATATAGCCCCCCCAGCATGGTATGATATAGCCCAGCATGGTATATAGCCCCCCAGCATGGTGTATATAGCCCCCCAGCATGGTATGATACAGCCCAGCATGGTATATAGCCCCCCAGCATGGTATGATACAGCCCAGCATGGTATATAGCCCCCCAGCATGGTATGATACAGCCCAGCATGGTATATAGCCCCCCAGCATGGTATGATACAGCCCAGCATGGTATATAGCCCCCCAGCATGGTATGATACAGCCCAGCATGGTATATAGCCCCCCAGCATGGTATAATACAGCCCAGCATGGTATATAGCCCCCCAGCATGGTATAATACAGCCCAGCATGGTATATAGCCCCCCCAGCATGGTATGACACAGCACAGCTTGGTATATAGCCCCCCAGCATGGTGTATATAGCCCCCCAGCATGGTATGATACAGCCCAGCATGGTATATAGCCCCCCAGCATGGTATGATACAGCCCAGTATGGTATATAGCCCCCCAGCATGGTATGATACAGCCCAGCATGGTATATAGCCCCCCAGCATGGTATTTAGCCCCCCAGCATGGTATAATACAGCCCAGCATGGTATATAGCCCCCCAGCATGGTATTTAGCCCCCCAGCATGGTATAATACAGCCCAGCATGGTATATAGCCCCCCAGCATGGTATAATACAGCCCAGCATGGTATATAGCCCCCCAGCATGGTATTTAGCCCCCCAGCATGGTATAATACAGCCCAGCATGGTATATAGCCCCCCAGCATGGTATAATACAGCCCAGCATGGTATATAGCCCCCCCAGCATGGTATATAGCCCCCCCAGCATGGTATAATACAGCCCAGCATGGTATATAGCCCCCCAGCATGGTATAATACAGCCCAGCATGGTATATAGCCCCCCAGCATGGTGTATATAGCCCCCCAGCATGGTATAATACAGCACAGCATGGTATAATACAGCCCAGCATGGTATATAGCCCCCCCAGCATGGTATAATACAGCCCAGCATGGTATATAGCCCCCCCAGCATGGTATGATATAGCCCAGCATGGTATATAGCCCCCCAGCATGGTATATAGCCCCCCACCAGCATGGTATATAGCCCCCCCAGCATGGTATAATACAGCCCAGCATGGTATATAGCCCCCCCAGCATGGTATGATATAGCCCAGCATGGTATATAGCCCCCCAGCATGGTATATAGCCCCCCACCAGCATGGTATATAGCCCCCCCAGCATGGTATAATACAGCCCAGCATGGTATATAGCCCCCCAGCATGGTATAATACAGCCCAGCATGGTATATAGCCCCCCAGCATGGTGTATATAGCCCCCCAGCATGGTATAATACAGCACAGCATGGTATAATACAGCACAGCATGGTATATAGCCCCCCAGCATGGTATAATACAGCCCCCCAGCATGGTATATAGCCCCCCAGCATGGTATGATACAGCCCACTAGTGTTTTGGTACGGTGCGTTGTGATGTGTTGCAATCCTGATGCATCCTGATCCAGATTACATCCCTATACTTAACATAAGGACGCACGGAGCTGCGTTTGCATCAGGATCAAGATGCATCAGGTGCACCGACACATATCACAGCACTTACTAATTCACAAAGGACATTAACAAAAAATGCCACAATACAGGGTAAGACTACAACCGAGGAGGAGCCGGGGCCTGATCACAAGAGCTGACAATCTGAGGAAGCAGCAATGCTGAGTAACAGTCTGCACCGCGTCACACGGGGGAGAATGAGGCCCTGACTGCACAGGCAAAGACCTGGAAGGAGGACTGTGGAAAACGGATTTCTATTTAAAAAAAGAGCCAAAAGAGCCGGCTCTTTATGGTGAGCCGAATGAGCTGGATCACCAAAAAGAGCCGAACGTCCCATCACTCCCATCACATACTGCTAGGAGTGAAACTCAAACTTCACTGCTCAGCCATTGGTTCGCGCACCGCCCCCATGTGACACCTCAGAACCAATCAGTCCTCTCTCAGGGCGGAACTGCAATCTCAAATCAAAATAATGAAAAAGAAAATACCCACTTTGCAACAACTTTATTGACACCGTAACAATGCTGCAGTAACGGTTCCTAGGACTCGTGCGACTGTTTGTTTTGAACATGTCATCATTCTCGTCGGTCTGAGATGGAAAACTGCCATGTGGGGAGCGAGCAAGTAGCTCGCACTCCGGGAGAGGTGGTTCTTCTAGTATGGACAGGTAGCGCATGTAGCCGACAGCGTTCTGACACGTGACTAGAAGCAAAGTGTGAGGCGATATTATACCTGTCCTGTTTGTCAATAAAGTTTATTTCTTGAAGGAAAAAAAAAGGCTCCGTGTGTTGGAATAAACAAACTGACTTCGCCACGCCCCCTTTTCATTTGCTGCTGCGGGGGGCGGGGCGTGACGTCATCGAGGCGGGCTGCCGTAAATAAAGAAAGCAGTGAGTGACGGCGCAGGGCGTAGTGATCGGAAGTTCGGCTCTTTTCGGTGATCCGGCTCATTCGGCTCCGCTCACCATAAAGAGCCGGCTCTTTTGGCTCTAAACGGCTCTTTTTTAAAATAGAAATCCGTTTTCCCCAGTCCTCCTTCCAGGTCTTTGCCTGTGCAGTGAGGGCCTCATTCTCCCCCGTGTGACGCGGTGCAGACTGTTACTCAGCATTGCTGCTTCCTCAGATTGTCAGCTCTTGTGATCAGGCCCCGGCTCCTCGGTTGTAGTCTTACCATGTATTGTGGCATTTTTTGTTAATATCCTTTGTGAATTAGTAAGTGCTGTGATATGTGTTGGTGCACCTGATGCATCTTGATGCAACCGCAGCTCCGTGCGTCCCTATGTTCAGTATAGAGATCTAATCTGGATCAGGATGCATCAGGATTGCTACACATCACATCACAACGCACCGCACCAAAACACTAGTGGGCTGTATCATACCGTGCTGGGGGGGTATATACCATGCTGGGGGGCTATATACCATGCTGGGGGGGCTATATACCATGCTGGGGGGGCTATATACCATGCTGGGGGGGCTATATACCATGCTGGAGGGGCTATATACCATGCTGGGGGGCTATATACCATGCTGGGGGGCTATATACCATGCTGGAGGAGCTATATACCATGCTGGGGGGGCTATATACCAAGCTGGGGGGCTATATACCATGCTGGAGGAGCTATGTACCATGCTGGGGGGCTATATACCAAGCTGGGGGGGCTATATACCATGCTGGGGGGCTATATACCATGCTGGAGGAGCTATATGCCATGCTGGGGGGCTATATACCATGCTGGGGGGGCTATATACCATGCTGGGGGGCTATATACCATGCTGGAGGAGCTATATACCATGCTGGGGGGCTATATACCAAGCTGGGGGGCTATATACCATGCTGGAGGGGCTATATACCATGCTGGAGGAGCTATGTACCATGCTGGGGGGCTATATACCAAGCTGGGCTGTATTATACCATGCTGGGGGGGGCTATATACCATGCTGGGCTGTATTATACCATGCTGGGGGGGCTATATACAATGATGGGCTGTATCATACCATGCTGGGGGGGCTATATACCATGCTGGGCTGTATTATACCATGCTGGGGGGGCTATATACAATGATGGGCTGTATCATACCATGCTGGGGGGGGCTATATACCATCCTGGGCTGTATTATACCATGCTGGGGGGGCTATATACAATGATGGGCTGTATTATACCATGCTGGGGGGCTATATACCAAGCTGGGCTGTATTATACCATGCTGGGCTGTATCATACCATGCTGGGGGGGCTATATACCATGCTGGGCTGTATTATACCATGCTGGGGGGCTATATACAATGATGGGCTGTATCATACCATGCTGGGGGGGGCTATATACCATGCTGGGGGGCTATATACCAAGCTGGGCTGTATTATACCATGCTGGGCTGTATCATACCATGCTGGGGGGTATATACCATGCTGGGCTGTATCATACCGTGCTGGGGGGTATATACCATGCTGGGGGGCTATATACCATGCTGGGGGGCTATATACCAAGCTGGGGGGCTATATACCATGCTGGAGGGGCTATATACCATGCTGGGGGGCTATATACCATGCTGTAGGAGCTATATACCATGCTGGAGGAGCTATATACCATGCTGGAGGGGCTATATACCATGCTGGGGGGCTATATACCATGCTGGAGGAGCTATATACCATGCTGGGGGGCTATATACCATGCTGGGGGGGCTATATACCAAGCTGGGGGGCTATATACCATGCTGGAGGGGCTATATACCATGCTGGAGGAGCTATGTACCATGCTGGGGGGCTATATACCAAGCTGGGCTGTATTATACCATGCTGGGGGGGGGCTATATACCATGCTGGGCTGTATTATACCATGCTGGGGGGGCTATATACAATGATGGGCTGTATCATACCATGCTGGGGGGGGCTATATACCATGCTGGGCTGTATTATACCATGCTGGGGGGCTATATACAATGATGGGCTGTATCATACCATGCTGGGGGGGGCTATATACCATGCTGGGGGGGCTATATACCAAGCTGGGGGGCTATATACCATGCTGGAGGGGCTATATACCATGCTGGAGGAGCTATGTACCATGCTGGGGGGCTATATACCAAGCTGGGCTGTATTATACCATGCTGGGGGGGGGCTATATACCATGCTGGGCTGTATTATACCATGCTGGGGGGGCTATATACAATGATGGGCTGTATCATACCATGCTGGGGGGGGCTATATACCATGCTGGGCTGTATTATACCATGCTGGGGGGCTATATACAATGATGGGCTGTATCATACCATGCTGGGGGGGGCTATATACCATGCTGGGCTGTATTATACCATGCTGGGGGGGCTATATACAATGATGGGCTGTATTATACCATGTTGGGGGGCTATATACCATGCTGGGCTGTATTATACCATGCTGGTGGGCTATATACCATGCTGGGCTGTATTGTTCCATGCTGGGGGGGCTATATACCATGCTGGGCTGTATTATACCATGCTGGGGGGCTATATACCATGCTGGGCTGTATTATACCATGCTGGGCTGTATTGTACCATGCTGGGGGGGCTATATACCATGCTGGGCTGTATTATACCATGCTGGGCTGTATTATACCATGCTGGGGGGGCTATATACCATGCTGGGCTGTATTATACCATGCTGGGCTGTATTGTACCATGCTGGGGGGGCTATATACCATGCTGGGCTATATACCATGCTGGGCTGTATTATACCATGCTGGGTTGTATTATACCATTCTGGGGGGGCCATATACCATGCTGGGCTGTATTATACCCTGGTGGGCTATATACCATGGTGGGTTGTATACCATGTGTTGCTGGGCTATACACTATGCGGCTGTGTTATATACCATGGGGGTACATTTTACATTATATTCTATAAGGGGAGGCTGCATTATACTATATGGGGGGACTGCATTATATTCTATGGGGAGGTGGGCTGTATTATATTCTATTTGGGGCTACATTATATTCTATAGGGGGGCTGAATTATATTCTATTCTATAGGGGCTGCATTATATTCTATGGAGGGGCTACATTATATTATATAAGGGACTGCATTATATTCTATGGAGAGGCTGCATTATACTATATGGGGGGGGACTGCATTATATTCTATGGGGGGTAACGTTATATTCTATACAGATATTATATCCAGCCCTGCATAGACTCAATATTAGATAACAAATAACTTTGTTGCCCTATGAAGGGGGGGGGGCCCGAAAAATTTCTTGCACAGGGGCCCACTACAGTCTATGTCCGCCTCTGCACTAGTGTGAACGCAGCCCCTAACCAGGCGCCCCCATACATGCTCCCAATACATTTTATTATCATTACCACAGCACAGGGCACTAGCCCTTCTAGTGAGGCAGGAAAGATCACTGTATGACAGAGCAGCATGCGGGCATAGTCTATATTATGTCTGCAGACTGGTCCCATACAGCACATCCCTCGCTTCCGAGCATGCTCAGTGCCACAGAACGGATTCCTGCACACGGAAGCACACGGACCCGTGTTGTCCTGGATCCGTGCTCCATAGTGCTCCATGTTAATTCCAGACGTGTAGCTGCGGATCCGTGCGTCTCCCTGTGCCTGTGTGTTTTTCAGATGACACAAAACTGCAATCCGTGTGCAGCCAATTTCACACGGATTGCAAAATATGCAAGTGTGACACCAGCTTCACCCTATATAATGATTGGGGCTGGCCCGAGATCTCTCCACAGGTTTTACCTAAAATCACTTTATATTACTTCCCCTCCCTTAGGCTGTGTGCACACGCTGCGGATTCTGCTGCGGTTCCACAACGGTTTCTGCTGCGGTGTACAGTACCATTATTCCCTATGGGAATACAAAACCGCAGTGCAGACGGTGCGGATTTTTCCGCGCGGTTTTGACCTGCGGATTTTACAAAATCCGAGCGGCCAAATCCGCACCCCCAATCCGCAGCGTGTGCACATACCCTAAAGCTGTGTGCACATGCTGCGGATTCCGCTGCGTTTCCGCAGAGGTTTTGGCCGCTGCGGATACGCAGCAGTTTTAGCTGCGGTGTACAGTACCATTCATTTGAATGGAAAAACAAAAAACGCTGTGCCGACGCTGCGGAAAAAACCGCGCGGATTTGCTGCGGTTTTGAATCCGCAGAAAGAATTGCATGTCAATTCTTTCTGCGGAAACCGCTGCGGGTTCCTATCTCCACCATTGTGGAGATAGTGAATCCGCAGGACCAAACCGCAGGCAAAACCGCAGATAATCCGCAGGTCTTTGGACCTGCGGA